>NC_143135.1:24866666-25555000 GCF_059928025.1 Delphinapterus leucas
GGTGCTTTGGTGTGGCCCCTAGTAGGTGCTCAAGAAATGGGAGCCTTCACTGTGATTAAGAGGAGGAAGAGGAAGATGGATTGGTATCAAGTTTCCCCACTGGTAATGTCCGTGAGTCAAAAGAGAAGAAGAGAGAAGCAACCCAAGGATTAGTACAATGGGGCAGTCAGGCGGCAAAGGCCACGGAGAGATGACTCTAAACATTGTAGCTAAGTCACCTGCTGAGTGAGCAACGAATAAAACATACCTGAGTGGACGGATCTGCCCCGCCCCCCCATGGCTGGCTGGGGAGGCATGGAAATGCCTTGTCTAATCAAAACGATCCAGCTGTTCCCAGAGCCAGAGTGAAACAGAGTAACGAAAGTGACTGTCAGTAGGAAGAATGTGTTACTAGAACAGTAGGTGCTTCAAGGAGGGTGGGGCTGGCATTAATTAACTTGCAAAGGGCAACAGGTTGATGGTCATGCTCTACGTCATGATAGGGGTTTGGGTCACACAGGTGTATACACTTGTCAAAACATCAAATGGTATAGTTAAGAGCTGTTCATTTCACTGTATGTTGATTTTATCTAAAACATCACAAATGAATATTGAACTCTAGGCAGTGATATGCATACTGAAGTGTTTTGGGTTGAAGTCTACTGATGTTTGCAACTTACTTTGAAATACATCAAAAAAATATGATGGATTAACAGATGAATGGAAAAATAGATGAACAGAGATGTGATTATTAAAATCTAGTAAAACGCTAATTGTGGAATCGAGGTGGTAGCAACATGGGTGTTCACTGAACAATTCTTTCAACTTTTTAGTAAGCTGGGTTAGGAAAATGTGAGAAAAAGAAAAAGCCTTTGATATGAGATGAATGAGTCCTCCCCCCACGATCCCAGGTGGGGAAGCTTTGGAAACACCTCAGTCCAATCAAAAGGGCTGGAGTAAAGAAAACAGTAACCAAAATAATTGTTTATAGGAATAAAGAGTTATTGGAAGGGAGTGGGGTCTGCAGAAAATCCAGAAAAAGAGAACCAAAGATTTATCCATGCCAGGGGAGGGTACCCCGACCAGCAGACATGGGTAACCTGGCCGGATGGCAGGTCTATCTGGTGGGCAAGATGGCTGCAGCTGGCTGTTTGAGCTTGGTGATACTGTTAATACCACACAAGCTCTCTTCTCTCCCACTCCCTGGATGATCTCATGGACTCAAGGCTTAAAAACCATCTGTGCTGTTGCTGCTCATTTATATCTCTAACCAGGACCACTACTCTGAACTCCAGATTCCTGTATCCACCCATCAACTCAAATCTCCAGTTGGATACTTAAGAAATGTCTCTAATATATCCAGAGCCCAACTCTCAATCCCCCCACCCCCCAACCAAACCTGTTCTTCTTGTGATATTTTCCACTCCAACAGATGGCAACTCCTTCCTTCCAGATGCTCAGACCAATAACTTTGCCGTCAATGTTGACCTGTCTCTTTTACTCTCACTCAGTATCCTACTGAGCAACGAACCTTGTCATCTCCATCTTCAAAATATATGACTTCTTTCTATTGCTATAGTCCAAGCTACCAACATCTCTCACCTGAATTACTGCAATGGGCTCCTCCCTTGTCCCCTATAGTCTATTTGCAAGACAGAAGCTGGAGTGATCCTTTAAAAATTCAGATCACAACATTCTTCTGCTCAAACCCTCCAGAGGCTCCAACCCCACTAAGAGTAAGAGCCAGGGTCCTTATAATTTCTATAAGACCTTAAGTGATCTGCCCGACCAACCATCTAGTTACTTCTCTGCCCTTACAACTCTTCCTTCAACTCACTCTGCTCCAGCCTACCTCCCTCCTACTGTTCCTCAAACATGCAGGACATGCTCCTGCCTCAGGGCCTTTGCACCAGCTTATTCTTCTACTACCTAGAACGCTCTTCACCTACATACCCACGTGGCTCCCTCCCTCCCTCCATCAGGGCTCTGAACAAGTGTTACCATATCTGTGAGGCCTTCCCTGTACTCTCTATAAAATATCAATAACAATCCCTGCCCTTAGCACTCTCCATCCCCCTCTTCCTACTTAATTTTTCTCTAAATCAGTGCTTCTCAAACTTTAATGTGCATGCCCATCACCTGGGAATCTTGCTCAAATGTGGATTCTGATTCTGTGGGTTGGGATGGGTCCCCCTGTAATACGTTCTTTGGGACACAAGTCCACTATCTTCTCAGTCTACTGGCTTTCCAAATAAAGTCACTATTCCTGGCCCCAACAACTCGTCTCTCGATTTATCAGCCTGTCGTGTGGTGAGCAGTACAAGCTTGGACTCGGTAACATGCCTAATAAGCTCCCCGGGGGTACCCATGCAGCAGGCCCCCAGGCCACACTTGGAGTGGTGAGGCTCTAAAGTACGTATCACCATCTGCCATGATACATATATATTTGCTCACCATCTGTCACCCCCTGCCTCTCCATTAGAAGGTACACCCTAAGAGAGCAGGGAGGTTTTTTGTCCCTTGTTTGCTGCATTCCCCAGGGCCTAGAACAGTGCCTTGCACATAGTAGGTGCTCAATTAAAGGTTGAATGAATGTGTAACTGAACTACCATTATTCCTTTTGCAATTTGGCTCCCCATACAGATTTCCACAAAGGATAGAGTAACAGCCAGTTAAAGAAATCCCCTCTCCTTGGTCGTTCTAATCCATATTTTAAACTAAATACTTTCGATCTGGTTTATATATCAATCTCTTATAAGTCTGGTTAGCGTAACTTGGTCCTCCTGATCCTGCTTCATTCTGGGGGCTACTAGACCCACAAAGCTGAGGACTGGACTCTGGAATACAAAGGCCCCACCAGTAAGTGCCACATGGTGAGGGCCTGCCTGAGGAGCCAGCTGATCTTTCTCTGACTTCCACCAGCCCCTAACTTGAACTGGCACCTCATTAGCCAAGATCCACCTCTCGTCAGGCAGCAACTGCCTCGGGAGTACTATTAGTACAAAAGAACTTCTTTTCCACGGTTTTTGTCAGTCAGTGATTAATCACATTATTAACTTCCAAAAACAGCTCATTAGATAATGTGCTCCTGTTGACATTAAACATGTAATTGCTGCTGCTTTTAGTAATTCAGTATTTATATGTGAGTTTTAGGCCATTAACATTTTTTAAAGCTCCGTGCTTCTGTGAAAAATATCAGTATGCCTCTTTTCGGCTCTGTTGTTCTATCCTGATGGAGAAAAATGTATAGTGGATCAGAACATGATCTCCTAAATATAGTTATATATGTATATAAGTTTTTTCGTTAGCAAGAATGAAATATTTACATGTGTTCTGCTTTTACTCAGCTTTATTGTTTTGATGGAGGTGTGCCTTCTTGATGCAGTATGGAAAATCCTTTCACCTCTATATAAATGGGGAGAGAACAAATTTATGCTATGTACATTAATAAATTCATTGAACAGTCAAAGCGATAGTAAAGTTAGGTCAGCTGAAGTCATCCAAACCCAGTATATTCATTGGCATAATGATCTAAAACTACAAAGTCATGTACAGAGGTGAAAAGGAACAAATGGTTATTTAACTTACAAGAATGTCAGAGGAAGGATAGGAAAATGAGACAACACATTCTTGAGCTTCTACCGTGTGTTAGGCATTGGGATACACTCTTTGTCAAGATTCTTATACCCATTTTTCAGATGAAGAAACTGAGCCCCGGGGAGGTTAGATATTTTTTTTACCAAAAAATTCATTTCTCTGAAATATACAATTTAAGTCAGTTCTGAGTTATCACACATGAATGGAAGTTTGTGCATGTGTGCATGTGCATGCACACACACACACACACACACACACACACACACACTATCTGTCAGAGGGAATGAAGTCAAAGGGTCCACATAACCTAAACTCAGAATAATTATTCTCATGTGGAGCAAATGTTTAAAGGAGAAGGAATCCATTCGAAAAAGCTCCCAGCTCGTTTCTGTGGCTGTCAAAACATCAGAGTTCATGACTGCTGTGAGTGGACACAGGGGAGGGTCCAGCAGCTGGTGAGAGCCCAGGCCCATCCTGCCCCTGCCCACACACTCCCGTGGCTCTCACCCCACCTGGGTGCAGCCCATGGGGCTCCACCAATCGTGGCCCCTAGTCTGCACCTCTGACCTCATCGCTGCTGCTCTCCTCCATCGGGACCTCCTCGCTGGCTCTCAAACCCTCCCCCCTCTGCCTGGAATCTTGTCCCAGGTATCCTCAGGTGGTCACTCAAAGGTTACTTCCTCAATATCTTCTTCTCGACACCCCAACAATTTAAAATCACAACCATTATCTCCTCGGCATCCCCTAGCCCCTTCTGTGCTTAATTTTTCTCCATGGCACTTATTAGCATCTAACATATTATTCAGTTATTTTGTCTGTTTAACCTGCCCGCTCAGGAATGTAAGGTCCATGAGGGCAGAGGTTTTGCCTGCTTTACTCACGGCTGTATCTCCAGTGCCTAGAACAGTGCCAGACACGTAACAGGTGCTCAAAAAATATTTGTTGAAGGAATGAATGAGAGTTCCCTTCACCAAAGGGTCAGTCTATAGCTTTCTTTAAGTGATATTTTTTTGGAGATAAATTTCTGATGGCCGTGTAAGGTAAACCAATTCCCGCCCTGGACTGCTTCTGCATGGGGAGAATTTTCCCTACTCCATCAGCTGGATAACCTCTCTGAGGGGCCTCTCACTCCAGATCCTGCAAAGGGAGTGGAAGAAAACCTCCATCGGGAATGCAGTTGCTTCTTTAGAAGTCATTGCTGCCCCATTACCCAGAGATGACATGGGTAGAGTGGGCGTCATATATTCCACTGTAGGGCACTGCACATCGGCCCTAGACCTAGCGATTTAGAAGACACTGGAACACACAGAACGCTACACCCTACCTTCAGAGGGACAAGGTGTCTGTTCAACACCATGACTCTCTATTCAAAGTGCTGACCTCAGATTCACATCTCAGGCTGATTTCAAAGCTCTTAGGAGAAAATGAGATTTAAAACCTCTCTGTTTCTCCTCTTCCTCACTGGCCTTAGTGTCCTCCTCATCTGATCCTGGGATGGAGGCATTTCCCAGGGTCTGTCATCTAGCTATGCTCCCTCCAGGACTCGAATTTTCCCCAGGATTTAAATTCTACCCTGTATCTACAACATTCTCAAAATCCATAGTGTTAACTTAGGCCTCTCTCCTGGGATCCAGGCTTGGATTTCCAACAACTTTCCTAACCTCAGCCCTCAACACCCCCATGACACCCCTTAATAGCTCATCACTTAGACTCCACATGGTCCAAACTGAGTAAATCACCTTCTCCCTCCTGAAAGTGCTTCTCCACTCTAACCCCCTCTCTAATTTCATTAAAAGCACCCTATTCTCTGAATTATACAGGCTCTTAACCTTCAAATCTCCCTTCCCTCTTCATTGCCTCTCCTCGAGTCCTTCTACCTTATGGATAAATGAGACACTCGGCTACCATTTACTACGTGCCTAATAGACACGTAGTAGATGGTACTAAACCCTCTACATGCAATAATTATCTTATTTAATCCCCCCAGTAGCTCTACCAGGTCAGTGTTTTTGATATCACCATTTTACGTATGAGGAAAATGTAGGTCAGAGGGTCATTCATTTGCCTTCGGTCTTATTACAAAGGCTCTGCTCTCAACTGCTCTGCTATGGTGTCTTCCAACCACATGCCTCACTCAGGGCCTGGCAGAGGCATTTAGCAAAAGTGGGTTCTTTGCCTTCACAAGGATCGAGCCAGGCAGTAGCTGGGGCTGGATATTCAAAAAGGAATGAGATGTGGTACCTGCTTTTAAAGAGCTCATGAGGGAGAAAAGCGAGAAAACAACTCATTTGCCCAGTGTGATAAGGGCAATGGAGGCCCCTGGAACTAGGGAAACTTCGGGGAGGGGTCATGCTTCAGGGGTCAGGGAAGGCTTCAGAGGCATAGGGAGTGTGAAGAATGAATCCTCCCATGTGGCTGAAGCATTAGGTCTGAAGGAGAGAAGAGTAGCTGTACGGCTGGGAAAGAAGCCTGGAGACCAGGTTGTCAAGGGCCCTGAACATTTGCTGAGCACCTGTTGTGAAAGGCTTCAAAGACCCACTTTAAGAAGATTGGATTTTATTCTATGAACAGCAGAGAGCCACCAAATATTTTTTAAATGGAGTAGATGTAAGGCCAGAACCTGTGTTTATTATAATGACTCTAATTACAGTGTGGATGGTACATTAGTGGCAAAGAGGCTGAGGCTGAGTCATTTGGGAAGCACCTGCAAAGTCCAAGAGGAGATAATGATGAAATGGAGAAGAGGAAACAGTTTGTGAGTTACTCTAGGAGGGAACCGAGAGAGCCAGGTGGATTTGAAGGAAACAAAGAAGTAAGGTTGAGGGTTAGCAGCTCCGGAGCCAGGCGGAACAGAGTTTGAATCCTGGCTCTCCGAGCCAGAGTCAAACCTCTAAGGTCACCCCTAGATGACCTCTCGACTCTCATTTCCACAAGGCTCCATGCACCTTCTAATTCGATGTGATTGCTCTCTCCTGTCCATGCTCTCAGACACTGTTCCCATCCATCTCCATCAGCAAAGTCCCCTTACCTCTCCCCCTGACACTCCATTCACCTCTTGCTCTAAATAAGGCCAGCTCTCCCATTTCTGCCCCCTCCCAAGTACCACAAGGCCTAGAGTAGATGTGAGGAGGTCAAGGAACTGACCTCAAAGTAGAGGATGGGTTGGGACAGGAGAAGCGATGCAGAGGAAGAGACAATGAACCAGGATGATGGGGGCCAGCTTGGGTTCTAGAGGTGGCTACAGTGAGGAAGGGGCAGTTCAAAGCATCTAGAATTTTGAAAGAATAGAAGAAATGGTCTGAACATAGCAATGAGGACCCAGGAGGAGGGGAGCCTTGCCAATCTTCCGGTTTTTCTCTCATCAGTTTCCTGATGCTCAGTGTGTACTACCGCACCCTTGCTCAAATGCCCCCCCCATAACCTCAACCTCAGCTGCCAACCTCATTATGCCCCAAGAGGGCAGAAACAACCACAGAAACATCCTCAGGCTTCCATTACCAAATGTACCCCCTGACCGACACCCACACCCCTGTACTCTGCCTTCCTTCCTGGTGCAAAAGATTGAGCCGTCCCTGCTCCTCGCTGAGTCTGAACCCTCCACCTGTGCCACCCCCTCGAGCACATATGGACTTCACCCCTGCAGTGTTCGTCTCTCTTCTGCATCGTCAATTTCTCCCTTGCTATTAGTCACCCATAATATTCAAACGTACCCCAATATCTCCCATATGCCCCTCCAGCAACTGTCCCATTAATCTTCTCCCTTTGCTGTCACTGCTTCCCCACCTCCACCGTCTCCTGGGTCCACTCCAGCCAAGCTGTCTCCACCACCTCTTCCTGGAAACCCCTCCTGCCAAGGTCACCACCAAGCTTCAGTTTACCAAATTCACTTCATCTCCATCCTTCCAGAACAGAAGATGACGCAGCAGCTCCCTCCCTCCCAGGACATTCACTTTCTTCACTTATTTCTAGACACCACCTCCTCCATTTCCCCAGATGCTCCTTCCCAGGGTCCTTTGCTGGCTCCAGTTCTTCCCTCATGTGGATGCCCTGGGCCTGATTTTTACCCTCTTCTCTTTAGTTCTAAATCAAGGCAAATCTGGTTAATCTAACCTACTCCCTTAGCTCTAAATGTCACCTGTGTGGATGACTGCCGAGTTCCTATCTCCTGAGCTCTCCCTGAATGTGTAAGCTCACATGTCCAAAAGCAAACTTTCAACTCCATCTCCCCCACCGCCACTGCAGCCCCACTAAACCTCCTCCTCTCCTCTCTGCATCTCAACAAATGACACCACAACCAGTGCTCAAGCAAACACCTGGGAGTCACCCTTGAGTCCTCCAGCCCTCACCTCCTCCTGCCACACACACAATCCATTACCTTGCCCCAACAGCTCTGTCTCCAAAAATATCCCGAATCCAACCACTTCTCTGAGTCTCCACCTCGGACACCTTCCCCTCTCACCTGGGCACCTACATGGTTTTCACTCCAGTCCTCTACAATTCATTCTCTACCTGGAGAGGCGGAGAAAGAGCTGAGAATGGAGCCCTGGGGAACCCGCTTAAAGAAGATGCAGTAAAACTGATGAAGCTAGTAGCTGACCTGACCAGAGATGGGACAGAGCCCACAGGGAGGGAAGGAGAGAGGTGCAAAGGAAGAGCATCTTGGTTAAAAAGTCATTTCAAAGACAAGATTGTAGAGGGAGACCATCATTTCCAGGCAAAGGTGTGTCTGTGAGGATGTGCTGGCCGAGCAGAAGTGAGGGCCGTAACCACATGTGGGCTGGACCATCCCTGTGGAAGCCACACCTACCCCAGACGAAGGCAGGAGACGAGGAGGAGAGGGGAGAGGAAAACCATGAGCCAGGCGTCAGGTTCCTAAGGAACACGGACACCAACTAGGAGATCAACGGGAGATGACCTTCCAGGCCCTGTATGCTCAGTGTGCTGTCGAATCTAATATTTCTACCACACAATCTCTCATCTTCATCAACCCCCTCTCCCCTTGCTGTCTTCACAGCCCTCTTCTGGGGCCCCAATGCCTGGGCCACCAGAGAGCCTCATTAGTCCTGCCCCCTCTCATCCTGGACACTGCCGACAGATTAACCTCCCTAGATAATGGGTACTTCCAGTGATACTACTGCCCTGCTCAGAAATGTCCAACAGCTCCCCACAGCCAATCACATCATGTACAATCTCCTTCCCCTGCCATCCAACGCCTGAGTCTCCTAAGCAATGCTCGTTTCTAATCCCATCACCTCCTCCTCATGCTTCTGCACTCCAGGCAACTGGAACTCCTTTTATTCAAGCACCCTTGGTACTTTTCACCTCCCTTCTATTGCTTCTGCTGCTCCCTCTTTCTGGACAGTACATCCTCCTCTCCCTCTGCTGAAACTGTAGCATGCAATACAGTTAAGAACACACTTTTGAAGTCAAACAGATCCAGATTCATATCTTGGCAACTCAAGTCCTACTTCTGTGATGTTGTGCAAGTTAGTTAACTTTTCTGAGCCTAGGTTTCCTCATCTGTAATTTGGAGCTGAATAAAGTTGCCCCAGAGAAATTGAGAAAATCTATGTTAAGCAACAAGCATAGTAGCTGCCAGGGGAGGGTCCTCAAAGAGGCAGCTGTTATGTTTCATATCCTTTCTCTGTTCATCCTTCCTGGATGCTGCTTCAGAGCAATCTGTCCCTCGGTTGAGCCCTGTATCAATCACGTTTTCTCCTCAAAGCATTCCTGCATTCTATGCCTTTATATCTGCATTAACGCCTTCTCTGCTCCTTAAAGGCAGTGACTGGGACTTGCCCACTTCTATATGTCCTCCAGCACTGAACACACAGTTCATGCAGGACTCTACAAAGCTTATTGAATGAAATTACCTTTAATTCCCCAGCAGACAAATACCAGCTCAGCTGTGGTGATTTTTCTAACTGTTCACAAGATTATACTGAGGAGGAAGAGAGGATAGGACCTGGGGAAAAGCAGTATTATCATCATCCTAGTAGCCAAAACATATCCCTGACCCAAAACCTATTGCTTCAAACAACACAGGAAACAACTGGTTGATTTGAGAACCTTCTAGAACAGAAGTATGTTTAGCTCTGGGTCTAATAACATCCAAGTGATTCAGGAAACATTTACTGGTATTAAAAATAACGAATGATGGCACTTCCCTGGTGGCGCAGTGGTTAAGAATCTGCCTGCCAGTGCAGGGGACACAGGTTCAAGCCCTGGTCCGGGAAGATCCTACATGCCACAGAGCAACTAAGCCCATGTGCCACAACACAGCCTGAACTCTAGAGCCTGCGAGCCACAACTACTGAGCCCATGTGCCACAACCACTGAAGCCCGCGCACCTACAGCCCGTGCTCCACAACAAGAGAAGTCACCACCATGAGAAGCCCGCGCACCGCAACGAAGAGTAGCCCCCACACGCCACAACTAGAGAAAGCCCGCACGCAGCAACGAAGACCCAACACAGCCAAAAATAAATAAATAAATTTATTAAAAATTTAAAAATGAATGAATGGAAAGGTTATCCCCTTACGGTCAGCTTGCAGAAGGACAACGTGATGCAGGGTCAAGGCCATCCTTTGGGAGTCAATGGTGCTCAGGATCTTGGCAGCTGCAGTCCCCAGCAAAGGCTTCCCATTGTACAGGGTGTAGTAAGTCAGCTCCGCGGGGTCCTTGGGTCCTGGCACCCGCTGCATCTTTACCATCTTTCAGAAAAAGACAGGCCATGTTTACAGGGCATCTTGCATCAACTCTGCAATCACCTGGGCAATCAGCAGGCTGTCTCCCGACTGCGAAGCCTTCCATGGCTAAGTGGACCCATGATGTATATTTTAGACATCACCCTTCTCATACCTCCCTATCACCAACGTCTCAAGAAACCCTGCTATGGCCGGAGGAGGGAGGCAGCGAGGAGCAAAGGGTTTTGAAAATATAAACATCTGGAAAGAACAGTTTCAGGCTGGAGAAGGAAACGTTGAAATGGTGATGTCTTCCAGCCTCCAGAGAACTCTGGCCTCATTTGAAAGTAGGCCTCCACATTAATTCAGGGCATGTTAGGTTATTCTCAAACAAGATTTCTAATTTCAAATTCCTGCAGTTGCCAGAGAGGAAAAAAAAAATGAACTTATACATCTGCAATTCAAAAGAACTCTGACAAAAGCAGTACTTGGAGACTCAAAGCTCTTTTTCTAAAATACCCTTTGTTGCTTTTTCTCACTGTACAAGTCACACATCGTCACTACAGAAAAATCTGAAAATACAAAAAAGCATTGAGAAATGAAATAAAATAAAAACAATCTGGAATCCTTCCACCACAAGCTAATTACTATTACAATTTTGGAGTATTTGCTTCTATTCTTTGTTTTTTCCACACAGGCCTTTTATTTATCATTTTACAAAATTATTTATCATACTCTCTATATAGTATTATATATTGCCAGTTTTACTTGCATCCATAATGGGCTTAAACATAACAAAAGCATAAATGTTAACTTCTACACGGCATTCCAAGGCATGCCTCATAAACTTAGCCAATCCTTTATTGTTGAACACTTAAATTGTTACTCATTTTTCAGCATTGTAACTAACAATTGATAATCATTAGAAATACAGAAAACATAAATTTAAAACCTACATAATGTTCTACTGTATGCATGTCTCTTAAACCTAACTAACCCTTCATTTTTAAACATTTAGGTTGTTTTCAAATTTTTACTAGTGTAATTAACCATCGACAAACATTATTGGCATAATATAGTATTTTCCGAAGTGTACATTACAGATTACGAGTTTCACAGGATATTAAAAGATGTTACAAAAATATTTATAGCAGCATTGTTCATATCATAGCAAAAAAATCTGAAAATTCAGAATTCACTAACAGTAGGATGGATACGTGAGTTATGGTACAGTCACACAATGCAATATTATAGAGTCATGTAAATGAACTATGGCTCTTTGTATCAATATGGGTGAATATAAAAGCCTGATATGGAGCAAAAGAAACAAATTACAGAATACAAAATGCAAAACCGAATGATGTACTACTTAAGGATACACATGAGGATGGTAAAATCTATACAGAAAACACAGGTGTGATTTAATACAAAATTCAGAAGCACAGTCAACTCTGACGGGAAGGAAGTGAGTATGTATAATCAGAAAAGACACAGAAAAGGCTTCTGGGATAAGGTAACAGTAATGTTCTTACTCTTTGGGTTGTGGGTTCTTTTTTACTAGTGTTCTTTAAACTCTACATATTTTTATGCTCCTATGTATGTATGCTATAAATAATAATTAAAATAAATATTACTACAACCCAATAAAAAATGGGTTTTAAAAAAGTCTGACCAGACACTTCACAAAGGAAGATATCTGAATGGCCAATAAGCGTATTTTTTAAATGCTCAATGAGGAAATTCAATTTAAAACCACAAGTCGGGCTTCCCTGGTGGCGCAGTGGTTGAGAGTCCGCCTGCCGATGCAGGGGGTGCGGGTTCATGCCCCAGTCCGGGAAGATCCCACATGCCGCGGAGCGGCTGGGCCCGTGAGCCATGGCCGCTGGGCCTGCGCGTCCAGAGCCTGTGCTCCGCAACGGGAGAGGCCACAACAGCGAGAGGCCCGCGTACCGCAAAAAAAAAAAAAAACGAACACAAGTCATCAATATCAACCACCAGAGTGGCTAAAATAAGAAGGGCTGACAACACCGTGTTGATGAGGAGGTGGGGTAACTCCACATCTGGTTGGTGGGAGTGGGAACGTCAAACTGTACACTTTGGGAAAAGGTCTGGCAGTCTCTCCTAGAACTCACATAGACCAACTCTATGACCCAGGAATTCCACTCCTACATACCCAAGAGAAATGAAAGCACATGGCCATGGAAAGACCTGCAGAAGAGGTTCATAGAAGCTTTGTTTATAATAGCTAAAAATTGGGAAAAGCGCAGGTGTCCATCAACAGAAGCATGGATAAACAAACGGTAGTATATTTCATACAAGGGAATATTATTCAACAATAAAAAGGAATAAACTACTGAATAAAAGAACAACATGGATGAATCTCAAAAACACTACAGAGTCAAAAAAGCCTTATACAAGAGAGAATATACTGTAGGATTCCACTTATATGAGGTTCTAGAACAGTCCAAACTGATCTACGGTATGGAAATGATATGTTATCAAATATAAAACAGTAACATAATACACTGTTAATTGTAGAACCTAGACGGTGAGTAAATGGGTGCTTACGTCATAATTTTTTCAACTTTTCTGTGAGTTTGAAAATGCTTATAATAAAATGTTGGGGAAATGTAGATATTATTATAAACAAGGGTCTTATTGGCATTTAAATGTAGAACCAGTATATTGAAGAAAGTCAAGGAGATTTCTTTACTTGCAGGTTTTTTTAGAGTCTTTGGTATGCCAATATGCCTTTGGAATCTTCAAGAACGTTCTACAGGATGCAGCCTTGTCCAAACTGCTCTGGCCAGAAAGCCCCTTTGCCTCTGGGCACCTTATAGAGTCATTTTCTGGACCCTCTCTGAGAAACACTGCTCTTACCCTTTCATCTTTGTGTTCATCTCTATCTCCTCGAAATGAATTTATAGGAGTAATGTTGTGACCATCTAAAAGATTCTTGTCTAAATTGCTCACCTGCCCTCCAGCAAGGTCATATCCATTTACTGTGTTTGAGGGTGCCCACTTCACTGCATCCTCATCAACACGGGATAGTACCATTTTACTCATCTTGAAAATGGCATCTTGTGGTAGTTAAAACTTGCATTACTTTGATGACAAGAGTTAAATGTTTAAAAATGCTTACTTGTCATATGTATATCTTCTTTGGACTCAATTTCTCAAATACATCCACTAGAGAAATATCCTTAGATTCTAGACATTAAAATCTCCATATTCATGAAGGTGGCTCATCTTGACAAATGATCTGAGCCAAGACGAAGGACTTCTCTGGGTGAAGGATGATGTAAGCTGTGTAGAGTGAACTTTATTTGGGAAACTTGGGGGTGTTATTTCTGTCCCCAGTGGGAGAGGAGGTAGGGAGAGCATTAGTATAACCAGGTACAAGGTGAATGAACATTCAAGTATCTAATAACTTTGCTCAATTTCAATTTAATAGCAAATTCTTCTTACCAAATTTCTCCAAGGATGATGTTGTTAGGTGGTCTACAGCCTCGGTAAATTGGGGATTTGCAGAAATAAACCCCTACTTACTTCACTCAGGCTTTCCAGGCAACGAAAGGGACCAAGCACACTGAGTACTCAGAAAAAAAGAGGAAACAGCATCTCACTGGGCTCTTTTAGACACTTAGAATGTTCTGGGTTTCTTAGGTTTACAAATAACACCAGCAATGTAGGGTGATTCTTTCCTCCCCTTCAGCTGAGGCAAATCCCATTTCAACTGTCTGAAGCCCAGCAACTTCCTTTCTGTCATTTGGAAAAGTGTGAATTGTAGGGCTCACGTGGACCCACAGAAGGGAAATCACAAACCTGGCACATGAAATTAACTATCGCTTTACCTCATGACAAGGCTGTCTCAGACCACAAAGATTTTTTAGAACCAAAGCAACATCCAATAGGACAAGAGGCCAAATTCACCAACTGCGTACGGGGGACCTGGAGTCTCCCTCAGGGGCGTGATGTTGACTAACATAGGGAAGTGTGTTCCAGAAGATGGGTCGTTTGTACTTCCAAGATTGCCTGGGGACATGATCTGCAGACACGGTGGTAATGTCTGCAATTTCCTTTAAAGCTTCCTCTTAGTTAGACACCATGCATGTGTGTTTGGGTTAAGTTACACACTAGATGTGGTCAATTACCAATCCAGGGGCAGTCGACTAGATCCCAGAAAATAAGAAGCCCACTTCCTAGAGGCAACTACCAGAAGCACTTCTGTAATTTGATACCTTGCTCAAGAGAGCTTGTTAATTAGCATAACAAATGTTAGAAATGGGTTCTCTTTTGGTGAAATTAGTGGTACTCAAGATACGTGGATTGGCCAGAATATGCTATAGACACTCCCACTCTTGTTTGAACGGGATAAACAATCTAGAGAGCCTCTACCCTCAGGATGGCTACTGTCTCTGTCGGGTTCCCTCTGAAGCAGACTCTGAGATGAGTTGAATGCTTGTAATTTATTGGAGAGATGCACGGAACTGACAGGGGGTGGAAGGGAGCTAACAAGGGATGCATTATGAAGCCAGTCACCGCAGCGGGAAACTAAAGTGTAATTCTCTGTGGGAAAGCTCTGGCAATGATCCTAAAGCATACATTTCAGAATCCTCCCAGCCAAGAAGCAAGAGAGCTGTGGCATTTATACCTCCACCACTGGTGAATTCCCAGGCGCTTCCAGCCAGCCGTGGCTGGGCAAAGGACGTTCTGGCATCTCAAGAGCAGCCCATCAATAAAGAGATGCTGGGAGTTCATCAGCATTCATCATAGAAGCTAGAAGGGGGTTTGGGCAGGACACCAGTGCTGTCTGCTACAGCTCCCTACCCTGAATCCCTGTGTGGTCACGTGCCCATTATAAACGTAGAGGGCTCTATTTGTTGAAACGGATTCGACAAGGCTAACAGAATCCCACACCTGTAAGGCTGATCGGTGTCTCTGCTGATCACAGTCATGGTGCTGAGAGGCCTGAAAGCTGGGACGTCATCCAGCCTCCAGAGCAGGATGCAGAGGAGTTGTGCTTGCTTACTAATAGCCTTCTGTTTAATAAATATGTGCATGTGGGCAGCATTTCTTCCGAGACCTCCTTTCCCTACAGTCTAGTAGTCGGGAGAGCAGCTCTCACCCTCCTTCATGATTTCGATGTTTATGACTGTCACCCGCCCGCCCCCCCAAAACCTAAGAGCAGTGTGGATTAACGGACCTCATCAGCTTGCCATGTGAGCGCTCCTCGGCACGCAGCATGGTTTTCTTTAGGCTCAGGAAGCACATTTCCACACCCTTCTTATAAGACCCCCGTGACTTTGCGCACACCCACCTGCACGGTGTAGCTTCCCAGGGTGGTGGCCCGTTTAAACCGCCGGCCTTGTTGCTGGGACATCATGAACAGCTGGGCCAGGCGCTGCTCCATGACCCGGGCGAAGCTTTGGTTGTGCAGGCCCACCAGGGAACTGTCCACGCCCTGCAGCACTGTGGACACAGGACACAGAGGGGCTGTCAGAGGAGAGGCTGCCTGCTGACTCGGAACCACAGCCGCCACCGCTGGCCCCCACCAGCCACTAAGGGCCATGGGCCCGACCCCACGTTAGGGTTTGGCCATCCTTCCCTCACTTTACCCTCACATCAGCCCCAGGAGTTAGGAATCGCTATTGACCTGTTCGAGATGCTGAAAAGGTTAAGTGACTTGTCTAAGGTCACACAGCTAGTAATCAGCAAAGCCAGGGCTCAAACCCGAGCCTGTGGAACCCCAAAGCATGCACTCTGTCCTTCACAAGCTGTGACAGGTGTAACGCTGCTGTATTAGGTCCCAACCTTATTTAAGATAGTATGTGTTGTCAGAGTCCATATGGGAATACAGCATCGCTAATGGGTACAACTACTTGAATTTTTGGTGGTTCCCACTCAGAAGCCCTGGCTCAGCGCTACCCTGATTTTACTTTTCCTTCCCAACAGCTCTGGTGAGAAATCTAAGCTCCATCCTGCAACTCAGCCCCTTCCACACGGGCAAACCACCCTGTTTGGTGTCCTCTTCCCTCTCTCCTCAATGGGGTCCTTTCAGGGCTCACCCCTAAAGCTGCCCAGGGCCCCTGGGGTCTCTCTCACTTGAGAGAAGGATTGTGTGATAGAAAGAGTGGGCTCTCTCAGTGCTGGCCCTTGCCAGTTGGGGGACTTTGGGCAAACCACCGGCCCTCTCAGAGTCCAAGTCCTTTTCTGTAAAATGGAATAAGAAGGGCTACATCACAGCAAATATATTTCTAGTGGGCTTTAAGGTTGAGATGAAATAAGATGTATATAGCAGCTTAGCATAGAGCCTGGTGTGCGGAAGGCAAATGAAACCCTCTCTTTCCATCCCTCCTTCACTGCTGGGCTTCACCCACATCCAGGGTGTCTGTAATCAATGGGTTAAGGCGTTGGTGATGGAATTCCAGGCAATGGCAGGTGCACGGGAGAGAATTTAGTGAACACCAGAGCCGTCCAAGGACTGCTGTGGTCAATTACTATGGGGGCGACTGCCTTTTGCTGTCTACCCCCAATGCCAGCCCTTCCTCCGAGACCCTTGGGAAGAGGCACACTTCTTCCCAAACACACAAACACTCCCTCCAAACACAGTCATCCCTGAAAACAAAAATGCTAAAAGCAATTCTCATCTTCTTAGACCAAAACTTACAAGGGCTGGGAATGTAATACAAGGTTTTTCATTTAGCAGAGTTTGTTCTACTACAGTCCAGCCAAGGACCATTAATACCACCTGTCTACTGGGATCTGGCAATAGCTTGGATATAAAGATGGCATTGTTGCTATGATGGCATTCTAACAGGGCCAGAACACGCAACGGATGACAACGAGATACAGAGAACGATGTTTAAACCAATGAAGAGAAAAATAAAACCCACAGCTGAGTCTTAGAAATCATTTCTTTGAAACCACAAATGCTAAATAATCCCCACGGAGGGCATAAAGCAGCTTTCCTTCCAGGGCCCTCATGAGGGACTCCCAGCTCAGCAGAACTCCTGCAAACAAAGATAAAACACTCCTGCACTTCCCACTGTGGCCCCTTGGAACCCTCCTGACACAGCTGTCAGGCTGAGGAAGGGCTGACCAGCCTCCTGACCCCAGAAGGAGAGCCCGTGTTCTTGCGCGCTCAAAGACACCCCTCCCGTAAAAGGACAGCGCCAACTGCTGAAGGATTACTTCTACACTGGTCTCTCCTAACTGGTGGACAAGAGCAAGAGAGGGGACACAGGATGGTCGAGGGACGTCATCATGGGTTACTTTACAGGAATCCCAGAGATGATGCAAGGGCAGACATCAAAGAAGAGAACAGTCGAAGCCTTCAGGTGACAAAAACATTCTGGAAATAGATAGTGGTGATGGTTGCACAACACTGTGAATGTACTTAATGCCCCTGAATTGTACACTTTAAAAATGGTTAAGGGCTTCCCTGGTGGCGCAGTGGTTAAGAATCCTCCTGCCAGTGCAGGGGACGCGGGTTCGAGCCCTGGTCTGGGAAGATCACACATGCCGCGGAGTAACTAAGCCCATGCGCCACAACTGCTGAGCCTGTGCTCTTGGGCCCGCGAGCCACAACTACTGAGTCCGCGTTCTTCAACTACTGAAGCCTGCACGCCTAGAGCCCATGCTCCACAACAAGAGAAGCCAATGCACATATATACACTACCAAATGTAAAACAGATAGCTAGTGGGAAAATCACTGGCTATCTGCATAGCACAGGGAGATCAGCTCAGTGCTTTGTGTCCACCTAGAGGGGTGGGATAGGGAGGGTGGGAGGGAGACGCAAGAGGGAGGAGATATGGGGATATATGTATACGTATAGCTGATTCACTTTGTTATAAAGCAAAAACTTACACACCATTGTAAAGCAATTATACTCCAATTAAGATATTTAAAAAAAAGAGAGAAGTCACCGCAAGGAGAAGCCCGCGCACCGCAACGAAGAGCAGCCCCCGCTCATCCCAACTAGAGAAAGCCCGGGCAGAGCGACAAAGACCCAACGCAGCCAAAGATAAACAAATAAATAAATATTTTTTTAAAAAAAGGTTAAAATGGTAAATCACACTTTATGTTTATTTTACCACAGTTTTAAAAATTGAGAAAAAATACCTCCAGGGAAGTACAGGAGGCCGTGGGAACCAGCCACAGAGCTACATGGAATCAACTGGGCAGCTCCCTCATGCCTCGTGGCTCTATTTGCAAAGAGGATGTGTCCTTCTCGAGGTGGCTGGAGAAGAGCAGAGGGTTGGAGCCAGGGGCCTGGGTTTGAATCCTGATGCCCCCTTACCGAGTGTCTTGAGCAAGTTGCCTAGTTTCTCTGGGCCCCAGTTCCTCATCAGAAAACACGGTTATCATAAGCTCCTCCTGACTGTATCATTGCCAAGAACAGTATACTTTATACAAAAATGCTTCCAGCATAGTGTCATAAAGCACTTGAGAGGCGGGTGCCCGTAAACAGTAGCTGTTGTTGCTCAAACGCGCCTCCTCCTTCACTAGACACATCCTCACCAGAGGAAGGAATTGCCTGGAAAACATAGAGCTGTGTTGCAGGACTGTAGCTCCTTTCCTTTCCCCTGAGAAGCACGGCGGACCTCAGGCTCCTGGCCCTCTCTGCCCACCCGGAAGGGAGTAGAAAGAGGTGTGTGCCCATAGCTCTCACAGAGACACGGAAGCAGTAGCAGGGGTTGGACCCTGGCACGGGGGCCCAGGAAGACCGCAGCCCCTCAGTACATCAGCCAGGGCCCTGGCCACCCACCCTTACCCACCACTGATTCAGCTCAGAGGAGGCGGGCAAGTCCCAGCTGTGTTCCTAGGAGCTTTGTCCAGAGGATTTGGTGGCTGTAACATCACTGGTCTCTCATTCCTTCTTTGTTTACAACTGCACTGGGCTCTAAGATTCCAACGATCAGGCCAAGTGAACTCAAGTTAAGTTGTTTTATTCATGGTTGAATCTCACATACTCAGAGCCGAAAGAACCTCAATCCTCAGTTCACATCTTTTCCTGATTCTAAAGGTGAGCATGTGCTGCCTAGTGGGTCTAAGTTGACTTGCTCAAGGACACACTAGGTTAGTCAGTAGCAGAGCTGAGACCAGAAGAAATCCTGTAATTGCTGGGTCTGGGATATTTTGACTCTGGTAGGTGAAATAAAGACAGATGAATAAACCTAAGAGGGGCTCTCACCTCTGTCAGGCAGCAACATTAAGTCTGTACATTTCTACCCCGCCTCATATATACACCCCTGACTGCAGGATCCATGAGAGCAGGGTAGCCCCTGGGTACTCTGTAAAGAGGGGCTGCAGGAGTCACCCTAAGCCAGTGATTTTCCACCACAGCGGGACCCACACTCAGGGAGGGGAGAAGTGGATAGTGTGCCAAAACATATTTAATATAAGTTTAGTTGGAAAACAGATGAAAACATGTTAGGCTTTTACGATACAAATTACAGGAAGAAAAGTTGCTTCAAATCCTCTTGGCTGTTAGCAATGAGCAGAAGACAGGATGCCCAGGATGAATATCTGGGCAGACAGGTTATTCGAGGGTTTGAACAAGTGCTGTCTTCATCTCTCAGTTCCTAATCTCCTACCCCTTCTGGAAAAGATGGTTAAAGTTGGTGGTGGCTGCCCATGGGTCTAGAAAGTGGTTATGGGCCAAAGGGAAGGCAGGAGGGTCATCCTGAGACCTGGACCTGTCCCCTCTTCCCCCGCAAGCACTAATCAACTGATCCAATCAACCCCAAACACAGTGATGTGTGCCACTGTGTATGCTGACTACCAACAGGCAGCAACAGCAATAACAAAGTTGGGTACGTAGGTGAGTGGGCAGGGGTCAAGTCCCAGAAGAATCCCGAAAACAAGACCACGTATGGAGCTTTTTATTAAGGTTATGTCACTAAAACAGAGGCAGGGCAAGACACAGGTACATGAGGAAAGCATGAAACAGGAGTCTGTCAAGGACAGGATGTTTTACCATTGAATGTAAATCTTAAAAGTTAAGAGAAGGGAGGAAATGGCTACAAGTTAAAAAAACAGCATTCCCTGTGCAGGAAACATGATTTTGTAAATGTTACATAACCTGCTGGTTTCCAAAATGTGTTGCATTGTCTCTCTTGAGCGTAAACTCTGATGGGTTGTTGTTGTTTCCTTTTTAAACGTTTCTTTAGTTGGCCTTCTTAGCAGGTAAAATAATCTCTACAAATCCACGGCTTTGCAGGGGAGAAAGAAATGCAATTTTCTGCAGTTTAGGAGAGATCTTGAGTGAGCTTCACCAAGCTCCTTGGTTAGTATTCCAGGCAGCAGCCCATCCACTGCTTGTTTAGGACAGCAAGGGAGGGAGGAGACAGGCAAGGGAAGAAGGCGGTTTGGGAGGGCCTGCTTGTTCAGGCACATCTTCCAGGACTTGCAAAACCTTCCTCCCTCCTTGTAATGGGCTGAATTGTGTCCTCCCACCACTCACATGTTGACGTTTTAACTCCCAGGACCTCAGAATGCAACTGTATTTGGAGATAGGGCCTTTAAAGAGGCAATTAAGATAAAATGAGTTCATCAGGGTGAGGCCTAATCCTATACAACTGGTGTCCTTATAAGAAGAGAAAACTAAGACACAGACATGCACAGAGGGAAGACAGCCATCTACAAGCCAATGACAGAGACCTCAGAAGAAAACAACCCAGCTGACACCTTGATTTTAGACTTCCAGCCTCTAGAGTTATGAGAAAATAAATTCCTGTTGTTGAAGCTCCCCCAGCCTGGGGTACTTTGTTACGGCAGCTCTAGCAGACTAACACCCTTCCGTCCCTCCCCTTGAAACTGAGGAGGACCCTGTGGGGCTCCTGGGCATGGAAGCCTTTCTGTCCCCCCTTTCTTGTAGGCAAGACCCCAGCCTCCATGACCCTCCCTGGGTTCCAAAGGGCAGATTCCAAGAGTTGCTAATCAAGGGAGAAGCAGCCAAGAGACCACCTGAGGCGAGATTAAAGGGACGAGAGAAGCTCATCAAGATTAGGAGACCGACCACCTGAGATGAGAGTAAAGGCATGCAGACCCTGCACACACCCTAATCTTATCAGCAACCCCACCCTTGAACTATTGCTATAAAACTCCTCATCAGATCCTCCCTGGTTGGGACACATAGTTTTTCAAGGCAGGAACTTGCTGTGTTCTGCTTTACCTGGCAAAGCAATGAAGCTATCCTTTTCTACTTCACCCAAAACTCCATCTCTGAGGTTCAGTGTGTCACCAGTTACAGAGAAGCTGAGCATTTTTTTTTTTTTTTTTTTTTGTGGTACGCGGGCCTCTCACTGTTGTGGCCTCTCCCGTTGGAGAGCACAGGCTCTGGACGCGCAGGCTCAGTGGCCATGGCTCACGGGCCCAGCCGCTCCGAGGCATGCAGGATCCTCCCGGACCGGGGCACGAACCCATGTCCCCTGCATCGGCAGGCGGACTCTCAACCACTGCGCCACCTGGGAAGCCCGAGAAGCTGAGCTTTTGGCATCACCCTTTATGGCCCGGCTGGTCACTTTCCCTCCTACAAGCATCTGTCCTCTCTCTCTGCTTCCAATCCTTGCTCCTCTAATTTTCAGAGCTACTGTCTGGCTTTTGAAAAACACAAGCAAAAATTTTTTGCTGTTTCATAAATCTCAGCTGGGAAATGTCAAGGAAGAAAAAAGGAAACTGCCACCCAAACACCCTTTTACTTCCATCCACCCTCACTGTCAGGACACGCCCGGGCTCCACCAGGATCAGCGCGGGGGGTACCAGGGAGAGAGAAAAATGCATGCCTGGCATTCCTCTGACTTTCATTTGGGTTTTGTAAAGCAGTGCAGAAAGTCCTACGGTCTTTAAATGATCTTTAAATGAATAGACACCCATTCACATGGACATGCCCCAGATGTCCACAGCTTAATGCCGCACCTTTTGATGGGCACGCATTTTGCGAAGAGGAGGCTCCTGGGTGGGACTTTCAGTGTAGCTGTTTTGTATTGGTTATTTAACCCTGATCTTCAGCGTGCTGTCTTTTCCTATCTCAGCTTACTCCACACACTTCCGGTCCTAGGGAAGTAACTCCTTGGTGTATAACACAGGACCCAAGAAAAGATGCCAATTCTATCACTGAATGGCATGCAGTTTTTAAAAATAAACCAAACTTTCCAAAATATAGCAGAGGGAGGAACACTCCCAAACTCATTCTACAAGGCCACCATCACCCTGATACCAAAACCAGACAAAGATGTCACAAAGAAAGAAAACTATAGGCCAATATCACTGATGAACATAGATGCAAAAACCTCAACAAAATACTAGCAAACAAAATCCAGCAGCACATTAAAAGGATCATACACCATGATTAAGTGGGGTTTATCCCAGGAATTCAAGGATTCTTCAATATATGGAAATCAATTAAATGTGATAAACCATATTCACAAATGGAAGGATAAAAACCATATGATAATCTCAATAGATGCAGAAAAAGCTTTTGACAAAATTCAACACCCATTTATGGTAAAAACTCTCCAGAACGTAGGCATGGACAGAACTTACCTCAACATAATAAAGGCCATATATGACAAACCCACAGCTAACATCGTTCTCAATGGTGAAAAACTGAAACCATTTCTTTAAGATCAGGAATAAGACAAGGGTGCCCACTCTCACCACTACTGTTCAACATAGTTTTGGAAGTTTTATCCACAGCAATCAGAGAAGAAAAAGCAACAAAAGGAATCCAAATCAGAAAAGAAGTAAAGCTGTCACTGTTTGCAGATGACATGGTACTATACATAGAGAATCCTAAAGATGCTACCAGAAAACTACTAAAGCTAATCAATGAATTTGGTAAAGTAGCAGGATACAAAATTAATGCACAGAAATCTCTTGCATTCCTAAACACTAATGATGAAAAATCTGAAAGAGAAATTAAGAAAACACTCCCGTTTACCATTGCAACAAAAAGAAGAAAATACCTAGGAATAAACCTACCTAAGGAGACAAAAGACCTGTATACAGAAAACTATAAGACACTGATGAAATAAATTAAAGAGAATACAAACAGATGGAGAGATATACTGTGTTCTTGGATTGGAAGAATCAACATTGTGAAAATGACTCTACTACCCAAAGCAATCTACAGATTCAGTGCAATCCCTATCAAACTATCAATGGCATTTTTCACAGAAATAGAACAAAAATTTTCACAATTTGTATGGAAACACAAAAGACCCCAAAGAGCCAAAGCAATCTTGAGAAACAGAAACGGAGCTGGAGGAATCAGGCTCCTGGACTTCAGACTATAGTACAAAGCTACAGTAATCAGGACAGTATGGTACTGCCCCCAAAACAGAAATATAGATCCATGGAACAGGATAGAAAGCCCAGAGATAAACCCACACGCCTATGGTCACCTTATTTTTGGTAAAGGAGGCAAGAATATACTCTGGAGAAAAGACACCCTCTTCAATAAATGGTGCTGGGAAAACTGGACAGCTACATGTAAAAGACTGAAATTAGAACACTCCCTAACACCATACACAAAAATAAACTCAAAATGGATTAAAGACCTAAATGTAAGGCCAGACACTATCAAACTCTTAGAGGAAAACATAGGAAGAACACTCTTTGACATAAATCACAGGAAGATCTTTTTTGACCCACCTCCTGGAGAAATGGAAATAAAAACAAAAATAAACAAATGTGACCTATTGAAACTTCAAAGCTTTTGCACAGCAAAGGAAACCATAAACAAGATAAAAAGACAACCCTCAGAATGGGAGAAAATATTTGCAAATGAAGCAACTGACAAAGGATTAATCTCCAAAATTTACAAGCAGCTCATGCAGCTCAATATCAAAAAAACAAACAACCCAATCTAAAAATGGGCAGAAGACCTAAACAGACATTTCTCCAAAAAAGATATACAGATTACCAACAGACACATGAAAGGATGCTCAACATCACTAATCTTTAGAGAAATGCAAATCAGAACCACAATAAGCGGGGCTTCCCTGGTGGCGCAGTGGTTGAGAGTCCGCCTGCCGATGCAGGGGACACGGGTTCGTGCCCCGGTCTGGGAAGATCCCCCATGTCGCGGGAGCCTGTGCTCCGCAACGGGAGAGGCCGCAACAGTGAGAGGCCCGCATACCGAAAAAAAACCAAAAAAACCCACAATGAGGTATCACCTCACACCAGTCTGAATGGCCATCATCAAAAAATCTACAAACAATAAATGCTGGAGAGGGTGTGGAGAAAAGGGAACCCTCTTGCACTGTTGGTGGGAATGTAAATAGATACAGCCACTATGGAGAACAGTACGGAGGTTCCTTAAAAAACTAAAAATAGAACTACCATACGACCCAGCAATCCCACTACTGGGCATATACCCTGAGAAAACCAAAATTCAAATAGAGGCATGTACCACAATGTCCACTGCAGCACTATTTACAATAGCCAGGACATGGAAGCAACCTAAGTGTCCACTGACAGGTGAATGGATAAAGAAGATGTGGCACATATATACAATGGAATATTACTCAGCCATAAAAAGAAACGAAATTGAGTTATTTGTAGTGAGGTGGATGGGCCTAGAGTCTGTCATACAAAGTGAAGTGAGCCAGAAAGAGAAAAACAAGTACAGTATGCTAATACATATATATGGAATCTAAAAAAAAAAATGGTTCTGAAGAACCTAGGGGCAGGACAGGAATAAAGACACAGACGTAGAGAATGGACTTGAGGACACTGGGAGGGGGAAGGGTAAGCTGGGACGAAGCGAGAGACCGGCATGGACATATATACACTACCAAATGTAAAACAGATAGCTAGTGGGAAGCAGCCACATAGCACAGGGAGATCAGCTTGGTGCTTTGTGACCACCTAGAGGGGTGGGATAGGGAGGGTGGGAGGGAGATGCAAGAGGGAGGGGATATTGGCATATATGTATATTTATAGCTGATTCACTTTGTTATACAGCAGAAACTAACACAACATTGTAAAGCAATTATACTCCAATAAAGATGTTAAAAAAATAATAAAGAAAGAAAGAGAGAGGGAGAGAGAAAGAAAGAAAGAAAGAAAGAAAGAAAGAAAGAAAGAAAGAAAGAAGGAAAGAAAGAAAGAAAGAAATAAACCAACCTGATAGGGTGAAAGGGGAAATGAAAGAAGAGATTACCTGTAATTACCCAGTAGTCTCTGGTTGTTTCTGATATATCAAGGTTGGGGTATTCCAGCGCTAAAACAAACAAGCAACACACCAAATTACTTTCACAGGTTTTATATGTAAATATTGTTCAGAGAAATAGACATAGCTGACAAAATACCAAGCAGCTAAATCCTGCTTTATCATTCTTGGGAATTCTAGGACATACAGACTGAAACTTGCTATTCAGAAAACTAAAATACTCAGTAAAGGGCTTTTGGGTGTCTGCTTTTGGTTTCTCCATCAAAACCTTCTTAAGTGAAACACTTCCATTGTCAAGACCTACAGGTAGAACCTATCTTAACAATAGCTTTCTCTTTAAAAATTATCCAACCATCACAACACTTTTAGGAATAATTATTTCTTGAATGGATTTTTCCAGTGTCAAGGACTAAGTTTTATAGCCAAATGTAACGGTACCATTTCTTTACAGGTGTGGTGACCATCAGAGTTAATACATGTAAAAGGCTTAGCATAGTACCTGGCACATAGTAAGTACTCAATAAATCATAGTTGTGTTATTGTTATTATTCTCAGAATATCAAGATGATGAAAAAAGAAATTCTTCATGTGCTGCCAGGTGACGTAATGCCATCTTTAATGACATCATCTTTTCCATAAAATCCAGAAGCATCTTTCCCTAGTATATGGAAAGTCACAAAAGCTTGCCATTAAACAAACATTAAAAAAAACTCTGAGTGTCTACTATGTGCTAATAAGTACATTCAAACACATTATCTCACTTATCTATCATATATAAAAGAAGGAAATAGAAACAATTTTGCTAATACATGTTTAAAAAAATAACTTGCCCAGTGACCTTTAGAAATGTACCAATGATTAAATTTAAGAGCATAGATCTTTACTTCCTTTGGCTACCAAGTAAATGTTTGGGTACAAAATGTAGGCTGCATCGTCTTCAAAGTCTATGACTGCTGAATGGTAATGAGGATTATGTAACTGAAGCATTAGAGGAAGATGAGGCCACAAGCCTACGGGGACTTCATTAAGTGAAGTCACGATGCTGACTGCACATGAGTTGCATCATAATATCTATAGCCCGGGCAAGGGCTGTAGGCCCAGGAACATCTGCTGATGGCAGAAGTGGAGGAAACCATAGCAACCCAGATTGCCACAAGGACAGATGCTATACCAGGCAGTGTTATAAGCGCAGAAGGCAGACTGCTTGGGTTCAAACCCCAGGTTCCATGTCTCGCTAGCTATGTCAGAGTAGGCATCTTGTTGAAACTCTTGGAGTTTCAGTTTTCCCATCTGCAAAATGGGGTTAATTTTGCACCTACCTTATAGGGTAGTTGTGAGGATTAAATGAGATATGAGATAAGTGAAGGGTAAAAGCACCTAGTGCTTTTTTAAACGTGTAATAAAGTTTTCATCAATTCAATCCCCATTGACCACATATTTCAGTTGTGATATAATGACAAAAGAGGTAGCATGTGGCCTGGCACCATGGAGGTTTGCTAAACAGACAAGGCCCCGGAGAAGATGGCAGAGTCCCTGTAGGACGTGGACATACTCACGTTCGGCGATGGTGAGCGGCGGGTAGGTGAGGTAGAACCCCACCAGCTCAGCGGAGAGCTGGCGGAGGAGGCTGCTGGCCACGGTGCCGTTGAGGAAGGAGCTTCGATTGCCCACCACGTACACCAAGGTGACTGTCTGGGAGGCGTTGGACGTGCTCACCATCTGAATCGACACAGGAGGAAAGGGGAGGGAGACATGCCAAATAAGATGAGGGTCTGTTTCATGGAGGCCGTGGGAGGAGAAGTTTAAGGAGAAGTTGAGGTTAGGAATGAAAGGGAGGTGGGAAGAGAGCAAGGAAGAGATAAGAATAACAGTAGTTGTCACTTACAGATTGCTTGCTTACATGCCAGACATCGTGCTAAGGGCACATGATCTCATTTAATCCTCACCGCAACCCTAGGAGGTGTATCCTGTTATGACTCCCTTTTACAGAGGAGGAAACTGAAGCCCAGAATGATCAAGGGACCTGCCCAAGGTCACACAGCTAATAAGTGACGGAGACAGGATTCCAACCCAGGCAGCCTGACTTCGGGTTTTAACCACTGGTGTGTGTATCTTTTCCAGGGGCTAAATGGTCTCAGGCTACTTTTATGGTTCTGAAAATACACAACAGAGCATAGGAATGGTAAATTTAAGAAGGACTCAACTGCCCAGACAGAGAAAGCCTGAGTCAAACTTACGGGGGTTTTAAAGTTGAAAGGACAGGGGATGCACACCGTCCATCATCAACCTAGTCATGGACAGCGTGACCGAACCTGATGACAAGAAGAATTCAGAAACAGAAAACAGCTTCTTTAGAGAGAGATTCCATTTCCTCGTGGTCTATTAATTCAATGTAAAACATGTTAATATTACTATGAGATGGTGTGGTTTTCTTCTCGAATCTTGTCTAAGTCAGTTTTTTAGTTATGAGGAAATGAGACTTTTATAGGTCAATGTATACATAAAAATATCCCACAGATGAGCTTTGAAAAACAGATGCGGTAGGAAGGCATTCTGCCTGGTGAGACACTCTTTATGGGCTTCTGTGCTGGCGTCTGCCCCTTCCCCCTCCAGATCCATTTGCCACCCTGCCCTCATTCTGCTCAGCGCCCCCAGAGGCAGACCCCTGTGGACCACGTCAATGGGCTCCTTGGCCCCCTGGCTTCAGCTGCAGGGAGCTCAGGAGGATGTGGGAGAGAAGGAGGAGAGTGAGGTCAGAGTTGGCGTCAGGGACTCCCTCCCGTGGGGTCACAGCTCACGCTGGGCAGCTCTGGCCTCAGGCTTCCCACAACTGCTGGCTCCTCTCACCGCATCAGCCCCAACTGTCACAGCCTTGGCAGCTGCACTGTCCCTGTGGTTTCCCTAGAGCCCGCCCACACTTCTACAAAGTCCTTTTCATTGGACTTTCCTCAAATTATCTTCATTTGAATGTGTCCTCTCTTTCTGCTGGAAACTGATACCCAGTCTGTCCCAGACCTTTGTGTGCTCAGACATAAATATCTCTGCAACGTTCCTTTTAAACCTTACTTTGAAGAAGACCGTCAAGAATAGCTTCTTCATGTTATTTCGACCTTGTTCCCATAAGTGGAAGTTCCTTTTAAATTCTCTAACACAGTAGCTAGAGTCCCATGATTAACGATATACAGAGTCAACTTTTCTGGTCAACTATTACTTCCTTTCCAACAGTATTTCTGGAATGTGGTTTAGCCACAGATATTCATGCCTCTCCCAAGGTACCAAGAAAAAAGGCACTTCTTTCTGAATAATTCAAAAGACCTCACTGCACTGTCACCTAAAAAAATAATAACTAAAATAACTTTGCAACCTTTATCTCTATTCCGAACACTCTATTTTTTTGCTTTTCAACAAAACTAAATCTCACTGGCTCCCAAAGAGCTTGCAGTATGGTATCTCTGTACATACTACACTCGACCAGGTAAGTTATACACTTTTTCAGATGAGAATTTTTTTATTGAGGAGACATCATTGACATACAACATTATATTAGTTTCATACTTTTTTGTGGTAAAATACACATTACATTTTAACCATTTAAGGTGTACAGTTCAGTGGCATTAAGTACATTCGCATTATTGTGCAACTATCACCACCATCCATCTCCAAAACTTTTTCATCACCCCAAACTGAAACTCTGTACCTACTAAATAACGCCCCATTTCTTCCTCTTCCTAGCTCCTAGAAACCACCATTCTATTTTCTCTCTCTATTAATTTGACAAAACTAAATACTTTTTATAAGTGGAATCATACAGTAGTTGTCCTTTTGTGACTGGCTTCTTTCACTTAGCATGATGTCCTCAAGGTACATTCATGTTGTAGCCTGTGCCAGAATTTCCCTCCTTTTTAAGGATGAATAATATTCCATCACATGTATATACCACATTGACTTATCCATTCACCCATGGATGGACACTTAGGTTGCTTCCACCTTTTGGTTGTTGTGAATAATGCTGCTATGAACACCGGTGTTCCAATATCTGTTCAAGTCCCTGGTTTAAATTCTATTGGGTATATACCCAGAAACTGAATTGTTGGACCATATGGTAATTCTATGTTTTTTGAGGGAATGCCATACTGTTTTCCACAGCAGCTGTACCATTTGACACGTCCACCAGCAGTGCACAAGAGTCCCAATTTCTCCTTACCAATGCTTATTATTCTCTATTTTTTTATATAATAGCCATCCTCAATAGGTGTGAGTGGTATTTCGTGGTTTTTATTTGCATTTCCCTAATGATTAGTCATGTCGAGCATCATTTCATGTGCTTATTGGTTACCTGTATATCGTCTTTGGAGAAATGTCTATTCAAGTCCTTTGCCCATTTCTTACTTGGGTTGTTTGGTTTTTTTCTTGCTGAGCTGTAGGAGTTCTTTACATATCCTAGATATTAACCCCCTATAGATACATGATTGGCAAATATTTTCTCCCATTCTGTGGGTTGCCTTTTGATTATGTCCTTTGAGCCACAAAAGTTCTTAATTTTGATGACATCTAACTTATTTATTTTTTCCTTTGTTACCTGTGCTTTTGGTGTCATATCAACAAATCACTGCCAAATCCAATGTCATGAAGTTTTTTCCCCTATTTTCTTCTAAGAGTCCTACAGTTTTAGCTCCTACATTTAGGTCTTTGATCCGTTTTGAGTTAACTTTTGTATACAGTGTTAGGTGAGGATCCAACTTCATTCTTTTGCTTGTGGAGATCCAGTTTCCTAGTAGTATTGGTTGAAAAAACCGTCCCTTCCCCCACCAAATGGTCTCATCAAAAATCATTTGACCATATATGTAAGGGTTTATTTCTGGGCTCTCTACTCTGTTCCATTGGTCCATATGTCTGTCTTTATGCCAGTAACATACTGCTTTGATTACCAGAGTTTTGCACTAAGTTTTGAAATCAGGAAGTGTGAGACCTCCAACTTTGTTTTCCTCTTTCAAGATTGTTTCGGCTATTTGGGGTCCCTTGATATTTCAGGTGAATTTTAGGATGGATTTTTCTATTTCTGCAAAAAACATCACTGGAATTTTGATAGGGATTGCACAGGGATCATTCTGGGTAGTACTTGACATCATAACAATACTAAGTCTTCCAATTCATGAGCACAGAACGTCTTTCCATTTATTTGTGTTTTCTTTACTGTACTCTTTTTTTTTTTTTTTATAGCTAAGAAAAGTGTGACCATTCTTGGGGGCTGCTTAACAACAACTTCATAAATAAGAAGAGATCCACAGGCCTGAAACCAAGGTCATATCACTGTTCCTTGATAGTCATGCCTTGTGCCTTGCAGGGGATACTTTCCCATTACCCCTCTACGCTTAGACTTGTATGGGTTCTGACCGTATCTCTTACTTCCCATTCACTCATGCCATGATTTATTTAGCTAATTAGACCCACAACGCTGACAGAATGGAAAGCTGTTGTTTTCATTCTTAGTATCCATTCTCCCTTCTTCCTTGTCAGCACCACAATTCTCCTTGGGGAAACACTTCCTCCTCTCCAATCAGTTCATGTGCTTTCGTTGCAGTTGTCCCACTCAGGTTCCAGGAGTGGGCATCTCAGCCAGACTTAGTTGACTGGGATATTGCATATCCTCGACCACAGTTACTGGTCCAGAAATGGGCACGTGATCCAAGAGGGTTCAATGAAAACTAATCCAGGATTTTGACTGGAATGACACAAAAAAGGCACTCTGGATCCATGAGACTGTAAGTAATAAGGATGAGGCAAACCTGGAGGTGTCAGGGGCCTGAGGATGATGCCGCCCAGAGCAAGGCAAGCCAAGAGACGAAGAGAGAACGTCATGAAGAAATCATGTAAGCACCTGGATCCAATTGCTCCTGAAGTAAGGAGCTGTGAACCTTTCGGTTACATGACCCAATCGCTTCCTCTTTTTTGCATAAGCCTGTGAGCTTGGAGTCTGTTGCTTATAATCAGAAAGTCCTAACTGAGTCTACTATACTCTAGCCCCTAATATCAATGTTATACAAGTAAAAAATAATCAAGTCACTTTTTTGATGACTCTCTGAACAAATTAAATATTTACATGGTCTTATTCCACAAAAGATCCAAGGTGCCCCACAAATTACATTTAATACAATAAAATGGTAATTTATTAATTACAAAACCAGGTCCTGAAAAAACAGATTAAAGACAACCCTGGGGCTTCCCTGGTGGCGCAGTGGTTGGGAGTCCGCCTGCCAATGCAGGGGACGCGGGTTCATGCCCCGGTCCGGGAAGATCCCACATGCCGTGAAGCGGCTGGGCCCGTGAGCCATGGCCGCTGAGCCTGCGCGTCTGGAGCCTGTGCTCCGCAACGGGAGAGGCCACAACAGTGAGAAGCCCGCGTACCGCAAAAAAAAAAAGACAACCCTGGGGGGATGATTAGCATGTAGCAATCTATGCATGATATAGGGGCCTAGAGGGTTACTAAATCCACACAACAACTTTGGCTCTGGGCTTCCTGCCAGCCAAGGCAAAAAGTGAAAGAAGGTTAATAAAACAATTCACCCAAAGCTGTGGATATGTTCAAGAGCATCTAAAATCTATTTAGATGCAATTATCTAATTGCCCATTGTAGTCTTTTCCAAGGAATGTTTGTTACTTGCTTTATAAAGTTTCATCTCACGGCCCCTGACTATCATACGACAACACAAGAGAGGCTTCTTAAGGCCAAGGGCAGCTTATTTATCTTGGTGTCCCTTCCAGTGCCTGATAAAGAGAAGCTAGTCGATAAGTCTGTGCTTCTTGAATATAATTAGAATATGTTCCACTGCCAAGCTCCAATAAGACTCATGTACCTGTGAGGATCATAAATGCAAACAGAAAGAAAAAAGAGCTGAGTCACACTCCTTACATAAATCTTATGTCTGTGACATGTTTTTAGATCTTAGTCTAATATGAACCAGATCATAATGAGATACTTCCATATATACTTTGGGTGAATCTAGAAAAGGACGACTGCTCATTCAAATTAAAATGTATGCTTTTCACATCATATCGGCTTTGCTGATAATTCACTTATGCTAAATGTCAATTTTAAAACCACTGAGCCTGCGCGTCCGGAGCCTGTGCTCTGCAACGGAAGAGGCCACAACAGTGAGAGGCCTGCGTACTGCAAAAAAAAAATAAAATAAATAATAATAATAATAAATGTATTAGAAAGGCTTAAGGAAGCTTCAAGCCTTCCCAAGAAAGGCTTTGGGAAAATAAATATTAAATCCCAAATCACAGCAGGTACACAGTGTCACAGCATCTCCCTTGTCATGACCACCACACCCCAGACATCCTCATCATTGCCAGGCCTGACTCAACTCGGTGGCCCCAAAGTGGCACCTTCTCCTGTTGATATCACATGCCCGAAGTACAAAGTTACATTTACACCAGGCAGCTTTGAAATGCGGGACCAAATCACTTCTTGCCAACATTTGTGTTCCGGTTGGCCTCTGTCAACTACACAGCTGAAGCACCCTCCTCCTTACCTGAATCGTCAGGTTGCTTTTAGTATTCAGAACTTTCCTCTGGGCGTCCTGGAAGGCCCTCTGTAGCCTCTGTTCCATCGTCTGAGCAAACTTGCAGGACCGTATGTTGTCCGACTGGCTCACAAACTGTAGCACTAGAATGAGAGTAATAAATCAGTGCTCACCAAAGCTCTGTGTCTTAGTTCCTTGAACTTAATAGCAGTCATGATATAAAACGGCATGATTTTACGTCAGAGAAATCAGGCAAATAAGGACAGTTGCAGTTTTGGAAGTGGCTCTTAAAATGATTTATAACATAGAAGAATTAAAAGCAGGATCTAACCTGAGATTCCCTCCAATGCAAAGGATTTTGTGATTTCATTTGATTGGCATATGGAGACATCTGCTCCAAGACAACAGAATGGCTTAAGAGTGATCATGTCTTCTATTTCTTTGGAGGGGAAAAAAACAATCAATTGGCCTGCATGACTAAGTTGTTTGAGTCTTTCAATTTCAATGGTTCCTCTACTCTTGTGGTTTACAAACCACAGATCAGAGTCACCAGGGAGTTTGAAAGAAAGATTCCAAGGCCTAAGCTCAGAGATTCTGATTCAGGGGCATCTGGAATGTGTTGCCGCAAAGCACAGATTTTATGGACGCTCAACTCTCCTCAGTATCCATTGCTAATACAGGAAAAAAAAAAAATACAGTATATGATGCTCACAAGTACGATATACTCATAATTATATAAATTGGGAAGAAAGACTCCTGTGAAGGAATATTTCTAATGAGTCCAGGTTGGAAAAGTTTAGGCTGCTGTGCAGGGAACTTGGACATTTGATTAGCAAGGCCCTTGGAGGAAGGTACACAATGACTCTAAGAAATAACAGAGCAGCCAGTGATGGAGTTTTCAAACAGGTGTCCTCTTGGTACCGCCGCTGATCCCAGAACGGATAGGAATCCTTTACTTCTGAGTTACTTGCCTGTTTTCAGCTGCAAGTAGCCTGCAGGCTGGGGAGTCCACGGGGAGGCAAGTACTGCCACAGACTGCAAGGCTGGGATGTGTTGCTTCAGATCTGCAGTGACATTGCTGATCCCATAAATGCCCAGCGTTTCAATCACTGCAGCAGGCAAGTAGACCAGCCTCCCTTTGGTAGCATAATAACCAACAGTGACGTTGTGAGAATGTTCCAGAATGTCCACCTACAAAACAAATGGACCCACAGAACTCAGTGTTCATTTCCATGGTACTTTAAGTTCTTCTTGGTGTTTCTTAGAACCACAACTGTTACTCAGCATGGCTAAGTAATAGGATACTCCCATTTGACAAATATTCTAACAATCCCATAAGCCTATGGGGATTGTCAAGTCTCAAAATACAAGAATACAACAAAATATAGTTTATATTGAACCTACGGATATGGGATTCAATCTATATTTAATTTAATTCTGGAATAGAATTAAATGTGGGGTTTTCTTTTTTATTATTATTCTTTAAGTGCCTCAGTATAATCCTGTGAGCATCAATTAGCACCCAGGAAGGCAGGCAGGAGACGGCAGGCAAAAGAGATTTCCAGGGAATGGGATGCTGGGAAAAACAGCTGTATCATATTTCTCATCATTTATAAACATTAAAAGGCAGAAGAGATAGATTAAGTGGAGGCCCTTCAGGGCAGGGGTCAGGTAGTAAATGAGGTGAATTCCTTTCTTTAGAAGCTGAGAGAAGAACTGTTCAGACTTCACTCCATTCTTAGCTTGTGACTGGTTCAAGACCAAGGCAGGGATGGGCCATGGAGAGTTTCTCTTACAGCTGAGTCCTAAGGGATGTTGATGATCTGAGCTCATTCTGACCCAACCGGAAGATTCTGAGACTTTCGATTTTATTCTTACTTTGTTTTGTTTTCTTAGTGTTTTATATCAGCAGTTCAGGGTGTTTTTAACACCTGCTTTCCTCCCCCTTATTCTTGCATCTCCATTAGGAGTGTCATGTGTATTTGCCAAAGAAACCAAGACAATTGATTTTGCAGCAGGCTGGGTATGCCTTTGCTTCCTCCACACTGTGTGCTCCCCAGCACGTTGTTACCTAAAGGCGGTGTTCAACGTGACTTTAGGTGACTTTCGGGATGGAACATGGACTCAGCACCAAATGCCACCAAGTCACCCAGCAAGAAAGTTACTCCCATTCCAACCCTTCCAATCACCTCAAGGAGCAGGTTTCAGTTTGAGGATAATTGACTTTTAACACCTCTCTAATCCTTGCTAACCATATTTTTAAACAAACAAAGGAACACCAGGCCCAGCCTTAATGCCTTCTGTAAGCAACAATGTCTAGCTTGAATTTAACAGACTGTCTCCATTATTTTCATTTTTATTTTTATCTTTTAAAAGTTTTGGCCACACCGCTCGGCTTGCAATATCTCAGTTCCCTGACCAGGGATTGAACCTGGGCCATGGAAGTGAAGGTGCAAATCCTAACCACTAGACCACCAGGGAACTCCCTATTCTCCTTTTTATGATTACCTTTTATTTGTGGCAAATGATCCTGATTGCCATTTATGGTGGTAATATCAAACATCCTTTCAACAGAAACATGTTTAAGTGTTTTCTTTTTTTTAACTTTTTGGAGTATAGTCAATTTAAAATGTTGTGTTAGTTTCAGGTGTACAGCAAAGTGAATCAATTATACATATACATATATCCACTCTTTTTAAATTCTTTCCCATATAGGTCACTACAGAGTATTGAGAAGAGTTCCCTGTGCTAGACAACAGGTCCTTATTAGTTATCTATTTTATATACAGTAGTGTATGTCAATCCCAATCTTAAGTGTTTTTTAAATAAAAGCTGATTTAAAAAAAAACTAACATGTACTAATTGTCACAGCGGTCTGTGATGATATGCAAAAAAGGCAAAAGCTGTGAGGGTAATTTGCAAACGACCAAAGTTTAGTGAAAACTCTCTCAGGTAATCACATGGAAGCATTCACATTTTCAACTTTCAAATAAAGTTTCTGGTGCAGAAACCACAGATGCCTCTTGTGGAGAGCATTTCTCCTTCTTCTGTTTTTTTTTTTTTTTTCAGAATTACATAAAAGAGATTAACAATGACCAATAAACTGTGTGCCCAATCTCCTTCCTAGTCCTTCATGTGGTGGTGGGGAAGGACCCCAATCTGAATGCAGCTGGGGCACAAAGCATCAAAGGAGGAAGTGAGAGCAATATTTTTTAGTGATGTAAAGGGTTGTCCACTGACTGCCAATCACATCTACTGCTTGAAAACTTGGAATCAAACCAAAAGGGTGTAAAGCAAGGCTTCCATCACTTAGATATGCCATCAAAATCAGCTAGTGGTTGTTAAATAGTTCTTGGCATTAAAGTGTTTAGAGAAAAAAAATGTTTACTTCCCTATCTGCTGCTGGCAATTCAAGCACAGGTGGACTCAGTTTACAAGTCAGAGTAATTTTTAAATGTCCAGAAATAAATCACTAATTGTTCACAATGGTGAGGAAGATAAAGGAAAAACACAATGGATGATTTCTGCAAAATTACACTGACACAATTAAATACTTTCCCCAAACAACAGGATAATGGGACAATTTAAAACAGAACCTCCAGGCTTAAAAAAAAAAAAAAAAAAAACTAGACATAAGGCAATTATCCTCAATTTTCCATCTCAGAATTTGACCTTCTCCAGCTACCATGCATTAGCTATTTGCCCAAATGATGAAAGATCCTACTTCTGTTGTGGCTATGGTACCCAGGTAGGAGGAAAACAATCTAAACAGACTCTGGACCCAAGAGGAAGAGACAGATGAGCCTGGTTACAAAAGCAGGGGGCTTACATGGGCCAAGACGTCATTCTGGTGAAATGCCTTCCGCAATGCCTGTGTGAGCCCTCTGGCTACATTAAGCTTCAAGGTTTCACTGATCTGCACCCTCCGTTGGGTCAGAAAGAGAACTGTGGGGCGAAACAGAAGCATGCAATCAGCATAAGGCAGCAGACCTCCTAATTAATGAGCCCTCCTCTCCTCCCCAGCTACCCACCACCTCCTACAGGCTCTGAGCAAAGCTAGTGGGCACAGGTCCAACCAATGGGGCAGCAGCTCCGTTGGTCCCGCTCAAGTCCTAAGGAAAGAAGGCCCCAGCCATTTGTGTGGCCCTAGTGGAGAGAGAGCTAGCATGCTGGTGGCACTTCACTTCTGACCAACGCTGCCTCTGACCCTGAAAGCCAGGCTAAGCCTTGCCTGCCCCTGACCGGTCTGCATGCAAGGAAATTCCTGGAACAGCATCCCTGAGAACCTCCTTAACTGCAGGCCCTGCATCCTAAAACAGCCTAAATCAACCCTGCATCGGGAGGTGCAGTCCTCATCCCACAAGCGGGACAGAGACAGGAATGGAGACCTGGCATGGAGAAGAGGCATTTGTGATTGAACGTGACAGGTGCTGTGTGAACGGAAGCCTAGGATGTGGTTGGAGGCCCTTGGAGAAGGATCCAGCTCTGACTTGGGCAAGGGGGTGGGGATCAGGGAAGGTTTCCGGGTGGAACTGTCGCTTCCACTGAGTCTTGGAGGATGATGGGCGAGAACCAGGCCCAGGCCGGAGGGAGCCACTCTCAGCAGAGGGAAGACCAAGTGCAAAGGCACAGGGGAGAGAAGTGAATATTTCAGCCTACAGTATCAGGCTCGGTCCTGGGGCAGTGGGAAATGAAGGGTTTAAAGCAAAGGCATGTATTTTAGGAGGCTCCCTGGACTCCAGACTGGAGAACAGATTGGAGGGTGGGGGAAGTCTGCAGGCAGATAGAGAAATCTAGCTGTGGTTTCAGAAATTTAGGTGAGCGATGGTGACGGTGTGAACCAGGGAAGCGGCAGTGAGGGTGGAGGGAAGAGGTATTTAGGAGGTAGAACTGGAAGGAACCGGTCGTTGACTGGGGGTGGCTGGGGTGAAGGGAGGTTGTGAAGAAGAGGGAGGGGAGAATGTTCCAGATTTCTGCACCTAGGTGGCTGGGATGTGGAAAACCAGATGGTATAACTGCTTGAGAAACTGAAAAAGATACTGTGCTTTCTGCTCTGCCTAGTTTCACAATTTCCCATTTTAGAATAAGACACGTCTCAAGAGATAATTTCATTTAATTCTTTGCGGGGTGAAGAGGAAGGCGGGACGTGAGCATTCAACACTGGCATGTTCTTTCAAATAACGTGTCTAATGCTTTTTATAGCAGACATTGCCACACTATTAAAGCATCCTGTGCCTTCCTGGCCCGTCTGCTGCAACTCAGAGGCGGGGGCTAAAAAAGACAGCATCTACGCGACTTTTTCAAGAAGGTCTCCTTTTTAACATCAGAAGAAATCTTGGGCGCCAACATAGTGTACGGTAGCTGTACTGTTAGTATCTGCTGGTTGAGAAAATACATGACAGAAAGCCTTTCTGAGTTCTGTAGCCCTTCCCAAGATTCTGCATTTTACCGATCACATCATTCACGCGTGTGAGACATCACCGAGGTCTCTACACGCAAACTTTGGTGTACATTTGTTGTCTTAGACTCACTGGCAGAACTGGTTTCCCAGGGGCCTCTGATATCAGGATGGATCCCAAGACTAGAATCCATGTCACATGATGCTCCTCTCCTCTGTCACTCGATAAAGATCAGGACTCCTCAACCTCGGCATTACCGATGTTTTGGGTTGGATCGTTCCTTGTTGCCTGACTGTCCCATGCGCTGTAGGATGTTTAGCAGCATCCCCGGTCTGTAACTCACTAGATGCCCGTAACACCCTCCCTACCCTCCAAGTTGTAGACACCCAAAAACATCTCCAGACATGGCCAAATGTCCCCTGGTGGCTGGGCAGGGGGGCAAAATCGCCCCCTGGTTGAGAACCACTGATCTCAAAGAAATCTAATAATTCCGCTACACCTCTGAGGCCACGATGCACTTGCTGCTTTCAAGTCAAATCAGGACAGTGGACTCTTACCTGTCTTCACCAGGAGCTTACTGGACATCTGACACTCCAGGTTGGATGCCATTTTGCCAGTTGTGACCATGGCCATGGACACAGAGGGAAGAGCGGCGTCTGCGTTTTCTGCTGACAAAGGCGGCATCCGGGTGGCCCTTACTGGTGCAGTGATGGACGTCAAGGCTGCCGTGATTGTCAGCGGGTGTGCGGTGGACACCTTGGGCATGTCTGGGTTGGTGGGGTTCAGGGAGCCCGTGTACATGGCTTGTGGTTTCCTGGGGAGGTGTGTTGTGGACAACAGGCCAGAGGCAGTGCCCGTGTTCCCTTGCATGGCCATGGGAGTGCTCACGGTGTGTGCTGTTCTTGCAAACATGTAGGTCGGCGTGAACGAGAAGGCTGGATGGGCTGCCCCTGGTGTCGCCTTTGGGCCAGATGCTGCGTTGCTTGTGACGTTTTTAGCTACAGCAGTGGTCCAGCTGCTCTTGACTAATCCCGAGGCCACGGCCGAAGGGCTGCTGCCGGCGCCCTTAGCAACCAGGGCTGCAGACAGCACCAGTGGACTTGGTTTCCGAAGAAACAACATGGTTGCTGCTGTTGGTTCTGCCTTGGGCGACACCGAGGAGTCCACTGCAAAGAGAGAAAAGCGAAGTTTGTCATTGGTCCGGAATGTACACACCACTGTGGGAATGAATGGATGTAACTTATGGATTTGCTGGGGTGAAAAGTCTCTGAGCACTGGAATTTAGGCAAAACAGCTTTAGGTTCGTTAAGTCGATTAACCATAATGAGAATGCCACTTAGAGCAAAGCTATGGTTGGAAATAAGGACCCTTAAATTCTGAATACTTTCCAAAAAATCAAGTCGGCAGAAGATCAGGGGCCTGACTATCTGGAAAAGCTGGGTATCTGTGTTGAGCTTGAAGATGCTTTGGCCCCAGAAGCAGTCACACCTATTTTGGGGGAGGGGGTACCAGGAAACAAACTACCTGCATTAGAGGCTGCACCTGTCCACTTCTCGGGGTGCTGAGAAGCCGGCAGTGCTTTGGATGGGGTCCTGAATAAGGCACTGGTTGATAGAGGAGGAGATTCAGCAGTAGAGTGATATCTCGGGATACTCTGGAACGGTGGGGAAGCATTTATCACCGGAGGTGGATAGACGTTGCCGGAAGTTTGGAAACTTGTATCCATTCCATCTGAAAGCATTTCCCATAAGCTAGCTGTGGAAGTTAGACTTGGAGAGGTCAGCACAAGAGAGTGTGTTGGATGGCCAGGCAGCCGTAGATGGGGATGAGACACAGAAGGTTGACTTATGGGTGGGTCATCTTCAACCTCAGCTGTCTGAAAGTCTCTGGAATAGTTGTTAGTGTTTATAGACAAGAAGTCTGTATGGTTTCCAACCATGGTAACGTCTGACTGTTGGACGAGCTGGTTAGTGCTTGTACCAGAGACTGGATCCTGAACGCTAAAGCCTTCTGCAGTCGCTAAATGCCCAACATTACCTTTGAAATCCCGAGATTTTATTGTACTGGCAACAGAATTTAAACCACCGGGAGGAGCAGTTGAAGCTGAGTGAGTTTCCCAACTTGTGGAGCTAATTGTGTGCCCGTTCACATCATAATTTGTTCGCTGCAGCAAGCCAGATATCATTGGTTCTGTTGAACGGGATCCAGTTTCTGCTGCAAGAGAATGCCAGAAAACATCTGTGATTGCTGGCTTCTTCATGTCTCCCATTGTTGAGAAATCATAGACCTCACTGGAGGAGGGAAATGCTGTCACCTGTTTGGAAGCTGAAACTGGCAACTCAGAATGGTCCGTCACAACTGTGTAAGTATCTGGCTTCGTGTTGGAAGAGCTATGAGATGGGGAAACAGTCTGGGTGGCTCGTGCGAAGGGGATGGAAGATGGAGATAATTCTGAAGGAAGGAGGTTTGTTCTTGGTGGTGTAATGTCTGAAGAAACCCGATCAGTGCTAAAATCAGAGGTGACTCCACTTACAGTGTGAAGACTTGGCCTCTCTTTACTTGAAACGGTCTGGAGAGCAACTGTCAAATTTGCCTTTTTGTTTTTCTTTAAAACATCTGTTCCGCTACCTTCTTTCTGCAGGGGAAATGTCCAAGTCGTGGAAGGCAGATTAGGAAATGTGCTTGAGAGGAGCAGGTCTGCAGCTGCAGTAGGAGAGGATCCATAATTGCCTGCTTCTTGATGAGTTGGCATTGGGGGCATGGCGGATGGAGAGGCATGATTCCCTGCCAGCCGGAGGAAAGAAGGCATGGAGGGGAAGTCCGCCACTGCGCCATTTGATGAGAATGTGAGAACCTCCCCAGGAAGGATTTCTTGCCCTCGGCTGGCTGGGGTGAGAGGCAGAGAAGGCACCAAAGGGGAGGATGTGTGTTCTGCTGAAAGGGCGGGCCTTTTGGAATTCTCTGGAGCTGCTGAGAAGTGCAGGGGCTGAGCAGAGTCCTTTGCAGTAGCAGGGGCTGCCTTTCGGCTGATCATTCCCACTGCCACCGATTCTGCAGCCTGGACAGGTGAAGACACAGCCTCATGGGTCGCGGTGCTCTTAAAGGCTGGCAGAGACACCCCATTACGTGCTCTTTCAGCCACCTCAGCTTCAGTTGGCTGGGTGGACGCAGGACTTGGAGCCCCTTCCAACACCGGTGATGAGGGTGTTCCACCTGGAAGCTGAAGACTTCCGGGAGCTAGGGGAGGGAGAGACAGATGGGCCAGGTCGGCCACGGAGCTCAGAAACTCAAGTGTGTGAGAGACTGCTGAGTGAGGATCCTCTGCTGGGCTTGAGGATCCAGGAAAACCTAGACGAGGGACGCCTATTAAATCCTGGGCATTTCTGGATGGAGTGTGGTTCATTTCCTCAGCAAATGGGTTTAGGGGATTAGCTATGCTCTGACTTGAGGATGAGTCAGTTGGAGCTGTTTGGGGGAATAAAAGCACTTTGATGGGTTGCTCTGCTGGCTTAGAAAAGATGATGGAATGAGGTGAGGCAGGAGCCAATGAAGAAGGTGAAGATGAGGGGAGAGCGTCTGCCCTCAGGGAATGTAGTTCTGCCATGGAAGGAGTCCCTACCCACGGTGGCCGGGATGGGAGGCCAGCACGGGAGGACGCCACTGGTGGGAGAGGGGACAGTGTGGGAAGCATGCTGGTGTGAGGCAAACCTGACACGGCGGCTGCTTCTTTTCCCCCTGGAGGTCTTGGTTGGACCAGGGCCTCAGTAGAATCCTTGGAAGGCTCGAGGGAGGCGCTATGTCCACTGCCTTGGTAAGGGGAAGGAGAGAAGTGCCTGTGGGCCCGAGCTTGGCGCTGTGTCTTGGGTGGAGGCGTCTGGGCAGACTGCGGCCAGCTCGTGTTGTCAGGGGACCGTCCCGGCACAGGCTTCATTCTATCCACCGCTGAGGAAGACCGGACTTCGGACAAAGGCCATGTTGGTGAAATCGGTAACAATTTCCCATGAGGAAATGACACCGGGGTTGGGGTGACAGTGATCTGTAGATTGTCCCTTCCTGTGAAACAAAGGATCAAGCAGTCAGGCATCGGCTCATCATAGGTCCTGGAGAGAAGGGTAGGCCAGACAAGCACCGCTCGGACCTCACAGAGCTTCCACCACATCACAGAAGACTCATTAAACACATTCAAATGATAACTTAGGTAATTACAAATACATAGATGCTGCAGCTAACCTACAGGGCAGGGTTGGTGAGAACTGGTCTCTGATGAAGTGACGTTTAAGCAAAGATGTGGAAGATACTTGTGTATTTTAAATCTCTTTTCTGTTCCACCTACAAGGGTTGGACTGTGAAACTCACAACCTGGAAAATCAAAGATGAACATGGCTCCCTGCCACGGCCAAGGACACCAAAATAAATCCCATCCAATAATCCAAAATGCAAAGGGAAAGGACTGTGTATCTGAATGCAAATCTTTTTTATTTCAGACCCTAGGGCATCTCAAGCACAATAACTGAGGTTGCCTGTGTTTGGGAACATGGCACCAAGGAGACATATTTATTTTGTTGGATGTAAAAGGATTCCTGATGCTATCGTTCACACCATTTCAAATAGCAAAGGGGATTTCTTTCAAATTAGGCTATTTCTGAGAGAAACACTATTCACATCCCATCTAGGACCAGAGACACCTCTCATGAGGCCTGGTGTCATTCCCAGCACCTGCAGAGAAACCAGAACTGTCAGCACTAATGAGCAAAACTGCAGGCAGAAAGGCGAGGAGACGGGGCCAAAAGGTGACTCCGCAGGAAAGGAGGCAAGGAAATAACTGATCAGAGAGCCGGGAATTCCATGCTTGGGAAGAGAAATGACATCCTGCTTGAGGATTCTCTGATCCCCCTTTCCACAGTGGTGCCGATGGTGTTGATGACCCCCCAGAGATGGCTAAGTGCCCTTAAATAGTATTTTAAATTAAAAATAACAAAGAAAAGGTACTCCTAGAGTTTTCTATGTTATTGGCCAAAAAAACGTTAGAACCATCTGATAGAAGCAGACATACCAAGAGCGGAAGTCAGAAGACCTGGGTTCGCACGCACCCTCTAGCCCCCCGCGGCCGTGTGTGCATCTGTGGATTGCTGTGGCAGGAGTGAGGGCAACAAGCACACTCTAACTGCCCCACTGGCTGGCTGGGAGGAACAGAGGAAATCAAGGAGGTGGAAGGAAGGGCTCCCCAAGCAGAAAAGCACCAAACAAATGCTTAAAAAAAAAAAAAATCATTAAACCAGTGAGCGGTCATTACAGGCTCTAAGTCCCTGTGTTTTCTGTTTATTTGTTTCACAAAAGAGGACGCTATGGTCCAGAGTGGAGACATCATTGCCAGAAGCCACATAACCCATCAGGGACAGAAGCAGGTCCAGAGGCGAGGTTTCCTCACTCCTACTGCAGTGTCTTCTTCCCAACTGCTTCTCCCAAACCAGTTCTAGCCTTCACTCCACCCCCGTTGTATCCTGCCACCAGAAAACCAAACAGCTAAAGCTGAAGCTTTCATATATTTGAGCCTTTAGAATATGAAATATACTCTGAGTCACAAAAGGCTAACAGTGATGATGTTCTGAAATATTGTTTTCGGTTTCATTTTTTAAGATGGAAAAAGCAAGGACAAACGATGTCTTTTACTCTGAATTAATACAAAAAAAAATAACTTTCCTTTCTGATTCTTTGTTTTCTTGTTTTAAAAATTCCCCATTCTTGGGATTTACAGATACCCAAGGAATTAGCCGTAAGTCATTTTTAGAACACATCAGGATATAAGCCAATACTTACAGCAGTCGACGGCCTTGTTCATTTAATTTTGCAAGTGAGAACCAACCCCTTCTCCTGGGCAAGCCATCTTCATAAGCCAGGCTCAGCCTCTTTGTCTCCTTGTCGCCAGATCAGAATCACTACAGCCCTTACCTGCAGGACCCAAAGCTTCCTCCTGCCTCTGTTAGCAAAAATCCATCTTTTACAGGAAAAGTGCCAAACGTATATACAGCTATAGGACAAAAAAGTCTACACAGCCTTTCATTAAAATATCTGCACTCCCTGGGAACTACCTCATGGTTTGCAATGAAAATTGTGTTTCTGTTACCAAACTCAGCCTAAGGAAGTATCCATGCTCCCTTGATTGCAATTTTACATGGAAGGCTGATACTACTGTCATGCCTCAGTCCTTCTTGTTCACGATGCTTATCTCCTAGATAGACTCAGCTTCACACTTGTCATGCAGTCTTGTCTGGTTATGTATATAGGCGGTACTTACATGAGTGAATATAACATCCATCTAATGTAGTTTGTGCATTTTGGCATTTTCCATTAACACTTTAGAATCCATTTTTATTACTGGCATGTCAGATGAAATCTATGTAGAATTTCTTCTTTTGTACTCTCATTGAAATAGAGTCAACCATGGGTTCAACTCATGGATTCAAGAGTCATACCAAATTAAACTGTTTTCAAGTAAGTACCCGTCTAAGTCAAAAAGAATGTGACAGGCAAAGCAGTTTTTGCTTTCAGAAATATTTTTTACAAACTCTTTCATAAAAATCTTACAAACAGGAAGGGGAAGTGGGTGTTGGATGATTAATACAAGGGGGATTGTAACTGACTGAATGGGCACAGCCAAAGGAGGCTGAAGTAAAGAAGTAGTCTCTAGTGGACTTGCCTCTGCTAAACCTTGTTGTTTCTAGACTAGAATCCAGTGTTTCCCAAGCTATCCCTTACAAAACACAGTGCCCCAAGATGCCTCGTGAGGAAAAGTTTCAACAAACTAACAATTTTGAGAAGTGTTGTACACTACACTCACACCTAACAGTCACTAATGTTATTCACCATATATTTCTGGTTCTCTACCTTCAGAGCATATAATAGGACTGCACTTCCCGGATACCTCTGTGGTTGGGTGGGGCCATGTGACTAGTTCTGGTCAATGAGTTGTGAGTTCTGGTCTAGAACATTCATAATCAATGCTGGAGCAAGACTCTCCAGAACTTGCTTCCTCTGAAGACAAAAAAAAAACAAAAACCCTAGCAATATTATATCTCAGTAAGCTGTTATGAAGGAGGATGAGAGGGAACCTAGTAATCTTCAAAATGTTTGTAGGTCGGTCCACCAGCCTGAGTCCCTTAGGGACTGAAATAAGTAAAAGCCCTCTGCTGCAAAAGTGTGTCCAGGTAGCATGAGGAAAAAATAAGCTTTTGCTCTTTTAAATCACTGCAGTTTGGGGGTTGTTTGTTACTGAAGCATAACCTAACTTACCCTAACCTATTCAGAAATTGGTATCAGAGTGGATTTGGAACTTAAATGGGCATACTCCCATGTATATCAACATTTAAATAAAGGCTGAGAAGTCCCATAATCAAGAAAACATAAGTGCCTGGGATGCAGTAAAAACTCCATGAATTGATGTTGGATGGTTTAATTAAACTTTGGCCAAAATTGATCAAGTATATTTAACTTCTGAAATATGTTTAGGATATTTCTCAAACATATTTGACCTCAGAACTTGGTGACAAAAAAAAACCCCACCGATATACACAAAGCTAAGGAAGAAACCATGTTCACTGAATTAGCAAATGATAGCAAATTCAAAAGAATAATTGATATGAAGAATTCCAGAGAAACACGCTTCAAAGACATGTCAACTGACTGAAATTATTGTTGAAGGAAGACATAAATTAGGATTAAGTATAAAGGCTTACCCTTAATCCACATATTACCCAGACAAGAACAGAATGGGGGAGCTTCCCTTTAAGGATAGCTTATGTTAACTATAGGTAGGTTTGACTGGAGCTCATTATAAGCTACAATAGAAATGTAGGCTAGCAAGGAAAGTATAAATTCTTAGGCTGCATTAAATTTTTTTCACTCCTAAAATAAAAAACTATTGCATACTTAGGAAATAATATTTATAACATCTGTATGTAAGAATAAATACATAAAGAATAAATAACAAAAAACATACATGGTCTCTGGCTTCATGGACCTCACAGTCTTATGGGAGATGTGGAGTTAAATCAGACATTCTCACAAATGTGAAAATGATACATGTTACAGATGAAAGATGCACACTCCTTAAGAGCATGCAATAAGAGGATGTGACCTGATCAGGGAGGTCAGAAAGCACATCACTGAGAAAGTTACTACCAAGTTGAGAGCCAAAGAATAAGGAGAAATTAATCAAGCCAAGAGGGTAGGGGAAAACATTCCATGCAGAGAGAAGAGCATATGCAAAAGCCCTGTGGCAGGAAGAAGCATAAGTAGTACAAAGAACTAAAAAAGTAACCATAGCAAGATCAAGTAGAACATGAGTGGCCATGACATAAGGCTGAAGAGGTAGTTGATGACTGGACCATTGGAGTGTCACAGATTTTAGTTCAAAGAGGAGTGGGAGGGAATGGAGTTGAGGATGGGTGATGTACAGGAGCAAATCTGTGTTTCAGAACAATCATTCTGGCTACAGAGTGAAGAACAGACTGTAATGGGCAAGAGTGGACAACAGAAGACTAGTAAGGAAACACCTGCTGTGGTCCAGGTATGTGATGACAGGAAGTTGTAAAGAGGAGCTGAGCCGTGGGTGGGAGATTGAAATGGATAATCCTTCTCGGTCCCTTTCAATTCTCAGAGTTCAAGATAGTATATTCCTTTAAATATATGTGTGTTTACAATGTTCATTGCAGCTCTATTTACAATAGCCAGGACATGGAAGCCACCTAAGTGTCCATCGACAGATGAATGGATAAAGAAGATGTGGCACATATATACAATGGAATATTACTCAGCCATAAAAAGAAACGAAAATGAGTTATTTGCAGTGAGGTGGACGGACCTGGAGTCTGTCATACAGAGTGAAATAAGTCAGAAAGAGAAAAACAAATACCATATACTAACACATATATATGGAATCTAAAAAAAAAAAAAAAGTTTCTGAAGAACCTAGGGGCAGGACAGGAATAAAGACACAGACGTAGAGAATGGACTTGGGGACACAGGGAGGGGGAAGGGTAAGCAGGGACGAAGTGAGAGAGTGGCATGGACTTATATACACTACCAAATGTAAAATAGATAGCTAGTGGGAAGCAGCCACATAGCACAGGGAGATGAGCTCGGTGCTTTGTGACCACCTAGAGGGGTGGGATAGGGAGGGTGGGATAGGGAGGGTGGGAGGGAGATGCAAGAGGGAGGAGGTATGGGGATATATGTATACATGTAGCTGATTCACTTTGTTATACAGCAGCAACTAACACAACATTGTAAAGCAATTATACTCAAATAAAGATGTTAAAAAAAAAAGATTCACTAATGGGTGGAAAAAAGGAAAACGTGGGCAACATGTGATCCCTCACACTTCTGTGGAAAATATGGAAATATAGTATGGTCATGTCCTGCATGTCTATGAAGTATTGGTGTTTGATTAAAAACTTGAATTAAAAATTTTAAAAAATGTGTGTGTTTGTGTATGTGGTGGGTTTTTCTTTTTTTTTTAATGACTGCAAATTCTCCAATATGCCTCTCGTTGAGAGGTGGGGGTCTAGGTTCCCATCCGTTGGGTGGACTTGAGACTGTTAAACCAATTAGTGTGGCAGAAATAATGCCATGTGACTTCTGAGGCTACCATCATAAAAAGCAGCTTTTGCTTGGTCTTTGGAATGCTCCCCTCCATACCCCTCCCTCACTGTTCCTCCTGGAACCCAGACACTGCTCTGTGAGCAGCCCAAGCCATGTGGAGAGATCACGCACAAGTACTCCAGTCAATAGTCCCAGCTGAGCCAAGCTTCCCAGTCATCCCAGCCCAGGCACAAACAGGTGAATGAAAAAGCCTCCAGATACTCCTAGCCCCCAACCACCTGAATCACTGTGGTTGTCTGAGTCTTCCCTATGGAGCCCCCAGACATCAAGAAGCAGAGACAAGCCATCCCCCCTGTGCTCTGTCTAAATTCCTGAAACCATGAGCACAACAAAATGGTTGTTGTTTTACAACACTTAGCTAGGGGTGGTATGTTGTGCAGAAATAATAGCTGAAACAGTACAGGGCTGTGTCCCTCACTTCTGGGAGTGAGTCTCTATACCCTTGATTAGATTCTCAAAAGGATTCAGAAGCCAAAAAGACAGTTAAGAAGCCTTCATTTCAATGAAAAATACTTCTGCTTTACACATAAGATTTTAGAACTTTGTCTCTGCTAATAAAAATATTTCTGTACTGGACTTCCCTGGTGGCACAGTGGTTAAGAATCCACCTGCCAATGCGGGAGGCACAGGTTCGAGCCCTGGTCCCGGAAGTTCCCACATGCCGCGGAGCAACTAAGCCCATGTGCCACAACTACTGAGCTTGTGCACCACAACTACTGAAGCCCACGCACCTAGAGCCCGTGCTCCCCAACGAGAGAAGTCACCGCAATGGGAAGCCCACGCACCGCAATGAAGAGTAGCCCTCCACTTGCCACAACTAGAGAAAGCCCGCGTGCAGCAACAAAGACCCAATGCAGCCAAAAATAAATAAATAAATAAATAATAAAAATTTTAAATATTTTTGTATTAATTAAAGATGCATCACAGAAAGAAGAAGGGAAGAAAAATTTTGAGGAGAAATGAAAGGTAGGTGGTATAGATTAAGAAGAAGGGAAAGTAAATTACAAGAAGTAGGACAAAACCAAATTACAGAGGGCTTAAAACACACTCGAAGGAAGTGAAGTAGAAGCTTGGTAGAGGTGGTATGTTGGACAGACTAAGACAGCCCCATGATCCCTGTCTCTTGGTGGTCATGCCTTTGTGTGACCGCCCTCCTGGAGTAAGAGCAGAACCTGTGACATGCTTCTAACCAAGAGACTATGGCAAAGGTGACAGACTGTCACCCTCATGATCTTATCTTATACAAGACTCTATCTTGCTAGCAGACTCGCTCTTCTTGATGGCTTGATGAATTAAGACGCCATATTGAGAAAGCCCGTGTGGCAAAGAGCTGTTGGTGGCCTCTAGAACTGCAGGTGGCCTCTAGGGACTACAAGTGGCGGCTCAGAGCTGAGGGTGGCCTCCGGCTGACAGCCAGCAAAAAGCCTGGGCCTTCAATCTGGCGGCCACAAGGAAATGAATTCTGCCAACAACCTCAGTGAACTTGGAAGTGGATTCTTCCCCAGCCAAGCCTCTGGATGAGAACACAGCCCAGCTGACACCATGACGGCAGCTTTATTAGACCTTGTACGAAGGACCCAGACAAGCTATCCTCAACCTCTTGACCCATGGAAACTGTGAGATCATAAATGTGTGCTGTTTTAAGCTGTACAGTTTGTGGCAGTTGACTACACAACAGTTGAAAACTGATACAAGTAGGCAGTAACACGCTGTGGAAGGGTATATGGTGCTGAGGGAATGAAGGAAGCAGAGACGGAGCACGAGGTACCATGGCTGAAGTGCAGCATGAAGGATGGCGAGAAGGTGTACTCAAGTCAGCAGAAAAGGAGCACAAATTAATATGCTTGTTTGGACTATCACAGAGAACAGCTGTGAAGTAAAAATTCTAACACAGTACCTGCGACTCGGAGGAAGTTATTTGAAGAGAACACAGGGCTTTGCAAGAGCAGAAACAAAGCCACAGCAAATAGCGCCAGACACGTTGGAATGTTGCTATGAAACAGGGTGGGTGTACTCTTCTGTTTAAATCCCATTTTTCAGGGGAAAAAAAAGCCACACATTCTAATCAAATTACTGAATTCTTATTTTTCTCAATGAACTCCCGCTGACTCTCCAATCTCCACTCCCCCATAACTTTCTTCTATTTAGAATAAATGGATTATTCTTTGCTGAAAATATGGTAACAGTCTTCAAAACGTGTACAGAAAGCAAAGATAAGTCCCACACATTACAGAGGGAGATGAAAGACAGTGGTGTTTTTCCGCACAAGCCCCAGGCTGGCTACCCTTTCTGAACATTTACAAACATCATCCATTCCAGGGACAAGCCAACAATTACCTTCTGTTTGGACAGTGTTTCCCACAAAGGGACTGGTAATCTAAAGAACTGTAAAGGGAAGTCGTTTAGATGGTAGAGATTTAAGGAGGCTCTGGATGAAGAAAGACAAGGAGCAAAGATCAACTTATGTTGCAAACGAGTGAAAGCAAGCAAGATGAAGACGCTCAAAATAATGAAAAGAAAATTAACGTGAGTCAGCTCTTCCCTTCTTCGGGCAACAAGGATGCGTGGTCACACAAATGCTGCTCAGCAGACAACCGACACACACGCATTTTAAACCAAGCTTATCTGAGCCAGTTTTAAATAAAACCATGACTCTCAGAGCTTCAGGAAAGTGATAAGTCACTCCTGTCCAAATATCAGACTTAATAATAAAGTGCACAAGCTTGCACGCACAGGTTAAGCATCAAGTGCTTCTGTTGCTCAGCAAGTTTGCAGAGTCCCAGGGCAACTACACTTAGCCTTCAACGAAAAGAGTCCAGAAACAGATCATTAACATAATGAAACATCAAAAGTTAAGAAAGTGCTTGGCCAGGTTTGGAGGCAGAGTCTGTCACTGACTAATGTCAAAATGGTGAGAACTACCTCCCTAGTCTCCCCAGACCTCAGAGATCCACGTGGGAACACGGAGATGCATAATGACGGATTGTTCAGGCCTCTGTCTTCCTGAGGCCCCTGGCGCTGCTGCTCGTTTATCATCCTCACTACCTGTACATAAGACGCAGAGCCGGGCTGTGATGCGCTGCCTGCACCAGGCACACTTTAACCTCACAGAAGCCCCCAGGTACAGCAGACTCCTCTGCAGCTTCTCACCTGAGCCTCTTTCCTCAGTCCCCAGGGCTGTGTCAGTCCCCTGGCCATGGCTGTTTTCAGAGACCCTCTTTTCCAAAGCCCTCAGAGTCTGCTACTTAAGGAGCATTCTCATTCAGGTTCACAGGGCCTCTACGCTGCCCTCCCTGGGTTGCTTGCTGGTTTCCTCAAAACCATTCCTGTAACCCCGCCACAGTCCTTTCCCAATCAGCGCTGTTCCTTTCTTTGACTGCTGGCGACATGGAGGGGAAGACAGCCTTCCACAGCCGGCCTAATGCGTGATGAGGCATGGCTGCGTTTCCAGCCAAGGTCGAGAAACCATCCACTTTGTCCCGCTCCCTGCTCACCAGCAGTTTTGCTCCCTGCAGCACTTAAAGGAAAGCAAACCTGATCCCCAACAACCTTTAAATGTAGGAAACTAAGGCAACCGATTAATAAATATCCCAAACTCTTCTTCCCTGTATGTCAGAGAAAAATAGCTGAGGCTTTCTACCAGGTCCCATAGTCAGACTGCCTGGATTCAAATCCCACTCACTCCTCTATTTGCTGTGTGACCTTGGACGAGTTACTTAACCTCTCTGTGCCTCAGTTTCCTCAGGAGACAATTACAGTCCCTACTTCATGGCACCCACAGTACCACGAAATTGTTTTAAGGATTAAAATGAGGTGATACATGTCAAGTCCTTAGAACACTGCCTGGTACTAGTGCTCCTATACTGCTAGCTAGTATTGTTATTGTTATTTTATTACCTGTTGAGCCCAGAGTAGACATGGAGGCTCAGAAGCCTCCTCAGAGGATCTGGATACCAGTCAGAACTTAGAAATGCCTGCAGATCATGCACTGCCACAATCCCACACATCTGTGGAACCCGTTCCAGTTTGCACAGTATTGTCATACCCTCAAACCACCTTGTTCCTTACAGTTCCTGTGAGGTAGAAGATAAAGGTTATTATCCCCATTTTACAGGTGAAGAAACCAGGGTTCAGGGAGGTCAAGTGCTGGCTTGGCCAAGGTCACTCTGAGAGTTACCCTATAGCCAAGTACAAGTCAACCCCTTTGACCTCAGATCCAAGGCTCTCTGTTCCACATGAGTAGGTCTTGCTCCATCTCCAGGTCTGGGGTGGGCTCCATCCTCCAGCCCACATGGTAGCTGCCCTCCTCTCCTGACTTTGATGATGAGTCTCTCTCCTTGGTGCTGCTTTGGCAAACATTACTGGAACACAGCTCTAAATCACCAAGACCTGTCAGGCTTCGACTCCCAGAAGGTCAGAAGAGATGGATTAAGCATCACTGCTATGCTGAAGCATCCACCCCACACCCCAGACCCCACAGTCCTGAAGTCTGGCGCCTGGGATGTTTTTGCCTAAGATGATTTCTCCTGGGGCTTTTTAAAATGAAATGCACCAGTTAATAGAATCAAATTGCCATTCCTTGAAGTGATGCCAGCAAACAGTTTCTGTTTACTGCTTTGACAGAAGCATTTTAACTTTCAAAACTCCTTCACAGCTGTTTTCTTTTTAACATACTACAATTTTTAAACTTTATTTATTTATTTTATATTTATTTTTGGCCGTGTTGGGTCTTCGTTTCTGTGCGAGGGCTTTCTCCAGTTGTGGCGAGCGGGGGCCACTCTTCATCGTGTTGTGCGGGCCTCTCACTGTCGCGGCTTCTCTTGTTGCGGAGCACGTGCTCCAGACGCGCAGGCTCAGTAGTTGTGGCTCACAGGCCTAGCCGCTCCGCGGCATGTGGGATCTTCCCAGACCGGGGCACGAACCCATGTCCCCCGCATTGGCAGGCGGATTCCTAACCACTGCACCACCAGGGAAGCCCCTGTTTTCTTCTTTAAAAAAAGTTTTAAAAAAACTTTAAAAAAAGTTTATTGCTTTCAAATCCTTTGTGAAACAGGTTTAAAAATAAAATTGATCTTCCCCCTTTATAACAGTAATAAATTTCATTTTCAGTTTTTTAAAACCTTGGCATATGTGATCATTACAGAAAATTCAGAAAAGATGGAAAAGTAGAAAGAAAAGAAAAATAACCCCGTGCTGCCCTCGGCCCCCTCCATGTGCATGTCCAGCTACACCAAGAAAACTAGGATTCATGCTGTGGTGACTTGTACTTCTGGACTTCATTCTTGGGAAAGTTTGGGTTAGCTTGCTTTTCAGACTGGTGATCACGCTGCACATACAAATTTGCACCTACTTCTTGTCTTTTAACATTATATTAAGGCGTTTTTCCATATTGGATAAGGCTGTATATTATTTCCACTAAGATGTGGTATCATAATTTGTTTAACCATCCCCTAACTGTTAGGATACAGGTTGCTTATAAATTTTCAGTATTATAAATAATGGCCTCATCTCCTTCCAATTCTGTCATCAAAATCCATATGTGGCAGATGGGACAGATACAATGACCTCCTCTTATGGACTAGGACACCATACACTCAGAAGATCATCTGCATCAAGAGAAATAAACCAATGGGACTTGGAGTTTCTCTCCTACCCCTATGCCCTGGCATCCTTCTGATCTTTCGGATAGGGTCATTTATAAATTTAAAACTTCATGATGGCCTAACTCAATGACAGAAGACACAATTAACCACCAGGAGCTGACCTTCACAACTAGGGCAATCCTATTGGCAAACCTTTCCAAATTTCGTATCAATTTTTACTATTTCATTCTGATGGCCTTAAGGGGAGCTGAGACCATTTAAATCCATTAAGCAAGATACTGGAGATCTAGGAAATTCTGGACCTAGAGAAAAGCAGTAACAGGAGCTTAGAGAGTTGAGCAAAAAGACAACATGTTACTAGTCCTCCCCCACGTTGAAAGGCTTAAATGTAAACCACTCCTAAGTGATAGTCCCATGATTAAGATGGCACTGTCCCCACAACTATTTTTAGCTCTATTAGAGTACTTCCCTTCTGGTTAGTATGACAGCCAGTTATCTCCCTTATTTGCTCAATCACTTAACATTTATTCCACAAATACATATTGAATGCTTTATCTGACTGTCGCCGTTTGACAAAGATTGACGAACTGTAGGGCTTCCCTGGTGGCGCAGTGGATAAGAATCTGCCTGCCAATGCAGGGGACACGGGTTCGATCCTTGGTCTGGGCAGATCCCACATGCCGCGGAGCAACTAAGCCCGTGTGCCACAACTACTGAAGCCCGTGCTCCATCTGCAACAAGAGAAGCCACCACAATGAGAAGCCCGCGCACGGCAATGAAGAGTAGCCCCCGCTCACCACAACTAGAGAAAGCCCGCATGCAGCAACGAATACCCAAGGCAGCCAAAAATAATAATAAAATTTTAAAAAATTAAAAAAAAAAACAACTGATCTCACTGGGAAGGTGGGCAAAGGTCATGGTTTAGGGTGTGGGGCCTGGGGACAGAGCAGCTGATGGCCTTGTTCCAGCTGTATAAATTTAGGCAAGTTAGTACCTCTCTATGCCTGTTTCCTCCTTTCTAAGATGAGGACGGTAGGAATTGCTGTCTCACAGGCTGTTTTGAGGCTTAAATGCATTAATCCATGTAGGGTATTTGAAACATAACCTGGTATGTGGTTAGCAGTCAAAACGTTACTTGGGGCTTCCCTGGTGGCGCAGTGGTTGAGAGTCCGCCTGCCGATGCAGGGGACACGGGTTCGTGCCCCTGTCTGGGAAGGTCTCACATGCCACGGAGCGGCTGGGCCCGTGAGCCATGGCCGCTGAGCCTGCGCGTCCGGAGCCTGTGCTCCGCAACGGGAGAGGCCACAACAGTGAGAGGCCCGCGTACCAAAAAAAAAAAAAAAAAAGTTACTTGTTTTACATTTGGTAGTGTATATATGTCCATGCCACTCTCTCACTTCATCCCAGCTTACCCTTCCCCCTCCCTGTGTCCTCAAGTCCATTCTCTATGTCTGCGTCTTTATTCCTGTCCTGCCCCTAGTTATAAAGCAGATACTAACACACCATTGTAAAGCAATTATACTCCAATAAAGATGTTTAAAAAAATGTTACTTGTTATGATTATCATCAAGGGGCACAAAATCCAACTGAGAGGTTTCAGAGGCATATCTTTTTTCTAAACTATGATAAAAATAAATTCTTATACTCCCACTTTTGAGAGTAAACTTCTTCTATCTTCTCAGGAATAGTTCTCTTTCCTTACAATGAATCCCTTTTCCCCAGCCGTAATTCTCCAATGAGTACCTGAATAATCCATCTGGCTTTCTTAGGCATTAGTAAGAGCTCACAGAGCTTCTGCATTAGATTTCTCCCCTGAAGCCTGCTTATTTCCACAGTCAAGAATGTGGTTTTGTAGATGATTTATTCAGCATAGTTGCCAAGTGAACACTTTCCCAATAAGATTCTTTACAAATCTAACTACAACTATCGCTGAGACTCTGAGAGAAGAAAACAGAGACAGAACAAGAGCTTCTCACGTATTTATCTCAAATTTTAAACTTAATGTATTTATTAATATTTATTTACTTATTACATGAGAAAAATTTTGATAACCAAAATTAAACCAGATATGAAAATCCTAAACAAATTAATATACAAAAAGAAGAGCCACTACTAAAAAAGGCACCAGAATGAGGTATATTCAGCTGAGAGCTATCTAACTTAAAAAAAAATAGGTAATTCTAATGTTATTAAACTAATTCAGGCCTTTGAAATATGTGAAAATGTCCCCAATTTGTTTTATGAAACCAGTACTGCTTTAACACCCAAATCGAGTATGGATATATTAAACAAATAAGCAATGATCAAAATATGTAAGTGAATACAAGGCAGCCAAGCAAAAATGTTGTGTATGTAGGGGGTGGGAAAAGACAGCAGTGAACAATAGAAATCTATGTACACTCCAAGATACATTTGTGCAGTTATATAAAAATTATGTATGTGTATATAATAATAAATTATGCAATGCATAAATTATCAATTAATAAATAAAAATTTTATAAGGTTTGTGACAGTCAACACAAACACACACACAAGTGCATGCACAAAACATCCATACACACAAAAGGAGAATGTAAAACTCTCCACTGCATTTAAAGACCAAATAGTATGACCCTAGGCCCAACTCTGGACTCAATGTGTGCAACCTCAACTCTGTACCATTTGCATTGCTGTTCATGATAGGCAGAGTCCTTCTCATTCATCTTGTATCTCACATGATTTTTTTTTATATTGATAAGAAAATAATCCTACGGACATCCAGACAACCTGACATTCTTAAACCTGAGAAAAAGGAAAGACAACCAGGTCTCAACATCTGTTCCAATAAATCCTGGTCCCATGCAATGATTTGTGGGAAAAGAAGTTCTGTATTCAAAACAGTTCAGGAAATTTCTTGTGGGAGATTCGCAGTGCAAACAAATACACTAAAGACTCTGAAAAGTGTGCGATAAAAAAAAGATCTATTTCATCTAGAAAATACTCAAGCTGGTTGACTGTGGGACTTTTTCTTTTTTGCTTGATACCACTTAATATCCCAACTGAAGAACACTTTGGAATTCTAGCTTAGATCACTGCAGAATTTAAAGTTGTTGCCCTCGAGCAATTTCAGACACAGAAAAACTAAAGAAGCACTGATGGGTGGACTGAATCCATTAAAGAATCAGAAAACTTACCCTTGGTCATTATATAGCTGACAAATTCTGCTTCTGTTTGCTTGTTTCCCAGTATACCTTATCAGACTTATTCGTAAACTCTTCTATCGATGCACATCACTGAGATAACACAAGGGTAACCACTAGGAAACCTGTAAAGCACTGTCACTAACGTAAAGGGCCACCATTATTATACTGAATGGCTCTAATGCCTTCTTGGGGCATTAAGTTAATTTAATTTAGGTAAAGTAATAATGTCAATAACTTGACTGTTTTCCCCCCTGACTGGAGACCTAAAAAAAAAGTGCTCTACTGGAAAAGGTTGTGTGATGCTTCATGGATACTGATGATTTTCTTACAATTAGACACCAAAAACCTGCAAGTAACTATGTGGAGACCAAAGAAGCAGAATAAGTAGCCAATATTAATACAAATATTATTACTGACTCTTAATTCATATTCACTGGTGACTGATGTAGGCATATGTTTTACTACAGAAGTCTAACTTCATTAATATGAATATCACTATTTCAGGATTTATTAATTCAGATTCTTGTAGGAAGAAATTATTGATCAACTCTATTAGGATTGAATAATGATCAAACCAATTACCTCTAAGATAAAAAAGAAAATATTTATTCTAAGTAAATAATTTTCAAACCCTTTAGAAGCACCAAAATTCAATAAGATAGCCAATATGTTCATAGCAATTTCCATTTATAGTTTATATTATTTTTTATTAATTTTTATTGGAGTATAGCTGTTTTACAATGTTGTGTTAGTTCATTTATAGTTTATTTGCCTTTAGTGTTTACACATGTGGTCCTATCAAGATAGCATTTATTTTTTAAGAATTCTATAATTTAGACATTTCTGAGACTACATTTTCCCTCATTTGGTATAAAATAGTAAGATCCATCTATATTAAGTTTATTCCATTCAACAGAATTTCCATTTCTCTCTCCCAATACTTTGGCTTACCTAGTATTAACCAGAATCATTAGACATGATTTTTCAGTATTGGCAATGGATTTTCCCTTATCTTTCTAGTCTCCTCCAGAGAGGAGTGACTAGCAACAGAGTCTGGCCAGAACTAGGGTTGCCCACAAGAGGCAACCAGAATGCTGGTGCTCTCTGCACCTGGCCTATCCAACACAGTTCCCACTCGGGTCCAGAAGAAGCCTAGGAATGACTGACTACACACCATTTGGTGGGAGGAGGGGGGAGATGCTGTGTGTTCCTGCCAAACTGCCACCTAGTATCAATATAAAGCTTCTTGAAGTTAAAAACATACACTATTACCGGCAAAATAAATAACATACAATTCCCTCTTCTACCCTGAATTGTTAACACTATTATTTTCACAGTAAATAACTGTTAGAACCATTACCAGTGAAATAGTAGCATGTTTTGTTCACTCTTTACAAATACCAAGAGAAATTAAATGTTTCTTGTGGCACACTGGTTGGGTTGTTAATTACATGTAAGTGATCCTGAAATCCTGGCTCTTTTCAAAAATAGAAATAATCAATGACAAATATATGTCATATAGAAATCAACATCTCTATTATAGAGACTTCATTAAAATCTATTTTCTCTCAAACTATATTGAAATATTAAATAATTTAAATCCTAAATCTATTTCAGAAGGTTGAATTTGTTGGCTAAGTTGTTTTCATGGTAGTGATACACATCTTTATTCAGAATTCTGAAATTTTAACGTTATTTTTCATGCCAACCTACATCAGGCAGTTCCCATTTTCAAAACATCCAGTCTATATAAGAATGAATTCCCCAAGAAGAAGTGCTACATGTGAAAATATGTAATTTAAATCAGTGCTGGAAGAACTACTGGGAAAAAAAGAAATTTAATAACAAAGGTAAAGATTATTTAATAGCTTTAATTGCAACTTTAGAGCATTTTAATAGTGCTGAACATTGAAAGTGTCTTTATAATATCAAAACAAGTAGAAAGTAAAAGAAAAACTTTATGCTCTGAATCTGAAAGTCAGAGAATGCTGCAGTTCCTGGGCTTCCTTACAGCCACTATATAAAGGACAAATAGCCAATTTTGCTTGAAAAGCAAGTAACAGAACAGATTAACACACAGTAGTCTCCAATATGTACGTGGCTCTGCTGTGATCTTATCTACTTCAGTCAACTCAAAGATAAAATTAATGTATGACAAAGATCATACTCGGGGAGTAGTAGAAACATCACACGTGGGCCAGGGCATCTGGATTCTGACCATGGTTCTCCTACCTTCTCCCACTTAGATGTGAAGCAAATTACTTTGTCTGATTGGGTCCCAGGTTCTTCCTCTGTAACATGAGAGGGTAAAACTGATCATCTAGAAGAGCCCATTAATTATGGCATGATTTAATCTAGGAAATTATTTTTCAATAGTTTTATCATCCTAGATATATATTAATCTTGCCCCAAAACAAACAAAAACTTGTTATGTCTTTTAGGTATCTTTTAATCTCCAGGTTCTGCCCTCCATTCCTTTTGTGACGTTACAATGTGTCACCTTGAACCTGTAGAGTTCCCACAGTCTGAACTGGGTCAGCATCTACTCACAGTGCAATTCAACATATACCTCTGTCCTCTGAAGTTCCTGCAAATGACAGTTGGCTCCAGAAATGAAAGCATTTAAGTCCTCACTGTTATTACCTTATAATATTTTTAAATGGGAAGTACATAACAACAACAAAAAAGCATTTAAATGCAGTCTTTATGGACTGTAACCCCACTCTTCCTCATTCACCTAGAGCACTATCCCTTTCCAAGGAGGAATAAAGTGGTACGGCCAGATTCTCTACCAACAGCAAGGATTCTTTTTTACTAGGAAGCCAGCTCTAGACTCCTATGCATTCGAGATTGGCATTTTCTCCCAGCTCCAATGCATTGGAGACAGGCATTTTCTCCCAGGTCTGGTCTTCTTTGGAAAAGTTTCCTTTCATCCCTCTACTTACAATCAGTCTCCTTTCTAGACCTACAGCTCCCCCACCTCAAGGCCGTTACATAAGGTGGTCCTAACCCTAACCACATGGAAGCTGCCATCGGTAATTATTCTAAGGAGGCAGCCTTTCAGCAGAAATAATTGGAATATGCTACCTTAGAAGTTTAAACCCGTCTCTCCTGGGGAAATGAACTCCAGAAGGCGACTTAAAAAAACAGCATCTAGCAGGAAAGGCAGAAAGGGAGAAAGATATGTTTCCCAGCATTGTCGTCGAGGAAACAATTCTGCCACCAGCCATTACAGCTGCATCATCTACAAAAATGAGTGTTCTGTAGGCAGAGCAGATGTTCCAAAGCTGTTTCATTTGTAAATATAGATGAGAAATGTGAACTGAAGATGTGACCTCACTCAATATCGTATTTGAGGGTAACAGCAATTAGGAACATTGAATATAATTTGAGCTGAGAATGCAAGGATCTTTTTTCAGTCCAAATATAACTGCAGAAAACATATTTTCAAGAAGTAAAATAACGCTCACTGTTGCCTTCCACCACACAGTTGCAAAGTGAGACAGTCTAATTCTGAGGCTCTCAGACAAATGTGGCCGATTCCACATCTTTGCTAAAAGAACTGTCAATTTTTCAGCCATAGGAGAAATTAAAGGCTGAACTGGATGGATTGGATTGAATGAATATTAGGAAGAAAAGGGCAGAAGAGGGCATTTATTTTTTCTTCAAGGTTTCAGGAAATTAGGAATAGTGACTTCACATATCCCATCCCTCTAAGGAAGGTAAAAGGAAGAAAAATTGGTAGACATCTGAGCCTTGATTTCTTGCTTTAGAGATGGCTAATCGGTCTCATCTCAAAGGTGGGTTGCCTCCAACTGATTGGTAGTGGCTGCCCAGACTGCTGTGAAGGATTCTAAGCACAGCTCTGGATCAGCAGGGAAGCATGCTGGAATCTATTAGTAATGTCTGCCACAGATGCCATATTTGCACAATGGTAGCAGTAGCAGACAGATAGATATTTAGCAGCCTGGACAACGTGATCTCTAAGATTTCTTCCAGCATCTAGCCTAGCTCCATTCATTTTCAGAAGATGAAACCAGGGCCAAGGGTGGTTAAGTGACTTGGCCAAGGTCTAGCTCTGGGCAAGTACGAATTAGAGGCTGGTCTTGGATTCCCAATGACCGTGTGCTTTCTATCACCAGATGCATCATGTTACTTTCCTGAAGCATCAACTAAGAGACAGGGGAGAGAAAATGAAGTGAGGAGAAGCAAAGAGAGGAAGTTAAAGAATGATTGCAGGACCAAATGAAAGAGAGGAAAAGATCAGCAAGATTCATAGGGATGGGTCAGAGGATAGACATGACTTCCAGGCTACAGGGGGTATGCAAATTAGCTGTTTCCACACCTAGTGAGTCCAAGATACTGACAATTTCCTCCTCACCACTCACCTGAGAGAACCTACTTGTATCACCTCCCCTGCTGCATCCCTGAGCATCAGCTCTTATAGCCCCATCTGAGCAGATCTCTGGTCATGTGGTCACAGATGCTTGGACCTGGAATGGATAACTGGTCAGAGCTGGGCTAACTGAACTGTTCCCCCAGAATCTGAAACTGGGACCTGGAGACCATTGTCATTCTGTGTTGGGTGCTTGACTAGGGAAGTGATACAGAACAGGAAGCCACGTTCGGCACACATACGTGCCAAAACAGAGAATGCTGGTTTGAAGAAAGAGAGAAGGATGAAACAGATGCAAGGAGCTGCACGGGCAAGAGACCATGTAATCTTAAGAAGAGACAGTTAGATTAGCTGCTCTGGTTCCACATTCTAGGGGGACTCAGCTGGGGTCCAGACCACTGTGTTCTGTGACATACCCTTGCATGATTCCCAAAATATAAGACTTTTTTGCCTCAACTAGCTCAGGTGGCTTCTGTTCTTTGCAAGCAAATATGACCTCAGCCAAGCCAACCTAACCCTGGTTGGTTTCCATTTTCTATGAACACAGTGACAGCTGTGGAGAGGAGGAGATGAGAAATAGTATCCTTTTCCAGGTCAAATGTTCTCAGAAAATCTGACATAATACGGTAACCTTTGCAATAATGTACTGACTTTTATCCACCAAGTAAGGCACTAAGGCAATACATCAAATTAAACAAGATATCAGCTACTTAAAATCTATTTTGATGGTTAGCTTTTCAAACGCATGTGAAACAAGTATATGTCATTTATTTATTACCAGGCGTTTCTGCACAACAACCCTAGAGTTTTCAGGCTGCAAAGTCCTGAAAACATGGCACCCGTTTGCTAGTCACAAGTTACTAAAAATCCCAGACGGTAAAGCCTTTAAAATCGACTGTGGGAAAATGCAGTGTCTGTCTCCTAAGCAAGATTCTGGGGCTGTAAAATCGGCTGGCGGCATAGGAAGAGTTCATAAAACTATGATTAAATAAAGTGTGGGTGAGCGCTTAGGCAAAGCCTGTTGAAAGACTGCTCCGAAGCCTCCTTGTAGGAAAGCAAAGTGATATAAAGTAGGGAGAGATAAACTCTTTTTAAAAGACAATTCACTTTTGCAAGGATTGGGTTTTCACTGAAGTCCTCCAAATTTGGTACAGAAAATGAGAAGGTGGAGGGAAGATCCTGTTGATATGTCCCCATGGCCAGCATCAGGCAGTGTAGACCTGTAAAAGTCATGCGATTTGCAAAGCGTTGATCAGTGTGCAGTTTCCACCACACATTCTGGGAAACGAACACTCCAGACTAAAATTTTCATTATCTCTGAATTTTTTAGTGATTTTGCATAAACTACTCTAGTTTTGCTGAGTTTATTCTTCCTCTAGTTGACTCCAAGACCACGTGTAACATTTAACCTCTAAAAAGATAAACCTCTGGAGCTTTTCCCGGTTGTCAACCTTGAAGTCACCCAGATGCCTCAAAAGAGGTACCTGGAACGGCGAGGAGCAGCTGTGCAGCTCACGTTGCAACGCGAACCAAACTCTCCAAGCGAGCGACCTTTGTACCTGGAGCAAAGAGAGCTGTAACTGAATCTGCCTTTGCCATTTACCTCCTTGGGCCTTGGACCTGTCCAGATGCCCTAGATTGGGGTATGAGTAAAATACTATGGAATGATCAAGGCAGTCTTGATTTTCATTTTCAGACGGTAGAGAGTCTGGTACAAGGTAAATGACCAATAAACAGTCATTATTCTGTCCAGCTGCAGAAGACACCATTTGGAGCTTCTGTCCAGTGCACAGCCCCTCTGCCAGCAAGTGCCCTCTCCTGAAAACACGAAGCTGGTTTGCTCTCATCCCCTATTGCCGACACTCAGGTGTCCAAGAGTGGACACCTGCCCCAGGGGGAGCTAACTGTACCTGACCTTGCAGCAATCAAGCTGTCCCTGGGCCACAGAGAGCTTCAGTAAGGTGTTGGGGGCGGGGGGTGGACACTGGACTCCATGCTGCCCTTTCAGGTTGGCTATTTGTATTGAATACCATGGACCCAGAGAAAGTGTTCAGATAAACGTAAAGGAGAGGACCAGAGAGAAGCAGAAATGAGAGAATTGGGGCGGTGGGACAAGAAAGAGAGAGAGAGAGAGGCAGAGACAGACAATAGAAACAGAGATGGTCGGCCCTGGATCTGCTGGTTCTTCTCTCACCAAGCCTGGGGGTACTCTCTCTTCTGGGGTTCCTTGATGTACCCCTGCAGCCTTCCAATAAAACCCCCATCTCTGGTTCAGCTAGTATGAGTGTTACCGGCACCCAAAGACTCCGACCATCCAAACCTTCTGTACATTTGCAATCCACCTCCACCCCAACCCCTGTGAGGAAAACTGTCAATCCCTCCACGATAAGACTCTAGGTCACCAGGGGATTTTCTGTTGAGCTGGAAGAAATTTGATTTACTTTCATTTTACCCCATTTTTGGAGTCTATCTGTTCAGTACAGTCCCAAACACCATAATAACACCTGAAATTCATTTTTTCTTAAAGACACCTGATGAATTTGACTATAAATCTAGAGGAAAGCTTCCCAGCTGACACTTTTGGCCACCATGTAGGGGAGGGCTGGGAGAAAGCGCTGCTGACAGTCTCTGTCTCTGTGTCCTGACGACAACTGCACCACATCATCAAGCATGCAGTGGGGGAAGGGGGCTGGAGCCAATGTGACACTGACAAAGGTGACCTGAGCTCAGATTTCTCAACCCTGTGCAATTTTTCTCTTAGCTTTCTTTTTTCTCTTCCGTCTCGGTGGATATGAACGTGAGCCTTGGAACCTGACAGACCCAGATAAAAATCCCAGCACTACACTTGTTGTGTGACTTTGGGCAAGTCGCTTTACTTCTCTCTGCCTCGATTTTCTCACCTATGAAATACCTTCCTTACACAGCTGATGTGAGGACTAAAGGAGACATGGCATTAAAAGAGTTTAGAATAGTGCCTAGTACAATACATAGTAACCATCAGCAATATTTCGTTATCCTTTGCAAATGATGTGACCAGGTGACTTAAGTTCTCACCAGTGGAATGTGAACAAAAGTAATATTCTATTTCTTACAAAGAAAATGCTGTCCCTCCACCATTCTTTCATACTCTCCCTTTGGGTTGGAACATAACATATGTAACTGGTAAGCCAGCTTGTACTGTATGAACAAGGGACACACCTTAGGACATGGCTAAGGAGCAAGAGAAAAGCACCTGAATCCCTGGATGGCTTCGTGAGGTAGAACCACCTCCTTGCCTTGGGATTGTTATAAAACAGAAATAAACTAGATTGCCTGAAAAAAATGTGACTATTATGTATTAATCGTTACCACCACTGTGGTATTAAAAGGTAAATATTTTAAGAAAATGATGGCCAAATTAAAAGTCTAATTGTGTGTATAAGAAAAATGAGTCCACTGTACCATAATTATTTTCTTTTTTTTAAAAATAAATTAATTTATTTTTGGCTGAGTTGGGTCTTTGTTGCTGCGCACGGGCTTTCTCTAGTTGCTGCGAGCGGGGGCCACTCTTCATTGTGGTGCATAGGCTTCTCACTGCGGTGGCTTCTCTTGATGCAAAGCACGGGCTCTAGGCTCGCGGGCTTCAGTACTTGCGGCTCGCGGGCTCTAGAGCGTAGGCTCAGTAGTTGTGGCACACAGGCTTAGTTGCTCCGCGGCATGTGGGATCTTCCCAGACCAGGGCTCAAACCCGCATCCCCTGCATCGGCAGGCAGACTCTCAACCACTGCGCCACCAGGGGAGCCCGACTTTGTACTTCTTGAACATCATAAATGTTATCTGATGTGATCCCATCACCACTGGTGATAAAATAGGCGGTCTTTTGGGGTAATGGAGTAAGGAACAAGAATAAAGGGGGAGCAGGTGCAAGTCTTCCTGCTGGAGGTAAAATACAGAAACTACAGTGGGACCTAGAACAGTGCTTTGGTATTTCCTGTTTGCAAATCACGCAGGGTAGGTTTGGCCTTTCTTTTTACAGTTAAGAAGATAAAGAGCAGTCCCTGTCTGTAAAGACGGTGGGAAAGACAGACACGCCAAAGAATCATTACAAGTACAATGCAGTGAGTATGCAGAATGCTAGAAGAGTGATGGAAACCGAGCAGGAAGGGAGTCTGCAGTGGGGTGTCAAGGTCAAGAGAAGGTGGCATAAGCCACTGGTCTCTCTTCAGAAAACAAGTCACCCCCTCAGTTGTCATTTAGGAGCTGAACTTCCCCCCAAGAGATGGTAGAATCAAAGAGCTGAAAGGAAGTCATATTCCCCAATCCTCTCAGGTTATACATGGGGAAATGGAGGTCAGATGTTAAACGACTTGTCCAAGACCACACAGTGTTAGGGACTGAATTGTGCCCACTCCCCCATTTGTATGTTGAAGCCCTAACCCTCAGTGTGACTGTACTTGGAGAGAAGGCCTTTACAGAGGTAACTAAGGCTAAATGAGAGGATAAGAATGGGCCTCTAATCCAATAGGACTGGTGTCCCTATAAGAAGAGAGAAACATCTGGGATAAGCACACACAGAGGAAAGGCCATGTGAGGACAAAGCAAGAAGGCAGCCATGAAAGCCAAGGAGACAAGCCTCAGGAGAAACCACACCTGCCAACATCTTGATTTTGGACTTCCAGCCTCAAGAGCTGTGAGAAAATTAGTATCTATTATTTGAGCCCCCCAGTCTGTGGTATTTGTTATGGCAGCCTGAGCTGACCAATACACACAGCAGAGAAATGGGCTGCCCTAAGGCAAAAATCCAGGCTTCCACTTACTTGAACACTGCTCTTTCCCTTCCTCATTCAGAGGAGAGATCTCAAAGGGATTTGCAAGTTGGTGGTGGGAGATGTCCAGGTGCACAACAGAGACATCCATTTCTCACGCAAGTGTGTGACGTGGTCTGATTAATAAATGACTAAATGAAGAGCAGGCTAAGTACAGGCATGGTAGTGGTAGGAGGGGAAGGATGTGAGCCACATCTGCGTTATGGGGATAATCACCTTGCCCAAAGCCCGGGGTAAGCAGAATGAGGACAACGAACCTGAGTAGACACTCAGGTGTAATTCCACAACTCTGGAGCTCTGTGCACTATACCAGCAGCCATTAATTTTAACCTTACCTCTTTCATCTGCAAGAAGCAAAGCAGAGCAATTTATTTCTCTTTCACTCCTTGCCTTTGCTTCCTTTGGAGGTTAGGAGTCTAACAGGCAGTGAAATGATAAGGATGGGGAAAGAGCAGAGTGTCTGGGTAAGGTTTCAGTAGCACACTGTCTATGTGGATAATGTGAACTGACTGTTTTGCTCAATACCCAGTCCAACCTCTTCGTAGCATGAAGAGGCTGGAAAACCAAAAACCATATTTACCAGATGCCCTTGCAGCTGGGGTTTTGTGTGTGAATTAGGTTCCAACAAGTATATGCACTGCACAAGATTTCCATCTGGAGCTAAGTCACGTGCAGAGAAAGGAAGGTGTAGCACATGCTCTCTGCTGCCAGGGGTCGTGGCTACAGCAGCGTGATTCTCAAACCATCAGCTATGATAGCAGCTTCCTGATTTTTCAGAGCACAGTTCTTCAAGATAGTTTTTGGCAGTTGTTCTTGAAAGTTCAGAAACTTACTAATAGTCGAGTACTTACTCATTCAAAGTATTTTATATATGTTCTATGAATCAATCCTCAAAAATATCTTGTAAAGTAAGCATGAGTAACTCCATCTCACACAAAATGATGTAGGTTACACAGCTGGTAAGCTCTACCAGGGGTCAGGCTGAGAGGTGAAAACTGTCTACACCTGCAGCTCACTGTCTACACTAATGGGACTCTTCCACTGGCTTCACTGACAGGACTCTACTATTCCACTGTCTTCATCAACATGACTTTGCTCTTCCAGGAAACTCTTGGCCAGGAAGATATAAGTTACAAATAACTTTATTATCCATTTCAAAGACTTCCCAAAAACCTACTTAAAACTGCCTGGTTTTTCAATGATAGCATCAAATGACTATTGATACTCCAAGACCCTTAGAAACTCTTGCCTTGCTGTGTCCCCTAATCCTAAACTATCAATATTCTACCTTGATCCTCACCCAATCCTTATCAAGACCTCCTCAAAAGCTCATAAATATCTTAACTTTCCTCACCCTGAGATGCTACCCCATCAAGGTGGCCTTCGCCTGACTGAAGCAAACAATAAACTCAGCCTTGTCTTGGCTGCAGGTAATTTGGTGGTATTTCAAGAAGCCATCATTCAAAAGGACCCAAATCTCCCTGTGTTCTTTCCACTACGCCTTGCTGTTTCCCACTTAAGGTACTGTCATACCAGAAATTAGGTATTTTCCCTAGAAATCAAGCTGCTCAGGAGTTTGGCAAAGAAAACTGAACAGGGCTGGACCCTATTTATTCCAAGGACCTCAACCCTTCGGAGGTTCTTCCCAAGCATCATGCCCTCCATGTATCTGAGGCCTGGTTTAGGAAGAGGTGGGGCTCCTGCAACAAACTGGATTTTGGTATCGGTAGACCTGTTAAAGTAGAGCTCCAATGTCAAGTAAAGCCTAATTTCAGAAACACTTCAAATATTTAAATCTTCTTCCAATGGGCCAAAACCTGGCTGTTTTCATAGTTTGGAGGTAGCAGAAATGGTGATGAAGCAACCCACCAGCTTGACAAAATAGCAAATGGTTATTAATGCCAGCTCCTTGTAGCCCCATTATGTGTTTTGAATCAAATCTAAATGAACTGAGGCTGCATCTCAAGGAGAGTAATGCGAGGAGACAATACTCATAATGCCGCTTTAGCCTTCGTAGCTCACAGAGAACTTTTACATGCAGCACTCTCATGGGACATCACATCAACCCAGCTTGTCCTCATTTTACACAGAAGGAAACTGAGCGACCTCTCCACTCTAAACGGCCAGCTAATAAATGGCAGGGCCAGGAACCATCCCAGTTTCCTAACTTCAGATACAGAGCTCTTTCCAGGACTCATCCACCATTGGGCAGGGGAGCAGAATGAGTAAACATTACTAGAGTTAGACTTTCTGGGTTCAAATCCTCATGCTGCCATTTTTAAGTTGATAACCATGAGTCAATTTCTTAACTCTCTCTGCCTCAATTTCCTCATCTGTAAAATGAGAATAACAGAATTCATAGGGTTGTCATGTTGATAAATTAATATGTCATATGGGGACTTCCCTGGTGGCGCAGTGGTTAAGAATCCGCCTGCCAATGCAGGGGACATGGGTTTGATCCCAGGTCCGGGAGCTTAATAAATAGAAGCCATTATTTTTGTGGAGGTCGAACATCAGAATCTTTCCCTTTGCCACTGAAAGATTTTGTAGTCTTGAAATCCTATTCCCAGATGCCAAAAATCTGGCCATAAAAAAAAAAACCAAAAACCCAGAACTGTAGCTACAGGTGGGAAGGATCAAAGAGAAGATTCCTTTTCACTAATTTTCACAAATATTGCTATATTAACCTCCTAGAGAGCACAGATGGTACAAGAAAGGAAGTCTCCATTGCTTTGCTCAGACCCGAAATAATAGAGGATGAGCAGACATAATAGGTGAAGGCTCAATTTGATGGCAGTGGGAATAGAAGATAAACAGAGGGAAATGGGGAGGGGGTGCAGAGCAGGAGTGGGAGGTGGCCTGGATTTGCAATTTGCTAAAAGCTTACAATTGATTTGGAACCCAATGCGAATCGAGCATGGGGTATCAGGTAACAGGAATAGGAGAGAAAGGCTGTGTTGGCCGCAGAATAACTGCACTAGTTGGCAAGGAGAGAAGAGAGACAAAAAGTTCACAGATGCAGAGTTTTCAGCCTTTACTGACTAAAAGCACAGATAATGCATTCACTGGAGAGTCTCCTCACAACCAACTAATGAACTTGAGTGAACAGAACATTCGCTTCAGGCAGTTCTGTGCATGGGGTGTTTTGTTCTTTGTGATTTAAGTACTTCTGAGGGAAGGATACAGAGATGTGAAGACGTGTGATAGAAGGAAAGAGGTCTGACTTCGGAGTCCTGTGCACTGTGATTAGAACCTTGACTCCACCACCTGGGAGCTGTTGTGGAGCAACTTAACACCTCTCTGTGCCTTAGCTCAGTAATCTGTGATGATTCCTCTTTGATGGCCTTGCTATGAAAATTAAATGAAACACATGTAAAGTAATTCACTCTGTGCTCTCTGTTCACAAGAGGCAAGCAATAAATGACGGGGATAGTAAAGATGGGAGGCAGCATCAAACTTCTTAAATTGCAAGGGGAGAACTTACATAACTTGGGAGATTGCAAAATAACAATTCTTTAGGCCATTTTGAAGGCAGAATTTTTGTGAATGTTGTTTGAGCTGAATAATGACAGTGGGTGTATTCTGTTAACTGTCCCTGCTTCAAGCCAAGACTCAGTGAGAGCTAGTAAATAATTCAAGGGTTACACTCACAGAATTGAAAGGTGAGAAAAGCTTGGCATAAACACTGAAGCTACTACTGAAAATCAACCAGTTTAAGCCCTGCCATATTTGAAACTGTCAGATGACTTTTTGGTGGCAGAGTGAATAATTCCCAGGAAAAGGAACTCTCAGAAATAAAGTTACAAACACACCCAGACATACTCACTTATTTAAAAAAACCTTGAGATATATTCCTTTGTAGAAGGAAAAGGAAGAAGTAGAACCACTCTGTAAAACCATTTGACTGACAGTGTCTACCAAAGCTGACACTGACAGCGTCTACCATATCCTATAACCCAGCAATTCCACTACTAGAAATATGCCCAATAAAAAATATACATATACAATAGAAATGCCTACATATGTTCACCAAGAGACACATACTAGAATGATAATTAGCAGCAAAATCCATAATAGATAAAAAGGAAACCACCTAAATGCCCATTAACAACAGGATGGATTAATAATTGTGATATATTCATACAGTGTAATACTATACAGCAAGGAGGACAAACAATCACAATTACACATACCAACATGGTTCAGTCTCACAAACATAATGCTGAGGAAAAGAAGTCAGGCGCAAAAGAGAATTTAATCTATAATTCCATTTATATGAATTTCAAAAACATTCAAAATTTATCTATAAGGTGAGACTGTGATTGGAAGCGGCATAAGGGGGTATTCAGGTGGGCTAGTAATGTTCTGTTTCTTGATCTAGGTGTGGTTATATAGATGCGTTCATCTGAAAAAAAATCATCAAGCTGTATACCTAGGGTTTGTGCATTTTTCTATTGTATATATTTCATACAAAGTTTACATTAGAAAAAGAAATCAACTAGCAATTACTAGCTAGGCATTGTGCTAGGAACTTTACCTGCGTGATTCCAACTGACCTTGACAGACAACTGTATGAGGTTATCCCCATTTTAAGACACAAGATGATCAAGGTTCTAAGATTATCACTTTCTCAAGGTCACAACTCACAAGTGGTAGATCTGAGGTTTGGACCAGGTCTCACAGACTAAGAAGCTCATGCTCTTTCCATGAGACCACATTATACTCCATGAAGCATGTTCTGGTAATAAAAATAACTATTTCTTTGATATATCTGTCTTTGGCATCTGCTTGTTAGGTTTCATGAACATTTAAAGTTGAAGATACCAATATTCCTATTAGATGTCACTTTTTGTATAGTTTTGTGAATAAAACACTAAAACTCCAGGACAAACTCTGAACTAAGTTTACATGGTCAACTTGAGAAACTAAAAAACGACTCCTAAAGTGAGTGTGCCTGAGGGCAGATTAGAGAGAATTAGATTCAGATATCACCAAGTTGCCTTCACATAAAGGAAAAATGGATGCTCTAAAGAAGTGTTTAAAGCTTTCAATACAAAATTTTTCATAAACCAAACTGACCTAAGCCTTTTTCCCTATCTCTGAAGTTCCTCTCAGAGACCGAAGGTAGTAACATAAAAATTCCTGATTAAAACTGACTTCTCAGAGCTTCCCTGGTGGCACAGTGGTTAAGAATCCACCTGCCAATGCAGGGGACATGGGTTCGAGCCCTGGTCCGGGGAGATCTCACATGCCGCAGAGCAACTAAGCCCGTGTGCCACAACTACTGAGCCGCGTGCCTAGAGCCCGTGCTCCGCAACAAGAGAAGCCACCACAATGAGAAGCCCGTGCACCGCAATGAAGAGTAGCCCCCAGTCGCCGCAACTAGAGAAAGCCTGCGCACAGCAACAAAGACCAAACGCAACCAAAAACTAAATAAATAAAAATTTAAAATTTATAAAAGAAAAAAAAACTGACTTCTCATGAGTGATGGAATGGAGCTCTATCCAGAAGCTTGTGGAGCAGAATCTCACTAAGAATCCGGTCTCAGCAATAGAATCACAGATGTAAAAAGAGGGAGAAATGAAGACTGATTCATGAAGACTGGAAGGTTAAGCTCTGCAAAAGCAAGATGCAAAGTTCTGCATGAGCTTCTCTGAAAGGCCAACCTCTCCCGAGAGAGGTTGCTTGAGGAGGTTGCTCTTATCCTTTCTTCTCTTACCATTTTCCTTTCATTCTCACCACTGGCTTCTGGGCATCTCAGATTCTGGGGTGGACTCTGACAGCAGACTATCTAGGCTCAAATTTCAGCTCTATCCCTGATTTACCATGTGACCTTGGACAAGTACTTAACCTTCCTGTGCCTCAGCCATCTCATCTATAAAATGGGGGTGATAAAAACAGTAGCCACATCATAGAGTTGTTGTAATTATTGAATGAGTTAATACAGGTAAGATGTTCACGATAGTGCCTGTCACCTAACACTAAACATGTGCTAGGACTTGTTAGTATTATCAATTATATACAATATCCTCCACACATACACACACAGCTGCCAAGAAAAAAGACAATTTTCCTTCTTGATAACTGCTGATTATTTTCTTCATAGTACTTACTAGAATCTCAAATTATTTATATTTATTTGTTTATCTTTAGTCTTCTCCCACAAAAATGTTATCTCCATGACAACAGTGATTTCATCCTTCTTGTTCACTCCTCTATGTCTGGTTGCCAAGTACAGTCCCCGGGACACAGAAGGCTCAGTACACATTACCAGAATAAATGAACTGCAATTACAACTGTCCTTCGTTACCTAAATTATTTAAATTTCTGAGATTAAATAGCAAGTTTGAACTGTCAGAGATACTGTGTTATACAAATCTGTTTGATTCCTGATTTTATAATAGTACCAGTACCAAGAGTTTGGAGAGCAAGGGGTTTATCTGAAAATATATTTGTAGCTAGCTGATCCCAAGTTTGAATGACGAATGACGTCTGTATTTGAAAAGAACAGCAAACAAAGGGCTCACTTTTTTCTCCCTGGAAATTTCTGTAAGCAAATATAGGCCTTTCCAACAGATTTTGTTTGCTTTGTCTCTGTGTCCCTGCCCCTTCTCTTCCTTGTTACCGTTCCTTATCCTGATATTTAGAATATTATTCTGAGGGAGATCGGGCAACAACGATTCAGCACCACGAACAGCAACGGCAACAGCTTCCAAATGCGCTGAAGGCATTTATTTATTATTTATTTATTTTACATCTTTATTGGAGTATAATTGCTTTACAATGGTGGGTTAGTTTCTGCTTTATAACAAAGTGAATCAGTTATACATATACATATGTTCCCATATCTCTTCCCTCTTGCGTCTCCCTCCCTCCCACCCTCCCTAATACTCCACTTTATGGTTCATAACATGAGGAATGCAGATGTTTGGAGCTAAGTAAGACCCCCATATAAATTCCTTTATTTTGCTATGAACTGCATTGAGTTTCAAAGGAGAATGATTCATGTGTGCTCCTTGTTTGTTTGCTTTATTAATGGGGAATGAATTTGAATTCTCTATCAGGAAACTGAGTGCCTTTACATGCCGGTCACTGTGTTGGGGGCTTTATACATACTTTATCTCATTGAATTCTCATATCAGCACCATAAGAGCACTATATTTAGAGACAGAAAGCTCTAGATTTAAATCCTGACAAGATCTAACAAGAGGAAATAGAGATGAGATAACTCTGAGGCCTTACAAGTTGGTCCAAAAACTAACTGCACAAAAACCAAAATGGAGAGATGAGCATGTTCACTCTGGTTCAGGGAGCATTAAGCCTCTGCGCATAACATTCTCTTCACTCATTCAGTCAACAACTATTCATTGAGCACCTGTTACATGCCAGGCGCTATGCTAAATAAACCATAGGGCTAGGATGGACACTGACTCCACCTTCAATAACGCTTACATTCTAGGGTGGGAATACAGACTCCCTATTCCCCACTCCCACCCCCAAATACCCAAATATATGAAATATAAGTATTAACCTAGGAGAGTTTGGATACAGGTCTGGAGAGTGAGGGATGCCACCCAGTGCATTAGCTGCTCTCTGAGCGTCATCAAAAGAGTAATCAAAGTTCAGATGGTAGGGATTTATTTAACAAGTAATTTAATCTACTCAGTTCCTGAGTAGATTAGGCTAGATAGAGAAGGTTACTTGTTGAAACAAGCTGGAGAGAGAAAATAACCAAGAAGCTAACATGGGGGAAAGAGGAAGATCTTTTCTATACAGCAGAATGTCAAGTAGGGGTTTGTCTTTTAATTGCTCAGTGCAATAGTTCAGGGGGAAAAAAAGAAGAAAAAAAAAGGCTCTGAGTGTTCGTATGTAAGCTCAGAGAGATACCAGCTTTAGAGTCAAACACGTGCCTTACGTCACAGGGCTCTTTGAGAGTCATCAGGATGAAGAACCAGCCCTCCTACCTCCCTCACAGGTTAATGTAAGAAAAGGACTAGTAGCTACGAGTGGTGGTCTTGTAGCAAGTGCACTGTGTGTGAAGAGTCTATCCCCTCCCATCAACCTCTCTGCAGGAAGGGAACGGTCACTTTCTCACTGTGGCATATTATCTCCAAAGACAGCTGCCGACAATTACTCCCCTCCCTGTATGCACACACTCCATCAAGATGTGGATGGAGTCTCTTTCCCCTCCCCCTGAATCTGGGCTGGCTTTATAATTGCTTTGACTAATAGCATGTGATGAAAGAAATGTTCCAGGACTTCTGAGTCCGGGCTTTCAAAGTCCTGGCAGCTTCTGCTTTCTCTCTAGGAGGAAGGCAACTGCCATGTAAGAAGTCCAGCTACCCTGAAATCTCCATGCTATGAGGAAGCCTAATAAGCTAGCAATGTGGAGAGATCATGTAGAAGAGAACTGAGAAACCCATATATACGACCCCAGTTGAGCTATCCAAGCTGGCCCTCAGCTGTTTAAGCCAACCCAGACATGATGAAGCATGTACTAATAATCTCCACCAAAACCCAGGGAATAGGATACATCAGAAGGGTATAAAAGGTCCAGCCAGCTGGATCCTGAGTGAGGCAAGCCACACATCATATTCTAATTAGAGCACAAGCTACCACTGACAATTCTCCTCTCAATGTAGCTATCAGGCTCAGACTGCCAGATGACAGATAAGATTGAAAAGAGGAAGGAGGACACAGTGAGTCTGAGGTGGGAGTGGGTGGAGACAGAAGGCGTAGCAAAGCTTCCTGGAGAGCCCCTAGATAATACTAACATGCTCTGACATCACTCCCAGTCCCATTAACAAGAGTAATTTATGTTGTTAAAATTAACCCTTACTGAGGGTTACCAGAAGTCCAGAACTGTGCTAAATGCTTTCCATGCATGATCTCATTTAATCCTTACAAAGGAGGCCATAAGGTCACCATTATTAGTATCTCTGTTTTATAGGTGAGGAGACCAAGGCTCAGAGAGCTTACATAACTTGTCCAAGATCACACTGACAGCAAATGGTGGAACTAGGATTTGAATCCAGGTCAGTCTGGTACCGTAGCTCAAATAAACATCAAGATCTGGCAACTGTAGTGCAACAGCTGGTACTTTAATTGCATATTTAAGTTCTAATGGACTTTTATTTTGTGTGCACATATTTATTCAACACAAACTTCACTAGTACTTTTGAAGAAAGGTTAAGTAAATATAAAATATGTCTGTAGTGACAGAATACTGCCTTGTTATGTTGTGTTCTTTTTATATTTTAATTTTCAAAATTTATTTTTACAATGTAAATTGGAAAAAAAGGAAAGTATTAATAAATAGATTGCAATCCTCCACCCTTAGAGATACTAAGGAGGAATAAAAGGAAGAAAGAAGATATTTGAGAAGCGTTTTGGAGTTTTAACTCCAGACTGCAGTAAAGATTCTAATTCCTTTTTGATTATTTTGGAGGATGGAGTAATGTTTCTTTTTTTTTAAATTAAATTTAATTAATTTATTTCTATGGCTGCGTCAGGTCTTAGTTGCAGCACGCAGGATCTTTTGTGGCTACACGTGGGCTTCTCTCTAGTTGTGGCGTGCGGGTCTTCTCTTCTCTAGTTGAGGCACCCAGGCTCCAGAGCGCGTGGGCTCTCTAGTTGAGGCATGCGAGCTCAGCAGTTGTGGCACGTGGGCTTGGTTGCCCCACGGCATGTGGGATCTTAGTTCCCCCACCAGAGATCCAACCCTCGTCCCCTGCATTGGAAGACAGATTCTTTACCACTGGACCACCAGGGAGGTCCCGGAGTAATGTTTCTTTGAAAGTGACATCATACCTAAACGTGGCCACAAGACAACTGGGCTTTATATGAGCTGAAATAATGATTTTTTAGTTTTCTCAAAAAGAATGTCACTTGCTTAGTCAAAACTACAATGAGGTACCACCTCACACCAGTCAGGATGGCCATCATTAAAAAGTCTACAAATAATAAATGTTGGAGAGGGTGTGGAGAAAAGGGAACCCTCTTACACTGTTGGTGGGAATGTAAATTGGTGCAGCCATTATGAAACACAGTATGGAGGTTCCTCAAAAAAATAAACATAGAGTTGCCATATGATCCAGCAATCCCACTCCTGGGCATATAGCCAGACAAAACCATAATTTGAAAAGATACATGCACCCCTATGTTCATAGCAGCACTATTTACAATAGCCAAGACATGGAAACGACCTAAGTGTCCATCAACAGATGAATGGATAAAAATGTGGTACAATGGGATACAATACAATGGGGTATTACTCATACAATACAATGGAATGTAACTCAGTCATAAAAAAAGAGTGAAATAATGCCATTTGCAGCAACAGGGATGAACCTAGAGATTATCATACTAAGAGAAGTAAGTCAGAAAGAGAAAAACAAATACCATATGATATCACTTACATGTGAAATCTAAAATACGACACAAATGAACATAGCTACGAAACAGAAACAAACTCACAGACATAGAGAACAACTTGTGGTTGCCAAGTGGGAGGGGGTCGGAGGAGGGAAGAATTGGGAGTTTGGGATTAGCAGATACAAACTAGTATATAGGATGGATAAACAACAAGGTCCTACTGTATAGCACAGGGATCTATATTCAATATCCTTTGATAAACCATAATGGAAGAGAACATGAAAAAGAATATATGTATATGAATAACTGAGTCACTTTGCTGTACAGTGGAAATTAACACATTGTAAATCAACTATACTTCAATAAATTTTTTTTAAATTAACAAAATAAAAAATAAATTAAAAAGTTCACCCCCCCTCAAAAGAATGTCACCTGCTTATTAATAAAGTTGCACATTAAGGTGAGGCAATCTAAGTTACTCTTTGAATGTTGGGGCTACATATTAAGCTTTACTTTGGGGTTTACTGTTACCCACTTTGTGCTGGGCAATATTCTAAGTACTGGAGACACAACAATGAATTTTTTTTAAAGTCCCTGCTTTCATGGCATTTAGGTTCTAGTGGGGGAAATCAGTTGAATAGGACACAAAAGTGTTAAATTCTATGGAGAAAGTAGAATGTGGTGCTGAAGAAAGCCAGGCTACCTTAGCCTGGGTAGTCAGGGAAAGCTTCTCAGAAGAGGTGACACTGGCACTAAGATGTGAGTCATAAGAAAGAGTAGCATGGGAAGAGTTGGCGAAGAGATTCTAGGCCAAGAGAACACCAACTGCAAGGGTCTGGGGTAGGAATAAGGCTGGTGTGTTGAAGGGGTGGGAAGAGAGCTACTGTGGCTAGAACGTGATGCAAAGGGAAAAATTATACAAGGTAAGATTAGAAAAAAGGCAGACATTAGATCATAGGGCTTTATGGTCACCATAAGGAGTCTGAGTTTTAGTTTATTGAGATGGAAAGCAATTCTCTACTCTAAAAGCTATTCTCTTTTAAATGAGGGAGTGATATAAACTGAGTTGCATGTTAGAAGATCACTCTGGCTGTATAGTGAGGAAATGATTGCAGTGTCGGAGGGAAGAAGGCAAGAGGAGAAGCAAGACAACCTGTTGGGAGTTATTACAGTGGCCTGGCTAAGTTTACGGCAATTGAATATAAGGAGTGACAGTGGAGATGCTGAGAAGGATCCCCACTGAAGATGCCATCCATACCGAAATGGGAGGAACATGTCTGGGAGTAGAATTCCAAAGCTGTAAGTTGGGCATAGTAAGCTGAGATATGCATTAGACTAAAACAGCGTTGCAGAAGGGCTGCCAGCACTACATCAACGGCTGCCACTGCCACCCCCTCCAGTGCTGCCCAACCCAGAGGTCCTGGGATCCTAAACCCCTATTCCCAGATATTATAAGGAAGTCCAATGACTTCAGGGTTTGTTTGTCTATGGGTGAAAGGAGATCGAAGAGTTTTAAAGTGACAACTGCATTCCAACTTCTGATCTCTGCAAGTGGCCTAAGAAGGCTGTTAATACACATGACAACAATCCCCAAGGACTAGAAGTGTGTGAATCTTTTTACAACAAGGCATAGTTCTCCTTTCTTCACACTGAATAAAGAATGTATTTATTTCCTATCAAGACCACTCTGCTTCAATGTTTGACTATGATTAAATATTTGCAAATGAAATAACAAAGGATTAATCTCCAAAAATATACAAAGAGCTCATGGAGCTCAATATCAAAAAACAAACAATCCAGTCAAAAAATGGGTGGAAGACCTAAATAGACATTTCACCAAGGAAGACATACAGATGGCCAAGAGGCACATGAAAAGCTGCTCAACATCACTAATTATTAGAGAAATGCAAATCAAAACTACAATGAGGTATCACCTCACACGGGTCAGAATGGCCATCATCAAAAAATCTAGGAACAAAAAATGTTGGAAAGGGTGTGGTGAAAAGGGAACCCTACTGCACTGTTGGTGGGAATGTAAATAGATACAGCCACTATGGAGAACAGTATGGAGGTTCCTTAAAAAACTAAAAATAGAGCTACCACATGACCCAGCAATCCCACTACTGGGCTTATACCCTGAGAAAACCATAATTCAGAAAGAGTCATGTACCACAATGTTCACTGCAGCTCTATTTACAATAGCCAGGATATGGAAGCAACCTAAGTGTCCATGGACAGATGAGTGGACAAAGAAGATGTGGCACATATATTCAATGGAATATTAGCCATAAAAAGAAACAAAACTGAGTTATTTGTAGTGAGGTGGATGGATACAGAGTGAAGTAAGTCAGAAAGAGAAAAACAAATACCGTATGCTGATGCACATACATGGAATCTAAAAAAAAAAAAAATGGTACAGATGAACCTAGTTGCAGGGCAGGAATAAGGATGTAGACATAGAGAATGGACTTGAGGACACAGGGTGGGAGGGGGAAGCTGGGGCGAAGTGAGAGAGTAGCATCGACATATATACACTACTGAATGTAAAATAGTTAGCTAGTGGGAAGCAGAAGCATAGCACAGGGAGATCAGCCTGGTGCTTTGCGATGACCTAGAGGGGTGGGATAGGGAGGGTGGGAGGGAGGCTCAAGAGGGAGGGGAGGGGCTTCCCTGGTGGCGCAGTGGTTAAGAATCCGCCTGCCAATGCAGGGGTCGCGTGTTCGTGCCCCGGTCTGGGAAGATCCCACATGCGGCGGAGCGGCTAGGCCCATGAGCCACAACTACTGAGCCTGCGCGTCTGGAGCCTGTGCTTCGCAACGGGAGAGGCCGCGACAACGAGAGGCCCGCGCACCCTGATGAAAAGTGGCTCCCGCTTGCCGCAACTGGAGAAAGCCCTCGCACAGAAACGAAGACCCAACACAGCCAAAAATAAATATAAAAAATAAATAAATAAATTTTAAAAATATATATTCTGTGAATGTTTAAAAAAAAAAGAGGGAGGGGATATGGGGCATCTGTATGCATATGGCTGATTCACTTTGTTGTACAACAGAAACTAACACAGTATTGTGAAGCAATAATACTCCAATAAAGATCTATTTAAAAAAATAAAAATGCTTTGCTGGGAAAAAAAAAAAAAGCGATGTGACTATAAATGCAGATAAATATTCACAAATTACAAATTCTTTCTTCTCACAGGAAAGCTGCATGAGATGCCTCTGCACCTTTGTTCCAAAGCCTGAAATTCAGCTGTGTACCCAGGGGAGAAGCATCAAGCCAAAGTGGCTCTTTTCCGGATTTGCAACACAATCTAAATGAAATCTGGCTTTTGGAAAATTTTCCATTTTCACTGGCCACTTATCACCCTCATTCTCAAAGATACAATTTCCTCTTCTGTGATGCCAACTGGAAAATCTAAGGCACTTAAAAACTCTTTGAAGGTCCAGAAAGCCCTCCTGTTGCCAACTGCCTTCGAAGAGTGCCTGCAAAGTCCCTGATTTACACGTTTGCTGCCAGTAAGTATCTATTTGGCTACATGTTAATTTATCTCTAGCAGGTAGAGAAGGAAAAGAGGGCATGTTGGTACTTAGAGTATCCTTTTGCTTAAGTCTTCCAGGGATTCTTAAAAAGTTTTCCTAATACCATGCAAATCCCCAGTCTTTGTGCTGGTGGAATAATGGGCTTACCTTTCATGAGTGGATTTGGCTTTTCCATTAGGAAAGGAAGAGTAATTATTGGCTTTAAGCTGTCAAATCCATTAGTTTTGGGTTTCTTGGCAAGGTGGCTTAACTTGCATTGGGTTCAGAGTAAAACATATTCATATGACTGTTTTTTATTTTAATATTGGGGTCATCTGCTACAAGAAACAAAACAAACTCTGATTAATTTAAATAATTCGAGGATTTAAAAGAAGGTTTTTAGTAACTCACAGATTCAACAAGAAGGTGAATTAGGTGTGGAAACCAGGCAGGCAGGTCTGGAGACTCCAGAACAGCCTCTTTGGCAACGGTTCTTATCCTGGCTGCACACTTGAATCATCGGGGGAGATTTTAAAGCTTTTAAATAATATTGATGTCGGACTTCCCTGGTGGCGCAGTGCTTAAGAATCTCCCTGCCAATGCAGGGGGCACGTGTTCAATCCCTCATCCGGGAAGATCCCACTGCCGCGGAGCATCTAAGCCTGTGCACCACAACTACAGAGCCTGTGCTCTAGAGACCACATGCCACAACTACTGAAGCCCACGCGCTCTAGGGCCTGCGTGCAGCAACTACTGAAGCCCACGCACCTAGAGCCCATGCTCCACAACAAGAGAAGCTACAGCAATGAGAAGCCTGCACACCACAACGAAGAGTAGCCCCCACTCGCTGCAACTAGAGAAAGCCTGTGCGTAGCAACGAAGACCCAACACGGTCAAAAAAATAAATAAAGAATAAATAAAATAAATAAAGAAATAAAGAATATTGATGTCTTGACCTCGTCCTCTGGGACTCTGATTTAACTGGCCTCGTACAGAACTGCTCTTACTGGAGACCTGCTGTTAGAAATGACTGCTCTCCCATCATCTTCAGTCCCTTAGTCATGCTATTTAAGACTGAAATCCCAGGGGAGGGAGGGTACTACTGGCTTAGTTTGATTCACAAGCCTGCCCCTTAGCTAGGGGAAGACAGGGCACGTGGTTACTAGCCCTGCCAGACCTGGTAGCACTGGGGAAAAGGTAATTCCCTAAAAGGGGACTAGGGTGCTATTAGGCGAGCAAATGGAGGTTGGGCAGCCAAAAGATCAAAATGACGATTCTCCAGCATTTTGTTTTTAGATATAAAGGCATAATTTAATTGATACACAAGCCCATGGGAAACAGTCTCCACGATTCTGGAACTTTGTGTTTTACCAGGACCACCCTTTTCAACACAGCAGGAACTCAGAGAGCTAGATGTGTGATGCCCCAAGCATCACATAATGTTGCACAGTTCAGTTCACCATCCCAGCTGCAGCTCAAATGAAAACTTCACTATTGCTGCAATGAGCCAAGTCCCAAGGAGAGGGACCAAGACCTTCTCTCATCACTTTCAGGAATCGGAGGTGCAAGTCAGACAATGAGGATTCCTGTTCTTTCTTTAAATTAGAAGTCATGACAACTGCATGGACTCCCGCTAAAAGAAAACACTCTGTTTTCCTGAAGATGAACATAAACTGCCTCATCTCCCTCTCCCCACCCCCCGCCCCCCGCTCCCTGCCTTGTTACTGCAAATGCTAACGTTAACCGAGCTGAAAAACAGTTACTCCGAACAGCATTGGGAACTATCCACCAAAATGATTGGTATTCATCTGATGACAGTACTGCAGGCAGATAAAATAATGAACAGAGTATGTGGAATAGCTTTTTGAAGGATATTTATTTATTTATTTTTGGCTGCGTTGGGTCTTTGTTGCTGCGAGCAGACTTTCTCTAGTTGCGTCGAGCGGGGGCTACTCTTCATTGCGGTGCGCGGGCTTCTCATTGCAGTAGCTTCTCTTGTTGCCAAGCACGGGCTCTAGGCACGCCGGCTTCAGTAGTTGTGGCACTTGGGCTCAGTAGCTGTGGCTCACAGGCTCTAGAGCGCAGGCTCAGTAGTTGTGGTGCACGGGCTTAGTTGCTCCGCGACATGGGGGATCTTCCCGGACCAGGGATCGAACCCCGTGTCCCCTGCATTGGCAGGCGGATTCTTAACCACTGTGCCACCAGGGAAGTCCCTGGAATAGCTTTTGATAGGGAACATTGTACCCATGCCTGGGACAATAAAATCCAATCTTGCTAAAGGAGCAGAACTAATGCCATGACCTATGCAGCCCAATTATTAAGGCTCTTGACATCTCTGATCGTCTCTGAGATTGTATCAGTGTCTGAAAAGAAGCTAAACTTTCTCTGAACAGCCTAAATAACACAAGGTAGAACCATGTCCATAACTAGTACCCATGTGAAATTCCATTTGGGAATAGATGAGAGAGAGAGACAGAGCCTCTTTAAAACCTGCCCCATGTTATCCATACCCTAGTCTTCATGTCTCGTCACTCCAAGGGGTAACCCTGGTCTTAATCTGGGGCCCAAAGGCACCCTGAACTCGCTGCAATCATATGCACAGTTGTGCATGTATGTGCCCTCCTGGGCAGAGGTACCACGGGTCCCAGCAGACTTTTGTGGTGATCCACAGAAAGGCTTAGCCTGACAATCTTTCAGAAACTTTACCTTCTTCTTCTCCTTGCCTATTCTGACTCCCTTCCTAGATCTCACCTTCTACAAACAGATCTTGTTTCTAAGCCATCTGAACCTCGGACGGAAACCAGATCTCTCCTCTAACACTCGAAGTTCATGTCCTCTTTTTCTTGTCAGTGGTCTGTCACTGGTGAGAACTGCAGGAACCAGCCACCTCAGGTAACCTCAAGGGTCCACTACTTGGGGGGAAGGAGTGTCTTTACAAAACGGGTCGATACCATCCCATTTTCAGACAACTATAGCCCTCAGATTCTGTTTCTTTAGAGAAAACAGATTTTTCTGTAGAAAAATGTGAAAAGGGATTTGTTGGGGAAAGATATATATTTTATGGCGATCTTCATTTTTTAGTTTGGAAAGTACTCCCACATTCAAAACCTAGTACCTACAAGAAAATAGCCAAATAGGAACTGTAACTAGTCAACCTTGGCTGCTTGGAACACTATGGATTGTGTATTCCAGATCCCTCCTCCCGCACCCACCAAATTAACATTAGCCAGACAATTTCCCTATGTATCCTTCTACTCTTTGGTCTTGCATTTGTTTTTGTATTGTCATACCAACAGTGAAGGAACCAAAAAGGATGAAAAGCCCTGTGGGACCTGCAGATGGCCAACTGTTTTCACATAGCACCCTATAGGGTGAGAGGCAATGCCCTTGACAGTGCCTCAAGAGCAGGATTCCATGAAGCCTCGCTCCATACTCGCACTTGCAGTCATTAGTTGTCCACTCAAAACACATGGATTCAGCAATTATTATGAATCAGGCACTAAGCCAGCTATAAAAGTTTCAAGTATAAATGGTCTCAGTCTTCAAGAAACTCAGATTCTAGTTGAGAAGACAGCCATCTATCCCATTAGCTGTAGTACAATATAACAAGTGAAGTGACAGATAGGAACAAAGGAGGAGGGAGCGGGCTGATTCTGCTACACAGATACCAGATCCTTACTATTCAAAACGTGGTTGATGGGCTAGCAAGGTGGGCATGACCTGGGGGCTTGTGAGAAATGCAGACTCTCAGGCCCCACCCCAGACCTGCTGAAGCAGAATCTGCATTTTAATACGATCCCAGGTGATGCATGGGCATATAAGAACTTGAAAAGCTTTGTGTTAAATGTCAACGAAAAACCGGGCAGCTGGGTCCCTGCTAACACACCTAACTGGAGCTGCAAGGAGAATGTGCCAGGAATAATCAAGGGAAGAGACTTTTACATCTGCTTGAATGTATACGGACGCAGGATTTAGAAAAGCCTGGCTAATTTGAAGTAAATTAAGTAGTTCTATCAACTCCCGCGCGAGACTCAGACCCTTCATGGCCTGGGCCTTGGATAAGAGAGGGAAACTAGTCAGTGCTCCCCAACATGCTTAGCTGCCTCATCACTCAAGGCCTATGCTGTACTATTAATGACGAAAGTGGGACTGGAACCCCACTCTCCTGACTTGCCCTAAGAAGACGTAAAAGTTGCGGAGTGGTTATGAATATTGATTCCAAAGTCAGAGAGACCTGGGCCTGAATTCAAGATTGGCTACTTATCATCTCTCTCTTTGACCTTGAGCAAGTCGCTTGATTTCATGTCTCTCAAATTCTGCATCTGTAAGAAGTAGTAACTTATCTCAAAGACGGTTATGAGAATTTACTGACATAATGTTTGTAAATTATTGAGATTACGGAGTGCCTGGCATATAGCAAGAATTAGTAATATTTGATATTTTCATTATTTTTAACTACTGCAGCAGAATCTGGCCAGCTGTTCACCAAACCCATTTTCCTTCATTCCTGAGCACACATCTAGACTACATTTTGCAGACCTCCATTCTGTCTGGAGTGGCCATGGACTGTCTTGGCCAATGGGATGCAGTTGGAAGAGACAGATACCACTTCCAGGCCTGGCCCATCAAAGCCTCCTGTGGGATCCTCCACTCTTTCCCCAATATGCTGCTGGATGGAGTAACTTTGGAGATCATGGGATGAGGAGGGCAGCACCTCCATCAGCCTGGGCCCCTGAATGATGACTTCATGCAGTGAATCACCTTCATTACTGACTGGACTCTGTATGAGTGAGAAATAAACTGATATTGTGTTAAGTCAGCAATTTCAGGGTGTATCTGGTGTAGCATCTAGCGTGCCACCTAACTACAGCCGTGCAGTACAACAGTCACATTTTTCACAGTTTACCTCATAGGGTTGTTGTGAACATTTAACAACATAGCAAATGTAGAAATGCATTATAAACTGTTGAGTGCCGTGCAAATGTTTAGAGAGAATGAAAAGAACACCAGATCTGGAGTCAGGACCAAGTTCAACTCCAAGCACTGTTGCACACAAACTGGATGATCCTGAATAAATTATTCATACTCTCTGAGCCGATCCTGAAAACGGAGATAAGAATAACACTTCACAGGGCTCTCAGGCAGATGACAGGCTCTTATAAGTGAATGCATCATAGAAATGAAAGCTGTTATTCCACAGGCAATATGACTTAGTGGTTAGGAACTAGTCTTCCTGAATTCAAAACTCTGATCCGCTACTTCCTGGATAGTAACCTTAGGCACATTAATTAACATTTATGTGCCTCAATTTCCACACCCGTAAATTTGGGATAATAATAGAATCTACCTCGTATGGTCGTTGTGAGTATTGAATGAGAAGACAGGCATAGAGTTCCTAAAACAGCATCTAGTACATGGCAAACAATTAATAAACATTGGTAACTATTAAGATTAAATAGGACATATGAATTATAATTTTCAACTACCCAAAATGTCTTGCTTTGCCCACATTGGCCTTGCTTCCCATTAGACATACAGTATTTTTTTTTTTTTTTTTTGTGGTACGCAGGCCTCTCACTGTTGTGGCCTCTCCTGTTGCGGAGCACAGGCTCTGGATGCGCAGGCTCAGCAGCCATGGCTCACGGGCCCAGCCGCTCTGCGGCATGTGGGATCTTCCCGGACCGGGGCACAAACCCATGTCCCCTGCATCGGCAGGCGGACTCTCAACCACTGTGCCACCAGGGAAGCCCTAGACATACAGTATTTGATCAATATAAATATTTTTGACAACTAAAATAATTAGACTTAGTCCTTTTGCCATCCTTTAATGTTTGTTCTTCAAGAAAATTGAGGGGGAACATACCTGTAGATGGACTTATCCACATTCAGGAATATCCATAGACTAGAGCAGGGAATGTAAATAATTATGACATCAGTGTAACTCACTTTCCTAACACTCTCTTTGGGTTTGAGCACCACAAACATCATAGACTGACTACTGAGGGAGTGGGTCAGCACAAAAAGGCACATATACCAAACCATATTTAGAACTGGAAAGATTCTAAAATTTGAAGTCTTTGTTTCACCAATGAGAAAGCTGGGATTCCAAGATGTTAGGTGTTTTGGCCAAGATCACAGCTAGTTATAAGAAGATGGACCAGAATCTAAGTCTCTCACAGCCCATTTCCTGGATTACTCTATCATTCTGCCCCCTGAAAATCATCTTCCCTCTAAAAGATGATTCTAGGTTTAATTTCCAAGATTTCAGCTACAGAGAGGACACAGAGTTCTTACTCATTAGCAGGCCCCCCAACCAACCCTGCTCAACTGTGGAGTCTAACGGGATCTTGGGTTTTCAACTTCAGACCATTACACTGGTCTTTCTGTTAGTCCAGGAGTCCTCATCCCTGGCTGGACATTAGTGTCACATGAGAAAACTTCTGGAAAAAGCTGATGCCTGAGTCCTACCCCAGATTAATTAAATCAGAATCTCTGAGCATGGGCCCAAGTGTCGCTTTTTTTTTTTTTTACCATTCACAAGTGATTCTAGAATGCATTCATAGTTACAAACCAATGCTTCAGCTCATGGACTTTTGAGGACAAGAGGGGAAAGAAGAGCTTCCAACACTGAAATGCTAGAGTTTTGCTAGAACATCCCATTTCCCAAAGCCCCAGGGCAATCACTCAGCCATTCAATGAACAGTCAAGACATTCTGTGTGTCAGCTGCTAAGGATACAAAAGCAATAGACCACAGTCCCTGCCTCCAGAGCTCTTCATCCAGCAAACTGCCTCCATCTAGTGGACTGCACCTTTTGGTCAGTACATATCACCCTCCCACCGTGCAGCCCCACCCCTCCAAATCAGTCTCTGTGGTCTGCAAGAATCTTGCAAATGAGCTATAGCTGGAGCCAAGAAAAGAGACAGCTCATAACCTTCTCAAATGACCCTGTCCTTGCTGGAACCTGACCTCGACACTTTGACATCTCGAAAAACAACCAGGCTTTTCTTTATTAGATGTTATCTTTTCCCCATTAGTGGGCCTCCTACAGGTCAAGGCATAGTGAAGAAATGCAATTTATTTCTGATTGAGTGAATAATCAATTACTAGGGAATCCATGTAATATTTCTTGATATTCATCACGGGCAGGCTCTGTTGAGAATGATTAAAGCCACTTGTTTTCATGGGTCCACAAAGTGTATGACGGTAATGTAGTGGTTCCAATTTTTAAAAAAACTGTTAGGAATGGATGGGCCAAAGTCAGTCTTGGCTCGAACAAGACTGAGAATACCTGCTCCATCATCAGTAACCAGATTTCTGTGACATACCTAATCACCAGCAGAAATTGAGTTTTGCAGGCAGCTCCTTGGTTGACTTATTCATAGATTCTTTTCTTCTTTAATCTGGAAAGACCTTGACATTTGAAAGATGTTAAAAGAATTGCCAGATATAGGCAATGATTCAAAGGATAATTTGTCCTTTGTGAGATGACAAAATGAAAAGCTGTTACGGTGTCTCTCCTATCGAAGATCATCTATTAGCCTTTAATAAAACATTGTTCTGAGTATAATATCACTTATTATAGAGACTTAGTTAAGTTAATTATACAGAGTATAATTTCATACATAAAGTAAATGCATAGTAGTTCAATTTTTTTTTCAACAAGTTGAACGGCATTATCCCCAGGGGATTCCCTCCGAACCAAATTGGCCAAAATTAAAAAATGCCAAATACCTTAAACCAACAGAAACAGTAATAAAACCAAGCAAGGTATGCTCTAAAACCAATTTTAAAAGACACAGATCCTCAAAAGCTTTGTTGACTCCAAAGGGCAAGTTGGCAAGATGACCAAATGCTGCGTTAGAACGGGGGGCTCTTACCTGACCATGGGAAGCACCAAGGTTCAGTAACAAATTAAGTCCCAACCTGGGTTGTAAGGTTCAAGATGCTGAGCTATGAGTGCCAAAGAAGGAAGCCAGATCTGTGCTGGGCCAATGGCAGCTGCCAAAGTCAGGGGGTGAGGAAAGCCTGACCCAGAGAGATGAAAAAGCAACCCAAGCATACTGGGATCAAGTAGGGGAGGAGAAGTTGACAGGTGATGCTTAAAATGGCCTGATTGGCTTGGTGCCTTCTGAAGGCCAATAGAAGCATGGCACATGACTACTTATTTAAAAGATGCAGGAAGAAATGAATTATCAAAGCAAGATTGGGCAGTGAAGTAACGGTACCACAGTAAAATTACAAACTCTAGAGTGGGACTGAAAAAAGGGAGGGCAGGGTAAAACACTGATATTATGGTGTGATACTATGATTTATAATAAGAAATGTAGGGGCTTCCCTGGTGGCGCAGTGGTTGAGAGTCCGCCTGCCGATGCAGGGGACGGGGTGGGGTTTGTGCCCCGGTCCGGGAGGATCCCACATGCAGTGGAGCGGCTGGGCCCATTTGCCACGGCCGCCGAGCCTGCGCATCCGGAGCCTGCGCTTCCGGAGCCTGTGCTCCGCAACGGGAGAGGCCACAACAGTGAGAGGCCCGCGTACCGCAAAAAACAAATAAATAAAACCATTAAAAAAAAGAAATGTATATTTGGTCTTCATCCACTGTTCCTGGCACAGAGCTCCTAAAACCCTTGGAATTTCCCAAGTCCCAAGATAAAGGTGTCTTTTCTTATGCTAACAAGATGGCTTTGGGATAGCACCTAAGGATGGGGGCTGCCAGGAGAACCAACAGTGCAATTAAAGGGTTAGAACCTTCAGTCCCACCACACTGACCTCCAGAAAGAGGACAAGGGCTGGAGGTTGAATCAATCATCAATGGCTGATGAGTTAATCAATCATACCTACGCAATGAAGCCTCCATAAAAACTCAAAGGACAGGGTTCCGAGAGCTTCCAGGCTGGTGAAACAGAACCAACCTGGAAGCATGTGGCTTCCACATGCCGCCATGCCTGGCCTCAAACTCCACAAGGACAGAAGCCCCTTTGTTCAGGACCTCGCCCTATGTACCTCTTCATCTGGCTGTTGATTTGTATCCTTTAATATTCTTGGTAATAAGCCAGTAATCTAGTGAGTAAAGGAGTTTCCTGAGTTCTGTGAGCCTCTCTAGCAAATTAATCAAACCCAAGGAGGGGGTGGTACATATCTCTGATTTATAGCCAGTTGGTCAGAAGCACAGGTAACAACCCGGACTTATGACTGGCACCTGAAGCAGGGAGAGTCTTGTGGGACTGAGCCCTTCACCTGTGGAATCTGGGTAGACAGTGTTGAATTGAGTTAAATTGTAGGAAACCCAGCTGGTGTCAGAGAATTGCTTGGTGATGTGGGGTAAAACACACACACACACATTGTAATCAGAGTCAGAATTTTTTAACAGAGCACACAGAACCACAGAAAACCTAATTTATAGCTTTACCACACCAGTAGACTGTAACAATAAAGCTACAGCTAGTATTTATAGAATACTCACTTCTATCAGACACTGTACAAAGCCTTACATATGGATAAGCTCGTTCTCACAGCTCTATGGAAAGAGTGGTCATGATTCTCATCACAGAGTTGGAGACGTCATGTTACACCAGAGATAAATAACTGGCCAAGTTATTTAACTCTGACTCTAAGTGGTGGAGCTGGTGTTAGAACCCAGGCAGAGCCCTTGCCCGTATCAACACACCACACTGCCTCCAAGGCAGAAGGAACAGCCATAACTGGAAACAGAATGAAGATCCACACCCTGTGACACAGGCACCAACAGAAAAAAGGAAAACAAATGCAGTGATGCTGAGATCATAAGAGGGCAGCGATAAAGACAAAGGTCCTCATGTGAAAGACAATTTCTATGTGGATATCAATCAACAAAGCGGCAGATTTAGGTGCAGGACTGAAGTCCAAGAGAGGTCTGGAGACCTGCACTTAACAGCTTTCTAAACTTGAAATTCAAAGAGAAGATCCATGAGCTGCCTCTAAAACTAAGAGTTATGGTTGGAATAGTAAGAATAACCTTAAGAGTCTACCTTTCACATTTAGGAAAAGAGAAGGATCTGGGAAGGACCTACCCGCAAATGAAGCCACATGCAGCCCTCAGAGCATGGACAGTACCTGACCACGAAGAACATTTTCCAGACCCAAAGACCAAGACCAAATGGCCAAGCTAATTCTTTGGGTGGAAGGATAACTACCAGAGACAGAGACGGTCTGAGAGCGGAAAACACGTGCCTGTCCTGCCTCCTTGCCTGTCATGCTCAGTTGTTTGCCAAATGGAGTAAACTCTACCCTCACAATGTGTCTTTCACCGTGTGTAAGTGTCATGCCCACCATTCTAGATCAGAATGAATGGTACATTCATTCTCTCTAGGTGAATGTACCAACCCCTGAATCGTTTATCCATCCATATCTCCCCAAAGTCATTCCACTCAAGGCTGGCATATCAATCTCCTAAAGGGCACCCCAGAATGTAGGATTCTCCTGCACAACTTCCAATCCCCTTGTCCACCCCTCAAATAAGATATCTGTTACTACTCGACTCACAGGAAAATTTCTCCAACCCACTTATTAAATAAAGGATCTCATATTCTACTTACTGGTGGGGGGGCAGTATCTCATATTCTAGAACTAACCTTCATAAACTAGGTTAGTTTATGAAATAAAGGCCTCGACTCCCAAACCTGACAAAGGCACCACCAAAAGCAAGGGATGAAGGAAGGACAAATGGAGGGAAGAAAAAGAAGAGGAAGGGAGAGAAGGGGAGAGGAGGGAAAGGGAGGAGAGAGAAAAAGAGGAAAAGAGAGGATGGGGGAGAAGGAACAAAGGAAGGAAATGGGGAGAAGGAAGCTGGGTCGTGGTTTATCTGTCTTATGAAAATATCAGGGAAACACTGACATTTAAAATCATTAATAACCAAGTAGCCTGCTCTTGCCTTCTGAGATAGCCCACACTCTGTGGAGTGCGTTTCTCTCTAAATAAATCCACTTCTTACCTATCACTTTGTCTGTCACTGAATTCTTTCTGCGACGAGACATCAAGAACCTGAGCTTCATTAAGTCCTGAAACCGGGTGTGTGATCCCAGTTGGAAGACTGTGGGTTTGGGCTGGGTTCCAGTCCCGGCTGCGTGGGTTCGAGACCCAGTCTGAGGTGCACGGTTTCAGCTGGTGACCATGAAAGGACAGTGATAAGCTAGACCAACTCCTCCTCGTCGTCAACACCGTTGGGGATGTCTTCTGTGCCGTTTCTTTGTGACAACTTTTTGGGCACTAACACCTGGTTGGGAGACTACCTTGGAAGGGGTAGCATCTAAAATCATGTTTAAGCATGCCTTTTAAGTCTTTTGTCATTTATAAATATTTTTATACTCTGATGCTGTTACAAAAAGTGCTTCATCATCAAGGAGATTCACAGAAAGGCTATGGAAGCAGTTACAATAGTTCCACACCAAGATGATGGCTATGTGAGGATTCCAGCCCACACTGACTTAAAACAAGGACCTGTCCTGCTCCTGGGGCCCCTAGATCAGGCATCCAGAGATTTTTACTCCCTGACAGGCAGGGTCGATGCCCCTACTCATCCTTGAAGCAGTTACAGAAGACAGACTATCACACTTCTGCTTCCCATAAGAATATGGGAGTAAAATCTCGGAGGGGTGAATAAAACAGGAGGGAAGGGGGCAGGGCACAACCTTTGAAAGAATGACATAGACCAAGGACATGACATAAACTGACTAGAACCAAATGGGCCCAAGATGGCGGACACTTCCACTAGACCTGGAGCCTCAGTACAGACTCACTGTAACACATCAGCAAGCTAAATGACACACCCACAGGCACCATGACAGTTCCAAGGCGACCATAAGGATCAAAACGTGGGTGGTGGCCCAATTCCTGGAAATCACCGCCCCTTCCTGAAATAGCAGGAATACTCCTCCCACTCATTAGCCTATAAATTACCCACCTCTATAAAAACTGACAACCCCATACCCTGGTGCCTTTCTCACCTTCTGAAATGGCTCACACTCTGCCTGTGGAGTGTGTTTCTCTCTAAATAAATCCACTTCTTACCTATCAAATTAATTAATTAATTAATTTAAATGAGATAAAATCATTATAACCAAGTAGAGTTTGTCCCAGTCATGTAAATCTAGTACAAATTTAAAAAACTATTTTTACAATGTAGCATATTCAAAGAAAGTCCTTAGATACATATAATTATTAAAGTGTGCCAACAAGGAACTCAGTGAAATTCAGCATTAATTTTTAATTAATTTCTTTTTTTAAATGGCACAGGGGGATTCCCTGGTGGCGCAGTGGTTGAGAGTCCGCCTGCCAATGCAGGGGACACGGGTTCGAGCCCTGGTCTGGGAAGATCCCACATGCCGCGGAGCAACTTGGCCCGTGAGCCACAACTACTGAGACTGCGCGTCTGGAGCTTGTGCTCTGCAACAAGAGAGGCCGCGACAGTGAGAGGCCCGCGCACTGCAATGAAGAATGGCCCCCGCTCACCGCAACTAGAGAAAGCCCTCGCACAGAAACGAAGACCCAACACAGCCAAAAATAAATAAATAAATAAATAAATAAATAAAAATTTTTTTTAAAAATGGTACAGAATTTCTGTCTTAGCCTAGTGGAAGAGCTAAGCATATTTACTGTGAAGCATCAGTTTTATACCCACTGCAAACAAAACAGCAATGCCCCATTGTTACCATCTCTATTAAACCTAGCTCTAGAAATATTCGTAGATAACTATTTAAGAAAAAATAAAGTGCAAAGATAGTGAAGGAAAAAAAAAATAGAAGTATCAGTATTTCCAGATGCCATGTTTGTGTTCCTAGAAAATTCAAGAAAATTAACCAGAAAATGACTTGCTCAAAATTGTGGATATAAAATGAATCTTCAAAAATCAATAACCTTTGCTTATACTAGTGCCAGACAGCTTAAAAATAAAAAGTCAGGGAAAAATGCTATTTGCAATAATAATATAAAATGTTAAATTCCTCCACATTCATTTAACTTGAGACGCACAATGCTTAAAGAAAATTGTAAAACTCTGTTAAGAGAAATAAAGAAAATTTGAATAAATGGAGTGATGTTCCCTGTTCCAAGGGTAAATTTCCAACTTCCTCTGAGAGAAAGAGGAGGAAGTAGGGGGCTGGGCATTTATGGGGGACGTGGGATGAGTCCACAGGCTTAAAGGGGACAGCTAAGGGCATAGAGATGGTTCAGTTGGTAAAGATGACTACATGTCCTATGTTGACACAAATTAATCCATTATCTACTAAGACCTGTTGGAATACTTTCGAGAACCAGACAGATGAGTAAAACTCATCTGGAGAAATAAGGAATAACAGACTTTTTGAAGAAATGAGGATGGATCCATCCTACCGGATTGTAAACTATAAAACCGCAGTCATCGAAATTGTATGGAGCTTTATTAAAAACGAGCATCACTGGGGCCTTCCCAGGTGGCGCAGTGGTTGAGAGTCCACCTGCCAACGCAGGGAACACGGGTTCGAGCCCTGGTCCGGGAAGATCCCACATGCCGCAGAGCAACTAAGCCCGTGCGCCACAACTGCTGAAGCCCATGCACCTAGAGCCCATGCTCCGCAACAAGAGAAGCCACCACAATGAGAAGCCCACACACCACAATGAAGAGTAGCCCCCGCTCGCTGCAACTGGAGAAAGCCCGCACACAGCAACAAAGACACAATGCAGACAAAAATAAATAAATGTATTAACAAAAAAACAAGTATCACTGGTCTGACATACACTTCAGAAACATAATTCAAACTATTAAAGGAATGTAAAAAAAATTACATATTAGAAGCAATACAAAAGTGAAAAAAATAACTACTGTTAAATGCCAACTTAAATAAAAATGATTTGTTGTACCTTAGGTCCTGGTGATACAAAATAAATTTCAAACAGGGCAACTGATTATGTATTAGAACTACCAGAATTATATTAGAAATGAAAAATGAAGAGGAGAGAATGGTCTTACTATTAAAGAAATAAAAGAGAAAAGATCAACAGGTTTGAAAAATAAATAAATAAAAAGTAATGTGGAAATAGGACAAACATAACTGATAAAACTTTCACTATTCAAAAATAGTATGTATAAAGAACTGATATAAAAAAAAAGAACTGATATAAATATATACAAAAAGCCCAGACTGTATTCATTAAGTGGGCCAGAGGAGATGGTTCACTTAGCCCAAAGGAAATGTAAACAGAAGAAAAAGAAAGAAAGAAAGAGAGAGAGAGGAAGGAAGGGGAAGGAAAGAATAAAGGAAAGAAAGAAAGAGAGGAAGGAAGGAAGGAAGAAGAGAGAGAAAGAAAGGAAAGAGAGAGAGAAATGTACCATCCCTAGGCATTATAGCAAAACAAACTAAAATGACTTAAGACATAACTGCACACATTAAACTAAAATAAATACAAATGGCAAAATTCAATGCAGGTGCAATTATACAGGAAAAAAAATATGTTGGTGATGGTAGATTTAGTGGAGGATGTTGCTGCCATGTCCTTTAAGTAGCAGCAAAGGCAGATTGCTCCTTCCACGTGATATCCTAGGAGGTAGCTGGGCTTCTGATGGGAGTGGCACATGGCTGCCAGGGAACAGAGCCATAAGTCCAGCCTTGCAAACAGTGGCCATCCCTTTACAGAGTCTGGCAGGGGGATCTAAGAGGATACGGAGAATAGAAGAACCACTAACTTTCAAATGGGCCACACAGATTTGGGAAATGAGCATCTTGTGGTCTTCATGGGGACTGAAGGCCAGAGATCCCCCAAACTTATGAGGAACCCGTTTATACACATGCGCACAGCAGCATTATTCGTAACAGCAGAAAGGTGGAGAAAACCAAAGACTATCTGGAGACCGGGTAAATAAAGTGAGGCATATCTACACAATGGACTGTTATTCAGCCATAGAAAGGAATGAAGTTCTGATACTACAACATAGATGAACCTTGCAAACATTATGCTAAGCGAAAGAAGCCAGTTCACAATGGACTACATATTGTATGATCCCATTTATTTAAATGTCCAGAATAAGCGAATCCATAGACTGAAAGTAGACTGGTGTTGCCTAGGGCTGGGAGGGTTAGGGGAAAGTAGGAGAATGAATACAGGGTTTCTTTTTAAAGTAACAAAAATGTTCTAAAATTGTAATGCTTGCATAACTCTCTGAATATATAGTCACTGAATTATATACTTTCAAGGGTGAATTGTTTGGTGTGTGAATTTTGTATCAGTAAAGCTGTTGAAAACCACACATACACACCATTAATAAGAACCTGCCTCCAACCCTGATAAGTGGAGGCCTACAGCCAAATTTAACTTGATTTAGGAAAAGAAGCTAACAGGATGTCTCTTGTAGCCCAGTCTTTTGAAACAAATTCCTGCCTGCTAAACATATTACAACTTCTAAATGGAGACCCTGGGTAGAGTTCTCAGCTCTCTTCTCCCACCCTTGCTTGGTCCTGACAGTCCTATCTTTTCTTCTTTCTTTTTTCTCTTTTAAAATAAGTCTAATTCTCTACCAAACTGGGCCAGTATTGGCTCTTGTTTTCCCTCCCAACAATTCTGCTAAAAACACACATCTCAATTCAATGTTCAGACCTAAGGTTATGCTCTTGACAACAGGAGAAAAGGTTTGAGAATCACAAGATCTATTATGCCAGTACAACTGAGAGCCTTCTCATATCCCCCCGACGCTGCTTTCATTTCAGATTTTCTAATTCAACTTTTAAATTTCCCACTGATTCCCTATTCTATTCCTGGCACTTCCTAGCCTTTCTCTCTGGCTCAGCCACTTCAAGGACCAGCTTGTCATCTGTGTAGCCCAGACCTCCTGCCCAATGCTGCCTTACTTTTGGGTTGAAGATTTATTTTCACTCTTTGCCAACCTCTCTCAATCTGGAAGCCCCCCAACCCCATCCCTCGACAAGCCATTCGTAAATTCCATATCCTGGCTTTTCTTCCTAACACTGGCCAATCCCAGAGGAGGAAAGGCCAGGTGGCTGCTCCTGGGTGGTCTGTGTGTGGCTTGAATGCCCTCTGGCCTTGCCTCAGAGCCTCCCCAGTCACCACAGGGCAGCTGACAGCTACCCCAGGACACCCCCAGACGCTCCAGACCCCAGCTGGCAAATCCACAGACCTTGGCCATCTCCTCTCTATCCAAAGAAAGGCAAAGAGGACAAAGACATTATAAGGTTCACTGCTGAGAAGGAAAACTCTGAAGTTCTGCAGATCTGTATATATCCCATATACATCTTTAACTGCGTTGGATTCAAATCTGGGCTCTGTCATTTACTAACCAGTGGCTTTAAGGGACAACCTGCTTAGCCTCTCCAAGTCGCAGTTTTCTCATTTGTGAAAATGGGGATAATAATATTGTGTGGATTAAATGAGATGATTCGAGTAAAAGGCTTGGGACTGTGGTCGTTCTATCAGTCCACCTAAGACAAAATCATAGATTACTCTTTACCTGAAGGACGAAATAAAAAATCCGCTGGGAAAGATGCCATTACTCTCTGTGACCGGCTCTTCAGAGGACGGAAACGGAGGACTCCCGACCCGCCCTCCCTCGGTGCTATGCAGCCTTCTGCAGGCAAAGCCCATCAACTCGGAAAATCTGCTCCATGTGGTTATAAGAGCTCTGCAAAGCCTGAGAAACCTCTTTCTCTCTGTTCCTCCCCTCAACCAGTTCAGGCCAATCTGTGTTTTTCCCAAGACAAAACTGCAATCCCTGCAAGACACAGCTTTACAGAAACCCCTGCCCAGGCTGAGGCGGCAAAGCCAGCTGTGCTGGTCAGGCTGGAACAAAACTCTCTCTCTCAGAGCCCTGTTAGCATGGCTTCTGCCAGCAGCTGCAGCCGTGGGATTGCAGGTGCAGTTGATACCATGTCATCAGTGAGTTCAAGGTCAGAGGGATCTGCATGCTGAAGACAACGGCTTTAGCTACTGCTGGGGATTTTTCCCCTCCTGTGCCCTTTTATGCTAGGGAAGTAAATCCCAGAGGAAAACTCAAGCCTTGCCCTTCTCTGGGACAAGCCAACACCCTCCCTGGCTGGACCCCAGCCTGTTGTCCAAATGTGGCCTGCTCGTCTAACCTGTATTTTGCCCATTTCCAAACCACGAGCTGTTTTAGCAGATCAAGTGCTCTGTGCCCCTGGGACTATTCCCTGTTTCCCTGAACTGAGACAAAGCCAAAATATGTTCCTGCAGTGACACGTGTGTGCATGTGTTTGTGCATTTAACCAACATTTACTACGACCTACTGTGGGTCAGGCACTGTGCTTGGTGAGAGGGAAATAAAGACAAACAACACAGTCCTTTGAGGCGCTCGCAGTCCTGGGGGTGTGAGAGGGAACAGGTAACTGATGACCCTGGGCGGGTAGGATGTGCTCAGGCCAAGGGACTGCAAATCAGAGCACCTCCCATGGCCCTGGGGCAATGGTTTCCAAAGCAAGTGGCACCTTAATGCAGCTCAAAAAGTGAGGACCTAGCCAAAGAGAATTGTGCACAAAGGGATGTGAGTTCTTTGCGTGTGCATGTGTCCCTGGGCACCCCTCCCAGGCACACTCCACCACAAATTGTTCATCATCATGGTGCCTTTCTAAAAAACCCCACATTAAACATCTTACATCTTAAAATTCATTGTGTTCCATCGCATTGGACAGAAGGTCGGAGAGAACATTTGTGTGAGTCATACTTCACTGGATTTCTACATCTTGTTAAATGTACATTCACCCTTTCTGAGGTGTCAGAGGCAGACTCCCCAGCTCCCTCCTCAGTGCACTGGGGGCCAATCTACCCAGTGGACACTTTTCCTCCCCTTGGGCTCAGGTCCCACTGAGGAGGCTGTAAGGAGACTCCTACACAGACAGAGCTGACTGGGCTCCCTTCTCAGCTCCGATGTGTGACCGCCTTTGCCCTGGTTGCCGACCCCGAGCTGCTAGAACTACAGTCTGGACTCCAGCTTACTGGCTTGAGATCTGGAATCTGCATTCACTCATTCATTCATTCACTTGATTACTTATTTACTGAGCTCCCGCTCTGTGGCTAGGACTGTTCCAGGTGCTGGGAATACAGAATCGAACCAGGTACATAGGTCTGCTCTCATGGAACCTGCATTTTGATGGAAGAGACAGATAGAGAAGCAAACCAGCAAGTACACAAGTAAGGAAATAAATGAGAGATTTTTATGTGGTGATAAATTCTATGAAAAAGCAAAGATAAAACAGGGTAATGCATTTCAAAGTGACATTGGGAGGAGGTGCACAAGAAAGGCCTCACAAGGAGACATCTGAGCTGAGGCCTGAACAATGAAAAGGAACCGGCCACGCAGAGATGGGCAGGTAGGTGCTAGCAGGCCATTGTATGGAGTCTGGATTTCATTCTAAGCACAATGGGAATTCATTGGAGAGTTTTAAGCAAAAGGGTGACATGATCTGACTCATGTTTTTAAAAGATTACTGCATCAAAAGTGTTCAGGACTCGGGCTTCCCTGGTGGCGCAGTGGTTGAGAGTCTGCCTGCCGATGCAGGGGACGCAGGTTCGTGCCCCGGTCCGGGAAGATCCCACATGCTGCGGAGCGGCTGGGCCCGTGAGCCATGGCCGCTGAGCCTGCACGTCCGGAGCCTGTGCTCCAGCACGGGAGAGGCCACAACAGTGAGAGGCCCGCGTACCACAAAAAATAAATAAATAAATAAATATAAATAAAAGTGTTCAGGACTCTGGCCCTATAGCATCTACCTGTTCCTCCTTTTCTCAGATAACCTCTCTGAACTTGACTTTTGCTTACTAAACCTGAGGTTCTCTCTAGTCCAACGTCTGGCCCCAGCCTCTCTGCTGCCCACACTGAGAGATGGGGGTGAGCCTTCTCAATGAGCACACACACCCCCATTCATTCCTCTAAATGCCTTATTCCCTAATCAGCATGGTCTGCATGCTCGTTAGCCGAGTCCCCTGATTGCAGAGGAAACTTCTCTTTCAACAAAACTGCACTCTCCTTCCCTTTAAAGCCACCAGCCTGGCAGCTTGCCAATCTCAGCTCAGTAATAAATTTCCTGAGTGACATTCAAACTTGCCATCTCTCACACAGGCTGTTACTCTGGCCAGTTGTGTGGGGTTTCCAGATTTTACAAGACCATTTGGGTGATGTGGAGCAAAGCTTCTCAACCAGGGATAGACACATCTGGGGACTTGGCGAAGTTTCCAGATGTGCCCCAGCCCACTCTAGATTTAGTGAATCACCACCCAGGGAGGGCCAGGATGGAGGGGGCATGGAATCTGTTTTTTTTTTAAGTTTCCCAGGCAATTCTGACATGTACCTCTGCTTAACAGCCACTAAACTGCAGAGAGATAGGCTATATTTACAAGCTCACCACAGCAAATTCTTATTTTGAACAAGGCTAAGGAAAAAATAAATAAATACACATCCGTACACTAACAGTCACAGAATCAGAAGAGGAAAATCTCTCTCCTGAAAAAAAAAAAAACAACAACAACAACAAAAACTGTCTCCTGCTTCTATGGATCAGGGCTATATCAGGAAGGAGAAGAGGAGGTGAAGAATTATGGGTTAGTGAGTATATGGAGCCCTGACCCTCTCTGCTCAGAAAATCATTGCAGGAGAATGAGACGCACCTGCTTCTTCACTCTCCTAGCTTTCAGTGTTCGCAGCTCCACAGCAGCAACCAGCAAATCCACACACGCAGGGTTTTCAAAACCACATGCCCTGAAGATGCATACTCTTCCTGGCTTTCAATTCCCTTGGATATTCCCCTGAACATGTAAAATCTCGCAGCCCTCCTTAATTAAAAAAAAAAAGTCTACAGCACCAAATAATTAGAATGCCCACACCATTTCTCACATGAGACTGTGTATGAGGATGACAGGCCCCAAGACCCCCGGCCTGGAAAAAACAGGACCAAAACAAACAGCAGCGATCAGGTCGCAGCCCCGTTTCATTTGGCAAGTATTCCTGAGCCCCTATTATGTGCCAGTTTCTATGAAATACACTTCACCTATGTTATTTCATCTAATCATCCAACCCACTCCTTGCTGTGGTGATTATTGTTATCTCTCCCGTACAAATGAGCAAGTTGGGAAGCCAGGGCAGGGAAAGGGTTTCCCCAAGGCACATCACTCCTGCCTAAGTGCAGTATCGAACCCAGATTTGAGTCTAAAGTGGGTGTGCATTCATGTCGCTCTTTTAGTAAAGAATTGCGACATAAAAATGACTCAGCCTCGCGTCCCTACCCTCAGGTTGTTCACAGAAGAGCGATGGGCAAGGTAAACGGGTATGTGACTACGGTATAGAATTGAAGGTGATCAGCACGACATGGTGAAACGTGAGTCCTGGAACCACGGGAGACAGGCAAAGCAGGTCCAATTCAGGACAAATTTAAGGCTTCACAAACAAGGTGACATCTTAGTTAGAACTTCCCAAAAGGAGATAAGACTTGACCAGAGGAGAAGCTAGGAAAAGTTACTCTATGCAGAGATTATATAATCAGCCAAGATGTGGGAATGAGGAACACGTTCAGGGAATGGGGGCCAAACCGATATGATTAGAAAGGAGCATGGGTAGGAGACCAACAGGGTGGTGAGCCCTGAATGCCATGACCGGAAGTGGGGACTACGTTCTTTAGGCAAAGGGTATTACAGAACACTGATGGCCAAAGGAGAGGGGTGATAAAACGGGGGCCTTGAGAAGATAACTATCGTCTGGTCACTTCCAACTACTGACAGTTCGTCTCACCAATGACCCTTCACACATGCTTTTCTCTCCCTTCCTTCAACGCTGGGATGATTCCTAAGCAATCTTTAAGACTTGCCTTGGGCATCACCTCCTCCAGGAGGCGTCTATCCCCTGTTCTCCAGAGATTGGGTTGGGTGCCCCTCCTATGTGCTTCCTCATACCGAATACTGACGTTGAAATTTCTGTTTGCTTCCTGTCTTTCCCACTAGACGGAAGCTCCTTGAAGGTAGGCACCATGGTTATTCATCTTTGATTTCCCTCAATTCCTGATTTCTTGGCATGTAATAGATGCTCAATAAAAGCTTGGTGGGTTAAAGCGAACAGCATCAAAAAAGCCCCCAAAAGACACTACAACCACAGCCATGCAAATCTGAACTGTAGGTGCAGTAAATTCACTTGCTCTTTTGTTCTTCCAACAAACACTTCTTGTGGCCCTATTTTATACCCTGCACCGTGCTTCCGGTTTGGTAATTACAGTGTGTCTGCCTCCCAAGTCAGCCCCTACTCTTGCTCCTGGTCACATGATGGAATCCAAAGGCCCTAAACACCAGTTCCCACAGAGCCTCATGAGCCCAAGTCCAGCCTTCTGGGAAGTGAAGTGTTATCACCAAGTCCAGAGAAAGTATTGGAACACTCTGCTTTTAACTAGGCACATGGTCCTTGGAATTTCAGTTCCCAGTCTCCTTTGTGTGGCCATATGACTAAGATTTGGTCAATTAAATGTAGGTGGAAGTGTTGTCTGTCACTTCCAGGAAGTGTCCTTAAAGGGAAAAGGCACTCTGCCTTTGCCTTTCTTTTTCCTGCTGAAAGAAATGTAGACGTGAAGCAGAGAGCTCAAGCAGCCATCTTGGATCCCGAGGTGGTCCTCTAAGGACATCAGAGCAGCAGGTTGCAAGGAGCCTGCATGCCAGCTCTGGGCTGCCTAACTCTGGACTTTTTACACAAGAAAATAAAGCCATGAATGTTTAAGCCACTGTCTGGTTGCTTTCATGAAAATGTTGAAGAGGCTCTGATAAGGAATCTAAGGATTCACAGACTCCCAAAATGTTGGATCCAGGAAGGACCTCAGAAACCTGGCTCCCTGTTCCTTCCTACCAGAGCTCATGTCAGATCTGCACCTGCCTAACAAATTCCCTGGTAGAGCTGACAGACTTTGCTGTGAGTTAACATATGAAAGGAGATGGAAAAGTTTTCTTCTCTTAGCAGGTGGTGAGGAGAACCCCTCTTAGAGAGACATCTGCTGCTGTTGCATAAAGGCTTTGCTGAGCTCCTTGGGCTAGAAGTTATATCTTCAAAGCCTGAATGAGGCGTCTAAGAAAGAGGAAAGCTGTTCTGTATAACTGAGCATCAAGCACTAGAGAAGGGGAGGGGGAGATCTGGAATGAAGGGACTGAGGAGAGAGAGAAGAAAGGGTGACTGAGATGGAAGAATATTACCTACCCTGCAGAACTACTCCAAGTGAGCTGCCAATTTTCACTGGCAGTCTACCAAAGTTGCAAAATGCTTGGCATGATTGCATGATTTATAGAACCAACAAGGTGGCTAAGTCTGTCACCAAAGGTGCCACGGGGAAAGAATCTGAGATGGCCCACCCAGCTGCAGGTGCTAGACAGAGGAGACCCTGGGATCACGAGTCTGAGGATGTTCAAAGAAGTTTTAAAAAGGGCTTTCAGCTTCTCTAAGCCATGAAAAGTTGGGGGGTGGTAGTGGTGTTCAAAGACATTTCCCTCAGAATGTAAGAAACCTACTGAAGTACCTGTGTTACCATGGACACCGGAACAAAGCACTGAATCACACTGCAGCAACATTATGCTCAGTCATTATCCCCTCCGTCAGCCACTAACCCTGCCCCCTTCTTTCTGAAGCCAGAATCTTAAGTGGAAATGGAACTCTAGCAATAAAAACTCCATGCAGGGACCCAGAATAGACAAAATGATGTGTTTTTTTTAAAAGCCAAAGAATTCACACTTCTTGATTTCAAAACTTACCACAAAGCTACAATAATTGAGACTGTGATACTGGCACAAGGATAGACTTACAGCTCAACAGAATAAGATTTAGAGTCCAGAAATAAACCCTTACATTTATGATCAATTGACTTATTTTTTTTTTGATCAATTGACTTTTTACAAAGGTTCCAAGACCTTCAAGGGGAAAGAATGTCATTTCAACAAACAGTACTGGGACAGCTGGATATCCACATGTAAAAGAATGAAGTTGAGAGTCATGTACCACAATGGTCATTGCAGCTCCATTTACAATAGCCAGGACATGGAAGCCACCGAAGTGTCCATCGACAGATGAATGGATAAAGAAGATGTGGCACATATATACAATGGAATATTACTCAGCCATAAAAAGAAATGAAATTGAGTTATTTGTAGTGAGGCGGACAGACCTAGAGTCTGTCATACAGAGTGAAGTAAGTCGGAAAGAGAAAAATAAATACCATATGCTAACACATATATATGGAATCTAAAAAAAAAAAGGTTCTGAAGAACCTAGGGGCAGAACAGGAATAAAGACGCAGATGTAGAGAATGGACTTGAGGACACACGGAGGGGGAAGGGTAAGCAGGGACGAAGTGAGAGAGTGGCATGGACTTATATATACTACCAAATGTAAAATAGATAGCTAGTGGGAAGCAGCTGCATTGCACAGGGAGATCAGCTCGGTGCTTTGTGACCACCTAGAGGGGTGGGATAGGGAGGGTGAGAGGGAGACGCAAGAGGGAGGAGATATGGGGATATATGTATATGTATAGCTGATTCACTTTGTTATAAAGCAGAAACTAACACACCATTTGTAAAGCAATTATACTCCAATAAAGATATTAAAATAAATAAATAAATCACTATTTAGTAAGATTAAAAAAAAAAGAATGAAGTTGGACTCCCATCTAATATCATATACAAAAGTTAATTCAAAATACATCATCAATCGAAATGTAAGAGCATCAACTATAAAACTCAGAAGAAAATATAGGACTAAATCTTCATGACCTTGAATTAGGCAATGGTTTCTTAGATATGACACCAAAAGCACAAGCCACAAAAAAAACAGATAAACTGAACTTCATCAGAATTAAAAACATTTGTGCTTCAGAGGATACCATCAAGAAAGTGAAAAAAAACTCAAAGAATAGGAGAAAATATTTGCAAATTACATATCTGATAAGGATATATAATTTATATCCAGAATACATAAAGAACCCTTACAACTCAACAAAAAGACAAATAAATCAATTTTAAAATGAATGAAAGAAACAATAATGAGATACCTCATATATCTATTAGAATGGCAAAAACCTAAAATGTTGACATCACCAAACGCTAGTATAAATATGGAACAATAGGAACTCTCATTCATTGCTGGTGGGAATGCAAAATGGTGCAGCCACTTTGGAAGATCCAATATGAAAAGGCTAACTGTAAGATTATAACTATATGACATTTCAGAAAAGGCAAAAACTATGGAGACAGTAAAAAGATCAGTGATTGCCAGGAGTCAGGGGGGCAAGAGGGATGAATAGGTGGAGCATGAAAGGCTTTTAGGGCAGTAAAACAAGTCCGTATGATAGATACTGTAATGGTGAATACATGTTATTATACATATGTCAAAACTCATAGAATGTACAACACCAAGAGTTAACCCTAGAATGTACAACACCAAGAGTGAACCCTAACGTAAACTACTGACTTTGGGTGATAATGACTTTGTGTTACCACAGGTTCACCAACTGTTACAATGTACCAGTCTGGTGCAGGATGTTGATAGTTGGGGAGGCTATGTGTGTATGGGGGCAGGGGGTGTGTAGGAACTCTCCTACCTTCCACTCAATTTTGCTGTGAACTTAAAACTGCTCTAAAAAAAAAACCTATTTAAAAATATGTTAATGGACAAGGGATTTCAATTGACATTTCTCCAATGATGACATACAAACGGTCAATAAGCACATGAAAAGACACTCTACATGATCAACCACCAGGGTAATGCAAACCAAAACCACAATAAGATACCAAGTCACATCCACTAGGATGGCTACAATCAAAAAGACAGACAATAGCAAGTGTTGATGAGTATGTGGAGACGTTGGGACCCTCTTACACTGCTGGTGGGAATGTAAAACAGTGCCTTGGAAACTTTGGGAAAACAGTTTGGCAGTTCTTCAAATGAGTAAACATAGAGTTACCATATGACCTAGCAATGCCACTCCTGGAGAGAACTGAAAACATATATCCACACAAAAACTTACACATAAATGTTCATAGCACCATTATTCACAATTGCCAAAAAGTGGAAACAACCCAATCCATCAATCAATGAATGGATGAACAAGGTTACATACACATATAGAACATTGTTCAGCAATAAAAAGGAACGAAGTTCTGATATTTGCTGAAACATGGATAAACCCTGAAAACGGCACACTAAGTAAGAGAAGTTACACACAAGAGGCCGCACAGAATAGGCAAATCCACAGAAACAGAAAGTAGTTGTTGCCTAGGACTGACAGGAAGGGGGAATAGGGAGTGACTGCTGATGTGTACTGGGCTTATTTGCGGGGGTGATGAAAATATTGCAAAATGAGTGAGTGTTGATGGTTGGACAACTCTGTGGATATATAAAAACCACTCAGTTGTACACTTTAAATGGGCGAATTTTATGACATGCAAATTATATCTCAATAAAGCTGTTATTTAAGAAACAAAAACAAACCAAAAAACTTCACTGGAGGACCATTTCTGCCCAGACCCAATACAACCCAGAGCACATCAATGCTCCCTCTTTCAATACTTACTTCTACCTTCCTGGGGATATTTAAAAAACGATTTGTTGATGTTCCTACAACATTTTAAAAAGAAAATAAGCTCAGTATCTTCATTCTACCCAGGACCAGGAAGCAATAAAGTATACTCACGGAGATTATGCCGGCACAGAAACCAGAATTATGATCATTAACGCCATATTTTAGCCGAGAAGAGTTCATTACAGTATATATTTTTAAAGCAGTACTGAGAATGCTAATCAACACTCACCAAATTTAATCTTCTTGCTTCATACATGATGTTTTCTCCCAAGTTTTATTAACCCATGTCACTCACCAGTACATAAACGAGGAACAATGCAAGGGATACGGGGCAGAACAGCAGAGGAATATAAGCTCTCGGGCAATACGCATCACTCCAGATAATGTGACAGTGATGGACCTGAGGACACAGGTGAGTCCCAGGTCTGGAATGACCTAGCTGGGTGACTCTGTAACACTCTTTGCCAGGGCTGGGGAGTTTTTCATAACTACAGTGAATTGAAACTAATTTCTTTTTGATAATTTTTTTCAAAATGTGTGACGCCCTTAGAGATCATTGGAGCTATCCCAGAGTGTCGACAGCTACACAAAAATTTTGGTGCCGTGGAAACTCCTGACTGGAGGAGGAAAATATGAAAATGTATACCCCTGTGAAACTTCCTAATGTGCTAAAATCAGCAGTTCTCTTTGAAGAGCCAAGTGTAATACTAGCCAGTCGATCTGTTTTAGGATCCAAATGGCTCTGCTCAAACTGCTATAGCCCTACTGGGCGAAAAAAGCTTTGGCACTTAAAACATGACTGAAACTTCCCTGCTATTTATAATGATGGAGAAATGTCACTGAGACATGTTTTGTCAGTGGAAAAATGTGGCTGTCTGGAGAAGGCTGTAGATACATCCAGGGAATTAATGACAAGGTGGCTGGGAGTGCCCAATGCCCTACTCCAAAGGAGCACAAAAGACAAGATTTTGTTTTGGATTTTTTTTTGTTGTTTTCTTTTTCTTATGGAACTGCAGAATTTTTCACCTTCTCCTTCACCTGAACTCTGGGATAGTATGAGACAAGCAAGCCAGACCCCAGGTGTTACACTTTGCTCGCTGCAGAGGGTCACTGTTGTTTTTCCCTTGCACCCTCGAAATAAAGGTGGCATCTCTCAACCCACAGTAGATTTTCATTAAAGCTGATCTAGAAACAAAACAAAAAAAGGAATCTACTATACTGCCCAGAGAGAGAAAGCAATAAAGAAAATGCATAGGGCAGGGGCAAGGGTAAATTTGGAATTTGGGATTAACAGATGTACACTACTATATATAAAATAAACAACAAGGGCCTACTGTATACCACAGGGAACAATATTCAATATCTTATAATAACTTATAAGGGAAAAGAATCTGAAAAAGAAAAAATATATATATGTATATGTATAACTGAATCACTTTGCTGTACACCTGAAACGTAAATCAACTATACTTCAGTAAAAGAATAAAAATCAAGAATAAAAGAAAATGCACAAATGGCAATACTGTTCTCAGGGTCCAATGTTCAGTAGTCTGCTATCCGTCCAGATACCCAGGGTATTCACAGCAAACCACCCAACCAGCAGCCCAGACTCTTCAGCAAGGTTTTTACCAACCTCTCCTTCTCCCACGTGGAACTTCAACTCCAATCAAGCAAACCTACTAAGCTCCTGGTGGCCAGGCCATGTCCCCTGGAGCCCTCCCACTTTGTCCCTGCCATTGATTTAATGCAGCAGGTACCACCCCTATGCTCCTCCTTCAAACTCAAGAATGAGCCTTCCATTTGCTCCATAGTCACTCTCTCTCTGGACATGCTTGCTTTTTTTTTTTTTGCGGTACGCGGGCCTCTCACTGTTGTGGCCTCTCCCGTTGCGGAGCACAGGCTCCGGACGCGCAGGCTCAGTGGCCATGGCTCACGGGCCCAGCCGCTCCGCGGCATGTGGGACCCTCCCGGACCGGGGCACGAACCCATGTCCCCTGCATCGGCAGGCGGACTCTCAACCACTGCACCACCAGGGAAGCCCTGGACATGCTTTTTTATTAGAAATATTTCAGTTGTCTCACTAGTGTGGGTGCGCTTGCATTGTTTCCTACTTGTTAATCACAACATGTTCTATTATAGAACAAAAGATACCAGCCTTCTCATCTTAATAAATTCTAGACCACCATCCCTTCTTCTCACTGTTGCTGCTTTCCACAATTTTCACCTTGCACTTGTTTGTGTATTTGCATATCAGGTGTAGGTCCATCAACTTAGCCATGTGTATTAGTCAGGGTCCTCCAGAGAAACAGAACCAATATATTTGTATTTATTTTAATATATGTATATTATTTATATAATGTATTATTCATTTAAATATGTTGATAGAAATATATTTGTTTATATATTATATATAATGAAATTTATATATATGAAGTTTATTATATGGACCTGGCTCACAGGACCATGGAGGCTGCCAAGTCCCATGACCTGCCATCTGCGAGCTGGAGACCCAGTTCCAGGGCCTGAGAGCCAGAGAGTTGATGGTGTAGATTCCTGTGAGAATCTGAAGGCCTGAAAATCAAGAGCACCACGGGCAGGAAAAGATCGATGTCCCAGCCCTATCAGCCAGACAGAGCATGCTCCCTTCCTCCCCCTTTTTGTTCCATCAGGCCCTCAGCAGATGCATGATGCACCCCCCCCACACACACACACACCCCACATTGGGGCAGCTTTACTCAGTCCACCAACCCAAATGCTAATCTCTTCCAGAAACATTCTCACAGACGCACCCAGATCTGGGCATCCCATGACCCAACAAGTTGACACATAATATTAAGTATCAGACTGTGAAAAAAATAAAAGAAAAAGGCTAAACATTTTTCAGTGCGTACTAGTATAAAAGAAAACGGGGCCTCTGTTTTCTTCATATTGGCATATAAATTTCTGATCCATTCACTCAGCAATGCTTATTAAGCTCCTACTATGTGCCAGTCAGGGTGCTAGCTGCTGAGGACTCAGCAGAGAACAAGCTCAAGCTCCTGGCCCTCACAGGCCAATAGAGAGGACAGATGTGTCTACAGGAGGCTGTAAAACTATGTGATAAATGCTGGTCATGCATGAAAGGATGGGGACACAAAGCAGGAACCCCTGACCTAGGTTTTGGGGTCGGGGAATGCTTCCCATAGGAGGTGATGGTGAAGGAAGACCAGAAGGTCAAGAGGGGGTTGGGGTGGAGGTGGGGATGTTCCAAGCGAGGAGAACACCTGGGGCAAAAGGTCAGAGCTCAGAGATGCAGAGCATGTTCTGAGATTTCTTAGATCCGCAAGAAAGTTCCATAGAGCTGGATCAAAGACTTGGGGGTGAAGGAAGATGCAGGATAAGAAGTCTGGACTGTATCCTAAGAGCATCATAGAAATCCCAGACAGCCGAATCAAGCACTGCAAGGTGGAGGGAGACGCAGGGAAGATCAAGAAGGGGCTAGTAAGCCTTGCTAGGAAGTCTGGACTTTATCCTGGGGCTATCAAGAACCATCGAGGGGTTTTAAAAAGGAAAGTGATATAAGTAGGTGTGCGTCTGGAAAACCACTCTGGCTGCAGTGTAGAAAATGAATTTAAAGAGACACGGCAGGGACGGGGAGATGGGACTGCTAACTTCTTTGACCAGTAAATGTTAATGTTTAGGGGAAAAAAGTGCAGGGGTCCTCAACTAGCTTGTACACACACACACACACACACACACACGCATACACACACACACAGGGCTCTGCAGTCACGCATGTCTACCATGTGTCTTGGCTTGTCTGTTGGCTTGTCTGTGTTCTCCATTGGGATGTAAGAGGGGAGACCAAGTCTTATTTATCTTTGTATCTTCAGGGCCCAGCACAGTGCCTGACACAGAGCAGGCAATTAATAAACGTCTGCTGGTTGAATGAATGACTGAGTGCCTGAATGAGCGGGTGAAAGTATGAATGAATAAACAAGTGACAGAGGACAGAGGCCTCGGGAAGTATTAATGGAAAGATCATGGACTTCGGAACCAGGCAGGATTTGATTTAAATCACAGATCTATCACTTACTGGCTGTGTGAGCTTGTGCAAGTTGATCCCCTCTGAGAATGTTTCCTCATTTGTAAAAAGAAGATAATAATACCTGCTTACAATATTATCATCAGGATCAAGTGAGACCGTGTGCGTAAACTGCCAAGCGAAGGTCTGGCACAGCATAGGCACTGACCAAATAAAACTCTGCCCCTTTCAGTTTTGTTTGCCCTCCCTCCCCCTGCCACCTGGCACCAGCACAGTGTTCCAGAAATACAGTACAAGGGGAGAACCAAGTAGAGATTCTAGACCTGTACCTAATGCCAAGTGGAAGACAACTTCTAAAAAATTTCCTTGTCTGTAATGGGAAAAATTGGCCAATCCTCATTTCAGTAGCTACTGAACCACTAAAGAGCAGGAGCTTATTATTTAGAGAGCAAAGAAGTTAAAGCTTGTAGGAAAGGTGCCACAGATACAACGTAACATAAAAGTCTTTCCAGGTCATGTTCTGCCAATTAGAAAGAGGTTCAGACTGTCTGTGACCAATAACTATCAAACAGAAAAATAATCATTGATTTTAACTGAGCTACTTTTTCAGTGGTGTTCCTGGGATTAGCCTGACAACAGACAGTCGATATTTCTTTTCCTCTGATAGAAGAACGTGTGCCTGTGGACTTGGCTGCTCTCTTGTCCCAGAGGTTGGTATTTACTTGGGGTGGTTTCAGTTGGTGGCAGTAATAATTAATGCATCCTACAACACTATCTACTTTTTTGCAATTCATTTACACTGGTTTTCAAAAGGGACTAATAATACAAAATGAATAAAATGGAAATAAAAGGAAGAGAACAGTTAAGAGGAGAAGAGCAGATGAGCCAACAATAAGGATGACTGTGGTTCCTGGGAGTGAGCGTGAAAAAAGGTCATAACACTCATGATATTCATGTGTTACGTGATGTGTGTCACCTTATGTAGTTCTTATAATAACCACATGGTTGAAAGGTACCATATTTCACTGCATATAAGGCATCATCAAGAAAGGAAAAACTGCCAGCTAAACTAAGGCAATTCAGAGATGCTAAAATACAAAAAAACAAACAAACATAAAAACCATGGCTGAAAACCAAGGAAACACGGCATTACCACTGCCATTTTATAGGTGAGGAAACTGAAAAACAGCAAAGTTAAGAAACTTGCCCAAGTTAAGAAACTTGAAACTTCAGCAAGTGGAAGAATCAGGTTTTAAACCCAGGAAGTCTGACATCAGAGAGCTCAGGCCCCTTATCACCAAAGACACTGTATCTCTACTGCTGAGTTTCCCGGCAGTCATGGTGAAGGCAGACACAGGTTGAATTACATAATTCTTATTATTTGGGAAGAAACACGATAGCTTCTCAGGGAAGCAAAAGCTTTTCCTAGTGAAAAACTCAGAAAAGCTTTTCCTAGTGAAAAACTCAGAGAAAAATTTCTTAGAAATATTACATAAGGGGCATATGCAGATAGTTTTGTTAAAACTTTCAAAAACAATTAGAAGGCTTATATAAAAACACAGCTTAGGGCTTCCCTGGTGGCGCAGTGGTTGAGAGTCCGCCTGCCGATGCAGGGGACGCGGGTTCGTGCCCCGGTCCGGGAAGATCCCACATGCCACGGAGCAGCTGGGCCCGTGAGCCATGGCCGCTGAGCCTGCGCGTCCGGAGCCTGTGCTCCGCAACGGGAGAGGCCACACAGTGAGAGGCCCGTATCCAGAGAAGCAGAGAATATGCTCCTTAAGTTACCTTCCCTAAATATTATTGTTCTCCATTCAGTTTTTACCGACAGCTGGTTTATTAGATGGTTCAGAATATTCTCCAGCAAAAACCTGAGGGGAGAATTCTGCTGATTGATAAATTCCGTCCATATGGCGGTCCATTTATGAATTAAGAATTGGCTAGCCACTAAATGACTCAGACACTCTTTGGGATTCAGCAAACACCATCCTCTCCTCCAGAAAGTCTCCACATCCTTGGCTTCTGCGTGACAGAGTCTTAGCCACCGTGAGCCCCAAGAAGGAAGCCTACACTTTCTTCGGCATCTTGTCCTGATAAAGCACGTAGCACTGAGTTGACTGTCTGGACCCTAAAACCAGCTCTAATACTCCCTAGCCAGGCGCTCCTGCACAAGCTGAGATATCTTGACGCTTCAATTTCTCCATCTGCAAATGATGAAGATCATAATGATATCCACCTCCCAGGGCCGTTGTAAAAACCTAATGAGACAATTCATATAAAAGACTCCATATGAGATCAGCTCGGTGCTTTGTGACCGCCTGGAGGGGTGGGATAGGGAGGGTGGGAGGGAGGGAGACGCAAGAGGGAAGAGATACGGGAACGTATGTATATGTATAACTGATTCACTTTGTTATAAAGCAGAAACTAACACACCATTGTAAAGCAATTATACTCTAATAAAGATGTAAAAAAAAAGACTCCATATGTATGGCACATGGTGAGTACTCTAGAAATGGTTGGCAGGTTTTATTTGGTTAGTTGTGTTTTTCTAACAGATCATTTATTTAGCAGTAGTAACCCTCAGGCCCTTTGGGAGAAGAGGTTGCACAGGTGTGAACTATTTTTTTCAGGCATGAGGTAGAATGAGATGCCTGGGGACAAACAGCAATCATGAGGTATAGCAAACACCTACAAGATGCACTGCAATGATCCTGGATGCTTTCCTATTGAGGAAGGCAGCCTGGCATATAGGAAGAACCAAAGTTTAGAGTCAGACATTTGCTCAAATCCCAGCTCAGCACTCCCCTGCTATGCAGCCTCAGGCAGGCTGCTTAACCTCTTTGTACCCCCGTTTATAAAATACGGATGATACTACCTACCACCACGTAGTGTTGCTGAAACAGCCGCAAACAATACGTGTAAAATGCCCGGCACACCGTAAACAACAGATACTATCACTATAGCAGCCTACTGAATTTTACTTAAGTGTCAATTTTCCTCTTTATTGAAAGAGTGGTCTATAAGAATGTTTTGTTTTCTCTTCTACCAAGGGAAAAAAATCAATTTCTTATGAAAACATGATGTAAAACTGATTACTCTTTAGAGATAGGGAAATATACATATATATCATATCATGTATCATATATATCATAGATATCATATCATATATATATGAAAAATTAACTCCCCAACTCAATTTTTAACGCTCTTCTTTTTTTTCAACCTGTTTTTAAATACCTCAGCAAAGCAATTTCACTCTAAAAAAAAAAAACCTTAAAAATAGAGACTAAATAAAAGGAAGAAAATTAGCCTCCCCTAATCCCACTGTGTAGAGATAACTACATGTGGCATTTCGGTGTTTACCCTTCCAGAAGGTTTTTCTCTGCCTATAATATACATGCCAATCCATTTGTAATAGTCCCATACAGCAAAGACTAGGAATCCCATTTCCCTCAGGACCATCCCTGCCTGCACCAATCTTTGCAAGGAACAAAATGTAAATGCTTAAGAAGGATTTTTGTCTATTTATTTCACAGGAGCACATAAGTAAGGGAATTATTTTTAATTAAACATGCTACCCCAAGACCTACAACCTCCTCAATATGCATAAATCTCCCTGCGAGCAACAATATGTAACCAAGTACCAGGCAGAAAAATACACACACATTCACAATTGATGCTGAATCCAAATATAGTCAATATTCATGTACTCAAGCAAGCTGAAGGCATGATTGAGTCTGTCAGCACTCCAATACCACTCCACGTTTTAAAGCCAACAGATGGCTCCCATACACCAGGAACCCCTTAACTCTCACCTCATATACATATACACAACCATGTGAGTCCAGCCAATGGAATTTCATTTCCATCCCACATCCCCATCCTCACGATGCCAGGCAGCTGACTTGGGCTGCCCTGTGTGTAGTGACTGGTTCTGGAGCATTTCAAAATCAGGTATGTGCATGCTTGCCCAACTCCCCTTGTCCCCACCCACCCCATCTCAATCTCTGTGCTCCCACCTGCTCCCATCAAGAGGTACTACTGAAAAGCCAATTGTCTAATTCCACTTCAGTGGAGCTGAGGTCCCTCCCTGAGGCCAGCGAGCACTTAGGATTAATTGTTATTTGCTATGTTTGAGCAATACAGGTCTGTCCAAGGTAGCCATGAAGAGCACGAGTGTGGTGAGTAGCATAAAAGATATGCTGTGGGTTGCTAAGGGAGAGAAGAAATAAAGATAAAAGGAGCAGGTGAGATGAAGGCTATTTATACAAGGAGAAAAGGAAAAAGACTGATGGATGGTTCTGACCGAGGCCATGAATCAGAATGCGTGTGCCACATCCTCTAGGACACTGGTTTTTCAACTCCTCACCCCTTTTATAGTAACAAATAAAAAGTAATATGTTATGCTGCTAACAGCACACTGTCGCACAAAGTAAACCCTCCTGGGCTGAGCGTCATGGGACAGGTCATATGTGAGACAGAGCACAGCCAAGTGGCCAAAGGCAAAGTGACATTAGATGACAGATCTGTCGGGTAACGGCTCCAAATGTATATGATCATTTCCAAAGGAGGTGACAAAAACCACCCTTTGGAAAGCCCTGCCGTGCCCACCTCCTCTCCCCAAAACACATACACGCAGACGGAGGAAGCAGATCTCTGAAGGGGTGGCATCAGAGTATAGATCCAAATAAATATAGATGTGGATTCCCATCCTACCCCTCCGGCCAACAAGGTTAGAAATAGCTGTGTCTGAGCTAAATGGGTGAAGCTCTGCATCCCTTCAATTCAGTCTGCTGTAAAGTTGAAATAAACTCTCCACTAGCACCCAAATGCCCAAATTTATAAATGCAGTCCATTAAAAAAGCCTATCTCCTAGCAGCTGGTAATTGCAAGCAAAATTGGGGAACTGGGGATTATAAAAAGCAATGTAAGTAATAAACATGTTGTTTAAAAGCTTGAAACTCCTCATCCTGCCACTCCTACCATCCCAGCTGTCACTTTCAGATGCCTCCATTTCCCAAATTCTAAGTTTTGGGCTCTCGAGTTTAACCCTGTGAATTCTACACTTTCCCTAAATCTACTGGGTTGGCCAAAAAGTTCGTTCGGGGTTTTGTGACATCTTACCAAAACCCCGAACGAACTTTTTGGCCAACCCAATATCTGGAGCTCCTCATGGGGGACAAAAGCACCAGTGAGCATCTTGAGCTCTCATCCGACCACACCAGGACACTGGCTCCTGTCACTTGATCAGCACAATCATTAGTGAAAAACACACCCAGGTAGGGGCCACCTGCCCTTTTTCTTCTTAGATCACCCTCTTTTTCAGATGTCTGTGCTCTGAATACTACGGGTCCTACAAACAGAGCCAAACATCAAGCTACCAAGCTGTGAGTTTTCCCAAGCCCTGCTCTGTTCCAGACAGCATCTGTAAGCATTCACGGCAGGCCCACTTTGACACAGCTGCCCTCAGATACCCTGCAGCCGGTCCTCCCGCACCAAACTAAGCTTCCTTTAATTGCAGGTTTCACCTAAAATTCATCTGATTCTTGGATCTCCTCCTAAATAGGATTCTTTTCTAATTAATCTAGAGCTATCTTCTAACCCCTATGATCTAAAGCCATCCAATCGCCCTAATTAACGTGCTTACCTTCACTCCCACTCCTAACATTTGCAGAACCTGGGGCAGGAGTACAAACGGAGGCCTGCATGCCATAAATGTAAATATTTAAAGTTATAAATCAAGCTGACAAGTTATTAAATGAAGTATGTTCTATCCTATCTTATTACTGATTCCTTCGTAATGACCTAGAAGGCCAGCTTCAAATACAGAATTCTCACTCTGGCCCTCAGCCCCTGGATCTCAACCGGCCCACCTTCTTTTCTCACTCCCATCCCACAGCACAAGGGGACTCGCGCTAATGGAAATGCTGGGCTGTATATACAAATCCTTCTATCTCAGCACACAGAGCAGTCATTTCTTTGTCATCTCTTAGGCCCATGGGTGCACACACTGGTGTCACAGGCTGCCCTCGCGAGGAAGGAATGAAGCCCACACAGGCCATGGAAACAGACATGCACAGGGAATTCCAGAGTTGTGGGCACCCAAAGCCTAATGCAGATTCTAGACTCTAGAAGGGAGGGCACGGCTCCTTGTCCCTGCATAGCCCCTGCCCCATGCAGACGTGCAGACTGAGGAGGGCCAGAATGGGCCCAGGCCTAAGGTTGGTACCACTCGTTTCTGCAGGCATATCCTATTCCTCTTTCAGAACCTAGCTCAGAAGAGATCATCACCTCCAGGAAGTCATCCCTGACTACCCACACACACACACACACACACACACACACAAATCCAGAAGGTTCAATGAATGCTTATTAAATGAAGGCTGTAGAAACACCTAGATGAGCATGGAATACCTGTAATATGGACTGAGCTTGTATTTATCGGTCTTTTCCCCCAGTAGAGACTTAGAGCCTCGTGAGCAGTGGCCACATTAAGCTGAAATGCCATAAATTCCTGGGTTTGTTACCAAGTATGTGGCGATCAGGGTTCACAACTGAAAAGCCCGTTGACCTAGGCCTCCTCCTGGCTGAGCGGTCCAGATGCTTTTATAACAGGCTGTTAAGTCCACTTCTTCTCTGGTCTCAGAGTGGTTGAAGCAAAACTACTCAACAGATGTTAAGATCCCTCGTATCTTGGACAACCTTGGCAGGACTTGCCAAGAGACTGAGCTGCCAGTTCTGCTAGCTTGAGCCTACCACCCACCTCCAGGCTCTTTAAGAGAGAGTGAAGAATTCATTGGGAGGGCAAAGATATTTTCTACAGAGAGAGTTATCAGTGTGCTGCATATTTCAACACACTCCACCCCCTCCCCTGGAGAGGGGACTTACATTTTGTCCTTACTTGGAAAAATAAGAAAGTTCAGCAATGGCGGAGCCCAGAGAACCCTAAAAGCACCTCACAATGAGCCAGCAACTGTCCCTCTGCCAACGCAGAAGGTGCAGTACGCGGGCCTCTCACTGTTGTGGCCTCTCCCGTTGCGGAGCACAGGCTCCGGAAGCAAAGGCTCAGCGGCCATGGCTCACGGGCCCAGCCACTCTGCGGCATGTGGGATCTTCCCGGACCGGGGCACGAACCCGTGTCCCCTGCATCGGCAGACGGACTCTCAACCACTGCGCCACCAGGGAAGCCCTGTTCCTCATTCTTGATCCTTGACTTTCTCCCCCACCCCCAAATCCCCTCACTACAGCCTCTAAGGGATGGATAAGGGGGAGCAGGAAATAGACATGAAACCCAATACACATCCCTCTTTCCCAAGAGGGGAAGACCAAGGGAGGCCTGAGTTGGGGGTGGGGAGAAGTTTTTAACTGGGTGTTTTAAATAGGACTTTAAAAATTTTTTAATTGGATTTTTTTTTCTTTTTTGCGGTACGCGGGCCTCTCACTGTTGTGGCCTCTCCCGTTGGGGAGCACAGGCTCTGGATGCGCAGGCTCAGCGGCCATGGCTCACGGGCCCAGCCACTCCGCGGCATATGGGATCTTCCCAGACCGGGGCGCGAACCCGTGTCCCCTGCCACCAGCAGGCGGATTCTTAACCACTGCGCCACCAGGGAAGCCCTTAATTGGATTTTGATGTTACATTGGATGGATATTTTTAATACATGGGAAAGAAGACTACTGGCTTATCACCTGAGAGTGGCTAGAAAAGTTAAGGGATATAAGAAAGAGCAAAGTTGTTTCCTACATGTGCCCTACCAAGTTCAGCACATTCAATAAACCAATATGTGCTCATTAACTCCCACGGATAAAATACCTAGGTTGCTAAAGGCAGGCATGGACATTACAACATTCTCGTGACGCCCACCTCCAACAGAGCATCAGCCGCCCTTGGGGGAAAAATAAATTAGGTCATCGATTTGAGTTTTCTAAGATTGAGAAAGTCAGTTTGTTCCCTGCTCAAATTATAAGTTACCTGTTAAACTGACTTTAGTTTCTCCTCTTTTCGTTTTAAACCTACATATATCATGACGACTATCAACCAGCTAAAGAGAACGCCCCCCTTGGTCAGTAATTGAATACCTTTATCTTCCCCATAATTTACTGGTCTGTCGCTTTTCCTAAGAGAAGTCTTCTTTATCATGACCATCACTCACAGATTGGACCACTAGTGAGCTGGTGAACATTTCCTTCTCAGGTAACTTAAAACATAATAGTGTTTGGTTGAACACATTTGTGAAGAAGAAACGACATTTTGCTCCCTAAAATCTATTTGGAAGAACTGGCTGAGATTATTTCCCCTACTACTTCCAATATATATCTTGCAGAATAACTCTAAAAAAAAAAATAAGATAAATACACCAATGACTTAGCATGGAATTAACCAAGAGCCTTGTGAACTCTGTGATTTTTCCAGAACTTTCTGTGCATTTAGAAAAAGGACTCAGAAGCATCATATTTTCAAAGAACTTTTCTAGCTGCCTCTAAAACTATGCAGAAGCATTATACTCATGAAATCATTTCAGAAACAGCATTTTTCTGACTAATTCTAACAGAACCAAACCTAACTGGAATTCTGCAACGAAGTTTTAGTTCAAATACTCAAACGCCAAAGCCAAACAAGAAACTAAGACTGAAAGATGTCTATATGATTGTTTTAATTCCCACATGAAGCCTTGTTTCCTCCTGACATTCTATGGCAGTGATGGCCAAAAGAATTTTCTGTAATGATGGAAATATTTTATATCCGTGCTGTCCAATATGGTAGCCATTAGTCACAGGTGGCCAGTGAGCACCTGAAATGTGGCTAGTGCAACCAAAGCACTGAATTCTTAATTTTATTTGAGTTTAAATAGTCATATGTAACTGTGGCTACCATTTTATTAGACAGCACAGTTCTACAGCATTTATTATTGCTGGCAATCCAGAGAATTCCCTTGGAGAATGAGTCCTCATGGCTGACCAAGGTTTCTGGAAAACTAAGCAGCAATCACTAAACCTTCTTTTCGTCAAATGGCTTTCCAACTTCTTTTAAAGCAGCAATTCCTTTTCATCTTATTTCTCCTTTCTTTTCAAAACATATTTCTTCTATGACAATGCCACTGCTTTAGACATTAGAATATCTTTCTAAAATTATTTAAGAAAAATAATACAGTGCACCCACATACCTTCTTAAACAGCATCCACTGAGAATAACTGAATCTTTCCCGCAGGGCTCAGGGTCATGGTTATGAACACAGGCTATTAGACTCAGAAGAAACACATCAATTACTATAATGCACCTTAATGCAATGAAGCCCTCAGGGTCACTGGGCTCAGTGGGGCTATTTAAACCTACCCCAGGCAGAGATTTTTATAGCTTTCTGTCACATCTATTGTCTAGCTGTCAATGTCAAGCCCTGTTACTGTCATGGTATCTGCCTACCTTGTTTCCAAAAGGTAGTTGCCTGTGTCAATGGTAGCCTCTTTTACCATCTCAATTGTTGCCTCTGATTTGCCAACATTGCAACGATGGTAGAACTATAGTTGGAAATGTTTGTAAATTAAGAATAGTTAGGGTATAAACAAGGGTATGAAGAGTTCTCAGTAAACTTCCGTTGTAATGTCAGGACCTCCTGATGTCTAATTCACCAGCTCAGAGACTCTTCCTCTTTTTTTTAATTTTTAAATTTTTTATATAAATTTATTTATTTGTTTATTTATTTATTTATGGCAGCATTGGGTCTTCGTTGCTGCACGTGGGCTTTCTCTAGTTGCAGCAAGCTGGGGCTACTATTCGTTGAGGTGCTCAGGCTTCTCATCGTGGTGGCTTCTCTTGTTGTGGAGCATGGGCTCTAGGCGCACAGGCTTCAGCAGTTGTGGCACTCGGGCTCAGTAGTTGTGGCTCACGGGCTCTAGAGCGCAGGCTCAGTAGTTGAGTAGTAGCTCAGTAGATAGGTGCTCCGCGGCATGTGGGATCTTCCCAGACCATGGCTCAAACCCCGTGTCCCCTGCACTGGCAGGCGGATTCTTAACCACTGCGCCACCAGGGAAGGCCCTACAGTTGAATTCTTACTTCTTGATTCTAGGCAGAGAGCTTGCATAATAGCTGCTTGCAGATAGGTGGGTCTTATTTTCTACTGGAAGGGATCTTATTCTTGCCCTTAATTGTTATTTAATTTTTTATTCAGTATTACCTCTTTCCCAAAATAGAACATAAACATTTTGGTAACAGAGGAGTAAAAACCTCGGGGAATGGAGGGAGGAAAGAATGTGTTATTCTTATTTGTGTTCCTTACAATATTTTGCATGGCAATATCCACCAAGAAAGGATCAACTGGATGTTGAATGAACCAATACTGTATTTTACTTTTGAGTTTATTTTCATGACGTTTAAGCATAGAAATGTTTTCAAAGTTAAACTCGAAGCAGAAACTGCAGATGCTCAATGGTGATTAAGTTTTAGTATTTCTGAGCTATTTTTATCTGATTGGTTCAAAATTTAAGTTGAAACTGACTCCACTTGGCCATATTCAATTATATTCTTGATACGATCAGATGCCTGTCACCTCTGACAACTCTTGCTTTTTGAGCTCAGAAAAGTGACCTAGAAAGATTCTAGAATTCAAGAATTTCCTAGACAAAACAGAATTGAAATTCCAGAAATGAACCCAGTACTCTAGGAGCATCTCCACAGCATCCCCAAGTATGGAGAACAATCACATCTCTGATTCAAGGTATCGTATTTCTATTAAGGTGCCCTAGGAGTGAATTAGCTCTCTTACCCAGCCATCTCACACTGCTGAGTCACATTTGAACTCACGATGAACTAGAACCTCCCCCTGCAACAGTCTTACTTTAATAACTCTTATCCTCCATTCCCTACCCTTGCCAGTAATCCTAAAATTTGGAGCAAGCTAAAACTAAAACCCTCTCCAGAAAAATGTAGAGGCCCCCCCACCCCGCCCATCCTTGCAGATATCTTTTCCAGAAATAATCTGACTCATTCCCGAAACTGCAAATTTTCACAGCTCTGCAATTCACTGACACTCCCAGTATCTTGTTTTCTTCATCCATCCTGTGACGTTTGCAAGGATCCAGCTGCGGCCTGAAAGAGCAGCACTACACTATGTGAGCCACTTGGAGAACGCATGTGGCTTCCCAGGAAACAGAGTCATCAACAGCATCCTAAAAGTATGAGTCCGGCCGGAAAGCTTCCTTTTTTAGCTTCAGCATGAGTATATCCTGGCCAGGTCTGAGTCACCAGACTGGGCAGTAGGAAGCATACAGGAAAAACTCCTGCTTCATAAAAACGTTAGACAGAGGCATTGGTCCCACAACCCACCTCACTCACCCCAGCCTCCAGGACCCTGCAAAGCAGAAAGCTCCACAAGAGGGAGAAAAGACACTCAGAGAGGGGTGAGAGGCCCGCAGTGAAATGCCCAACAGGCTGAACTATGGGACAAGAGGTAAAACTAGCTCATCAACAGCCAATCACCACGGGGTTACTAGTGTAGGAAAAAGGTAGAACAAACTCTCCTTCTGCAGTGGGATGGTTACGATGCACACCTCCTTTTCCTGCTGTTTCTTCCCATTTCACCTGCCTCTTGGATATGAGGAGAAGGGCAGGACAATAAGGGGATCATCAATAAGAGAGCTAATTAAATGAAGACTATCTTTAAAGTCTGTGGGTCAGGGAGATTTTTTTTTCTCCTTTGGACTAAAGTATCTTCTCTCTTACTGGGTTCTTTGATTTAGAAGTAGCACAGCACAATAGGGAAAGCATCAGTTTTTGGAGTCGGGTTTGGGGTCCAAATTTTAGCTATGTGATCTTAGTCAAACTACTTGACTGTTTGGCCTCAGTTTCTTCATCCGATAAAGTGAGAGAATTCAAAGAAAATATACGTAAAATGCCTTGGACATGGTAGGCGCTCAATAAATGATAGCTAGCTGCTCCTGAATTCTAGGGGAGCCCCAGCAAAGCCTAAAAGAGTGGCAAGAAAGCAAGAGATGGCTGTTTGGAGACAAGAGGGAGGAAGGTCCTTGCTTTTGAGGTTTTTTCAGAGTGTCCAGTTCAGTTCTCAAAGTTGGTAAAGTTCTGGGGACTTCCCTGGTGGTCCAGTGGTAAAGAATCTGCCTTACAACGCAGAGGGGAGGCGGGTTCAATCCTTGGTCGGGGAACTAGGATCCCACATGCCGCGGGGCAACTAAGCCCACGCACCACAACTAGAGAGCCTGCGTGCCGCAAACTACAGAGCCCACGTGCTCTGGAACCCGTGTGCCACAACTACAGAGCTCTCGCACCCTGGAGCCTGCGTACCACAACTAGAGAGAGAAAACCCACATGCCAAAACTAGAGATAAGCCTGCGCACCACAACAAAATATCCCACATGCCTCAATGAAGATCCCGCGTGCCGCAACTAAGACCTGACACAGCCAAAAATAAATAAAAATAAATCTTTAAAAAACAAAACAAAACTGGGAAAGTTCTGGAGAGAAGCTCACTCAACTTCCAAGGAAAGGAAACATAGCTGACATATGGATAAAAGAGGTTGAGGAGTCCTCACAAGTGGGACACTTCTGTTTTCTTCCAGACAAGAGCAGAACAGTTCCTCATAAACCCTTTGGCTACAAAGCAAAAGAATTAACTCAAGAGTAGACAGTGAGCAGAATTTAATGACATTTATGCACAATGATAAATTTACCACAATGTGTGCAATAAATAGAAATAATGTAGGGGAAAATGGCCATATGTTAAAGAAGCATCAAGAAAATAAACATTTTTTTTTATGCCTGTGAATGCTTATAAATATACCCAGGTTGGTTGGTTGTGTTGTCCTGTTGTAAATAGTCAAGAGCCGAGCTCATAACACTTTACACCTTCTCTGGGGCAATTTCCACTTTCAACTTTGTTTTTTGGTTTTTGGGTTTTTTTTGCGGTACGCGGGCCTCTCACTGTTGTGGCCTCTCCCATTGCGGAACACAGGCTCTGGACACGCAGGCCCAGCGGCCATGGCTCACGGGCCTAGCCGCTCCACGGCATGTGGGATCTTCCCAGACCAGGGCACGAACCCATGTACCTGCATCGGCAGGTGGACTCTCAACCACTGCGCCACCAGGGAAGCCCTCCACTTTCAACTTTGTAAAATCTATTTCCATGGAGGTCCCATCTACCCATCTAAGGCTATGAATTCCTTGAGAGAAAATTCATGTCTTTTTCCTTTTTGAATCCTCAGTGAACTGCACACAGTAGGCCCTCACAAAGACAACTGCTGGAAAGAAACTTAATGACTTATCTATAAACCTGAGCGTTTGAGAGAGAGAGAGAGAGAGAGAGAGAGAGAGAGCGAGAGAGAGAGAGAGGGAGAGAGTGTGTACGTGTGTGTTTAAAAACTACATTGTCGGGTGGTGCAGTGGTTAAGAATCCGCCTGCCAATGCAGGGGACACGGTTTCGAGCCCTGGTCTGGGAAGATCCCACACGCCATGGAGCAAGTAAGCCCATGTGCCACAACTACTGAGCCTACGTGCTGCAATTACTGAAGCCCACACGCCTAGAGCCTGTGCTCCGCAACAAGAGAAGCCACCACAATGAGAACCCTGCGTACCGCAATGAAGAGTAGCCCCCACTCACTGCAACTAGAGAAAGCCCGCGCACATCAACAAAGACCCAACGCAGCCAAAAATAAACTAAAAAAAATTAAAATTTTTTTTAAAACTACATTGTCGAGGTACCACCTCACACCAGTCAGAATGGCCACCATTAGAAAGTCTACAAATAACAAGTGCTGCAGAGGGTGTAGAGAAAAAGGAACCCTCCTACGCTCTTGGTGAGAATGTAAGTTGGTGCAGCCACTGTGGAAAACAGTATGGAAGTTCCTCAGAAAACTAAAAATAAAATTACCATATGACCCAGCAATCCCACTCCTGGGCATATATCCAGACAAAACTATAATTCCAAAAGATACATGCACCCCTATGTTCATAGCAGCACTATTCACAATAGCCAAGACATGGAAACGACCTAAATGTCGATCCCCAGATGAATGGATAAAGAAGGTGTGGTACAGGGCTTCCCTGGTGGCGCAGTGGTTGAGAGTCCACCTGCCAATGCAGGGGACACGGGTTCGTGCCCCAGTTCGGGAAGATCCCACATGCCGCGGAGCGGCTGGGCCCGTGAGCCATGGCCGCTGAGCCTGCGCATCCAGAGCCTATGCTCCCCAACGGGAGAGGCCTCAACAGTGAGAGGGCCGCGTACCGCAAAAAAAAAAGAAGGTGTGGTACATATATACAGTGGAATGCTACTCAACCATAAAAAAGAACAAAATAATGCCATTTGCAGCAACATGGATGCAGCTGGAGATTATCATACTAAATGAAGTAAGTCAGAAAGAGAAAGACAAATACCATATAATATCACTTACATGCAGAATCTAAAATATGACACAGGGCTTCCCTGGTGGCACAGTGGTTAAGAATCTGCCTGCCAATTCAGGGGACAGGGGTTCGAGCCCTGGTCCGGGAAGATCCCACATGCCGTGGAGCAACTAAGCCCATGTGCCACAACTACTGAGCCTGCGCTCTAGAGCCCACGAGCCACAAATACTGAGCCCGTGTGCCACAACTACTGGAGCCTGCGCACCTAGAGCCCGTGCTCCACAACAAGAGAAGCCACTGCAATGAGAAGCCCACGCACAGCAACGAAGACCCAACACAGCCAAAAATAAATAAATAAATTTATTTAAAAATAAATAAATAAAAAGTAAAATAAAATATGACACAAATGAACCTATCTATGAAACAGAAACAGACTCACAGACATAGAGAATAGACTGGTGGTTGCCAAGTGCGGTGGCGTGGGGGGAGAGGGATGGACTGGGAGTTTGGGATTAGCAGATGTAAGCTAGTATATATAGAATGGATAAACAATAAGGTCCTACTGTATAGCACAGGGAACTATATTCAGTGTCCTGTGATAAACCATAATGAAAAAGAATCTGAAAAAGAACGTGTGTGTGTGTGTGTGTGTGTGTGCGTGTGTGTGTGTGTGTATGTATAACTGAGTCACTTTGCTGTATAGCAGTAATTAACACAACATTGTAACTCAACGATACTTCAATACAAAATTAATTTTAAAAAAAACTATATTGTCTTATTACTACTAGCAGGACTGGCCTGCGTGGGGTGGTAGGTACACTGGGCTCAGGGCTAGTGTAGCCTGGGAAGAATAAATTGAGATTGGGAGGCTAGAAGGAAAGGGGGCAAGTTTGAAGGCCAGGCCCCAGGGCTCCTCAGATTTGCTTCTGGGAACGGCCTTCCTTCCTCCAGAGGAAGGAGTAACGGCAAGCTACAGCTACACCACCTATTAAGATTCAGAATTCTTGGAACTCTAGCTGCCCATCAGTTGAGGTCCAGTTTCTTCATCATGTAGTCAAGGACACGGGGGTCCCGTTTCTTTGTGAAGACAGCCAGTTCCGTATTGTTGAAGTTTAAGAACTCCCTCTCAGAGAGTCTGCAATTTTTATAATCCTGCCCGGTATACTTCTGGAAAACAGAAATCAGGGATGCACCATTAAGACTCTGCAGGGCTGGAGATTTTTGCGATGTTGTACATGAGCAAAGAACCACAGCCTGTGACTCAGAAACGGCACAGAGAGCTCCCTTCAGGGAGCTAAGGATGGTTTCTTTGCTCACAACTGGACTGAAAGCCCATTACTTGCCCGTTTTCATCCCAAGTGGTTGTGTATCAGGGGACTTTCTTATATCTTTCTTCTTCTTCAAGGTAAAGATGTTTCTGAGGTTATAACTTGATGAGGTGTCCAGTTATCAGACTCCCTGAGTAACTTCTGAAATCCTCATCCAAGGAAAAGCTACAAGTGTACCATTAAGGCACACCACACTGAAGCAGCTTTGCAAATAGCTACTTGCTCAAGACAAACAGTAATATATTATGCCTGGTGGGTTGGCTGGAAGGCTGATTTCATCTATTTTTGTCACTTGTATGTTCTTTCTGCAGGAACCAGAGCAAAGGAGTTGAAAATTGGTGAGCCAGTCAAATATTTAGGATGTATTTTCAAGGCTGTCTTACTTTGCTCAAATCCACTACTTTTTTTTCTTATTCCAGAGTAGGACTTTATCTGACATACCACAGAGTCATCTGGTTACCCTGGGCCAGGCAGAGACAGTGTGCCCACAAACCACCTGATGTTTGTGATGTTAGTGGGAGGAGAATGCGACCGTTGAGTTCAGAGGGGATGGTCAGGAGATGGTTTTTCAAAAGCACCAGCTGAAAGGCACATCAGCAGACTGGCAGACATGTGCCAGGGTAAAACTGCCCAATGATCAGCAACAGAGAGTCACAGAAAAATGGTTGTTTCTGAACTTCCTTGATAGGAAATGAGAGGAATGGGGTGGAAATAAATGTCTCCTCCTTGGTGGCCCGCCCCAGTCTCCGGTGACCCCATGGTCTCATTTGCTTGGCTCTGCCTTGCCCTGCTAACCTTCTCCAGGCAAATTTTAGTTAATAAATGAGAATCCTCTTCTGCTGTTTGAAGCCATCACTCAATCCACTATTACTGACATCGAAAACTAAGTTCCAAAGAGGAAAAGGAGTGAGGAATCAGGATCCATTCTGCCAAAAAGCCTAGAGATCACATATAGTGCAAATGTTGGAAAGCAAATTTTCCCAAGTGCCTTGGTTTTAAACCCACTGTAAAATCATAGTACATGTTCATTTTTGAGGGCAAAATGAAAGTAGAAAGAAGGAAAAATATCCCTAATCACACCACCCAGAGACAATTACTGTTAACTTTTTATTCCAATTTAAGATCAAATTTGAGTTCCACTTTTTCAGTAGAACCAAAAATTAATTGCCTCTGTAACATTTAAGGCTTATTCTTTGATACTGAACATTTACATTGCTAAGTGTGAGTAGAGGTGGATAACAAGAAAAAAAATCAAAGTGAGTTACTAAGAAAAAAACGGGGACCAGAGAAAATCCTTGGGGCCAAGTTGCTTCTTTTGAAATGTTTTTCAAAGGTATTCATACTTTCAGAGTACCTGAGCATGGTGGCCACTGAGGAGAATTTCATAAATGCAGTAGTACCTGGAAATCTATAAAGGTTTCAGTCTTCTCTGTACAGCTGTTTCCTAAAGTTCACAGACGAGGGACAAGCAGGGGGCCACAAGAAAGCACCTCCAGGCATACCAACATTTCTGCACTGAAGAAGACTGAGAAAATAATAACCTAAAAAAGATCTCAAGCTGGTCCTAGAGTACAGTAGTATAAACAATATCTGATTCAACCTACCCTCATCACAGACCTACAACCTCCTTCACTGTAAAATATCCTGGATTGTGGCTCTATCTAGTGCCAATGTGACATAAAAACATCTTCAAGTCAAGATGTTTCATGTCAAGTCTACAGGGAAAACTAAAGGTATTGCCATTGAAGCAAGGAAATATATTTTAAAAGATAAATGCGGGCTTCCCTGGTGGCGCAGTGGTTGAGAGTCCGCCTGCCGATGCAGGGAACACGGGTTCGTGCCCACATGCCACGGAGCGGCTGGGCCCGTGAGCCATGGCCACTGAGCCTCCGCGTCCAGAGCTTGTGATCCGCAACGGGAGAGGCCCAACAGTGAGAGGCCCGCGTACTGCAAAAAAAAAAAAAAAAAAAAAGATAAATGCATACAGTATTGAGAAAAAAGCTCAATTATAGGAAGGACATGCAACTCTGGTAGTCATGTTTCATTTACAGCCACAGCACAAGAACATCTATCAACTAGTGGAGTTTTAAGCTTAGAAATATTGATAGCTGCAAAGGATGCCTCCTCTGATGTGCTTTTAAAAAAATTAATTACTATATAATTATATAGATTACATTATATAAAAGTAAGTCCTAGCCAGAGCAATTAGGCAAGAAAAAGAAATAAAAGGCATCCAAATTGGAAAGGAAGAAGTAAAACTGTCTCTATTTGCAGATAACGTATTGTATAGAAAACCCTAAACACACCATCAAAAAACTGTTAGAACTAATAAATGAATTCAGTAAAGTTGCAGGATACAAAATCAATAGACAAAAATCTGTTGCATTTCTATACACTAGTAATGAACTATTAGAAAGAGAAATAAAGAAAACAATCCCGTTCACAACTGCATCAAAAAGAATAAAATATCTAGGAATAAATTTAACCAAGGAGATAAAAGACCTGTACATCGAAAACTACAATACAATAATGAAAGAAACTGAAGATGACACAAATAAATGGAAAAACATTCCATGCTCATGGATTGGAAGAAGTAATGCTGTTAAAACGTCCATACTACACAAAGCAATCTACAGATTCAATGCAATCCCGATCAAAATTCCAATGGCATTTCCCAAAGAAATAGAACAAATAATCCTAAAATTTGTATGGAACCACAAAAAAACCCAAATAGCCAAAGCAATCTTGAGAGAGAAGAACAAAGGTGGAGGGAGGCATCACACTCCCTGATTCCAAACTAAACTACAAAGCTGTAATAATAAAATTCTGGCATAGAAACAGACGCACTGGTCAATGGAACAGAATAGAGAGCCCAGAAATAAACCCATGCATTATGGTCGATTAGTTTATGAGAAGGGAGTTAAGAATATACAGTGGGGAAAGTACAGTCTCTTCAATAAATGGTGTTGGGAAAACTGGAAAGCCACATGCAAAACAATGAAACTCGACCACTATTTTACACCATACACAAAAATTAACTCAAAATGGATTAAAGACTTGAACATAAGACCTGAAACAATAAAACACCTATAGAAAACATAGGTGGTATGTTCCTTGACATAGGTCTCAGCAATAATTTTTTGAATTTGACTCCAAAAGCAACAAAAGTAAAAATAAATAAGTGGGACTATATCATACTAAAAAGCTTCTGCACAGTAAAGGAAACCATCAACAAAATGAAAAGGCAACATACTTAATGGGAGAAAAAAATGGCAAATCATATATCTGATAAGGGGTTAACATCCAAAATATTGAGAACTCAATAGCAACAGCAAAAAAAAAAAAAAATCAATCCAACTAAAAAACAGCAGAAGATCTGAACAGACATTTTTCCAAAGAAGACATATAGATGATCAACAGGTACGTGAAAAGATGCTCAACATAGTTAACCGTCAGGAAAATGCGAATCAAAACCACAGTGAGGTATCACCTCATACCTGTTAGAATGGCTATCAACGAAAATGCAAGAAATAAGTGTTGGCATGGATGTGGAGAAAAGGGAACACTTGTGCACTGCTGATGGGAATATAATTGGTGAAGCCACTATGGAAAACAGTACGGAGATTCCCGTGACTGACCAGACAGCCATGGCCACATGTGCATGTATAGCTATAAAGTAGAGTTCTAGAAGCAGACCTGCTGGGTCAAAGTGTCAGAACATTGCTAAAGTCTCCTACAAAAAAACTGTACCAATTCACACTCCCGCCAAAGAGGTTCAGCCTGTATCCATAAGTACATACCACATGATGCAGCAATTCCACTTCTGGGTATGTATTCAAAGAAAACGAAAACACTAACTTGAAAAGATATATGCACCCCCATGTTCATTGCAGCATTATTTACAACAGCCAAGATATGGAAAAAAACTAAGTGTCTATCAATGGATGAAAGGATAAAGAAATTGAATACACAGGAATATTAACCAGCCGTTTAAAAAGAATGAAATCTTGCCATTTGAGACAACATGGATGGACCTAGAGGGCACTATGTTCACTGAAATAAGTCAGACAGAGAAAGACAAACACTGTATGATCTTTCTTATACGTGGAATCTAAAAAGACAAAAGAAAAACCGAGCACATAGTCACAGATTGGTGGTTTCCAGGGGTCCAAGGGTGGGGAGTGGGGGATGGAAGAAATGGGTGAAGGGGGTATAAATTAATTTTTTTAACATCTTTATTGGGGTATAATTGCTTTACAATGGTGTGTTAGTTTCTGCTTTATAACAAAGTGAATCAGTTATACATATACATATTAAATTAATTTTTTTTTAAAAAAAGCAACTGGCTTCCCTGGTGGCGCAGTGGTTGAGAGTCCGCCTGCCGATGCAGGGGACACGGGTTCGTGCCCCGGTCCGGGAAGATCCCACATGCCGCGGAGCGGCTGCGCCCGTGAGCCATGGCCGCTGAGCCTGTGCGTCCGGAGCCTGTGCTCCGCAACGGGAGAGGCCACAGCAGTGAGGGGCCCACGTACCGCAAAAAAAAAAAAAAAAAAAAAAGCAACTACCAGAAGATACTTTTCTTACCTCGTAAGAAACTTTTGGTTTCACAAACTACATAGAGAGTAGTAGTTTATTTAATCCTATGAGATACGCGCTACTATCATGTTAACAATGAGAGAACTGCAGCACAAAGAGATTAAACAACTTGCTCAAGGTCACACAGGTGGCAAGTAATGGAGCCAGGATTTGAACCCAGGAGCTTGAATTCAACATATCATTCTTAATCATTATGCAAAATTATGTTTTGATGATCTGCTACTTAGGGAAGAGGACCTATCTAATCCATCTCTGTGTCCCTCCTGGGGCACCATGGCTCAACAATAAATATGGAATAAATGAATGAATGAATAAATGAATGAGCATGACCAGTCGTCCCTGTCACACTTGATTACTAATCCTTTCAATAACTGACACAAAAAATTCTTTCTTACAGAGTCTTAATATCAACCAGTTTGCGTGTTCCTTCTGGATTAAAATCAAATTCTAAATATAAATTGAATTTCATGCTTGAAAGGCACGGTGAAATTTCACTGAACAACTGCTGTTATCCAAATTCTCTCTGATTCACTCCCACCTTCTGCTCCCACTGTTCTGCTGGCTTTGTCTCCTCCACCAGCAACCAGCCCCACAACGGAGGTCTGGGGATAAAAATGGGATGCCAAGGACTGGTGCCCTCCTCACCAGACTCAGTTCTCCCTGGCTCCCCTTCATCGCCTCCACCTTTCCCTTTGCCGCCCATCCAGCTGACAACCACCAAGCCATGGGGTCTGACTGTGCCACCTGCTCCACTATAGGAAGACTCGGGGCCTACTACTTATTTCTGCATCCCTAGACTTCACTCCTGGCAAGATCAAGAGTGAATCATTCTTTCACCATTTATTGTGGGCCTGCTCCATGCCACGCTGTGGGAGACACGTGGCTCCAGGAGTTCACAGACCAAGGAGAGGGGAAGAGAACGAGACAGCTACAAAGCAGTCTGTGAGAGGTGTAAGGAAGACAACAGGCCCCAGAAGGACACTCAGAGGGCCTGGGGAAACCCTGAACCACGGGCTTCGCCTCCTGAACCCTGAACTCAAGAGCCAGCCGGTCTTATTTGGAGCAGGGCTAATTGTTGAGACTTTCTTCCTGGTGCACAGAACAGTGTAGCAGTTAGTGACATGTGTTATTTGACAGGCTTAATTAGTACATATTCTTTATGTGCTTTAATTGCATTTCAATATCAATAGCTGCTAGAAGGACAGTTCATTTTTTAAATGAATTAATTAGAACTGCTGATACAAGCACGTGGCGAAACATTCAGACAATACAAATAGATACACAAAGAAAAGTCAAGCTCCCCATTACTCTCCAGACCTCAAGTTCCCTTCCCAGAAATAATCATTGTTACCAATTACCGGTACCTCTTTGCAGAAACATCGCGGGCAGGATTTATCAATGGCGAGATCTTAACACATGACAATGCACAGTGTACTCAGCTACACCCTTCCTCTTCCATTTAATGACCTATCTTAGAGTTCATGACGAGAGCACACGTATCTCTGTTCTTTTTAATGGCTGCATAGGATTTTACTGTATGCATATGACATAATAAGCCACTCCTGTAAGGATGTTCAATTCGATTGCTTCCAACGTTTTAAAGCACTTCAATGTTTTCTTTGATACTGAAAAGCACAATGAATAAACAATATTTCATTCTATTGTGGCAGTTAATAAATAAATCACAGCTTTCCAAATAAACTGACTTAATTTTTCCTTTCTGTTTTCTTTTGTTTTTCCCTTGTTGATTTTGTTTGTTTTCTGAGGTCATCCTTAACATATAGTGTCAATAGCCCTAGGTAGCACTGGTCTTGACTCATTTCTTATCTTACAGAGATCATATGGGTACAAAACTTAGGAAGTTCCTTTCCAAGGGACCATGTTGTTACCACAGCAGAAATGCTTTATTCAAATATATGTGATAAGACTTAACAGTGCCTCTTTATACCAGTCCATTTCCGCTTTTAAGAAAACTGGGGAAATCAGTCATGTCATAAACTACTTTTTTCCATCAAGAATAGAGAGGTAATGTAAATATGTCACAGAGGTTAATAATCTAGATATCTCTTAAGGGTCTGTGAATAAAGCTATATTTCAATATTTGTGGTTTCCTTTTAATTCTATGCATTTTAAGTACTAAAACTATCATTCTGAGAAGGATCCATAAACTTCACCAGATTGCCAAAGGGGACCATGGCACCAAAAAAAAGTAAGACTCTCTGACTACCAGTGGATTAAAATCAATTTGGGGGTGCCAAGCAAAATCAACTACTTTGAAAAGTGCAGCATTTCACCCATTCGCCGTTTACATCTCTGAAAATTTCTTGACATTTCTCACTAGTGGCGCCTGTTTCTAAATCAAACGAAAGAGGCTCAGTAGACCAAGCTCACTTCCTGGTTTCCTGATTTGATATTTTGAGACATTTCTTATAAAAAATAGCTTTCTCTCAAACAGCATTTGACCCCAAAGCAGATCGCTGGATGATCAAAATCTCTTTCATCAACTTTATTATCAGATGTGTTGATTATCTCATTATTTAAGAAAAAAACATGTTCAGCTTTTTCTCTCCTCTCCATGTTTCCACTTTAAAGAGGTATGGATTAGGATGAATGCTTGAAGGTACTAATTATTTGTTATTCCTTAATCTGTCTGTATCACTGATAAAAATGAGGCAAAATATTTTGTTAATGAAAACATGACTTTAAAATGTTTACTTGCAGAGAAGAGCTGCATTCATGCCTTATAAGGTTGCTCTCAGCTTGTCATTAAAACGTCATTTTCAATCTCATACCTATCTTATTAACAAATCACATTAGGGCAACTGCTTTAGTTGGATGTAGATGCAATCTACCTCTGAGCCCAAATTCAAGGGCTTCTCTACCATGCTGTCCTTATCACTAAATTAACCAATCACTTAATAATGAGGTGGTTTTATTCAATTCCCATGGAATAATGGGTAGATTTATCTAACAGCACCACGATGGGGTGATTAAATACACAAATACATCAAGAGATACAGGACCAAATCTCGTGCATGGGTCACTGTGAGTATTTTAAAAGATGATAGTATTCAATACTATCTGAAACTAATTTAGGTATTTTTTATTTGTTTCCGTTCTCCACCACCACTTAAATATAAGTGATAAATGGGGTCTTACTGTCTTGCTCATTCACTGCTGTATCCCAAACATCTAAAACACTGCCTAGAACATGCAGAACCTTTGTTTCTGCAACTAGATGGGTGGAGAAGCCTCTTCTAATACAGATCATTTAAGAAAGGGGAAAAATATTCTCTTAAATCTGTTTTAAAACATGGCTAAGGTTGCAATAAAGTAAGGAAAATAGCTGGAAGCCGGAAACTAGAAGAAAGTGTAATTTTACTATGGAATGCAGAGCTGCTGGCTTTTGCTCCAAGTACACGTGCTAACACATGAGCCTGAGTTTTTCCACACTGCTTTAGTATGGGGACCTGAGAACAAAGCCTGGGGCCTGATCCTGGTCACAGGCCAGATCAAACGCCGCTTTCCAAAACACGACAATAGTCAAATGGAAGCAACTTCAGATCATGATGCAAAACAAAAAACAAAAAAACACAACAACTGTCCTTCAGAAGAAGACTTATCTATCCTGGCCTTGGCTCTTAGAGAGGCAGAAAAAAAGAAAAAAAAAGTCTCTCTTGAAAATCTCTAACTAAAAGCCCACACTTACATAGGTTTAGGGCCAGAACTCATACTACCAATGTGACTTAGAAGAATACCAACCACCACCACTGAGGTGAAAATGTGATTAAAGCAGCCCTTGGTTGTCATTACCCCATGGCTGGAAAATTTCAAATCCTTTCTCTCTAGAGAATGACTCTTCAAACACAGGGCTCTAATAATTCCCACAGAAAAAGTTTCATGGAACATAAGCTCACAATAAAAAAATCACTAAAACTAAGAGTAAGCAAGTCACTGTGAGTGCAAGTTATCAGAAAACAGGAGATATTTCAATAATCAGATACAGAATATAGAATAAGTTTAACGTGTGTAAAGAAATAATATGATGATGACAAGTGAGTTAACAATATTTTAAAAATATAAATAGAATTTCTGAAATATAAAATATAATCATGAAAAAAAAAAACAGGTAAGTAGCATACTGGACCTAGCCAAAAACAGAATTTATGAACCTTAAGACAGTCTTGAAGAAATAACCCAGAATGCATCACAAAGAGACAAAAGTTAAAGTACATGAAAGAAGTTAAGTGATAGGGAGAACAGAGTGAAAATGTTTAACATATATCTAATCAGATTTTCAGAAAGGAAAAAAATAAGGAGACTGAAGTAGAGGCAATATTCAAAGAAATAAGGGCTAAGAATTTTTAAAAATTAATTGAAGACATGAAACCTCAGATTGAAAGAGTGCAATAAATCCCAAGCAGAATAAATAAAAAGAAATCAGTGTCTAGACATGAAAAATTTCACCATTCAGTGAAATCGAAAAACCAAAATCAAGGAGAAGAAAATAAAAGCAGACAGTGAGAAAAGACAGATCACTGACAAAGACTGAGCTGATTTCTCAGCAGCCAAAATGAAAGTAAAATGACATCTTCAAAGAGTCAAGAGAAAATAACTGTCAATCTAGAATAAGCAAAACTCTCTCTCCAGACAAGGGTGAGATAAAGACATTTTCAGGCAAACAAGACTGGATAGAGGTCAATACTAACAGATCCTCACTAAAGAAATTTTTAAAGAATATACTCAGAAGGAAAGTGATTTGAAAGGAAGATCTGAGATGTCAGAAGGAATATTTAAGCAGTTAAGTGTCAATGCTTACAGTTGGACTCTGAGTCCACCCTGGTTGAGTTCTGAGACGTGTCCCAACTATTTCAGAAAGGGGAGGCCAGCTAGGGGCTTATTACTCATGAAAGTGATAAACTGGACAGACTAACCATGAATTGCTCAACTAAGGAACGCTGGACATAACTTATTCTTTCATTTTCATGTAAACTATAATTGCCGTAATTTAATACCACAATTCCACAGGATAAGAAAATTCTACATGTAATTGAAATCCAATTTTTCAGGGTAGACACAGAAATTTAAGATTTTCAAGGGAATGGTAATTTTGCTAAATCCTTTGTGAGAGACTATTAATTTCTAGCCCCCGTTTTATAAAAGTCTTGTTCAAAAATTTCCACCTTCTGAGTCTCTTCAATCTGAGACTGTTCTCTCACAAAAGACTGGCACGTGATGGTTTGGATTTCCCAGGCCCACAAACTAAATCACGAAGACTTTCCTTCTCAGGGCTAGGATCCATTTCAGATACAAGGGGGAGAAACCGGAAGAGTCGGAAATGTAGCCAGTGCCAAGAAGGACTGCGTGGAGATTCTTTTCAGCTCTAAATCACTAACCGAGCAGAACATGGTCAGGAATGACCGGAGTCACCAGCATCTGATGGATCTGATGGATCTGTGCCAAACAAGAATTACCGTTTCCAAGGTTACATCTTAAAGGACTTTCAAATCTCTACACTTTGATCACAGAGGAGCTGAAAGGGAAAATGTCAATAGAGGAAGAACACTCCTTACCCCATAAATGATGCTTTCCAGAGCCTAAGTAAAGTACTGGGTGCCTTCTGACTCAAAGTGGAGACTCATGTACCTGGAGCCCTGAGTGATGCTTCTGGAACTGAATCCAGTTAAAAAGTTCGAATGATAGTAATTCTAAAAAGTTACATGCAATCAAATAACGGGTGTCATGGGTTCCGCTTTAACGAACTGCCTTTTTGTTGGCATGGAAGGCACAGATGCCCCCTGCATCCCTGCCTTTTCTTGGCCTGGGCACGCTGGCGAGCATGACCTCAGGTCCAGCACCCAGGGGGCTCCTGCTGGAAGCAGCAGCCCTCCACCTGTCACCTGTCAGCACAGCACCTGAGACCTCTTCAGCCTTGGCTCCCGTACATGGAAGCTTCCAGATCCTTTCAAGGCAGTTCCAGCAAACGCAAAGCAAAGATCGGTGTTCAAAGGAGTTCTGCTGTTATACTCCACACACAAGGTAAGGAGAAACCAGGGTAAAAACCAGGAGGAACGGGACATTACGTCTGTGTCTAAACTGGTCGCCAGCTGAACTGTTTAGATTAAACAGGCCTGTCAGTTTAATGAAGCCACCAGCCAACGGAGTCAGTAAGCCACCAGCTTAACTGATTTTTCCCCCAGAAATGACCAGGAATTTGACTTAGTGAACCAAATTTACTGTCTCTCTTGAAACGGTGTAGCTCCTTTTAAAACAATCCATGTGTAACAATTTTCTGTCCAAAAAAAATCTGCCCAGTTTGACACCAACAGTTAGCAACAGTGGTAAAACAGGGACAGAGACAGCTCGGAGGAAAGAGGCCAGGACAGGGCTGGAGAAGGATAGGCAACTGGTAGTGCGCCAGCCAGGCAGGCCAGGTTCAGAAGGGATGCAGAATGCAAGCCAGGAACCAGGGAAGAGGCCCCTTTATCCAGCTGGACACACACAAAGGGGCTGACGGACAGGTGGTCTCCAACTACACCTGGCCTAGAGCAGCAGGATGACTCCACAGCTGCCCCACTGGCAGGGACAAGAATGGGAACAAATAGTCAGATGTGGCCACTATAGGTGGGAAAGAGCAGGCAGACTGAAGGTCTTCTCAGGGCTGGTAAAGGTAGGCCTTACCAGTAGAGGTGGTGGGATTTGTAATAGCTCTTATTTATCGAGGGCTTACTATGTGCCATGCACTGAACAAGCACTTCTCATCCTTACAACCATCTGGTACGGTACAAAGCATAATTCCCATCTCACAAAGGAGGAAAGGTCCAGAGAGGCAACACAATGTGTAAGTAGCAGATCCAAGATTCGAACCCAGAACTGTGTGGCTTCAATACCCATAGTTTCTATGACTCTACATTTCCCGGTCCAGGGCTCTTCAATCTCCATCAGAGCCGCCTGCCAATGATCATGCTGCTTGAATAAACACTCTTTTCTCTTCCAGCATCTTCTCATAACTCATTTTTTTCTTTTCTAATCTTGGCTAAGAGGAGGTAAAAGCCTTTTCTCCATTCACATCCACAAAAGGCCACAACCCCAGAATAAATCCACTTTGTCAAGCTAATCCATTTTTTAAATAATGTGTATATATGAGAGTGCTCTAAAAAGCTTGACTTGCTTTAAAATGGAAGGTAGTGTTTTAAAAATAATTACCATACTTGCCCATGTAGGCTAACTCATCTGAGAGTATTTTAGGACTGGAATATTACAGACACAAATTATAATGCTGAAAAGGTGAGACGGCTGGAACTACTACACTGAGTGCTTAAGTCAACAATTCAGGGGTAAAGTTAACTTTTTTCCTTTCACAAACAAGTTGTCTGTTATACAGAGGATAAGCCATATTGGAGTTGAAGGGGGCTGGGGGCTGGGTCCGGTGTCAGGAGATCTGGGTTCAAATCCCAGCTCTGCCTCTTAACTAGTTGGCGGCTCTTAGGCACATTACTTCCCCCCTCCCCACCCTTCCTCCCCCATCTCAGTTTACTCCTCTGAAAGGCAGTTTGTTATACGAATTAAGGAGAGGATTTGGGGAGCCAGACTGCCTGGGTTTTGTGTTCTGCCCCTGCCATTACCAGCCTGTGACCTCGGACAAGTTACCTATACCATCCTCTCCATTTCCCCATCTCTACAAAGAACAAAAACAGTACCTATCTGTGATGGTTAATTCTAGGTGTCAACCTGACTGGGCCATGGGATGCCCAGATATTTGGTTAAACACTATTCTGGGTGTGTCTGTGGAGGCGTTTCTGGATGATATAACATTTGAATTGGTAGACCAGATAAAGAAGATTGCCCTCTCCAATGCGGGTGGGCCTCATCCTATTAGTTGAAGGCCCGAATAGAATAAAAGGTTGAGTACGAAAGAATTTGCTCTCTCTGCCTGACTGTCTGCCTGGGACATCGGTCTTCTCCTGCCTTCAGACTCAGACTCAGACTGGAACTTATACCATCAGCTCTCCTGGGCCTCCAGCTTGCCAACTTGCCAGATCTTGGACTTCTCAGCCTCCATAATTGGGTGTGCCATTTCCTTATAATAAATCTCTCTAGGTACAGGTATAGAGATATAGATATGGATATAGCTAGAGGATAAAGGATAGACATAGCATAGTATAGTATAGTATATATACTATAGTATAGTATAGTATAGTATAGTATAGTATAGTATAGTATAGTATAGATACACACCCTATTGGTTCTGTTTCTCTGGAGAGCCCAGACTAATATAACACCTCAGGGTTACTTCAGAATTAAGACAATAATCTTAGGACAGAGTCTGGCACAGCGTAAGACCTCAATAAATATTATACTTCACCGATAGACATTTACTATCCCAGTCCTCTGAGCCTTTTTTTAAAAAACCTTAAAATGTGTAGAAGCAAAAGGTTTTTTAAAAAGCTACAGAATTGGAAAGATTCAGGTTACTTCACCTGCAACCACAGGTCTCTTCATTTTCTGTGCTGGAATATACGTGTGATTTCCAGAGACACTGTGACTATGGTGACATCTATGAAAAACTACCAAACACACAGCCCCATTGGCTTCCTCACCTTTGATTTTATTGCCTCTTTCTAAAGCAAATGTCCATCCCATCCCTATTCAGGTGGCCTTTGAATTTGCTGAACTTAATTAGAGAAAGTTAAGACACTAATACTCAGACATTAGCACTCAGAGTTAATTAGCTAGATACAATGCAATTCTTTTTACTGTGCAAATCAGAGAACACACTTGGAAAAGCTAAAAGGGAAGGGCACATCATTTTGTGCTTAAGAGAGCAGGCTGAAAGACAAAAATCTTGGGCTTTTCCAAGTAACCTTTTATTTTTCCAATTTCCAGAAACAGTACAGCTTTTCTGTTGACCATTTCTAAGAAATAAAATACCAACCCATCTACACCGTGGGCTGACATTGTACCTTTTACCTTTTCAAAATCAAAAGATGACATGGGCAGGTCCTCAGAGCAACTTTCCTCCGGGAATGTCAATCACACAAGCTGCTTTTTACATTATGGTGGCTTTCAAGTTAAATACCCAAACAGAATCTTTTTTTCAAATCTATTTACTGCAAACTATTCAAACTACCTAAAGAATCTTTCCAAGAATGTCCATATTATTGTTTGTGAGCTGAGATCATGGAACTAGCAGGAAAAGGTACTTAGATTTCCATTCAGAATCTCAGCGGTTTTACAGAGGACAAAATTCTCATTGTGCCCAGAAGGAACTACACAAAAATTTTCTGTATACGAAACCCATTGGGACAGCATTCTTAAGCAAATTTTCAAAGAAAATCCATTGAACCTGAGCCCTAAAAATAACTCATCATGAGGCAAGGTCAAGTGGATGTGCTTCTTCAAAGTTTCATTCAACAAATGTTAATTGGCCACCTATTATGGGAACAGCATGGTGCTAGGCATTAGGATCTACAGTGGTAAACAAAACAGAAATAACCCCCACCCTCTCAGAGCTTCTTCTGACAGAAGTCTGGGGCTAGAAAATGACAGAGACCGCCTATGGGACCCTGCAGGATCCTGACATCCCAAAGGGCACAGCAGAGATCATCTGGAGAACGGAGACAAAAGCAGAGAAAGGACAAGTAGGAACTGGGTGAACAGCTCTAGGAGAAACTGCTTCCAAGTTACGCCACACTTTGCTTATAAACATGAAACTATGCAAAAACACTCAAAGGTAAAACCACTTTTCAAAATCAAAGAAGAATTAATTAGCCAGATCACACCTAGTGAGTTATCAAAACACACTCTCAGGATAAATTCCGGGCTTTTGGAAGTACGGTTTTCCCACACGCTGTAATGTTTTATTAGTCAAGGGAAAAAAGACTCAGGTTATATAACACTCACCCTACCTACATCACCCCCAAACATGACCTATCACAAATAAGAGTCTGTTCCAGCATTTCCCAAAAATATTATGCAAAAAAATAGACCCCATGAGTAAATAAATCAATAAGAAAGAAAGAAATAAAGGAGGTAAGGAGAATATTGCAAAAATATCCTCTCCTTAGAGATTGTTAACGAATAGTAGCATATTACAAACTAGGAGAAGTCCTAACTATCTATGTTGCTGTACTGGGCATAGTTGTAAACATAGGGACTAAAGCAGTGAACAAAAAACAAAAAGTCCTTACTTGCATGGGGTTGATATTCTAATAGAGGATACAGAGCAATACATAAGTGAAAAGGAGAAAAACAGAGCAGGGTAAGGAAGATCAAAAGAGGGAGGAGGATGTTGCTGTTATGTATAGGGTGGTCAGTGGAGACCTCTCTGACCAAGTGACACTGGGCAGAGATAGGAAGGAGAAAGCCATGTGACTTTGAAGAAGAGTACTCCAAGCAGAGGAAGCAGTATGTGCAAAGGCCCTGAGGCAGGAGTGTGTTTGGCAGGTATAAGGCACAGCAAAGAGGATAGCGTTGGCTGGAGTGGTATGAGCAGGTTGTGGGGGCAGTGACAGGAGACAAGATGGAAGAGGAAGCCAGGGCTAAAGATTTTGGCTCAAACAGAGTGAAATGAGATGCAACTGGAGCTTTCAGAGCAGAGCTGTAACATGATCTGACTCACCATTCAGCAGGATTTCTCTGGCTGCTGTGTTTCACACAGAATAGATGGGGGTGGGCAAGGGGAGAAGCAGGGAGACCAATTAGGAGGCTACTTCAAAACTCTAGCTGACAAATGATGGTGGCTTGGATCTGGGTGACTGCACTGGAGGTTGTGAGACACGATCAGTCTGAGTATATTGTGAAGGTAGAGCCAAGTGGAGGAGGAAAAAGAGAGGTCAAGGACAACCCCCAGATTTCTGGCCTGAACAACTTGGAAGGATGGTGTATGGCTGTTGGAATAACTGACACCATCTTGGGCCCCATTCAGTTTCTCCTGTCCTTCCACTGACCCTACCCAGCACTGTGCTGTGCAATAAATCACTTCTCTGTCATCAAGGGCTTTGCAGTTAATAGATACTGTTTAATAATCACTATGCTCTCTAGTCACCGAACAATGATGAAAACCTTCCCTGACGCATTCCTGGTGCCCACGAGACTAGTAACCCGTCATAAATCTTGACTTAGGAATGCACATCTTATTTCCAAGCATGTACCCCCGTACGTAGGGTAACTATAAAATTGTCCCAGTGGCCCTCAGCAGTGCAGAGTGCAGCTGCGATGCTTCTAGATCGTCGTCCACCTGATCCCAATCCCACCCTGTGAGTAAATTACCCAATAATAAATGGATCCATTGACTCTATGGAGCTGCCTGCCTCATTTTCAGTCTCCAGATGCCTTTTCAGTTCAGTGGGCACTTTCTGTTCCTCTGTCCTCCAACAGATGAGGTCACCCAGGGAAGCGAAGACAGAAACAGAGAAGGTATAAAAGCTGAGCCCTGGGAAAATGTAATGTTTAGAGGTCATGAAGACGAGGAGGGACCAGCAAAAGATGCTGAAAAGAAGGAAGAAATAATAGTATCCGGGAAGCCAAGTAAAGAAAGCATTTCAAGAAGGCAGGCGTGCTCTTCCCTTAAATGCTGCTGTGAGGACAAAAAAAATAAGGACTGAAAATAGGCCACTGGATTTGACAACGTGGGAAGCCATTGGTGACCTGGATAAGAGCAAATTTGTGGAATGATAAGGAGAAAAGCCTGATTCGAGTAGATTCAAGAGAAAATGGGAAACTCAACAACAGCAACAAAAAAACAATCGAACGAAAAAAGGGCAAAGGACTTGAAGAGACATTCCTCCAAAGATATAGAAATGGGCAACAAACACATTAAAAGGTTCAATATCATTAGGGAGATGCAAATCAAAACTATAATGAGATACCACTTCATACCTACTAGAGCGGTTATGAAAAAAAAGGAAATATCAAATGTTGGTAAGGATGTAAGGAAATTGGAATCCTTGTACACTGCTGGTGGTCATGTAAAATGGTGCAGCCGGTTGTCCAAGCCACCAGACAGTCTGGCAGTTCCTCAAAAAGTGAAACATAGAACTAGATGACCCAGCAACTCTACTCCTAGGTATCTGCCCAAAAGTGTTAAAACTAGACACTCAAGCAAATATTTATACCTGAAGGTTCATAGTAGCACTGATCACAATACCCAAAAGTGGAAACAACCCACATGTCCATCAATGGATGCATGGATAAACAAAATGCGCTATACATATAAAATAGAATATTACTAAGCAATGAAAAGGAATGAAAACTCTGACACATGCTACAACATGGGCGAACCTTGAAAATAGTATGCTAAGTGAAATAAGATCAACATACTGTCCAACTCCATTTATATAAAATATACAAAATAGGCAAATCTATAAAGACAGAAAACAGATTTGCGGTTGTGTGAGGCCAGGGGGAGGGGAGAATAGGAAATGATTACTGAAAAAGTACTGGGAGCTGCTTTGGGGCTGATGGAAAGGTTTTGGAACCAGACAGAGGTGGTGGCTGCACAACACTGAATGTACTAGATGCTGCTCAATTATACATTTTAACACATAAAAATGGTTCGTTTTACGTTAAGTGAATTTCACCTCAATTTTTAAAAGAAGCAAGAATGGGAAGAGAGGAATTGGAGACAGTCTGTAAGAAAACTCTTTCAAGGAGATTTGCTGAAAAGGGAACAGGGCCGTAGAGCGGCAGCTGAAGGAGTGTGTGTGGTCGAGGGAGGGCTTTTCTCAATTGGAAGGTAGACTCACATGCCAATCTGCAACGGGAAGGAGGAAAGATGCCGGTAGGAGGTCCTCGAGCACAAAGACCTTGTGGGTCCATCTCCCACAAGAATCAGATGGTTCATCCTTAACAGGATAGAAGGCAGGATTCAGGCAGCTTGGTCATGGCAGTGGTGGGGGCTTTTGGAAACCCTCTTTCACCTGGTTGTTTTTTCTTGGGAAAGGTGGGGATGTATAAGGGAGGAGAGGTGTGACGCAGTCATCCTGGGGAGTGGGCGGGACGTGGGCTGGGGCAATAGGACAGCATTGCCTGGCCGCTCCAACAGCCCGCTTGACATTAGCAGCAATAAAATGATGGCAGCAGTCGGCCTGGTTGAGTGCGTTTCTCCAGCCACATTCAGTTGCCTGGGTAAAGGTAGACAGCTATTTAATTTATTTATCCCTAAGTTCCCCCCTAATATATTTGACCACAGAAACCTAGTAACAGCCCCAAAGAGCCTACATAAAATGCTGGTCTATGCTCAAACAATTAGGGGATATAGAAAATACTGGTACCCCCCTTTTTCCTCTTTTCCATCCATTGAAGGCATAAATGATAACGAGGGGTCAGGTCTGGAGGCCCCGCAGGGGAGAGCTGGTATTAGGCTGGTCAGGGGAGCGCCCGTTAAGAGGAAGGAGAACAGAACAGCACAGCGGTCAGAGTCTGAGCTTTGGAGGCAGGTTTCCAGTCCAGCAAATCTTGGGCAAATGAATCGCTCGGAGATGTATCATAAAACAGGGGAACTGGCATCTGCCTTTCAAGGCCGTTATGCGGGTTAATGATGATAAGCACTTAGCACTCAGTTTCTAGCACACAACAGCATCCAATCTAAGGAGGTAATCGTCATTATTAGCCAGGTCAGCTCTGCCAGATCAACCCAGCGAAAGGTGAAACAGCCGAAACACCGTCGGCTCCAGGCACCCAAACACCTGTGCACCAGGGTGGCCTCTGCAGGTCTGTTAACGCACCTTGCTTTCAACTGACAGCCAGGAACTTCATCAGTCAAGATATAACTCGACTGCTTTAGCTCAAAAGTAAACAGGTGTTTCTAGCTCCCAAATTCATACGCAGCAAATGAAGCTCCCTCCGCTTCCTACAAAACGGCACATTTCACAAAAGCTGCCAGGTATCCCAGTATCATGTTTTTCACTTCTGAAAAAATTTTAGACTTACAGAAAATTACAAAAACAGTACAGAGAGTTCAGAACCCTCCAGCCAGCTCCCTCTAATGCTACCTCTTACATAACCATAATACAACTGCCAAAACCTGGAAAAGAACACTGAGCAAGTACTATTAGCTACTCCATAGACCTTATATGAACGTTCCAGCTCTGCCTCTAATGTTCTTTTTCTCCTGCAAGGTTCAATCCTCGACCCCGCATTGCATTCAGTTCTCAAGTCTCCTTCTCCACCGACCTGTGATAGTTCCCCAGTCTTTGTCTTTCATGACTTTGACATCTGCGAAGAGAACTGGTCAGGTAATTTTTAGAACGTCCCTGGATTTGGACTTGTCTGCTGTTTTCTCCTGATTAGAGCGAGCTTGTGCATTTTTAGTAAAAAATCTCCCAGAGGTGTTGTTTTATCTATCTCAGTGCATCAAAAGAGGGGTACATGTCCATATACCTCATTACTGGTACTGTCACTTACGATCATTTGGTTCGGGTGGTGTTTGCTGGGTTTCTCCACCCACATCACCCTTTTTTTTTTTTCTCCTATCATCTTTGGTTCAGTGTGAAACAGAGTTCCAGCCCTTCCCTAATCATGATGGAAACAGATGTTTCCATCCACATTCCAGCATCTGTACACCAGTACATGTAATCATGCTCAGCACCCAAAGGGTTTATTTTTCTTTTAAACATATTCTAATTATTTTATCCCCAAAAATGCTGAAAAGAGGAAAAGAATTTTAGTTACATGCCCAGCTCAAACCACCTGGCCCTTGCTCACTCAGCCACATCCAGAATCCCTTCACCACCTAAGTGCCCCCAAGTCCCATGTGAGAACTCACGTATCCAAAGGACCAACGAAAAAGAGTATCAACCCTATGGTGACCACTGCATTCAAGGCTCTTTACGTACATCATCTCTATTCCTCACAACTTTGAGGACAAATGTTATTAACCCCATTTGAGAGAATGAGGAAAGCTAAGAGATTTTCAGTACTTTGCCCCATATCTTAAAACTAGTAAATGGTAGAGCAGGAATTAGCCCAACCAAGGCCACCTGACGTCAGCCTCCTGACATAGCAAAATTAAGTCTGATCAACGTGGGAGGAAATCAGCTGAACCCTGGCGCTGAACCCACAAAAAGTGCCCTCGGATCAATTAACTCATCTTGGACTCTCGAAAGTTCCTTGAGATAGAGTTGAATCACATATTAACATCCCTACCCCACAAATGAAGCAAATGAGACATAAAGAGGTCAAGATTTGATACCTGCCAGAGACTCAGAGTCAAGATTTCATTCATTCATTCACTCAACAAACACTGACCCCTGCCTGTTTTCTATTCTAAGAGCTGGGGATACAGAGACACTGGAGGCCCGTGGTCTCCAGGCTGGAGGAGTTTAGGCTTTCCCCATGCCCTGCATACAGAGTCCAGAAGGGTAGCACTTCCCTTAGCCCTATCTATCTCCCACCCCGAGTCCCACAGACACCCAGGACTCTACGGAAGTAGGCCAGCCTTTGGCGGGGGGTCACTATGTATTTAGAGTTTGAATGAAGATCATCATTCTCCTGGTTGAATCTCTGCTGTTTGCCCTTCTCATCAGTATCCAGAGCAGGGTGCATATTTCTACACATAAACAAAAGGCCAAACCAGAAAAGGAAGGGTGTCAACTTCACCCACAGATAAAGGAATCACACTTCATTCAACTAGTATTTATTGAGCTCTTACTATAAGCCAGCTACATGGGGAACCAAACAGATGAATATAAGACAGTCTCAGTTGTCCAGGAGCCTATAATCAGTAGGAGCTATAATCACATACCTAACAGCCAATGCTGTCTTGTGTGATGTACTGGGTTTTTGACACTTAACTTTGAAAAAGTCATAGGCTTTTGGTATTCTTTTCCTTGTTTTTCACAGCAATGTCCACTGACATACACCTCACAATAAGCCACAAGTGCCATATATTGAAAATTCAACTCAAAAAGAGGAGGGGGTATGAGGAGGGGTGAAAAGGGCATCTTACAATTGATCAAAATATAAAGATTGGCATCTCATTTTTAAAAGCTTATTTTATTTTTTTTGGAATTTTATTTTATTTTTTTATACAGCAGGTTCTTATTAGTCATCAATTTTATATACATCAGTGTATACATGTAAATCCCAATCGCCCAATTCATCATAAAAGCTTATTTTAAAAGAAAAGAATGATCTAGGGATCACATCCAACTAGAAGGGCCAGGGAAAGTCTCAAGATGCAGCTTCGTAGGAAGACCTGGAAGGAGGGGAGAATCCTAGCAGGTGAGTAGGTGTGAGAGGCCATTTCTAGAGCAACAGTGGCCCAAGCAAAATGACAAAGGGCCAAAAAAAAAAGGGCAAAACATACCCTAGAAACTAAGATGTAATGCACTGGGGAAGGAACACACAGGGCAATTGTTGTTTATTTATGTGTGCCTAGTAGTGACCCTGAGATGCTAATGAACCATCCTGTGCTCCTCCAGGGATTCTGAGTCAGAAGGTTCTGGGAATCTGCAGGTACAGGCAGATCATGAGGACACTCCAAGAATGTCCTAACGAGGTGTGGTGAGAGGCCTGGCAGGAGAGGAGGCCAAGGTAGCTCCAGAGCACGGAATTCCTGGGGTGGGGTGGGGGGAATCACAGGGACCAGCACCGTGCAGTTGCCGTGAGCAGACTATACCTGAAGGGTGTGATTCTCAGCACGTAGCCCCCGGACCAGAAGCAGCAACATCACCTGGTAACTTGTTAGTAGCACAAATTCTCAAAGATCGCCTCACATCTACCAAATCAGAAACTCTGGGGTGGGGTCCAGGAATGTGTGTTTTAACATGCCCTCCACTGACTGGGATGCGTGCTCAAGTCTGAAGAGCTCTGCTCCGAGCTCAAGCCGGCAATGATGTGTGCTGGCCAAAACTGAATCAAAATCCCCACCACCTCCACTCCCAGCCAAATTCACATTATTATTGTTGTTGCTGTTACTCAGTTCCCTATAACACGCGAGATGGGCTACAAAGCAGCGTGTATTTGAATGACTTACTCGTCTGCTTTATAAGTCACTAACACTGCTTGACCACGGGTCTGTAAAGGTACTAAATGCAAGTGTTCAGTCAGTCCTTCTCAAACTTTAACGTGCATACGAATCGCCTGGAGATCTTGTTAAACTGCGGACTCTGAATCCGTAAGGCTAGGCAGGGCCTAGGATTCTGCAATTCGAGTGAGCTCCCAGGTGACGCTAGTGTTCCTGGTCCACAGACCACATTGCGAGTAGCAAGAAATTACATGATTCCAGACATCTCAAAGCCCCTGGAGTAGGACGCCATCTCCGTACCAGTTGGACTTTGCTCTCAGACCCCGTGATCTGCTGCAGCAGCCCCGCTGCCCACTCTCCCCACACTCCCTGTGTCTTCCCTTTCTCCTAGTCAGCCAGTGGGTCAACACTTCCACAGGTACAGTTCCCCGAGTGAGAAGAGGGACTTTCTGTGCCCTTCAAGCCAGTGGAGGGAGTTAGTGCACTTCCCAAGCCCTCTCCAGGCACCTCCAGAGGGCATTGGCCGCAGGCAGGATCTGGCTCGTTTGTTCGCAGAGCTAACTATCCATTATTTAAAACATAAGCTCTCGGCTTTAGCTTCATTTGAGGCTGCAAATCCACAGTCATTCCTCAGGGCCAGAGGGGCCCTGGTCACCCTCCCAGGAGCTCCATCAGTCGAGAACAGTCAAAATCCCAGCTGGGACCACTGCATTAACTCAGTGAAAAACACAATGCTTGCGGACAGCACCTCCCTCACGAGTGGGAGCCCGGTTCCTTCTGCGCTCACGGCACCAGTCGCCTGCCCCACGAGCTCATCAAATATGCTGTGGTTATGGAACGTTTATGTTAACAAAACTGCTGAGTTGCAGCTCAAGACTTCGCTGTAAACATTTATTAACCACAGCCGTTAAGACACCACTTCTTTTTTACTTCAGGGTCCATTTTCTGGTTTTTCCCTACCAGGCAGTTCTATCCCCAACTCACTCTGTCCCTCCCTAAAAAAGGTACTTCTTACATAAAACTATTTTGTAAAAATCTGCATGACCTCTTTAGAACAGCTCGACTAAAACCAACAAAAGATCTCTCAGATACAAACCAGGATTCTTAACATTTGAGCTCGAGGAATGGGGAGTAAATAGCTTTGTGGATGCTCTTTCTGTGCATGAGATCATAAAATGATGACTTAATCACTGGGGGATACTCATCACAAATAGCGTCAGATGATGTACTGTAAAATTTATGCAGCTAAAAGCTCGAGTGTACACAATAAAGAGATTGCTCAGATGTTTTGAACTTACTGGTCCAGCTCTACTGTTTATTACCTGGAGCCTTAATATTATAATAGGTTCTTTTTGAAGACTTCCTGTTGCAAAAAAGAAAGCCATTCAACAAATTATATTTAATGTGTACACTCAACAGAGGAGAATAAAATGGCACCATCCTGATGATTCTCTTACGAAGGACAGGGGAAAAGACTAAGGAATAATAAATCTGGCTGTAAGGAAAAGATCAGAGAGAACAGACCAAGAATAGAAACACTTTGTGCCTTCAAAATGAATTCAAGAACCACCAGCATATCTGTAGTGTAAGCAGAAACCATCAAGTATAAAGATTGGCTAATAAAAATTTCAAGGTATGATTATAATTAGATAGCTATCCACTAAACCCATTAATCATTTCTCATAAAGCTTGCCACTCAGCCCCTGAAGCAATAATAATTTTTTTTTTTTAGGTTGGCCATTTTTAATCCTATGTTGAGAGGAAAATGTTAAGAGACAACCATAAAGAGATGCAGAGAGAGCTTCTGGCATGGAAGATAAGAGACCTGAATTCTAGTCTCAGACTTTTACAGAGTCCACAACATAAGCTAAGACAGGCCACATCGCCAGGACCCCAGTGTTTCCATGTAAAATTCTGTTTGCAGTTACTTTCCTAGACCTCCATGCAGTGCTGTCCCCAACTCTCAGCAGCCTTACTAAGGGCTGCTTGTACTTTAAAAAATACAAAATCTTCACCTACTCCTCTGATTGCCTGGTACATATCCAGACAACCTCCAGCACAACATTCCTGGACCCACACACAGCAGAGGCCCAAAGCCAATTAAAATTTCCAAGAGGACAGAGACTTGTCTCCCTTCTCCTCCAGCATATCTATCCCCAGCAGCCATTAACACAAGCCAGGCCACTGGTATCAACTCAATATATCCAAAGGAACGAATGAACAATTCCACAAACCTCTCAGTATATCAAGCCATAAGGAAAACTCTGAGTAAGGTCATGGGGCCATGTCTGTTCATTTATTCAACTAACAGTTATTTTGAAAGCCTCTTCGGGCTACTGGGACATACCAGCAAACAAAACAGTCCCTGCCTTTGTGGAGCTGACATCCTAGCTGGGAAAGCGGGCAATAAACAAATGATGTATATGTCAGGTGATGAACACTGCAACAGAGAAAAGCAAGTCAGGGTAAGAGGGATGGGGAGCTTCCCAAGGTAGGGTGGCTACAAGAGGAAATCTCCAGTGAGCATCTGAGCAGAAATAGGAGGATGTAAGACATGCAGTCATGAGATGGTATAGGGAAAAGCACGTCAGGCAGAGGGAACAGCAAATGCAAAGACCCTGCAAGGGGGCCAGATGCAGAGACAGGAAAAGAGATAGAGGAAATGGCTAGAGGTGGGAGGCAGGTAATATAAGGCAATGTTCTTCACCTGGGGGCTCACAACCCACTCATGAGTCACAAAATCAACTGATCAAGTCATAACCAGCACCTTTAAAAAGAAAATACCACTGTGCACTGCCTGTAGTAAGGCCAAATATCATTTGGTGAAATTTTGGTGATGGCGGCAGGGCGAGGGGGGGAGCGCCAGGGGGCGGGGGTGTGAGTTCATACACATGTGTCTGTGCCGCAATACAATATAAAACGTGCTTCTCATAGTGAATTACAGTCGAACAGTTTGAAAACCATGAATGTAGTACTTCATAAATCTATGCTGTCCAATACACTATCCACCAGCCACATGTGGCTATTTAAATTTAAATTAACAAAAATTAAACAAAATTAGGGGCTTCCCTGGTGGCGCAGTGGTTGAGAGTCCGCCTGCCGATGGAGGGGACACGGGTTCGTGCCCCGGTCCGGGAAGATCCCACATGCCACGGAGCGGCTGGGCCCGTGAGCCATGGCCGCTGAGCCTGCGCGTCCGGAGCCTGTGCTCCGCAGCGGGAGAGGCCACGACGGTGAGAGGCCCGCGTACTGCAAAAAAAAAAAAAAAAAAAAATTAAACAAAATTAAAATTCAGTTCCTCAGTCACACTAGCGACATTTCAAGTGTTCAACAGACACATGTGGCCAGTGACTACTGTACTGGACAGAGCAAAGATAAAATATTTCCATCTGAACACAGGATTCTCTCGGCAAGCACAGTTCTAGATGGCTCTCTGAGTTTCGTGACCTCTCTAATGTCACCTGATAGAATTACAAGTGTGTCCAGGGTGATCAGATGAATGGGTTTTCTGAATGGAAGGCTCTGATTTTATATTGTCTCATAATCCAGCTGGCATCCAGTTGGCATCCAGCTGGAGATAAAACCAAAATATACTGAAAATCACCCTGACACTTACCAGCCATATGCGCGGCTGCCTCAATTTTCTTATCCATAAAGTCACTATTAATAAATAACTACCCAGTGTTTGTTTTGAATTCTAAGGACTTACTAGGGAAAAAACTACAAAATCCCAAAAGCGAGCACTTCAGGAATAGGCAGCTGACCAATTATAACACAACAGCGTGATTTTTACAAATTCATTTCCTGGCTCTGAGCAAGGCCTGAAACCAAATCCAATGAAGGTATAATATTCCCGCGTGGGACTCTAATGATTATCAATTAGAGTTATCATCAGAAGTCCTGCAGCCCAAGAGGGTGGTGATATATCACACTGAAGGTTTTCAGGGACCTTGTTCAGGAGTGGTCACCCCACCCCAAAATAGGTCCTCACCATGTAGTATCTGGGGCTGGTTTCTGCTTGAAGGGGGTCTTTTACATGCTGGGGAATCATCAGTGTTTTCAGCTCTTTCACCTCATCTCTCCCCATAGCACTGATGTAAAGAAAGAAGCCTATGGATGTGAGGGTCCCAGCCCAGGCTTTGACTTGCTCTGTAGCTTAGAAAGGCGAAATGACTGTGCCAGCCTGAGCAGTGTGGGCCAGGGAGTGAGGACAGGGTCTTGGCTATGCCACTGGGTACCTCAATGGAGGGTACTCCTTCTGAGAACCAGAACGAACTATGCTCACCTCGAGTTCACACCTTCAACTGCAGCAGGACCTTGGCCCCCTTCCAGTTACAGCATGGATGATGTACTTGCCTTCTGGGTCCAGGTGTAGGCAGACCAAAAAGGATCCCCAATGAGCATGTTACTCAAGGAGAGGATATCCATGCATTCAGAAACCAAATTCAGAACAGGTAGTCTAATATCTAAAACTGACAATAGGGTGGAATCTTTGAAACTGGGAATATCTGTGAAAATCCGTTATGTATGGGCATCTTATTCATGCAACCCAGCTGCATACTGTGCAATCCAGTGTCTAACACAGTGCCTAGAACATGGTGGGCACCTGATAAATATTTTCGAATGAATAAATGAATGAATGATTGAATATGAAATGTACAGTGCCCTGCACTAACCTAATATGGCTACAACTTCATTTGTCTTTCTGAATTGGAGCAGAAGCAGGGAAAAGTACACTCGCTTTGCCTAATACTTCACCAGTCTTATCAGTAATGCACAGAGGAAAGAAATCACAGAGGAAAAGACTCATTGATTTGGCTATATTAAATATCGGATGTCAAAATCACTATAAAAATTAAAAGGAAAATGATATAAAATTCGGGAAAATACCTGCAACATATCATAAAGACTTAATTCTATTACTCTATAAAGAGATCTTAAAATACACAGGAAAAGATACACAGTACCTTAGTAGAAAAATGAACAAAGGATGTGAACAGAATCTACACATACACACATACACACACACACACACAAATAGCTTATAAACACATGAAAAAGTTCAACCTCTCTGCGGTAATCAAAAAATGCACATTAAAACCACAATATGATACCATTTTCAATTATCAAAGTGGTAAAGATATTCTGTTGTTTTGGGTTTTGTTATTTTTTTTTGCAGTACGCGGGCCTCTCACTGTTGTGGCCTCTCCCGTCGCGGAGCACAGGCTCCGGACGCGCAGGCTCAGCGGCCATGGCTCACGGGCCCAGCCACTCCGCGGCATGTGGGATCTTCCCGGACAGGGCACGAACCCGTGTCCCCTGCATCGGCAGGCGGACTCTCAACCACTGCGCCACCAGGGAAGCCCTTGTTTTGCTTTTTAATGACAGTGCTCAACATTGGCAAGGGTGTGGAGAAATGGGTTCCCTCCTTCACTGTTCAAACACTTAAGGAAGATAATTGGACAACTTGTGCCAAAAGCCTTAAAATGCACACCGCTTTTGATCCGTAACTCTATTCCAGGAATTTATTCTAAAGAAATAATCAGAGATGTAATCAATGACTTATGTGAAAGATGTTTATGGTAGGGGAAAACAGAAGTCACCTAAAAATCCATCAATAGAAGGGTTGGTAAGTTAGTATTACTAGCCTATGACAGAAACTATGCATAATTTTTAAGTCCTTTTACAATATTCACATTAGCCAAGAGTTGGAAGCAACCCAAATGTCCATTAACTGATGAATGAATAAAGAAAATGTATATAGATACAATGGAATATTATCCAGCCTTTAAAAGGAAGGAAATCCTATTATATACTACAACATAGAGGAAACTTGAGGATATTATGCTAAGTGAAATAAGCCAGGCACAAAAAGACAAGTACTGTAGGAGTCCACTTACATGAGGTATCCAACGTAGCCCAACTCATAGAAACAGCAAGTATTATAGAATAGTGGTTACCAGGGATTGGCAGGAGGGGTAAATGGAAAGCTGTTGTTTAATGGGTGTAGAGTTTCAGATTTGCAAGATGAAAAAGCTTTGGAGATCTGTTTCAAAACAATATGAATATACTTAACGCTACTGAACTGTACACTTAAACATTATTAAGGTGGTAAATTTTATGTTTTGTCCTTTTTTTTTTTTTTTTTTTTTTTTGCGGCACGCGGGCCTCTCACTGTTGTGGCCTCTCCCGTTGTGGAGCACAGGCTCCGGACGCGCAGGCTCAGTGGCCATGGCTCACGGGCCCAGCCGCTCCGCGGCATGTGGGATCTTCCCGGACCGGGGCACGAACCCGTGTCCCCTCCATCAGCAGGCGGACTCTCAACCACTGCGCCAACAGGGAAGTCCATGTTTTGTCCTTTTTATCACAACTTTTCGAAGTTCTTTTACAAGATTCTCTAATCAATGGATTATTTATTTCATAAATTATCCTATTACAGAATATACTTCATGCTAAATCCATACTGTACAAAGCTTAATTTTTGTGTGATTCTGAAGGATGTTGCAGAACACATTTACAGTGAGGATCTTCATGACCACCAATTACAATTTTAAGAGACTTCTAAGCTTGTGTGCTGACAATAGTAGTTAATAAAAACACTAGGTAGTACGTTTACTGAATTAAGAAATTATAACATCAAAAAATGCTTGGCCAATGGCTATCTCAGGGTTTTCCAAAGCATTTCCAGGGAATTTCAAATATTCTGTTTCCAGAAACATCCAGATGCTGGAGATTGCAAGTCTTACATATCCTCACACACAAATTCTTTGTCAGACCCTGCTCTGATTTCCTTTTCATAAATGTGAACACCTTAACTAGAGACTCTAAACATATTCAAATATTCTTACTCTCTACAACAAGACAGTATAAAAGGACTGCTCTGCATGTGGTATCTGGACCTCGGTACGGCACAGAAGTCCATGCCAACAGTTCATGTAGATGAATTGCTAAATTTTTCATTACAATTGTCACTTTCTTTGTTGCCCCAGTGCCCAAAGCTGTTCCTGGCCTGTTAATAAGGATAAATTATAATTTATGCAATAAATAAGGATAATTAACTGTATAGATCGTACTACAATATAAAGTTTAAAAGACCAAAGTCATAAGAAGTTTTAAAGATATATATATATTGTGCTGAACGATAGCAAAGCAATCCTAACTGAGCATTGTTAGGGGAACATATCTTCTCCTAAAATTAATTATTCTAAATCCACATCCAACAAAAGTCAGGTTCCATAGACCATTCACTCTGCAGAATATTAATAGGTATTCTTGGTAACAGGATTCCATGTTCAAATAAGTTTGGAAAATTCAAATAAGTTTGGAAAATCTTGTTCATCTTCCCCTTGTGAAAGCCTTCAATTACGCCAGGATTATGTATTACCCTGGCAGTAGAGTGGATCAGTTAAGACTATAGCTGGGGGCTTTCCTGGTGGTGAAGTCGTTAAGAATCTGCCTGCCAATGCAGGGGACACAGGTTTGAGCCCTGATCCGGGAAGATCCCACATGCCGCGGAGCAACTAAGCTCGTGCGCCACAACTCGTGAGCTCACATGCCACAACTACTGAAGCCCACATGCCTAGAGCCCGTGCTCTGCAACAAGGGAAGACACCGCAATGAGAAGTCCGCGCACCACAACGAAGAGTAGCCCCCGCTCACTGCAAGAAAGCCCACGCACGGCGACGAAGACCCAACACAGCCAAAAATAAATAAATTAAATAAATAAATTTTTTTAAAAAAGACTATAGCTGGAATCGAACTACCTGGGTTCAAACCCTGTCACTGTCACCTACTAGCTTGGGCAAGTTATTTAAGCTCTCTGTATCTCAGTTTCCTTGTCTATAGAAAGGAGAGAAAAATAGCACCTATCTCATAGTAGATTACTATGTGAAATGTTTGTACTGATATTTAATCGGTTTATATAATATTTCAATAAATTAAGAAATTACAACAAGAAGTTGAACAGACGTCAACAGATTTGGGAACAAACATAACTGATCCTCTCCTGGTGGGAGAAGGTACCAACTTTCTAACCATGGGCTATCACAGCCTGCTATGCCACCAGTCACAGAGCAAACGACCAGCACTGATTAATGCAGCCAGCTGGTTAAGTGGAGGGCTATTAAGACACTCTTTACTATAAGACTCTATGTACTTCAGTACTAATACTAGGGCAAGGCAGCACCCAGAAATTTCATTTCTTGCCCCAAGGTAGAATCTAGCCACTCTCTCAGCACAGCACAGCCCACATGGTCTTATTTATAGCAAGTCTGTAAGGGTGTTAGTAATTCAGGGAATGCCTATATTAGCAAGATTTAGCCCAAATACTTAGTCTACAAAACAAGCCCTAAAAACAATACATGTAATTATTTTTATAATCTGGATATATACATATATATACACACATATATAAAACAGGAGTTATTCATATAATAACCCAAGAAGACAAGCTTCCAATAGCCACTGGACATAACATTGGATAAACATATAGATTTTTCTGCCTGTGTAGTTCATATAAAATATTCATGTAAGAACTAGAACATTAGCTGATTTAAACATCATCATTTTTATTGGCTATAACACAAGCTTAGAAAACTCTAACTCTAATGGAAATTAAATGCTTTGCATTTAAGATGTTTCCTACTCTGACCTTTAAACATTAAAATAACTAGAAGCATCAGAAAGCAGAATGTTTCACTTATCTGGTACTACATTTCAGAGCTTCAGTTTTAAGTAAAAAGATTTTCACCTTCAAGGTCAGAAAGGACAGAATGTCCTGTGTGCAGCTAGAATAAAAGGCGCAGCTGAAACACAAGAAACTCCCCCCCTTGACAAGAGAAGACTCAAATGGAGAATGTTCTGTGTTCTTTACATCCATCAATCTAAGTCTCCGACTTGCTCTCTCAATAATCCTGATACTCAATGTGTGCTTGAGAACAAAAGTGACCCTTACTTCATACAAATGCAATGATCCTGAAAATGTGAATACACTGAATGCCAGTCAAAAGCACTAGGAGAGCTCTTTTTTTTTTTCTTTTTTTTTGCGGTATGCGGGCCTCTCACTGTTGTGGCCTCTCCCGCTGCGTGCTCCGGATGCGCAGGCTCAGCGGTCATGGCTCACGGGCCCAGCCGCTCCGTGGCATGTGGGATCTTCCCGGACTGGGGCACGAACCCGTGTCCCCTGCATTGGCAGGTGGACTCTCAACCACTGCGCCACCAGGGAAGCCCAAGAGCTAACTCTTTTAAAGGACAGCTATAGCTCTCCCTTGTCATTTGGGTCCCTGCCATTTGAACTTCACGAGTCAGTAAAACAAAAATTAAATACAAGTACAAATGAAAACAAAACAAAACAAACAAGGTGGGGCAATGAACTGTGAAAATGAATAAAGGAAACCTCATTTATAAATTTATTTTTTATTTTATTTATTTATTTTTGGCTGCATTGGGTCTTCGTTGCTGTGTGCGGGCTTTCTCTAGTTATGGCGAGCGGGGGTTGCTCAGCAGTTGTGGCGCAGGGGCTTCGTAACCACTGAGCCCCCAGGGAAGTCCCGGAAACCTCACTTAAAATGGAGTCGGAAGGCACTGGAAGGGGAGCTCACATGCACCACCACTCACCGCCTTACCTTGTATTTCCCCAAAAGGAAGATGCTTACTTTACACACCTGGCAGAAGTAAAGATGATCTTCTCCTCACCCAGCAACAGCCCAGCCAATTAGAAGTCATGACAACTCAGCCAATAAGGAGCTACCAAACCTCTGAACTCTGACTCTTCTCCAACGGACTTTTATTCAAAAACAGCCCCTCCCAACTCCCCCCTTTCCTCTATAAAAGAACACTCTTCCTTTGTTCTCCAGACTTGCCTAGGGTCCTCCACAGTTTGCATGTCCCCAATTGTAATTCTTCTGCTATTCCCAAATAAACTCGATTTTGCTGGTTGAACCACTTATCTTTTTGTTTTAAACAGGTGATAGAACAAAGGGTTTCCAATGTTTAATTCTGCCTAACAAGGCCTTTTAAAAATTAAAGGAAAACAACAACAAAAATCCTATCATTCACTAGCAGATTCACAATCCTGACTACACAACAGAATCACCTGGGGAGCTTTGAACCCACACCAACACCAGGCCTGCCCCAGGATCCTGATTCAGTTGTCTGAAGTGGAACCAGAACTCCATTGTTTCTAAAAGCTCCCCAAGTGGTTCTAATGTGCAGCCAGCGTTGAGAACCACCATCATTCCATAAAAGAAAGGGCATTTTAAAGCCAAAAAAGTAAGGCTATAATCTCAGATTACAGGATGGCCATTAAAAGTAAATAAAATTAGGCTTATGAAAAACATACTATGTTTTTTCTTGTAAGTTGTTTATATCATCCTATTAATATCTCTTTAATATCTTTAAGATTGAGAGAAATGTCCTTACTTTGCTTTTGGTACTGTTTATTTGGGCCTTCTCTCTTTTGTCATAATTCATCTAATCTGAGGGGTCATCAATTTAAGCAGTAGTTTTTTGTTTGGTTTTTTTTTTTGGTAAATTGAGATTTTTTTTTTTTTTACATCTTTATTGGAGTATAATTGCTTTACAATGGTGTGTTAGTTTCTGCTTTATAACAAAGTGAATCAGTTATACATATACATATGTTCCCATATCTCTTCCCTCTTGCGTCTCCCTCCCTCCCACCCCTCCAGGCGGTCCCAAAGCACCGAGCTGATCTCTCCCTGTGCTAGAAAAACATACTATGTTAACTTTGTATTTCTCGTTTCACTTCTAACAACCTCGGCTGAAAAGCTTATGGACCAGCATTCGGGGATACCCGGTCCACACTAACACACTGCACTTCTCCATCCCTCACTCTGTAATCTCTTACAACCTGGCTTGTGCCTGCTCCACTCCACTTAAGTAGCCCTTTCGTAGCTCACAAAGGAATCCTGTGTAGCCAAATCCAATCACTTTTCCTCATTTCTCCTACCTCCACATCTTTGCAGCATTTCACACAGGGGGCTGGTCTCCCCTTCTCGAAACCGTCTTCTTCCTAGCCTGCCAAGCAATTCACTGTTTCCCAAACATGTCTTGCAAATCCTTGCTTCTAGTTTTGCTCATGCTGCTGCCTTTTCTTGGAACTCCCTTCCACCTTGTCTACAGACCCAAATCCCACATCAATCTTAAATCAAGGACACAGTCAATTGATACCCACTCCCTATGCCCATCCGTGGGTCTGCAGGGCAGGGAACCTAGTAGAATTTAAAATGCAGTATTCATTTCAAGGAGTGAGATGAGGTCATAAGCGGAAAAGCCAACCTCAAAGTCAAAAGCCAAGAAGACTGAAAACCTAGGAAAGCAGAGCACAAGATGGACTGAGGCAGGTGTTTCAGAACCAAGACGGTTAACAATGTCCATGACAGTAAGAAACCTGAAACAGGAACAAATCCAGGTACTGACTCTAACTAGTTTGTGATAATAATTACCATTTGGGGGGTGATTTCCTAGGCACTGCCTGGGAACACGAAATTCATTATCTCATCTAACCCTCATAACTCCACGAGGAATATATTACTGTCCGCCTTTGGCAAATGCAGTGCACACCAGCAATGCAGTTGAGAGACTAGCCCCAGAGTACCCGGGAGTGAATGGCTAAGCCAGCGATTAAACCCTCCCCTTTGCAATTCCAAAGCTCGTGAGAAATCTCTCCACTACAATCCATTGCCTCCTTTCATGGTACCTTCTCTAAGCCTCAGCTTCCTTTTCCAAAAAATGAGGTTTGTCTTAGTGATTCCCATGGTCCACATTCCAAATCTGGCATCCCACAGTTCTATGAAAAAGGAGAAGGAGGCAAAAGTAGACACAGCAGAGGGCCATGAATAAAGAGAAATAAAAGACAGAAAGGTAGCGATAATAGACAGGAGCACAAGAGAAAAGACAAAATGACCTTTGTGGCCCCCACTAGCCTAGACTCCCTTGGGTTTTTTCCTGGCTGTTTTAAGTCTTTTACCTACTCTGAGATGGGTGTAAGGTAACTTTATACTGTATTGAGTTTTTCTTCCAAATCGTATCCCAAAATGCCCTGAGGGCTTACAGAAAACCACTATGGAAATAAAAGTACAGGGGGGAAAAAAAAAAAGAGGTGACAATGCACTAGAAAAGCAAGCTTTTGGGTTTTCATTTTAAACTGAGAAAGGAGATTATGATAATGATCAAATGAAGTCTTTCCAAAGGGGTGTTTTCCAAAGAAAGAGAATAAATGAGTAAGGAGAACAGAGAGGAAAGAGCAAGCAGAATGACCTTGATTTAGCAACTGATCTTTATTGATTTTCTTTCACCTTCTTCCTTGATTCTGGGAGAAGTCACAATCAAAATGTGACATTAGAATCTACCCTTAGTGAAATTAGTGGACTAACAAAAATGTCAGTGAAGCACAAAAGAGAAGAGAAATATCTTGGAAGAAATGCTACTTCCTTTAATCACCGGGAAAACCAGCAAGAAAAAAAAAGAGAACTTAAAGGAAACTTTCAGAATGGGAATTGTCATCCATTTTACTTTCCTACAAAAAGCGCTTTAGAAAGCTATCAATTATGAATCACCACCTTCACCTCTGATGAAGACTTTTGCAAAGCCATCAAACCATCAACACTTTAGTCCACCAGGACCTTAAAAAGTCTGGGGTTTCACAAGTGTTGGCATTGACATGATTTGGTTTCAGACAGAGGAACAGTTTTGAGGCTCTTTCCAAGGTTCACAAACCCCTCCCCCCACAAAAGAAACAAACACAGATGCTATGACATCTGCCCCTGCCCCCAACCCCCCAGCATCAGTTACACTTTAACCTTTGACTGTTGTGTTATTTTAAAGGAGAAAACGTTTCCCAGGCAAGCAGCTCTGGCCTTATTTTAGAGTCTAGTTTAAGGGCAGGACACCTAATCTCAAGGACAGGGTCAGAGGTGAGGCAACCAACCCTCTAACAGAGGGAAATCTGTATCACCTTGGACATGCAGAGCTGGGACACGGAGACGCAGAAGAACTTGCTCACCCAAGGCATCTGTGTATAGAAAGCTTTCCTAAAGGTTTATGAAGCTCTAAAATGTATTTATTTATACATACATATATTTATTTAGAGTTGGAAAACATTAGAAACCATTGAATCTAATTTTGCAGATAGGGAAACAGAAGGGGAGTCACTGGCCCAAAGCTAAGGCCATATATACAGCTGATATGTAGCAAAGTCCCCTGCATTTCACTTCCAGCTCATAATTTAGTTCTCTATCCCCTGTTGCCCCCCAGGCCCCCAACTGGTTGAAATAACTTCCCTTCTAGCTCCAGAACATATTAGCCCAGTTATGGCCTGTTTTAGAAAAGAAGGTGCTACAAAAGACACTTTTCAATCTTTATTTTGTGTGTACAACAAATATCTATTCCTTATTTCAGAAGAGTAGAATTCATTGATGATATTTTTTCCTCTAGAAAGTAGATAATTTAGTGACACGGTGAAATTTCTATTATCTTAGCAGACCTTAAGAAGGGAATTCTCTTGTTTAGGAGGGGGAAAAAAATCTTGATGAGCTTTTGGGGCTTAGAACGTGAGACCCTATAGGCAGGGGTCATTGAGAGTAAGAAGCAACCAAAGAAAACCTCGACAGCTCTGAGCAAAAACTGATGAGGCGTTTGGGGATGAAAGAAAAGAGGGAAGACAGAAAGAAAGGAGCAGAACGCTGAGGGTTTTTAGAGTCTGCTGGGGAATTTTTCGGAACAAGGATACAGCATGAACTTTTTAAAGCCGTTTGCCTTGCTGCAGTGCAAATCCTTTGGACTCCACAATCCTCCTTAAAGTCTTCTTAGCAAAGGCAGCAAAAGCAGAAATAAACAAGTGGGACTACGTCAAACTAAAACCATTTTTGCATAGCAAAAGAAACCATCAACAAAATGAAAGGACATTCTATGGAATGGGAGAAAATATTTGTAAGTCATAAATCTGATAAGGGGCTAATATGCAAAACACATAAAGAACTCACACAACTCAATAGCAAAACACAAAGAATCTAATTTTAAAATGAGCAGAGAAACTGAATGGACATTTTTCCAAAGAAGACATACAAATGGCCAACAGGAACATGAAAAGGTGCTCAATACCACGAATCATCATCGTGGAAATGCAAATCTAAACCACAATGAGATATCACCTCACATCTGTCAGAATGGCTATCATCATAAAGACAAGAGATAACAGGGACTTCCCTAGTGGCGCAATGGTTAAGAATCCGCCTGCCAGTGCACAGAACACAGGTTCGAGCCCTGGTCCAGGAAGATCCCACATGCCTCGGAGCAACTAAGCCCGTGTGCCACAACTACTGAGCCTGCACTCCAGGGCCTGAGAGCCACAACTGCTGAGCCCACATGCCACAACTACTGAAGCCCGCGCGCCTAGAGCCCGTGCTCTGCAACAAGAGAAGCCACCGCAACGAGAAGCCCATGCACCACAACGAAGAGTTAGCCCCCTCTCGCTGCTACTAGAGGAAGCCCACGCGCAGCAACGAAGACCCAATGCAGCCAAAAAATAAATAAATAAATAAGTTTAAAAGAAAAAAGAGAAAGATGACAAGTGTTGGTGAATATGCAGAATAAAGGGAATCCTAGTACACTGTTGGTGGGAATGTAAATCGGTACAGCCACTATGGAAAACAATATGGAGATGCCTCAAAAAATTAAAAATAGAACTGCTGTATGATCAAAAAAATCCCACTTCTTGGTATGTATCCTAAGGAAACAAAATCACTATGTCAAAGAGATATTTGTACCCACCTACTCATTGCAGCATTATTCACAACAGCCAAGATATGGAAACCACCTAAGTGTCCATCAACAGATGAAAGGATAAAGAAGATGTGGTACACATATACAATGGAATATTACTAAGTCATGAAAAGGAAGGAAATCTTGCCATCTATGACAACATGGATGAACTCTGAGGGCATTATGCTAAATGAAATGTCAGACAGAAAAACACAAATACCATATGATCTCACTTATATGTGGAATCTTTAAAAACTGAACACCTGAAAACAGAGAAGAGATGGCTGGTTTCCAGAGCCAGAGGCTAGGTGGGGGGTGGAGGGTAGAGGAAGTGGATGAAGGCGGTCCAAAGCTACAAACTTCCAGTTACAAGATAAATTCTGGGCATGTAATGTTAAAAAAAAAAAAAATTTAAATAACGTCTTCTGTGTACTTGCAAATACTTAGTCCAGGTGGGCTGTTTGAAGAAACTAAGGATGCACGTGTGAGGAACAAGGGTAGAGAGCCCCTAATCTGAGCTCATTGGCTGGAAGCAGAAGCTCAGAGGCAAAACTGAGGGTAAGAATATGGCCCCTGAGGAATGTGTAGGAACCTTAGAGCATTGTACTTCCACCAGCGGCCACAGGGGGGGCTGGAGCCCACCCAAGTAGGGCTTAAGGGGCAAGAAGACCTCTTCTGATACCTGGGTACATGAAAGCAAAGGTTACCCCGGGGGGTGGGGGGAGACGAGGAGGAGAAGGTGGAGGAAAAGAGGAAGGGGAGGAGGAGGAAGAGGAAAAAGGAGAAGGAGAAGAAGAAAAAGAAGAGGCAGCAGCAAAGGAACTGCTCCCTGGAAGGTGCCTGATGCCTTTCAATTAGACTTGTGAAGAAAGTGGGAGATAATCCCCTCCGTGCAGGGGTGAAAGGGCCCTCAGAAACAAGCAAGCATACAGGGCAGAGAGCAAATGTCAGGCCTCCGGGAATATCAGGGCTCTGGGGAGCTTTGCTGAGATTTCCCTGCGAGATGACAACACAGAGTCAGTGAGGATAAGTGTGTGCTTCCAGCACACCACCCCCTCCCCCGACCACATCCACCTGTCTGGGAGACACAGGATTTGGACCAAAGATCATCTGAAAAAACAGACACACCAAATGGAAAGCCAGGGTGTCCCGGCAGCCGTCCCCTCCTTGCACACCCACAGTCGTGTTGCCACATGGCCAGTGCACGGGTGAAGCGTAAGTGGGAGCCTGCAGGGGCCCCTTGCCCTCCCAGACATCCTGAAAGCGAGCCAAGCGCATTAGAGCAGCACTCAGTTACCAAGAGAAACGCCACCAGCGGGTGTGCTGGGGTCCGTGGGATTCCGGATTATGTTCTTTCTTCTCTGCAGGCGTCTCTGGGGGGAGCAACACGGTTTTGTTATATTCACGCCAAAAATTATAATAATATTGTAATTGTGTTACTAAAGTTAAAAAAAAGGAACACTTGTCACAGTGGTCATTTTTCATTCTCTGACTATTGTAGTAATGAGTCAGTTTTGCTCCAACTGCTGGAATCACTCAGAGAAGTGGTACACACCGATCATAATAAATAGCCCTACTTGAGAAACATTAAGCTTCCCTAGAGTAGGCCAGATCCATAAGCCTACTGATGTATAGCCTTCCTCTTCTAAAAACAGGGCCAGGGACACCTAGAACACAGATAAGATACTATTCCCAATGCAGCTTTTGGTGCTTTAAAAAAAAAAACATAAAGGGAGATAACAAAAGACATTACCAGAGGATATTTAATCAGGAAATTTTTTTGTTAATTTATTATGGCAGTTTCATTTGAATTTTTACTCAAAACCACTGTGTAAATAATTTTGTAGCTCAAAATAATTTGGGTCATCTTGTAATGTCTTTTCTGTTATCTCCCTACACAGTCCCTTCCACAAACCTAGGTTTTTCTAATATATATTTTTGGCATCAATGCGTTTACGATATTTATTCTGTTTACTTCAATGCTTTGTTGCTACCCCATTTTTATTTCTCATTCTTCTTTTCTGGATTGAAAGAGCCATGAGGGCAAGAATTTGAGTAGTATACACTATACTATTCAAATACCATAATTTCAATTTGAATAGAACAGTATTCTATTCACTACTGTTTTCTTCATTCCCATTACCAAGGGCAGTTGTTGAATAAATGACTTGATATCAACCAAAATAAAAAAAAGTTTTCTGGGTTGTTATTTTCTCTGACTTTAAATGAAGGTTTTATTAAACCTCCTTCACCAAGTAAATCCTTTTTAGGGTGCCTTGCCCAGCTTTCCACCTTCCCATGTGAACAAGAGATTTAAAGGATCCATTTCCACCCCCGCTGAGAGCCTGCAAATATTAACTTCATTTAACAACAAACAATACAGGACATGTCAGAGAGCTGACACAAAGGGCCCACATTCAAAATAATTATCACTGGGCTTCCCTGGTGGCGCAGTGGTTTAGAGTCTGCCTGCCAGTGCAGAGGACACGGGTTCGAGCCCTGGTCTGGGAGGATCCCACATGCCGCGGAGCGACTGGGCCCGTGAGCCACAACTACTGAGCCTGCGCGTGTGGAGCCTGTGCTCCACAACAAGAGAGGCCGCGACAGTGAGAGGCCCGCGCACCGCGATGAAGAGTGGCCCCCACTTGCCGCAACTAGAGAAAGCCCTCGCACAGAAACAGAGACCCAACACAGCCAAAAATAAATAAAATAAATAATGAATGATTCTAAAAAAATTTTAAAAATAATAATTATTGTCACTAAATTCTATGTTTGGGTACATGAAAGTGGCAATGTCAAATCCCATTGAAAATAAAATACCTAAATCAGTGGTTATGAAATGTTTCTTCAGGCCCCGTGGAGAGCTGAATGCTAAGGAGGTTCCTCTCTCCCAGAAAAACACAGGTATGGTATACAACAGATTTAAACATGTAATCTTAAGGATGTATAGACACCACCCCCCAAGGCAGTGTTTTTCAACATACAGATTGTGATCCATTAGTGGATCATGAAATCAGTTTGGTGGGTCATGGCCAGCTTGGAAGGAAAAGGAAGAAAGGGAGGCAAGAAGGGAAATGAAGGGAAAAGAGGAAAAGGGAAGGAAGGAGGTAGAGTGGTAATGGGAAGTATTATTTCCTGGCACTCTTTTTTTAGTTGTGGTGTGTGTGTGTGTGTGTGTGTGTGAATTTAGGAAAGGATACTCTAGGGGTTCATGGACTCAGGGACCACCCCTGGTCCAAATGATTAAGGATGAAACTGTCATCTTAGCTGGTTGCCAAGATCCTCAGGAAAGATTATTGCCTCTCATGTGATTTTTAACCAGAAGAGAGATACATGCCCACACAGAGGTGTGAAACCGAATCCCGAATTTGAGGTACTCCAAGAAATTAAGCTCAATGGGTGCAGACGACAAGGACTACAGTGGGGCCCTTGCAACTAGAGGAGACCCAGCTTCATTCCACAAACCAAAGGCCACCGACTAAGGATGCAAGAGCCAGGTGGGTGACATGAGTGAGTGAAACATACCTGGGAAGGTGAGTCTGTGACTAACGGATGAGGGCACACCCCATCTAAGAGGCACGGCTGTCCCTCTGTCCATCCAGCAGGCCCTGGGGGAATGCAGGAGCCAGGGGGCCAGGGTTTCTGGTTTTCAAAGACAAACCAGAAACCTGGAGGTCTCAGGTGAAGTTTTCTGCTGTTTAATATAGACAAGAAAAGCCAATTGTTTTTAAACATGGTACGGGCCAACACTATCGGTCAAATAAAACAAATCTGTGAGCTGTTTTCAGCCTTAGGCTGAGGAAGAAGATGTGATTTGTTCTATGATTTAGAAAGCTCTGTGGAGGATGGTTTGAGGTGGGAGGGGGAAGGGAGACTAGATAGAAGGCTACAGAAATCATCCAGATGGGAGGTCACAGGGGCTCGAGTAAAGGTTGTAGGAGAAGGGGGCGGACACAGGAAATATTAAGGAGATGGAACTGACAGGACCAGAGATGTGCAGACTGAAAGGAAAGAGTCTAGGATGACTGGTTTCCGGCTTGCATGGCGAGGCAGACAGGCTCCATTCAGCAGGACTGGGAATACAGCAGGAGGACCAGGTTAGGAGATTAGGCTGGGAAACGGCTGAGTGCAAGGTGACTGGAGGGCATCTAACCAGAAGCATCCATGAGCGAGCAGAGAGCTGGCGTGTTGCAGAAACTATGCTGGTGATGCGTCATGTGAGTCATCTCCACCTAGACATCGGTGAAGCTTGAAGACTAGGGAAGAACCTTGGGCACACCCACATTTAAGGGATGAACAAATGTAGAAGGTACCACAAAAGTCATCTGCTGAGAAGGAGAATTGAGGCTGGAATCAGGTTAGAAGGCTCCAGGAGAGTCATGGGAAATGAGAAGCAGAATTGATGAGGAATCCGTGAAGGGACTGTAACTGGCAAGGAAGACCTTGCAGAGATGAGCACCGCTGGACCAGCTGACTACAGGGATGCTGGAAACAAGAATCCTAAGAACACGAAACTCCCAGCTGTATTTGTTCTATATTCCAGCAGCCTGTGGGCTGAAGCAGACACAGCGAATGCCTGGATGCCAAAGAGTAGAGACAGTGGGAACAAGGGAGTGAGCAACAGAATGCTAAGGGGTGGTGGACAGAGACGGGAATACTAGAGTCTGAGATTTCACAGGAGGCACAAGCTCCTGAGGGCGGTGCGGGGTGTGGCCGTAGGGGAGGGTGGCTGAACTGAAGTGAAAATAAAGATGGTTCCAACTGAGAAGTCCAGAAGCTTTGAAGCTGGGGGAGGAAACGGTGGGTTATCCTCGTGGAGCCTGATGTTGCTGGCGCTGATGGCAGGACTTGGCATGGAAAGAGTCTGAGCAGAGTCAAATCCTCGATAACTGCGGGGCCAGGTGCCCGTAAAGTCAGAAGGTGACAGCAACAAGGAGGGGGAAGGCAGGAATCTCAACAGGAGAGGAAGCTTTGTTATGAGGGTGAAAGAATAAAGGTAGCAGAGAAACGCCGAACAATTCAAAACAGCGTCCCACCCACCTGATGCACGTAGTGCCAGACAAAACGCAGGAAAACGTTTCAAAGTGCAATTTCATTCCTTAATCCTGTTGGAGGAGTTTAAAGCTAAGGAAGTTGCCAAATCCTAAAATGAAACTTCAATATTACAGGTTACTTAACTTGACCAAATGGCTCTTCTCTAGGCCTCAATTTTTTTTTTTTTTTTTTTTTTTTTACGGTACGCGGGCCTCTCACCGCTGTGGCCCCTCCCGCCACAGAGCACAGGCTCCGGACGCACAGGCTCAGCGGCCATGGCTCACGGGCCCAGCCGCTCCGCGGCACGTGGGATCCTCCCGGACCGGGGCACGAACCCCTGTCCCCTGCATCGGCAGGCGGACTCGCAACCACTGCACCACCAGGGAAGCCCTAGGCCTCAATATTTTATCTGTAAAATGAGAGAGATGGACTAAATGATTGTTACCTGTCTACCCAGCATTTATTTATTTTGTTTGTTTGATTCTTTGCTTCTGAGGGATTTCCCCTGTGCTTCAACGCCTAGTGGCATTTCTTTGACCGAGATTCCCCAAACCTCAGCCTACCATATTACAGACATTTACGGCCATGCCTTGACACCCAACAATCTCTACAGATAACTGGCTTCCAACCAATGTTTAGTGAACAGGTGAGTGCTGAAGGTCACTCAGATGTAGTTAGCAGCTACTGTAAAAACTGAGCTGGACAAGTGCAATAGTGAGACTTCAAGGTCAAGGAGAGCACAGAACATGGCACGCAGTAGGCACTCAATAATTACTGTTGAATAAATGGATGATAGAAGAAATCTATTGGAACACTTTTAACTGAACATTTTTAATCTGTATAGATGCAGGAAATTCTCAATATCCATCTCAGATCCAACTGTCTGGTATAAATGTATGTGAACTCCACAAAAGGTAGCTGGAAACCTAAACATTCTTTTCAATATTGCCAGCATGAGAAATGTAGTGGTCACCGAGGGCAGGGAAACCGATGAGTCTCCAAGACAAATTCATAATTCGCCAAGCTCAAAGGGCAAATTCAGAAGCATATCCAACTGTATCTAAATTTTATTTAGATGTGACCACAGTGTGACTCAGGCCTGTGCATTTTTTAAGGGCCCAAACAAGACCAAAAGCACAATCGATTCAATCTGCATGTGTGAGTTTTTAAGAATTCCATAAAATTCTTTAGAATTCTTGCCAGTGTCCTTGAGTTTCAAGCACTACGGGGGTCAAAACACAATCTAGTCAATTCTCATCATCCCCAATAATAAGAGCCTGGAAATAAATATCATTTCGTGTGTATGTGAAATCTGAAATGAAGAGCCACAAACCCTCTTTGTGGCAGAGATGGCGGATGTGAAAGGCCTCTGTAAAGCATGTGGGATGTGCCTATCAAGTAAAACTGCTTTATTTCATCCTCAGGGCTGGGCTACAGCTCGCTGGGCCGAGGGGGAGCAAGTACAATCACAGAGAACATTTAGCAAAGCAGCAGACGGGAGCACAGGCTTGGGTGCAGAGGTACGGATCTAACATCATTATGCTCTGTGGTCCTGGGCAAGTTACATCGTCTCTCTCAGCTTCAGCCTCCCCATCTGTAAAATGGGAATAATTACAGTTCACATCTCATAAAACGACTGTGAAGATTCAATGCCATAATAAGCACGTCAGGTACCCAGTACAGTGTCAGGAACATACTAAGTGCTGACAGAATAAGTGGAAACTACTACTTTCACCATAACTCACACGCCACAGAGTTGTTCAGTAAAGATATTCTCCAGTTAAAGGTAATTCAAGTAAGAACAGTTTAGAGGTAATTTTATTCCGCAATTCCCACCGTCTATAGTGAGAATATATTTCAGAAGCAGAATGCCAGCTTCTCTTTTAAAGATTCTGTTGCTGTGCATGATTCTGTAAGACCTGCTCTAGGGAAAATCAACAACTTGGAAGTTCCCAGAGGACCTCTAGCGCCATCCTAGACCATGGGGTTCCAGATCACAGATGCTCAGCAACCACTGCTGTTGCAGACAGGTTCTTAGCATTAGGGACCCACCAGTTCATTCCCATTGTAACCTAGGTTCTTAGCATTAGGGACCCACCAGTTCATTCCCATTGTAACGTAGGTTCTTAGCATTAGGGACCCACCAGTTCATTCCCATTGTAACCTAGGTTCTTAGCATTAGGGACCCACCAGTTCATTCCCATTGTAACCTAGGTTCTTAGCATTAGGGACCCACCAGTTCATTCCCATTGTAACCTGGAGCAAAGTAGATGCTGAGTTCGGCAGCACAGTCCATGAGGAATGAAAATGGATAAATTCTTTGAACATTGATTGCCTATACTGCTTATTTTGCACCTGGGTACTGCACCTTCCACATTCAATTAGCTATTTTCATGCAACTGTGTTCTCATGTATATTCCTTAAAAACACTGTTGGTACCACTTAGAAAACCTCCCCTAGCACTGGCCTTACTTAGAATATCGTGCATGTTCTGTAAATATTTGATTGGTTGATTTCTATTTGTAAAAATTTCATATTTGTAAATAGCATTGACTCTTAAAGGCCAGAAACCAATAAGACTGTCAAAATTACTGTTAAAGTATATATTATGTCAAAATCATAGAAATTACTTTTCTATTAATACCAAATTCAGAACTAATTATTATTATTTTTTAATTTATTTATTTATTTATTTATTTTGGCTGCATTGGGTCTTCGTTGTTGCGCACGGGCTTTCTCTAGTTGCAGCGAGCAGAGGCTACTCTGCATTGCGGTACGTGGGCTTCTCACTGCAGCAGCTTCTCTTGTTGCAGAGCACGGGCTCTAGGCACACGGGCTTCAGTAGTTGTGGCACATGTGCTCAGTAGTTGTGGCTCGCAGGCTCTAGGGCGCAGGCTCAGTAGTTGTGGCACACGCGCTTAGTTGCTCCACGGCATATGGGATCTTCCCGGACCAGGGATCGAACCTGTGTCCCCTGCATTGGCAGGCGGATTCTTAACCACTGCGCCACCAAAGAAGTCCCCAGAACTAATTATTAAACATCATTCCTCAAGATGACTTGAGTGAGGAATCAAAAGTCAGTTTCCTATTAGCACGAGTGGGGCTAGCTCTTTCCAGCAAGGGCTGGCTTTATGATGCTGTGAGCCAAAAAGCTGAGCCCACAGGCAGATAAGCCACATAAGAGGAGTTGGAATGCCACAGCCTATGACGAAAACATGGCCACAACCTTCTTGCTTCTTTATCTTTGTCATTCTGAATTCACAAAACCGAGTGAGTAAAATCTGAAACCATTTCCAAGGTTTAGGAAGGGATTTTAAAGGATAATAGTAAGACCAAGGTGGGCACAGGTGACTCAGAGGAGATCTCATATGTCAGCATGCAAAGCCAAAATAAACCCTGGGGTAGTGGAGAACAGATGGCCAGTGGGCAGTGGATGGAGCCTGGGGGATTCAGAACGATGGCCCTCGGGATGCCATTCCTCCATGGGAGATGCCTATTTGTAGGAGGTGATGTCCATTTCACCAGATGGCCAGCTCACCGCCTGGAGTCTCAACCACCAGGTAAGCTTGGTGACTTGAGAGAATTTTGCCTCACCTTAACAGAGAAAACTAGCAGAGGATAAAAAGAGCATCTTCTGTAACCCCTGGGATTAATGAGAATAGAATACTAGAAAGGTAAAGACGTTTGAATTATTTTCTAGCAGTTCTCTGGCTGCGTGACAAGAAACCAACAACATTTAGAATAGAGAAGGAAAGTTTCTCTCCTCCCCCCCCACCCAAAAAAACCCCAAAACTCTTAAGATATTATAAACACTAACTGGAACTGAAGGAGCTGAAAATTCCTAAGAAGAGAAACAATTAGGAGACATAACTGATTACTAAGTCTTTAACTCAGACTATAGATGAAACACAAAAATTGTCCGTAATACGGCAACTATGAACCTGAATCTAAAGATTTGGAAACCATGGTGGATTATGGTTACAATTATATTTGTAAAAGGCACACATACACACAGAAAGGATGAAAGGGACTTCCCTGGTGGCACAATGGTTAAAAATCCACCTGCCAATGCAGAGGACATGGGTTTGAGACCTGGTCCAGGAAGATCCCAAATGCTGTGGAGCAACTAAGCCCGCATGCCAAAACTACTGAGCCCACACACCTAGAGCCTGTGCTCTGCAACAAGAGAAGCCATCGCAATGAGAAGGCCAAGCACCACAACTGAGAGTAGCCCCCGCTCGCTGCAACTAGAGAAAGCCTGCATGCAGCAATGAAGACCCAATGCAGCCAAAAATAAATAAATAAATAAAATAAGTTTTTTTAATTATGTAAAAAAAAAAAGAGCTTGCCACCTCTAAGAGTTAAACTGCCCTAGGTGAATGAGACAACTGTACTAAAATTACCTTAAAAAAATTTTAAAAAGAAAAAAACAAAGAAAGGATGAAAGGAAAGATACTAATCCTAAGAATAGCTGTGTTAGATTGCTGGGATTATGGGTGAATTTTTCCTCTTCTTCTAACTTGGCTATGAATGGAAGAAGAGTGAGTGATAACACAATAGCAAGCAGTGTAGAGCGCTATCCACAGCAAAGGACTAGTACTTTGTTTTTTTACTTTTTAAAAAAGATAAATTTACTTATTTTATTTTTCGCTGCGTTGGGTCTTCGTTGCTGCGCACAGGCTTTCTCTAGTTGCAGCAAGTGGGGACTACTCTTCATTACGGCGCGCAGTCTTCTCACCACAGTGGCTTCTCCTGTTGCAGGGCACAGGCTCTAGGCGCTCAGGCTTCAATAGTTGCAGCACGCAGGCTCAGTAGTTGTGGCTCGCAGGCTCTAGAGCGCAAGCTCAGTAGTTGTGGCGCACGGGCTTAGTTGCTCCGCGGCATGTGGGATCTTCCCGGACCACGGCTCAAACCCATGTCCCCTGCATTGGCAGACGGATTCTTAACCACTGCACCACCAGGGACGTCCCAAGAAAGGTTTTAAGACCAGAAATAACAGACCAGGACTTTGTAAGTACAGTAAGAACATACCGGGAAATTCTCTTCCTTCCTGTATACACACCACACCCATCCCCTGTCTGTCATGTATGTGTAAGAGCCTGCGCTGAGACAAATACATGACCCCAGCCTTTGAGACGGTGGGTTCCCAAACTTTAGGGGTTGTCTGCACACTTTCACCCTTGAACTTACAGCCATGTACTAAGGAGCACCACTTCCTGCCCTGGCAGCATCGTCTCCCGCCATGTGTGCAGGAGGCAGAGCCCAGGTGGTCCTCGGTGCTGGTGTGAGTTTACATTTTTCCCTCTTGCTCTAAGCAAGTTGTCTCACTAGCCACTTAATTCATTGTTCCTTCTAATAGACTTGGCTGTAACATTGTGTGTCCACGTTATAATGAAAACAGTTTCTACACATGGATCATAGTTACTGTGAAAGGGTTTCCAGGACCCCCCTTTTGACACCTGCTCTAAGGAGCTCACAGTCTGATGGAGGACACAGGCCAAAGGCCATCACAGAGGGCACAGAGGGTGGGAGTAGAGAGGACAGCGTCTCCCTCCCACGGTAGAGGGCAGAGTGGCTGCCCGGAAAGGCTACCTAAAGAAGGTTAATATTTGAACCGAGTCTCGAAGGAAGTGCAGATGCTAGCCAAGCAGACAGGGCTGGGAAGGGCTTCCCAGGCAGAAAGAATAAAACGTAAGGGGCATGCGAGGGCTCTGAGGGGACTGCAAGTCTGGCTATGGTGGCAGGTACGAGTTGAAGGTGGCTCTTCCATAAAGCACCCAGACTGCTAAGCAGTGGAGTGGAAGAGAATTACAGGGAACCATAGAAGGGTTTGGGTGGATTCATGTTTTATGAAAATCTCTGTATGGAGGATGAGATTACTTAGAAGGGGGCCAAGACTAGAGGCTGGGTGGCCAGTTAGGAGGTATGGCTTTGACAAGAACACAGACCAGAAAGAGGGAGGGTCTGGAAAAAGGCAGCAGAGACAGAAAAGGGACAGAATTATGAGAATGTTCAACTTTAGCGGTCAACTAGATGAAGAGAAGGAGCGAAAGAGAAGAACCTAGAATGATTCTCAGATTTCTGGCTCCACAGATAAGTGGTGGGCACACTCATTGAAAAAGGAAATACAGAATGGGGAGCAAGACCCCAGGGAAAATGAGCTCACTTTAAGGGGAAAATGTCGGGTTGTCCGTAGCCATGGGTAGAGATGTCCAGTAAACAGGCGGGTGTATGAATCTCACCCTCAGGAGAGAGTCAAGAGTTTTTGCATCATCTGTACATAATCAGTTGTTAAAGCCATGAGTTCGGATGAAGCCACCTGGGACAGTCTACAGAATGACAGAGCCAAGGGGATTTGACAGCCGCCCCATGACTAAGAAATCGGGGAGTCATTGGTGACTCTAGGAGGGCCCGTTTCAGGGAGGAGCAGGTGATGGAAAGGGGATTAGTTAAGGGAGGAGGAGAGAATGAAATGGAGGCAGGGAGACTGGGAGGAAAGAGCAAGCAAGAGACGGAGGTACAGAGGATCTTTATTTAGTAGCTAAATGGTAGTTAGTTAGGCAGGCAGAAGAGGGAGAAAACTCACATGCGGCATCTGAAGATCTATATAGGATCATAATGCAAATCAGTGTTCTCCTAAAAGCTGGAAGCTTCATGCCAATGATACTTAATTTTAGCTGTGATTCCAGAACATCCGGTCCATATCTCCCCTTCATCCAAATCAACTGGCTGGATAACTGAATGTCAAGGTCACTCTTTTACTTAAAACCAGGCAATGGCTTAAGATGGTGGCTAGAGGCCAAGACGTGTCTCCTGGGTGATGTGGCCCCTGTTAGCTCTCTGCCTAGGTCGACCACTCACTCTCACCCTCGATTCCTGCCCACGAACCACATCCACCTTCTCTCTAGTTCCAGAAGAAACCACACTTCTTCCCACCAGGGAAGGCAGTAGGCACTTTGCCCTTTGCCCCACCTCCCTGCCTGCTTATCCCCTATGCAGCCTTCTGATGTTGGCTCCAACATCACTTCCTCAGGAAAGCCTTTCCTGACCTTCCACCTCATCACTCACCAAGCCCCCCCCAGCACCCTGGGCTCCCCCTTCAGCACTCCCCTCCACTGGTAATAGGGTACTTATTCCTGTGATGAGCTGATTAATGTCTCTTTCTCCACGTGAGCCAATGTCTTTTACCTGCCCACTGTACCCCTTGTACCAGCACTGTGCCTGCCACATACCAAGGGCTCAATAAATACTGTCTTGACTTAATACGTACAATGAAAAGTCAATTTTTGAAAACAACGGGCAACATCATTTAAGAGTGCATGGTATAAAACTAAACTGTGGTGAAAAGAAAAATCAAACCGTGATGTCTAGGGTGGGGGGTGAGTAGGGAGAGGTATGTCTGGAGAGGAGCAAGAGGACACTTACTTCCTGAGGTGACGGTCATGTTCTATATCTTGACAGGGATTTGGGTTACACCTGTGTATGCATTTGTCAAAACTTGGAAATATATACTTAGGATTTCTGGATTTCTCTGTATGTAAAATTTACCTCAAAAAAAAAAGGACTATAAACAAATATTGAACTATAATCAATGGCATGAATGCTGAAATATTTAGGGGTGAAATGTACTGATGTCTGCAACTTACTTTGAATACATCAAAAAATAAGATGAACTGATGGATGGGTAGAGGAAGGACAGATAAACGATAAAGCAAATATAGCAAAATGTTCACAGTACCATCGAAGTGGTAGGTATATGTCTGTTCACTGTACAGTACTTTCAATTCTTCTGTATCCTTGAAAATTTAATAAAATGGGGCGGGGCGGGGGGACGGCCGGCAGAGTAAAGCTGAAAATATATTTACCTTGTAGTCTAATCTGGTTTCAGATCCCATCCCCACTGCTTCCAAGCAACAGTGCCCTTAGACAAGTCAGGTTCATAAATGTTCTCTCAATCTTAGCTTCCTCCAAGCAAAATGGACAAGAACAGTGTCACTGTGAGATTAAATTATACAAAACTCTTGATCCACCAACTAACAAGTAGTAGCTGTTTCGTAAATGTTAGTCCTCTTACTCAGAAGTCAACATATCCACAAACTAGGGCAAACCTCCAATGAGACATGAAAGAAGAATCTTGTAAAATTTCTCCCTTGCTACATCCCTGGGGAAATTAAAAGAATAAATTAACTGTGCTATTTTTATAGGTAAAGACGCTGACCTTCCATCAATCAGTAGGACACTTGGAACTCCACGTCTGAGGAGAGATCTACGCTGTCCACACCCCCTTCCCCATCTGCCAGTGGTCACCACCACCCTCTGTGGGAGCGGGCCAGGGTTAACAATGGAGCCGCATCGGGCGAAAGATGGGGGAATTGTACGTAGTGCACCAAAGCCAAGACTCCCAACCCCCTCTCCAGATGTGCAAGGGAAAGAGCCACCCAGACGGGCCTTGAGATCTGTGACGGCATCTGACATGCTCTCAGAGGCTGTAGTCACCAGCCGGTCTTGGCTTTTAGCATAATTACACGACCTGAGAGATGACCTTATGGTCATAAATAAAAGCCTCCAATCGAAACTAACAGTGTGTACACAGCTGAAAGATGTCTAAGAGGCCACCACGTGGACTCGGCATCTCTAGGTTTGGAAGGTGGAAGAAAGGAGTCCATTAATGACACCAGCAAACGAGGTGGAAGTGCTAACTTAGAGAAGCAAGGAAAAACTATACCTTTCGGTGCTAGACCAATGCCCCTCCAAGAAAATGAGGTCTGGCATCTTAAAATCAGTGAAAGCGTTCATTACATGTCACAAGTGAGACGCTGCAGGCAAAGGAAGTTGCGATTTTTTAGAAAGCATCCCCGTGTGCCTAGTAGATGCACACTTAGGGCAACAAGTTATTTCAGGCTGCCTGAGCCAAACCTAACTTCCACCCTCTCTTCCTTGAAATCTCCTTCCCTGTTCCATAATTATAAGCCCACCTAGTTGGTAAGCCTACACTTCAAACTCCTTGGAGACATCCTACACTTACTGTGTAAGCTGCCCTGCATCCAGTCCGTAGATGGACAGGATCATCTCGGCGCTCAGCCAACCATGAGCATCTCTTCCCAAATCCATTGTCACATTGGTAGCTTGAAATCAGCCACGGTGACAGTATTTATACCATGGAAACTGGTCAACTCTATCAATCAGGCCACTTGTCATTGCCATTTTTCATAAAGCCAGCACATGAGCCTCTTTTTACTGTCATGAGGGAAGAGACGAATTTGGGGAAGTTTGCCCTATCCATACACCTAATTTAAAACTGCACTCTGCCCACTGCCAAGGCTGAAGGAGGGCTCAGCCTAGGAGGGTTTTTTTTTTTTTTTTTTTTTTTGCGGTACGCGGGCCTCTCACTGTTGTGGCCTCTCCCGTTGCGGAGCACAGGCCCCGGACACGCAGGCTCAGCGGCCATGGCTCACGGGCCCAGCCGCTCCACGGCATGCGGGATCTTCCTGGACCGGGGCACGAACCCGTGTCCCCTGCATCGGCAGGCAGACTCTCAACCACTGTGCCACCAGGGAAGCCCTAGGAGGGCATTTTTGAACCACCAGCCTTTTCACCTCTGGCCTCTGCTGATCAGATGAGGGGTAGACTCCTTACTTTTTTGGCCACACTATGGCAGCCTGATTTTCCCTCTTGGGAAATATAGACCTGGGACAGAGACTGGAGGGTGGGCGCTTACATGCAAAAGGCTTGTCAGCTCTGGCTGCAGGGAGCACCACGACAAGCAAAGCCGCCTGCAAAGGTTAGTTATGGGGGAACCCAGAAGCTACAGGTAAGCAGAGAAGGCCAGTCTGCAGAAAGAGGCAGATGGACAGGCCCAGCCTGCAGGAAAAGAGAGACAAGAGGCCTCCGGGTCCAGGAGACACAAATCCAGTAACCTCAGCCTCTCACTGTCAAGGAAGGCAATATAACGAAGTGGAGTGAGAGCCATGGAATCAAACCGCCTGGGTTCAAAGCCCACCTCTGACACTTAACCTGTCCAACGCTGAATACATTACTGTTAAATTGCTTTTTGCTTCACTCCCCGCACCTGAAACCCAGGGATCACAACAGAACCAACCTCACAGGGTTGCTGTGAAAATCAAATGAGCTGATACAAGGAGTAAATGCTCAAAAATGTTAGCTCTCATTTCTATCAATGAGTTACACTGTCCACGTGACCCCGTTGTATTTCATTCCTATTCCAAATCTGTCACATGAGATTTCCCTGTGGCCTGGAGCCCCATACTTGAGCTAGCTTTAGTGGAGGAGCTAGGTAATCTGTCCCCTAAATCACAGACTAATGAAAAAAATCCCTGGACCACTGTGTGACCTTTAGCAAATTACTTCCTCAACCCTCTCTCAGGAGTGATATGAGATTCAAACAAGAAACAAGAATGAAAACTTCTACAACTGTGACGTGCTCTACCAAACCCTGAGGAAGAGTATCCCCGTAGCAAATAGTAAATATATCACGTTAGCCATAAGAATGGGGAAACACTCGTTTCGAATGTCATTTCTATTGCTGGACTAGAGACAAGAACCCATTCTCCATTCCACTCCAAAAAAGGTTTAATCTCCCTGGGATTCACCAGGTTGATTCGTGTGTTCACCTCCAGTATTAATAAAATAAGAGGAAACTACCAAAGACAGCTCTGTGGCAGTGATTTTGTAACACGCTTCCATCCAGCTCAATTATATTCCAAAAATGCTCATAATCCAGATCTTCCTGCTCTTTTCAAAACAAAGACTCACATTTGATAATGATGTCTGTAGGTTTAGAGATATTTTGGTTCAGCTCTTTTCAACAAGGACTTAGAAGCTGTACTATTAATTGCAACACATTTTCTTCTCAGACACATTTTTCTTCAGGCTCCCTTGGTTCCCTCTTGACGTTTGGTAAATAAAAAGACAAGTGACTGAGGAGCAGCATTCACAAGCAGGGACAGAAGTAGAGGGGTAGGTCCAGGAGTCCTGGTTTCATTCTAGCACTTAATTCCATATTTCACATCGAAAGAGTAAAGTGAGAAATAACCTAGACCTTCCTATTTACTGGCACTGCATAAATACCAAAGCCATTTTGTGTTTCTGAGGTCAGGAGGTTTTCTTTCAAGCTAAGAATAGGTTTAACATATATAAATCTAAATCTAAATCAAATTCCCCTCTTGTGGTTAGGAGGCATTAGGCAAAGTCTCGCCTGAGTGGACAGATGGCAGGTGCAGCAATGACCTTGGGCTGAAGCTTGAGGCAGCTCCTTGGCCCAATTTACATCTGCATTAATTGATTTATACATAGTGTTTATCCCCGTTCTATTCGGTGTTTAAAAGGGTCCATGATTTTCCTTAAACATGTGTGGAAGTATTTTCCAGGGAAGGAAGCCAAAGAGTAGAGAAAAGAGGAAGAATGGTCTAATGATGATATTTCAACTCTGTAGGTTTGAATCCAATCTGTGGTTTTAAAATTGTTATCTTTTATAATAAGGGCTTTTCTGTGTTTCAGGAAGAAGTTCAAATTCTCTCATGACAAAATTTACTTCACATGGAAAGAGGGCCACAATACAGTGGTAAATGAAAAGAGAAAGGTATTAAATATTATACCCTTTATATCTTAAAAAAATTAAGTGAGGCTATGTATATAAATATTTGTATGAAAAAAGATCTGGAAGGACCTACCATATATATATATATATATATTTTTTTTTTTTTTTTTTTGCAGTTCGCGGGCCTCCCACTGTTGTGGCCTCTCCTGTTGTGGAGCACAGGCTCCGGACACGTAGGCTCAGCGGTCATGGCTCACGGGCCCAGCCGCTCCGCGGCATGTGGGATCTTCCTGGACCGGGGCACAAACCCGTGTCCCCTGCATCGGCAGGCGGACTCTCAACCACTGTGCTACCAGGGAAGCCCAGGACCTACCACATTTGCTTGACAACACAACTCTAGGAAATAGCAATGGAGCCAACAGGGCCTTTTTCATTTTGCTGCATACCTTGTGCATTACTTGAATTTAATAAAGTACTGTATATATTACTTTTACAACTTTTAAAAGCCAATGAAGATTAAAGATAAGCCAACATTTGGGGCTTCCCTGGTGGTGCAGTGGTTAAGAATCCGCCTGCCAATGCAGAGGACATGGGTTTGAGCCCTGGTCTGGTCAGAACCCACATGCGGCAGAGCAACTAAGCCCATGCACCACAGCTACTGAGCTCACGTGCCACAACTACTGAAGCCCATGCACCTAGAGCCCATGCTCCGCAACAAGAAAAGCCGCTACTGTGAGAAGCCCGCGCACCACAACGAAGAGTAGCACTCGCTCGCCACAACTAGAGAAAGCCACACGCAACAACAAAGACCCAACACAGCCAAAAATTAATTAATTAATTAATTAATTTTTTTTAAAAAGCCAACATTTGTCTGAGCATCAGGTTGGAACCATGACAGAAAACCATGGGAAAATTCTTCCCTTTGCAGAATGAGAGTCTGTGACTTGGCTTGCCACTAATATAGGAAGAGGTAAGAAAAGGATTGGTCTAACCCACCAAAACATCTGCTTAGGGCTCATAAACACATACCCAGGGTAATGAGGGAAGAAGGGAAGATCCTGAGGCTTTTGTTCACAGATGCGAAAACTAAGGCCCCAAAAAGTGACTTGATAAAACAGCAAACAGTCCGCTACGGGAGACCCATTTCCTGAACTCATCCAACACAATTTCCCCTCACCCAGGCCATTCTAGACCTGAAACCAAACTCTGTTCTAATGTCTAGGAAGTGTCCACTGGCACCCCTGAAAATGAGGAAATGTACTAGAGGTACATGACACTTTTTATTTTACTAAAGAAACCCTTGAGGGATCTTCTCATTTTTAAGACCACAGGTCTAATGGGAGAAATAATACCAATTCTACCAATTCTACATTTAACTAAATTCAATACTCATTCATGATAAAAATTCACAGCAAACTAGGAATAGTATTGAACTTCTTCAACCTGACAAACGGCCTCTACAAAAAAACAAAAAACTACAGCTAACACCATACTTAACAGTGAATGTTTTCCCTCCAAGACTAGGAGATCAAGGCAAGGATGTCCACTCTCCCCATTCCTATTCAACAATGTTCCTATTCAACAATGTACCTGAAGGTCTAGCAAGTGCAACAAGGCAAGACAAAGAAATAAAAGGCATACAGATTTGAAATAAGGAAATAAAACTCTCTATTCATAGATAACATGATTTTCTATTTAGAAAAATCCCAAAGAGTCTATAAAAAGCTACTAGATGGGCTTCCCTGGTGGCACAGTGGTTGAGAGTCCACCTGCCGATGCAGGGGACACGGGTTCATGCCCCGGTCCGGGAAGATCCCACATGCCACCGAGTGGCTGGGCCTGTGAGCCATGGCCGCTGAGCCTGCGCGTCCGGAGCCTGTGCTCCACAACGGGAGAGGCCACAGCAGTGAGAGGCCCGCATACCGCAAAAAAAAAAAAAAAAGCTACTAGAACTAAAGTGAGTTTAGAAGGGTCACATGATATAAGATTAATATTTTTTAAATCATATTTCTATATACTAACAAAGAAATTTTTAAAGTACTATTTACCAAAGCTTTGAAAAACATGAAACGCATATGTACAAAATTCATATGCTGAAAACTATAAAACATCGATGAAAGAAAAGAAAGAATACCTAAATAAATGGAGAGAGATATGTTCCTGGGTCAAAAAACTCAATATGGTTGAGCTATCGATCTTCTCCAATTGACCTAAATTCAATGAAATCCCAATCAGAAGGCCCGCATACCAAAAAAAAAAAAAAAAATTTAAGAGTTCATAAACTGGAACTACTCAAAATTTAGAACGTCTGTTCTTTGGAAAATACTGTTGATAAAATGAAAAGAAAAACCACACAGACTGGGAAAAAATATTTGCAAAAAACCATATCTGATAAAGGACTTGTATCCAGAATATATAAAGAAAGCTCAAAACTCAATAATAAGGAAACAAACAATCCATCTTTTTAAATGGGCAAAAGACTTCAACAGGCACTTCAAAGTAGAAATATAAACGGCACGTAGAAGATGTAAAGATATGCAACAATAACATCATTAGTAATTAGAGAAGTGCAAACTAAAATTATAACGCGATACCACTAAAATATTATTGGAATAGCTGAAATTTAAATTTAAAAAAAAGTTGACAAGACCAAGTGCCCGTGAGGATACAGAGGAGCAACTAGAACTCACTTATGCAGCCACTTCGGGAAAGGATTTGGTAGTTTCTTATAAGGTTAAACACATTCCTAACATATGGCCCAGAAATCACACTCCTAGGTCTTTACCCAAGAGAATGAAAACTGCCCACACAAAGCCTTTTATGCCCCAAACTGGAAACAACCCAAATGTCTATCAACTGGCAAGTGGATAAGCAACTGTGGTGCAATGGAATACTACATGGCAATAAAAAGGACAGGACCAGAGATGCAATGATTCTCAGGAGCATTACATTCAATGAAAGGAGCCAGACACAAAACATTACATACTGTATGATTCCATTTATATGACCTTCAGTTAAAGGCAAAATTATATGGGCAGAGAATCGATTGGTGCTTGTCAGGTACTGGGTTGTTGGCGGAGAAGACTGACTGCAAAGGAGCAGGAGGGAATTTTTGGAAAGTACGGAAATGGTCTATGTCTGGATTGTGGTTGTGGAACCGTGAGTGTATGCTTCTGTCAAAACCCGTCATGCAGAACGCCTAAAAAGGGTGACTTCTACTGTATGTAATTTACACCTTAATTAAACTTGACTTAAAAAAAGACGAGTGGTGGCTCATGGGTGTGCTTTACGTACAGCATGACATTTCAAAACTCTGAATTCGTTGGTGACATTTGAAAACAAGATTTGAAGTAAAGATCTAGCTTTTCTTGAGAAGTCAGAACTTTGGCACCCTGAGCCTCACTGCAGCTGGGCAGAGACAGCCTCTTTGGACAAGGCAGGTACTTTCTGTCTTGCCATATCCTCCCTCCTGGCCCAGAGGTACCTTACCAACCTGCCACTGAGTGAGGATTTCTTGTCCTGGGCTACAGGCTGCTTGAGGGCAGGGGCCAGGCCTGGCTTCATCTCCACTATACCTCCAGTATTTAGGAAAGAGTTTGACCTGGCATATGCCAGGTGCTTGATAAATACCATCAAATCAGTGTGACTCACTTGCCACCATCCTATTGGCTACAATAACTGACATTTCCAATACCTGGATTGCCAGCTGCTCCTTTGGTCCTGGAGTCCCCACAGGGAGCCACCATCCAAGGCAGCCATCCCGTGACCTAGAATAATGTGTCCCTCTGTGTGTTTAGAAATCCCCTGTAATGTGTTGTCAAGCAACGAAAATGTTTTAGGGTCATTCCAACTATTCATTTTTGTCTGGAGAAGAGTGGAGTTGTTGTTTGTTTTAAAAAAAAGAAAAAAGAAAGAAAGAAAACCACAAGAAAGCCTTCAATAAGGGCTTGAAGGTTAATGAAAATGAAAAAGGAAACATGCACATTCATTTTGAATATTCTCAGATCATATTCTAGTAATTCAAGACTTGAGATAAGTAGGCTTCTGAGAGATTCTCTCAGAAGAATTTCAGTATCTCAGTTTCCACAGTGATGTTCGGTTTTAGAGAAGGGTGAGGGGCAGGGAGGGGACATCTGATTTCTGTTTGATGTCTATATTAAAAGCACAGACTCATTAGTCCAAAAATCTTCTTCTTTACTTCGTGTGTGGGATGGGAAGGAAAGGGAGGCAAGTTTGGGACATCTTGCAAGTATCTTTGAAGCACTAATAATTAATATTGAGAGTAAAAAGTCTAAATATATTTTATTGGATTATCTATACCTGGAAAAAAAAAAGCCCACCCAATCAAACACTCTTGCTATACATCTTTAATGTTAAAAAATGAGAAAGTACATGGCACAAAAACAGAAATATAGATCAATGGAACAAGATAGAAAGCCCAGAGATAAACCCACACACCTATGGTCAGCTAATCTATGACAAAGGAGGCAAGGATATACAATGGAGAAAAGACAGTCTCTTCAATAAGTGGTGCTGGGAAAACTGGACAGCTACATGTAAAAGAATGAAATTAGAGCACTCCCTAACACCATACACAAAAATAAACTCAAAATGGATTAGAGACCTAAATGTAAGACCAGACACTATAAAACTCTTAGAGGAAAACATAGGAAGAACACTCTTTGACATAAATCACAGCAAGCTATTTTTGTATCCACCTCCTAGACTAATGGAAATAAAAACAAAAATAAACAAATGGGACCTAATGAAACTTAAAAGCTTTTGCACAGCAAAGGAAACCATAAACAAGACGAAAAGACAACCCTCAGAATGGGAGAAAATATTTGCAAACAAATCAACGGACAAAGGATTAATCTCCAAAATATATAAATAGCTCATGCAGCTCAATATTAAAAAAACAAACAACCCAATCCAAAAATGGGCAGAAGACCTAAATAGACATTTCTCCAAAGAAGACACACAGATGGCCAAGAAGCACATGAAAAGCTGCTCAACATCACTAATTATTAGAGAAATGCAAATCAAAACTACAGGTACCACCTCACTCCAGTTAGAATGGGCATCATGAGAAAATCTACAAACAACAAATGCTGGAGAGGGTGTGGAGAAAAGGGAACCCTCTTGCACTGTTGGTGGGAATGTAAATTGATACAGCCACTATGGAGAACAGTATGGCAGTTCCTTAAAAAACTAAAAATAGAATTACCATATGATCCAGCAATCCCACTACTGGGCATATACCCTGAGAAAACCATAATTCAAAAAGACACATGCACCCCAATGTTCATTGCAGCACTATTTACAATAGCCAGGTCATGGAAGCAACCTAAATGCCCATCGACAGACGAATGGATAAACAAGATGTGGTACATATATACAATGGAATATTAGCCATAAAAAGGAATGAAATTGGGTCATTTGTAGAGACGTGGATGGATCTAGAGACTGTCATATAGAGTGAAGTAAGTCAGAAAGAGAAAAACAAATATCGTATATTAATGCATGTATGTGGAACCTAGAAAAATGGTACAGATGAACTGGTTTGCAGGGCAAAAATTGAGACACAGACGTAGAGAACAAACATATGGACACCAAGGGGGGAAGCAGCGGGGGGTGGGGGTGGGGGTGTGATGAATTGGGAGATTGGGATTGACATGTATACACTGATGTGGATAAAATGGATGAGTAATAAAAACCTGCTGTATAAAAAAATAAATAAAATAAAATTCAAAAAATAAATAAAATCCTTTTGGAAAAAATAATGAGAAAGTACAAATATAATGTAATTATAACCCATCTGAACCCTCTTTTGACCTATCTCCCCTATGTCTCTGCTTTCCTTTATAAAAAAGACTAAAAGAGTTGTCTTTTTCACTGTCTCCGATTTCTCTTCTTCCTTTCTTTCTTGAACCCATTGCAGCAAGACTTTTGTCCCCTCCACTCTTAGGGCCACCAAACATCTCCACATCTCTAAATACAACATCCATTGCTAGTCCCTATCTAGCCTTCTTCAGCCTCTTTTGCTGGTCCCCCGTCTCCTGAATCCCTAAATGCTGAAGTATCCCAGGTCTCATTGCTGAGATCTCCCCCTTCTCTATACTTTCTTGCTTAGTTGCATGCTGATGGCTCCCAATTTTATACCTCTGGACCCAATATCAGCCTGGGATTCCACACTACTTTGTTCAGCTGGCTATCTGACATCTCCACTTGGATGTTTAATAAACATTTCAACCTTAACAAACCCAAAACCAACTCTTTATTTCCTACCCAAATCCTGAGCCTCCTGCAACCTTCCCCATCTCCATGGCAACTTCAACCTCCAGTTGCTTGAGCCAAAATCCTTGGAGCCATATTGGTTCCTCTCTTTCTCTCCCACCCCACCTCTAATCCATGAGAAAATTCTATTAGCTCCATCTTCAAAAGATGTCCAAAATCTAACCACTTCTCCCCATTGTCTAAGCCATCCTACCTGGTCTCCCCATTTCCACCCTTGACCTTACTTTTTTTTTTTTAATTTTTATTTATTTTTGGCTACATTGGGTCTTCATTGCTGCACGCGGACTTTTCTCTAGTTGCGGCAACGGGGGGCTACTCTTCGTTGCAGTGCGCAGGCTTCTCATTGTAGTGGCTTCTCTTGCTGTGGAGCACTAGCTCTGGGCACGTGGGCTTCAGTAGTTGTGGCACATGGGCTCAGTAGTTGTGGCTCTTGGGCTGTAGGGCGCAGGCTCAGTAGTTGTGGCGCACGGGCTTAGTCGCTCCGTTGCATGTGGGTTCTTCCCAGACCAGGGCTCAAACCTGTGTCTCCTGCACTGGCAGGCAGATTCTTAATCACTGTGCCACCAGGGAAGTCCCGACCTTACGGTCTTTTGTCCCCATGATAGCCATGGGCATTTTTCTAAAACTGAAGTCAGATCACGTCACCTCTTGCTTAATCTCATTCAAAGTAAAATACCAAGTTTTCACTTTGTCAAAAAGTCCTATATGATCTGGGCCCAGCTCCCACTTCAACGTCATTTCTTACCACCTTCCCCCTATTCACTCAATTCCACATGGCCTCCCTGCTGTTCCGCAACCATCCCAAACACAGTCTCTCCTCAAGGCCTTTGCAGTCGCTTTCCCCTCTGCCTGAATACCTTTTCCCAGATATCCACTTTTAAGTATCTACTCAAATGTCACCTCGACATGGGGGACATCCCCCATCACTCTAGATAACCAGGCACAATGAGGGTACACATGCACATAGACATCAGCCTCTTGCTATCCTCTTACCCTGATTCATTTTTCTTACCACCATCCAACCTACATTTATTCGTTTATTTTCATTTGCTACTTAAAGTGGGGTCAGCGTCAGCATCACTCTGATGCTTGTTAGAAATGCAGAACCACAGGCCTTATCCCAGACCTACTGAATCAGAATCTGCAACGGGATCTTCAAGTGATTCACATGCACAGTAAAGTCTGGAAAGCACTGGGCTAGTTCCTAACTGCCATGAGAATGGGAGCTTGTTTTCTTTCATTATTGTAACCTCAAAAAGCTGAGGTACTCAAGATACATTGAATGAATGGATGGATGGAGGGATGGATGGATGAATGAATGAATGAACAAATGAACTGTTGCACCTGTTTCGAATGGGACTCCAATCTGATGATGTATAAAATGTTGGAGAGGGGTAAAAAATGACATCCTAGGTCAAAATTATCCCCCATATATTGTGCTCAATTAGAGATTCTTTCAAAATGCAAATACATTCCCTGAATAAAGCAGTCATTAACAACTTGCTGTGGGTTACTTAGATGAGATAATTATTCTAACATCTAACAGAATCATCCAAGCTAAGGGAACAGGAGTGAAAGAAGGCTGAAACTTTAATGAGTACCTACTCTGTGCTGGGCATTGTAACAGGCAAGAGGGAAACAAAGATAAATCAGGAACTTACAAGTTGGTGAGAGAAGCAGAGGAGGGCCGGGGGGGTGGAGTGCCTGTGAGGAGGGCTTGAGAAAGCCCAAGGGCAGTGAGAGAGTCCAGGGTACTCCTCGCTATAGCATCCTGTGCTTCTGGCCACAGAAGTAAAGAACCTCTACTTCTCCTCTGCCTGAAATGCCACCATCAACCCTGCCAACACCTACTCATCCTCCAAAGCTCCCGGTCTTCCAGAATTAACTGTGCCTTCGTTTTATTTGCTCTGACCACACAGTATCAGAGTTTAAGGACGTGTATCACCCTATTCATGAGGGGTTTCTATAAACTGCCTGACGCTTATGCATGTCTGTATCCCCTGCCCCAGCACAGCACCTGGACAGAGTAAATGTTCAGTCAATTTTATAAGAACAGCTAGCATTCACTGAGCATTTACTATGTACCAAACACTGTTTTAAACACTTCGGATACATTAACTTATTGAATCTTCACAACAGACTGGAGCTATTATTATCCCCATTTTACAGACAAGAGAACTGAGGTCCAGAGAGGCCAGGTCACATAAAGGAATGAGCACTGCACCTGCACCTAAAAGACACACAGGAAATGTTTACTGACATGAACTGAATGGAAGATCAGAAGATCGGGAAGTCAAATTTGAACTTTACCAAATCTGCCCAGAGCCTCAGAGGGCAAAACAGAATGGGGAGATGTCAGAGCTTGCTTCTGTAAAGAACCTTCTTTTCCACACCAGTCTCCCACATGCAAAATAAAAGTCAGGGAGCAAGGGTTTCCTGGAGATGGAAGTTAGGAGAGGAAGTCCAAGAGAGGACATTCAAGACAGCAGCCTTGAGAAGGAACTCCAATTCCTCAGGAATATAAAATAAAAAGAATTTGGGGTGGAGTGGGTGGAGGTGGGCTGGGAACACACTGCAGGGGCTCCAGGACACAAAGGTCCTATAGCACTGTCCAGAAACCAACCTATTTTTACCTATTTGTCAGCCAAGGCAAATGTCTGCTTAGCCTTGCTTAAAAAACAAGATGCGGCAACCATGCAAATGACATGACTGTAGCAAGCTAGCACGTTCAGGGGGAATCTTAGAATCAGCGTTTGGCTTCGCATGCAACCCGGCCTCAGACTCACTCTACAGCGAGTGGCAGCAACAAGCAGCAGCTGTGCCTCAGAAAAAGTTCAAAACCAGGGAGTCTGTTGAAAGTCAAAGGTCTCAGGAAAATGTCATCTGTTCTCCTGCCTCCCTCCTGACACTGCTTCCTCCACAAACCCCTTGGGACTCCCTGCATCAGGTCCAGGACGCACTCACCCCGCAGTAAAGCCGCCTCAGGTAGAAATCAGAGAACAAATGAAAGCAGGCAGGAGGCAAGGTAGTGAGCCCAACGTTTAACTCTTCCATTGAGAGAGAAACAAGTCATGAAGTTGAATCAGAGGCAAACACACGGGAAAGCGCGGAGCCCGGCAGTAGACTCTGGATCCACAGGTGAGCTGGACCACGGGAAACTGGTCATCAAGAGTGACAGCAGAAAGGACACCCAAAAAGCACGGAGGACGCAACGAGTCACTCCAACGAGAAGGAAGAAGACAGAGGACTACTGATTTTTACCATCATTTAAATCAAAGCATCTTTCCTAGCAATCCCCAGGATCCCCACACTAAGAGAATAAAGGAAAAGGTCATCAGGGCTAAAAACAAAAGATACAGAACAGAAGTCCCCTAAGTCAGGCTCTGGCAGCCTGAAAGAAGAGCCAAGAAAAGTCACAGAGGTTCCAAAGGGGCAAAGTACAAAGGTCAGAAGAGAGATCAGAAATCAAAGCCGATCAGAGGAAATCATCTGACATATCAGGCCGAATAGGATAAATACATAAGATCTAAATTTCACATATTACAAACGGTTGAACAGATTTTGGTATCTGCACTCAAATGAAGACCTTCCGTAAGTTGGTATCTCATAAATTGTTTACAAAACTATTAAGGATCTGATTCATTTTAAATAAAAACTCCAAGTGTGTTTCTGATCCAGTGAATACTAAGGTAATTACATGTGTCTGACTCAGAACTTACCTTTTAACCATCAAATACACATCACTGAAAACTGCTAGAGGCATAAAAACTGGGGGCTAAAGTTCTTCGGAGGTTTTCTCGGTTCTCGGGCACACATCCAAAGATTACTGAACTTTCTCACCACTATGATCACAATAGACAATTCCTGGAGAGCAACTTGCACACATAGACACCTCATGTCAGTAACCTTTTGAGTGAATCAAAGGAAAATGGGCTTTGAATTAAGCTGTTGAAGACAGGAAATGTTTTTAACCTGAAACCCTCTTATCTAAAACAGTGTGAACTCCTTCATAATTAGGAGATTTAATCTAATTGGGGGGCGAGGCACATTGGGAAAAAAACAGTCCTCTTTAATCCTTGCTAAAAACCACAGAAGTACAGAAGCATACTGGCTGAAGCAAGGGCTATATTCCTTGATAAATGAAATGTACCAAGAGCCCAGAATTTCACAAATAAAAGCCTGCCCTTTACAAGTGCCATAGTAATCATTCTATTTCAAAGGCAATTGCTGACCGCACAGGGTTTTTGGAAGAACATTAGCCGAATAATCCCCCCTAAATAGTTACAACAGATTTTTAAAAACCGTCCAAGAAATTAAAGAAATCTATTTCCTGAGGATTCTTGGGAGTCAAAAGAGCTAAGCATGGTTATTTTTAACTAACCTCCTGCAAACAGTGGATTATACACTCGATCCCTTTGCAAGACGCGAGCAATTATTTTAGGTACCTCTATCCCAAAAGAAAAAGGAGTCTCCTGTCAAGACAGTGAGGAAAACGCCGACACGGGAATTGCCTAAAACTCTCTGGGCCACCTCGTGCAGTTAAAACAAAGTGGACAACCGTCAGGGAGCCCAAAACATAGTAGACGTCCCCACTTTGTGTGTCCTACTAAAACACATCCCTTTTCAGGTGTCCTAAACACAGCATATCTTTATCTAAATGAAGCGTGCCTTGGGGACCACCAGGAAGGACCTGCCACTTGTCCAGAAGGAAGATGCGAATGCACCTCTTTTTACTTCCCCGCCCAACGGTGCCTTCCCGGGAGACAGATTTCTGACAGTTCGCCTGCTGTTGCAGCAGCAAAGGGAGGGGAAACTCCTAGCGCCGGTGCCGCAAAGACCTCTCCATCCACCGCCACCCGGTCAGGTGCCGGCCCCGACGGGCAGCCCCGCTCCTCCAGGAACCTCCGCGGGCACAAAGCAGCCGCCAAGTGCTTACCCGGGTCCGCCAGGCAGTGCTCCGGAAGGGCCGCCAGCAGCAGAAGTCCCAGCAGCAGCAGTGGCGGCGGCAGCGGCAGCGCATCCTGGGACCCGGCAGCCCGGGGGCCCCTCACGCCCGGGCAGCGCGCGGCTCCCCCGCCAGCCCGGCCGAGCCCGCACGCCCGGATCCGGCCCCTGCGCCCCCGCACCTCCGGCCCATCTTCCCTCGGGCCCTGGGGTTTCGCCTCCTGCCGAGCCATGGAGTCGCTTCACTCATCCAGGCCACTGCCTCGCTCCGCACCGCTCCGGGGAGCCCAGCCTTCGGCGACCCGGTCCTCACCGGGCATCTCCGGCCACGGCCCGGGCGCCGGAGGGCGGGGGCGCCGGGCGGCGCGACTCGCTGGCTCGTGCTGCCGCGCCAGGAGCGAGCTCCGCGGAGCCGCGGCTTCACTCGCGCAGGGGCCGGGGCCGCATGGAGCCGCGGCGGGAGCGGGCCGGGGTTCCCACGGTGCCGTCGCCGCGCGCCGGCGCGCCCGGGGCAGCAAGGGTGGGACGGGCGCCGCCCGGAGCCCCCACCCCCGGGCGGGCTCCCGCAGACTGAGGGGGCGAGGCTGCGAGCCGCGGGGGCAGGCAGCCGCTGGGCGCGCTCAGGGCCCTCCCTCCCGCCGCCGGCTGCAGCCTCTCCGCCGCGCTCTCCTCGCTCGCTTGCTCGGTCTCGGGTTCCAGCTCCGGCTTCGGCTCCCTGGCGGAGAGTGTTACTGCAGCTCAGAGCGGCGCCTCATTGACAAAGAAAGCACGTAGCCACCCGAGCGGGCGAGGGAGGCGAGGCAGGCGCGCGCGCGCATCCTCGCGTGGAGCCGCCGCGCGCCCCCCGTACCCGCGCGCCCCGCCGGGCTCCGGGCTGGGGAGGGGACCCCTCGCGGCTGTTCGCGCGCCGCGGACATCCGTACAGGGCGTTGGAGGGGTGGGCTTCCCTTCCTCGCATTCCCCACCAGTCCCTCGGCTAGAGGAGGGGAGATGGACAGGAAAGGTCCTCCGGCCCGGAAAAGCGGGGTAAAGAGTCGTGGTCAACGTGCTGAAGAGGTCAGAAAGCCCTTTGGCCTGGGTTTTGGAAAGCCCTTTAGATGGGGGAAGCGCTTTGTGCTGTTTGTTCACTACTTCTCTGAGGGGCCCTCGGACACCCGAATGCCCGTTTTACCCCTGAGGAACTGAAGCGCCTGTGGCCTAGTTGCAATAACATTCTGGGTTAAAACGCGTTATAAATATTTATTGCAGCCACACAATGTGCAAAGCCATGCACATTGGAAAGACCAGGGGAAAGTCTCTTCATAAAAGTCCCTTCCTGAAAATAGGACATTTAGTCGCTATCCGGTGGGACACAAGGGCCCGATATCAGCAGAACTGGCCTCCTTGCTTTTCCCCTTGCGAAGCTGGATGTCCTGAAGCAAGTTACCTAGTTCATTGGAGTTTCACACATCCCCTATTTATTGACTAATATTTTTTGAGGGCCCACTGCTTGCCAGCTACTATGCGAGGCATCAGGGATCTAACTGATGAGCAAAAATATAGTCCCTGATGTGATGAAGCTCCAGCTCTATTCGTTCAAGTGCCTGTTATGTGTCAGGCACTGTTCTAGACACTGAAGACAACAGCCACCAACAAAATCCCTGCCCTCTTAGAGCTGACATTCTAGTGGAAGTACACTGGCAATAAACAAATAAGTAAGAGATAAAATGTCAGCCGGTGATAAAAGCTATGGAGAAAAATCAGTGTAAAAGAAAAAATCGGGGACGGAGTGTTGCAATGTTAAATAGAGGGAAGGAAGGTGTCACCAAGAAGGTGACATTTAAGCAAAGACCTGAAGGAGGTGAGGGAATAAGCCTGGCAGGAAAACATGCCAGGAAAAAGGGGCAGCAAGGGTGAAAACCCGGGAGCACAGCTGGCTGGGGCATTCAGGGCACAGCAAGCCAGCCAGTGGGCCTGGAAAAGTGTTAAATCTCACTTACTGTGCATCTGTAGGATAGAAATAACACCATATTTCATCTAAGACACACATTTTTTCACATATTAACTTCTCAGAAGTCAGATGTGTCTTATCATGCACCTAAAATTTGTTGACATATAGTAATACCTTCTTGGGGTTCTTATTATTTAAGTTTGCTGTTCAATTAAATCACTTCTGCTGTTTTTTTAAAAAATTGCAGTCTAACTGCGGCAATAAAACAGCTCAAAAAAATCATTTTGAGCCACTAATGAGAAAGCCATGATTCAGACAACACCATAAGATAGGAGGCATGGTGCTGGCCACAAGGGGTGTTCCCAGGGACAGCGGGGTGGAGCGTGATCGTGCCAGCAGTCCAGGCAAAGTTGGACTGAAAGATGCCAAAGTTTGGAGCAGCGGAGGTGTTGAGGAGCAGGGAGCATGGAGGGAAAAGAGGGCAAAGAGAGCAAAAGTGGGCAGGGAGGTAGAAAAAGGCATGTGTGGAGCCCTGGGGCCCCTTGTTTGAAGCTAAGAACTCTGTTAGGAAGAAGTGGGAGGGGGAGAGGGGAAGGAATATTGGGACCAACTTGTGGAAGTCTTTGGACACATTAGGGCTTTTTCCCAAAGGGAGGGAGAGGAAAAGGGGAAGAAAAGTCAGTCTCAGGAGCACCAGTGATGTGCGGGCTCTGAGTTAGCAGCTGAGGACACACAGGCAGGTGTGATGGAGAGAAATATAAACCCTTGACTAGTCATAGCCTCCCCTGCCCCACCCCACCAAACCCAGCCCTTTTCTGCACATTGCAGTGGGGAGAGAATAGAGAGGGAGGCTAGGACTGAGGAAGCCAGAGGGGCTGAATGAATTCACATGGAAAGGGACAGAACGTTGCTGGCCTAAGAGATAGAAAAGATCCAGAAGGGGAGAGGCTATGAGGCAAGAGAGGCAAAACCCAACCAAAGCTGGGTTCTCTGTGAGCATGTAGAGAAAGTGGAGAGAGATTTGGGGGACAGAGATTTGGGGCTGAGAGATAGCAAAGTATATCCTCTGCATTGTAAATAGGATTTTCCCTTCAACATTAGTTGCCAGAGTTAGATAAGGTATAAATTACTTGTCAGTGTTTTTGGTGGTTAGACTGATGTTTCATTGAATCTTTCTCTCTGATGAGCTGGCCTCAAGAGCAGACACAATGCTTATCCTCAAGAAGCCCCAGTCTCAAATCTAGTTAGGGGGCAGACACATACGGCATTAGCCTCAGAGAGATGCAGGGAGTATGCGCTAGAGGCATATATGCACATCGCCCATCATCGCGAGAATGTGGGTGAGGACTGGCTATTTCTGCCTGGAGGGAGAGGAGAGGGGAAAGGAGGTAACATTTAAACTTGGAGTTTGCTGGCACCACAAAAGTTAAGGTAGAAAGGCGTGAGAGTTTGCAGCATTTTTCAAGGAAGAGTAAAGTATCTGGTGAGGGCAGCACAGAGGGGACCTGAGGAGATCCTGCTTCAAGGCCGGAGACCTAAGCTGGAGGCAGATGTAGAGAGGCTGAATTTGTACCTTATCCTCATCCAGTAGGAACAGCTCCGGAGAGGTTTTCTGCAGGCTCAGGAAGCTTGATGAGATCCCAGTCCTTGACTGATGGGTGAGAGTACAGACTCTGTTACTTGACTACTTAGATTTAAATTCTGCCTCTACCATTTACTAGCTGTATAACTTTGGGCAAATCCCATAATCTCTATAGATCTCATCTATAACATTGGAAATAGTAAAAGCACCTACCTCTTTGAGTTGTGTTAAGGATTGAATTGATACATTTCAAGCGTTTAGAAGTACTCTTGACACACGATAAGCACTCAGTCAATCTTATCTGTTATATATAATATGACAATTGCAGCCCTCTTAAACCATAAACCCTCTTGTTAATTTTAGTCTATTTAAACAGGGCTTTTGGACTTAACCTATGTGTGAATTTTTTGCTATGTAGCTTTATAAAGTCAGTGTCTTTTGTGCAAAGCATTTACGAGGCGGGATTGGGGTCGGGGGGTGGGGAGATCAATCCCTGGGCAGTGGTTTTAGGCCCTCAACTTGACATTTCCACCATTGCCGTGGAGGGGAGTGCCTGGGCCTGTTTCATTCTTTTTGCAATGAGCAGGTATTTCTCCTCTAGTTCTAATCTCTGTTACTCACACTCCGTGCTGGTACAAAGCCCAGGTCTACACTGTGAAGCCCTTCTTTCCTGTGCCCCAAACTGTGGTAGGTCCTGGAGGCCCTGCGGTGTGCAAGGCGCTGCCTCCATCCTGGAGTGAAGGAGACAAGTAAACACACAAGTCTGCCTCGCCTGCCAAGTGCTGTGGGCACACACAGAGGGGACCTGAGAGAGGAGCTACCTGGTAGAATGGACTAGGAGAGGCATGAGACTAGGGAGAAGGGGCCACCTGAAATGAGACGATTGCAGAAGAGTGGATCATCTTCGTTTCCCTTTTCGCTCATCTCTCAACCTATGTTTTTAAGTTTCCAAAGCTCACTCTAAGGCCCAGCACAACAGGCCCAACAAGGTGATGCGAGCACCCACGAGGGCCAAGCCCGAGTGCCCAGGTGGGTGATGCTGACCTCAGTCGTGGCCGTGGCCCCTACGGCAGCCTAGAGATTCAGTGTTTGTTGATTTGAACTGGTTTTCCATTCATGACATTTCAACTCCCCGGCTTCTGGCTAATTGCTCTCCAAATCCTCCAGTGGGAGGAGAAAATTAGTTTTTTAACCGTCAAGGGCTAATTTGTCTTGTTAATATTTGTTGCTTTTGGGGCTCGTCCAATCGCAGAGCGGGGATATGGTCCAGGCGTTGGCACTCTGAGGCTAGCTCATTTCCACTGCACACTTTGCCTTCATGTTCCAGCTTAGCTACGTTAAGCCCTTTCCTCAGGCCCTGTGGGATGGCAACTAGCATTGGCCATTGAAAATCTCACTGATTCACAACCTGGGTTCCAGTCCTAACTCTATCACCTAATAACTGGTGGCCTTGGGGAAATTTTGTAAACTCTCTGTGCCTCAGTATTCCTCTTTAAGAAAATTGGACATGTCAACCCAAGATATCAAGGTATCTACCCAGCATAAATAAAAACAAATGTGCACACAAATACAAATACTTGTAGCAGCATATTACTGACAACAGCCAAGAAGTGGAAATAACCGAAATCTCTGTGAATTGGTGAACAGATAAAATGTGCTCCAGCAGCATACGATTCATCAATAAAAAGGAATGCAGTTCTGAAGCATGCTACGACATGGATGAACCTTGAAGATATTATGATAAATCAAAGAAGTCAGTCACAAGGCCACACATTACATGATTCCACATATGTAATGTCCAGAAAAGGCAAACTCAAAGAGACAGAAAGTAGCACAGTGGTGACCAGGGGCCGAGGGAAGAAAAATGGGGAGTGACTGACTGCAAAGGGCACAAGCTCTCTTTTTAGGGTGACAGAAATGTTCTGAAATTAGGTCGTGGTGATGACGATTAACTCTGTAAATATACCAAAATTCATTGAATTGTACACTTAAAACTAGTGAATTTTGTGTTATGTAAGTCATAGCTCAATAAAGCTGTCCAAAAAAACTAAGCTTGGCACAAAGTGCTCAATAAATCTTTGATGTTATTTTTATATAAAGCCTTTCTCAATGCACATAAAGGAGAGAATATTTACATTTAAAATCTCATTTTAAAGTTCTATCATTTTTTAAAGGTATATAAGAAGCGTAATACAAACAATACGTATCCTAACAAGGATATTAGCCCACTAGCGATAAATGCCAGCTCCTCCAGCCAACCAATGCCCCTTTTTGTTTGCCAAAAACACTTCCATTTTATAGAAAATCTGATCAAGTGCATCTTCAGACCAGATGAAACCATCACCCCTTTAGAGGCAACTTGTGGGAATTCCCTGGCGGTCCAGTGGTTAGGACTCCCTGCTTCCACTGAAGGGGGCATGGGCTCAATCCCTGGTCAGGGAACTAAGATCCCGAAGGCCGCACAGCACGTCCAAATAATAAAAAAAAAATAATAAAGGCAACATGCACAGTAATAATGTCTTCCATTCTTGAGTACCTGTTAAGTGCCTGAGAGTGGAGACTTTCTATATGTTAACACAATCCTATCATTCTTCACAATGTCTGATTTAAACCATCGTTTTTTCTTCACGCCTCCATTCATTCAATAAACCTTTACTGATCTCTACTATTAATATGTGCCCAACACTGTGCTCCCTGGGACTATGAAGACGAGCAAGACAAAATCCACCGCCCTCAGGGGTCTCAGGATATAGCAATGGAGAAATTAAATCATAAAACAATTATTTATGCCATAGGTGAAAAATGACATAAGGAAGGAGATATGAAATCTCTTCCTGAGTCAAGGAAGGATGCCAGAGGAGGTGACACTTGAGCTGGGACATGTCAGGCAGACAAAATGGAGACAAGAAAGAGGGCCTCTGAGCCATGCCACAGTATGGAATTGTAAATCAACAGGTACCTTCACACAAGGCCAGGATGCTGGTATGGCTGCTTAGTATGGGGAGGAAAGCAATGAGGGATTCTTTTTTTTTTTTTTTTTTTGCGGTTCGCGGGCCTCTCACTGTTGCGGCCTCTCCCGTTGCGGAGCACAGGCTCCCGGACGCGCAGGCCCAGCGGCCATGGCTCACGGGCCCAGCCGCTCCGCGGCATGTGGGATCCTCCCAGGCCGGGGCACGAACCCGTGTCCCCTGCATCGGCAGGCGGACTTTCAACCACTGCGCCACCAGGGAAGCCCGAGGGATTCTCTCCGTGAGGCAGACCAAGGACATATCACAGAGAATCTCCCCCTAAGAGATTTGGACATTACCCTAAAAGTGATAGTCACAATTTTAAAGCAGGCTAGCATACAATGGCAACTCCAGGATTTCCGCATGAGGAGCTTGGGGGGAAAATAGTCAAGGACTTGCCTTGAAACTGAATTTGATAGGCAGAACTCTGCTTTCAGAACTTTGTTCCTTTTTATTGATGAATAGTATGCTGTTAGACTGGATATTTACTTGCACTGCCTCCTTGCCTAAGCATTTTTTTGTCATCTCCACTGCTACTATCTTAATCAGAACTGAATTTTAATAAGACCGCACAGCAAGTAATAAGGAGGTTGGTTGGAGCTGGGAGAGGATGGTGGGCTGGAGGCAAGGAAGTCAGATAAGAGCATTAGTTTAGACAAGTTCCTAGGCCTGAGCCAAGCATGAAGTGGATCTGATAGGGGTAACTAATGATAGGAGGAGGACGGGGCTGGAAATTGAGGAAAACATTCAGTGTTTGGACTGGGGTGATTGAGGATGTCATTAACCAAGATCTGGGAATATAGGAAAGGGAGGTTGCGGGGGGAAGAAAACAAGAGCTAGAAAGGGCATCCAGGTAGAGATGCCCATTAGGCCCAAGTTTCATACATTTTAACGTGTACATAAATTTGTAGATCTTGTTAAAAAGAAGATTCTGATTAAGTAGATCTGAGGTCACCCAAGAGTCTGCATTTCTAAAACATTCCGAGGTGATGTTAATCCTGATTGATAGATCACACTTGGAGTAACAAGACATTAGGTCATTGAACACAGGGCTTAATCCTATCTCAACAAATGAATTTTTAGAAATCAAATTCTTGACCTTTGGTAATTTTTGAGAAACTATTCCTGTCTTCTCACGAGTTGAAATTAAAAAAAACAGATTTGCTTCTGTTCTTTACTTCCATGTAAGAAGATTATACTTCCTCAGACATTACTGTGTGACTTGTAGCCTTGCTGTCCTGATTTTTCCCTCCCTATTGATATGAGGCTTGGTCATATGACTTTTTTGGATAATGGCACGTGACGGTAGTGAGCGCATGCCAGTTCCATTCATAAGCTTTAGGAACCATTGCAAGGTCCAATTCTGCGTCTTTTCCCTCTTCCATCAGGAGAGCATGTCCAATATTTATTACTCCTTTAGTCCAGATACAAACATGAAGAAAATCCATGGACTATACATAGGCTGTAGCTAGGAGCAGAGCTGCCACCAACCTGGGACCTATATATAACAAGAGCAAGAGATAAGGCTGTGTTGCTTTTAGCTACTGAGATGTTGAGGGTCATTTGTTACTGCAGTATAACCTAGTGAAAGTTGACTAATAATAGTCTCTCTGCTATTAATGAAAGAAACAAGGCTAGGAATGAAATAGAAGAACTAAAATAAATGTTTCGTTTTTTAAAGTTATTAACTTTTCTTATATATCCTCTTTATGGATACCAAGAAGACACAGAATGAGGTTGGAGGCTTATAGTAAACCTTGAGATCATTTGAACCCAAGTTATCAGAAGAGTTTAAAGAACAGCAGCCTTGGATATGTCATTCTGCCTATAAACTTGAACAAATAATGGCCCCCCTGCTGTTCACACAAATGAGGAAAGTGGAAGTACTAAATGCTTTATGGGGTTACGTAGTGATGTGCTGGATCTGGCTTGTACCAAAGTCAGCTGAGAAATCTTCAGCTATTTTGTGAACCAGTTGTTAAACACACTCACTATTAAAAATTGAATTTCATAAACTTACAATTAAATGATATTAAAAACAAAAGTAATAAATATAAGCAGCTCTCACTTTGTATGGTTCCGATATGCACAAATTTCAGTTACCACAGTTTAGTTAAATAACACCAGTCCATCAACAATGTGGTCCAAATTTTAGTTACCACAGTATATTTACTACGAGTGAAGGCATAAATTACAAACTTTGCTGTTGGCTCTTCAGTCCATAAATCACTAGGTTAATAATGAACGCACTTCATGATCAGTGACCAATCACATCGCCTCTTCCAAAGACTGTTGGTGATTGGTCACTGCGCATCTGTTCATCAGTTCATGCAGACAGCAGAGTATGTAGTTTTGTTACCTTCTTGTCTTCCCGTGATAAACCCACGTGACATTTTACAAAAATGGATAATGGAAAGAGGGAATTGGCCAAAAAAAGATGATAATGCTGGAAGTCAAATTTGAATCAAATGTAAATGGAGCCAAAGAAGACAAAGCTGATTGTGAGAAGGCTGACACGCCGCTGTTTGGGAGACTGTACATATACAGCCAGAGGAACTTAGTGAAGGCAAACTCATCAACATAAACTAGCAAAGTGTTGTGACAAAGAGGATGACGATGTCCCAGAGAGGAAGTGATGCCAGCAACAGAATTCACATTAGAGGAGTTACCAGAGATATCTCATGACATTCAAAGCGCAAAGGATAAAATGTTGGAAGATGATCGAAAAGTACAATTCACCAAGATATAGAAAAGATGCATCATAAGTTATACAATGAGAAGAATGCAAGCACTGTTTAAACTCTTGATAAGTATTTTACAAAGAAATAAAACTTTAAAACTCTAATTCTCAATGTTTCTGATGTCTTAAATTATATACTATTATATTAGCCGTACTATTTTTTCATTTGCCTACATACATTTATAACCAGCAGCAGAGAGCTTGTAATGCTTTAACAAAAAATATTCAAGGTGAGGGAACAATTGTAATTATTCCCATTGATTATTAAGATCACTTTGCATGGTTTCAGCTTGCATGGTCATTTTTATGGTCCCACACTACTGTCTTCAAAACTTACCTCTAATTATTTCACTACATTTTGCTATTATCTGTGCTCTTGATGTTATTTATGTCTATTGTAACTATTTAATGGAAGTACTATCTAATGGTGCACATCTCTTCCCAACTTTATGTTCAGTGACATCATGTAGGTAGCTTGAAATGCTATGGCGGGAATATTTATAGCATGGAAATGGGCAAACACTACAAACTCAACTACCAATTAGAGTTTAGTTTATTGTTTTGTTGATTTTCTAGACTTAAGTGATGAAGAAATTGTTAATGCAGTTAAAAGTATATCGTGTGTGTAGCTGCACGTTATAAATAGCACCAAAAAATTGAGGGAAAGCAATATTCTCCCAGTGTTTGAAAACTATCATCAGACCGAGCAAAAAGTTCCCTCATGTCATTGACCAACAGTGTATATATGATGATATATGACCAAGGTATATCTTTGTTGTTTCACTTTGGTCTTAAATGTAAAAGAAAATAACAGTGAACATTCAGGTCAGAACCGCCCTTGTTCATCAATAACATAAGCAATGCTTTGCTAAATCACATAGTAATAAAGCATTTATTCATAGCCTGATTTTGTCAAGTTGTGGCTGAATTATAACCATATAAGAGTTTGGCAAAACTCAGTGAAAGCCTTCTGTGAGAATCAATTGACTATATGACATCTATAATAAAAAGTGTTGTATATTTTATCATCATTTGTCAATTGTGTGCCATACATTATTTATATTAATAAAGGTTATAACACACTTATGTACATACATACGCATACAACCCCCAGGCAGTTATTAAGTAGTTACCACGCTGGCTTTAGACAATGTAGTGAGGCGAAACATCCAAAAGCTTCAGGGTCAAACAGGGGCTTGTTTTCAGCATTGTTTGTTTCTGTGTTGTTTTATTAGTAAATTACTGAGCCTCTCTAAGCCTTTTCCTTCTTCTGCAGAATAAAAAAATAAAAAATAAAGAGGGATTTTGGCACAGGAAAAGGGTTATCATGAGGAAGATAATGTACATAAAAGGCTCTGGTAAAAACTAGGTACTGAGTCACTTTTTCCTGTTACCATTTCCTTCCCCTTCCGGTTGCAAACCCTCTAAGGTTGATTTCCTTTGCTGGAGATGAAATAATCCACACATTTTTGGACTACATGGCAGGTATACATGGCAGCAGAGGAATGGAGGGAGGAATGGATATCTCCCGTTGATTCCATGATAAACCAACTAGTCTATTAATTCAAGGATTCACTGAGGCTTGGAATCCTTTCTCACTTTTTCAAATTCTATTTACAAAAGTCAGAAATTTCTCACTTTGTATTATTCAGTGTTCATGGGACATAGCCTGCAATTCGCCCCATCTCTACTTTGTTATTTTCTTTAATGTTGTTATCCCACCAAACTGGAAAGAAAAATTATTAGAGTACTCTTTCTCCCCCTGCTGGCCATACTACGATATAGCAATAATGAAATGAACGGAATGATCAAATGTCAAACCTGAAAGGAAACTCAAAGAATAACTATTCCAGCAAACAGGCTACCCACAAACCAACTCTGGCCTGCAGATGACTTGTGTCTGGCCTACGCCATATTTAAAACAAACATAACTTTTTTTTCACTTTCATTAGTTGCCAATATTTCACTGACATCCATATTTGTTTTCTCAGAAAACTAGAAGTTGGTAGACATTGGGTGTGCCATGCCACATGCGTGTCCTGCTCCCTTTGGACTTACCGCCCTGCTTGGCCACAGTCCCCACTCAGTCTGCTTCACTTACACGTGTAGTCTGCCCAGCCCTTGCTGCTTTTGAGTTTGAAATCCCAATCTCTCTCTCTCAATTTACCAGGGAAGCCCAAACTTGCTCAAAACCGGACCACCTAAATGAGTAGCCAAGCAGGTAACAAAACTGGGCCTCCTAAATTCCATTCAACAGATTTTTGTTGATTTCATTCATTTATTTAACAAATGTTTTAGTGCCTGCTATGGCCAGGTACATAGAGTCAAAGATATGGCACGTACAAGATTAAAAACGGCCTTTGCGTTCAGAGTTTTAGTTAGTGAGAAAAGCAGTCAAGATAATTATAAGAAATATGATGAAAGTGATGAAATAATATGGGGACTATGATGAAGCAGCAGCACAGCTCCTGTTCTCACTTCATCACCTCCTTCAGGTTCATCATCATCATGAATGTAACACAACCATTTTCATGATTTACTAAATAAGGTCCTCAAATCCTCGGGTCCACATTTATTCAAAATCCATTGGGCACAGGGGCTAAACAATGGGGAAACAGCAGTAAACATGGCATTTATTAGATGAATTTTCCCATGCATGGGAAAACTCATCTTTCTCCCTGATCAACTGCAATCAGTGTGTAAGCCTGAGAGTCACAAGATGGTTAGGGAAGGTAGGCTGTAGTTGCTGGACAAACAACATCTCTCTGCAAAAATGGAGTCAGATATGAGCTTGAGTAATGGGGATACAGGATTAAAGCTAAACTAAGAGAAAAGATCAGTCTTTTCTCTTGGTCAGCAATACCTATGACACCATAATTGGACAGTACTACAAAAGACAAACGAACTACCTCTGTATCATAAACATTACTCAACTGGGTCCTTTGAACCCTTGGCTCTTTGGAGAAATGGCTACTTCCAGATCCAAGGCAGGAAAAATACAAGGTGAGCATAAGACACCTTATTAGGCCAGAAAATGAGGGAACATTCAGAGACTAACGCAATAATGTCAAAAGGATTCGACAGATCTGAAGATAATTAATAATTTTACCTTATTGAATAAAGCAAAATCCATGAATCCATAGTGGTGAGAGAGACAGAGAAAAACTGAAGGGAGCACAGGGAGAAAGGCAGAAAGCCTTTATTAGAAGAATGATGCCAGGTAAAGAATGTAGAAGGAACGATATAATTGAAAAATCACCATTTTGCAACCCCCAATGTAATAACTGATTCAGACAATAATCATCAATGGACGCTAAAGCCAACGAGCAAAATGCTACTGATACTGCCACAGTACCAACCCCACAGACGACAATGGAGAGGTTTGCTAGTAACCTCTTTATGTTAGTGTCATAGCCGATAATGGACAACCTGACATTATGCGCCCCTTAATGTGAAGCAATAAGGCACAACTACTACAATTCTTGCAAATGAGCAAACACTAAATCTGATCAAACCACTAGACCCAACTTGTACTTCACAGAAATTCATGCTACAATTAGCATGAAGAAACACGCACAGATTTTAGACTATTCTAACCTGAACTCTTGAAAAAAATGTCATTAAAAAAAAAAAAGAAGACTGTTCTGAATTTGGTCAGAGACATGTCATAACCAAAGGCAGTGGGTAAATCCTTTTTTTATATACATATATACACTAATATGTATAAAATGGATAACTAATAACCTGCTGTATAAAAAAATTAAATTCAAAAATTCAAAAAAAAAAGAAAAACACTTATTCACATCTTTTTTTTCTTACATCTTTATTGGAGTATAATTAATTGCTTAACACTGTTGTGTTAGTTTCTGCTGTACAACAAAGTGAATCAGCTATACGTATACATATATCCCCATATCTCCTCCCTCTTGCATCTCCCTCCCACCCTCCCTATCCCACCCCTCTAGGTGGTCGCAAAGCACCGAGCTGATCTCCCTGTGCTATGCAGTAGCTTCCCACTAGCCATCCATTTTGCATTTGGTAGTGTATATATGTCAGTGCTACTCTCTCACTTCGTCCCAGCTTACCCTTCCCCCGTGCCCTCAGGTCCGTTCTCTACATCTGCATCTTTATTCCTGCCTTGCCACTAGGTTCATCAGTACCAGTTTTTTAGATTCCATGTACATGTGTTAGCATACGGTATTTGTTTTTCTGACTTACTTCACTCTGTATGACAGACTCTAGGTCCATCCACCTCACTACGAATAACTCAACTTCGTTTCTTTTTATGGCTAATATTCCATTGTATACAAGTGCCGCATCTTTATCCATTCATCTGTCGCTGGACATTTAGGCTGCTTCCATGTCCTAGCTATTGTAAATAGTGCTACAATGAACGTTGCGGTACATGTCTCTTTTTGAATTATGGTTTTCTCAGGGTATGTGCCCAGTAGTGGCATTGCTGGATCATATGGTAATTCTTTTTAGTTTTTTAAGGAACCTCCATACTGTTCTCCATAGTGGCTGTATCAATTTACATTCCCACCAGCAGTGCAAAAGGGTTCCCTTTTCTCCACAGCCTCTCCAGCATTTATTGTTTCTAGATTTTTTGATGATGGCCATTTTGACCAGTGTGAGGTGATACCTCATTGTGGTTTTGATTTGCATTTCTCTAAAGGCAATGGGTGAATCTTGATTGGCTCCTAGACAGGGGGAATGGGGAGATGGCCATAAAAGACACTCTTGAAACATCTGGGAAATTTTGAATATGGACTGGAAATTAGATGTTATAAAATTGTTAATTTTGCTAGGTGTTACACAGTTTTGTGATCAGCTGAAGAATGCTTTCTTACAAACAGATGCATGCTTGCTTAAGTACTTAGGGGCCAAGTATCATGATTATCCACAAAAGGTTCAACTTAAAAATTACATATAGAGAGATGAAAATGTGGCAAATGTTAACTGGTGAATCTAGGTGTAGGATGTGTGTGTTATACTATTCTTTTTGTTTTTCTAATTAAAAATTGGTTTATAGTAAGTATAAACATTCGATGTGATAAGAAAAAGTGAATTCTTTGGATTCTCCAAGGAAATAAGCAATGTAGAACAAAGCTGATCACCTCTCTAAATTACACATTTGGGCATTCAAAATATTTCTGAAGTTTGTAAAACATGCAAAATGCTCATGTTATAAATTGAAGTAGAAAATATCAGGATCTAAAATTGCTTACATTATTTTAACCACCTCAACACTTACATTTTTGAGTTTTAAAAAAATCTATTTTTCTGCATTTTCCAAGTACAATGTAATCAGGTATTATTTTTATGATTGAAAAATACTAATTATTAACATCTTATTTTCCCACTTCAAATAACCATACTTCCATTTAGGGAAAAGTACAGATTCTCGATAAGATAAGATAATGCCATTAGAACAAAAAGTTGACACAAAAATTAACATGAAATGGACCACAGAGCTAATAAAAGCCAACACCTAAAACTCCTGGCAGAAAACAAAGGAGAAGGCCTTTGCAACTTTGGGACTGGCAAACCTTCTTAAGACACAAAAAGCATAAACTGTAAAAAAAAATAAAAAATAAAATAAAATAAATAATAAAAAAAGCATAAACTGTAAGAAAATAAATAACTTGGACTTAATCCAAATTCAAAACTTTTGCTCTTCCAAACACCCTGTAAAGAAAATGAGAAGAAAAGCCACAAACTGGGAGAAAGTATTTGTAATACAAACGTCTTGACAAAAGACTAGTATCCACCATCTCTTCTGGACTACTTCAACAACCTCCCCTCTGGTCTTCCAGCTGCTCCTGTGGCCCTGACACCATTCTCCACGATAGCCAATTCATGGTGTTTGCTTCCCATGAACATAACACAGTAAAATCTAGACTCCTTTGTTTGGCAAAAGGCCTGCATCCCCACCCCTCTGGTTCTGTCTTCTAGCTCCTGCTGCCCACTCACACACTTCCTCTCTGACCTCACAAGCCACTTTCCTGGTCTGTCCATATTAAATCTCATCCCTGACTTAGGGCCTTTGTACTTGCTGCTCCCTCTACCAGAAATACTCTTCCCCTGCATGGCTGACTAGCATTCTTCTTGTCACAACTCAAAGGTCACCTTCTCATTGAGGCAGATCCTGACACGCTCCTTCTTGGTCACTTAATCAGGCCATTTTCTTCATTCTGCTTACCCTAACTGAACTTATTTACTTTCAATCTTTCCCTCCCACAAAAACATCTGTAGGAGCAGAATAATATTCTGGCTTTGTCCACTGACATATGCCTAGCATGGAATGCCTGGAACATGGTAGATGCTTCATAAATATTACTGCATGACTCCTGACATACCTGCTGTGACAGGCACTCTGCTAGGTACTGGCTGAATGGTTTACGTGTGTTGGTCAATGACTTTTTAATCTCTTTAGAAAAAAATATTTTAAATTCCTAGATCCATTTAAATAGCTAAATACTTCCTAGTACTCTCAAGAAGCCAATTTACCTTCAAGTAAATTGCAAAATTTGGATTTCACCTGTATGTGGGATCAGTACTTTGGGCTAGAATGTTCACATAATTTTGAACAACTCACACCCATGACTAAATGGAAAGAAACAAAAAATACATGTGAGGATGTAAAGTAACTAGAACTCTCATACAGTGCGTTGAGTGTAAATTAATTTAACCACTTTGGAATACTGTTTGCAGTACCTAATAATGTGAAACATCTGTATACCCTATGACCCAAGAATTCCATGCCTACATATATGCCCAAGGGAAATGCATACGTGTTCACCAAAAGATATGAACAAAAAATGTTTGTAGTAGCACGATTCCTAACAGCCAAAAAGTAAAAACAACTCAAATGTCTATCAACAGAACAGATAAATGATGACATATGCACACAGATGAATACTATACAGTAATGGGGTAAATGATCAACAACTACATACAACGTGGATGTATCTTAGAAATAAAATGTTGAACAAAAAGAAGCCAGACACCAAGTGCATGTACATCGAGTAAAAGTTTACTGAGAGAGACTGAGAATACGTATTCTCACTGGTATGTTCTGGCGGGGCGCTGAGAAACTTTCCTCCTGATGTTTCTCTGAAGTTAAATCCTGGAAGTATAAGGTGGTGTCTGAAGGCACAGCCTAAACTGGCCTACTGGAAACCACATGCTTTTGAAGCCTTATGTTTTATATCTTAAAAATACATATGAATTCCCTATTCTTCATCCATGCACATTGAACAGAAATATTTACCTCAAAAAATATTCAAGAAAACAATATTCAAGGGAAGCAGGCCCTGGTTATCCTGTGGTTACAGTACTGTGGCACACTACCTCAGACTTCAGTTTAAAAAAGAACCGCTGGAAAGTAGACTGGTTTGGTTAGACAGCCTGGTTCACGTCTCAGATTCACGACTCATTAGTGCTGGGAGTTTGGGCAACTTACCTAGATATTTTGAGCCCATTTCTTCATTTACATAATGAAGATAACATTATATCTCACAGGTGGTTTTGAGAATTAAATGCGATGATGTTAAGTTAGGTAACTCAATGCTCCTAACCTTTTCCTTCCCTACCCTGTAAGTAGTACTGGGGTGAAAAAAAAGTCAACAAGCAGTTTGCTGCAATATATATATTTTAATTCAAAGTGAATCGACAGTAATACACCATAAATTCTTATTTTGACACTCACCAAAATAGTCACCTGGAAAACCCGCTTTTTGTGACAAAGTACAGAAGGCTTGGTCACATTTAAATCACTGAGAACTAGAGAGAAATACTATCGCAAACCGTAATAGACATTACATCCATAAAAATTTTCCCAGTCCTTATTGTAATATTGCACAGTGCAATTGCTACATGGCAAACTAGTGTAGCATAGAAGTAAAAGCAAAAACAAACCAAAGAAAGAAAGCCACAAGTCTAAAACTGTTAAACAGTTAACAGTTCAAACTCAGTAATCAAATCTATATCATTGGGTTCTTTAAAACAAATCTTCCTACACCTTGCAGTGTATGATTTAACTTTTACTTAACACAAATCAACTTTAAAATTAGTAGTAGAGATTTTTAAAATGAAAAAGTTTTGCTACTACAGTAACATATTTAAACACCCTGAAGGAAAAGAAACGAAATATCAAGATATTTGATTAAAAAATAATTTGTAAATTAAAGTAGTATGCAAATACGCAACTTGGAAGTCATGCAGTGTTTTATTTAAGAAAGCAGTAAAACCAAAGAAAACTGGTAAAAATGGTTTTAAAGAGAGTACAAATTCTTTTGTCAGTATGCTAAATTTAGATTTTAGCAGGATCTTGGATCTTTTTTTATCTTCTTAAACACATAAAAAGCAAGTGATTAGAATCAGTTAAGAGCAGTGTACTTAACTTGGGTACGCCTTTATCAAACAGGACTATTATATTATGAAAACATTGAAGTTTGTCATTCACCATCAATTTAACAAGACATCTCAGTCTTGGAACAGAAATACAGAAAATACGATATTTCAGGGTAGTGAACATGGCCCTGAACAGGAAGAAAACTGCGCCAGTTTTGTACCTGGTACAAACATCAATTAATCCTTTGCACTTGGTGTTTCTGAAACATCCATTGCCAGCACTGATTCTTCTCCAACAAGTGAGCAGATACCAGTAAACTGCTGGACCAGATAAATTAAATTAGAAGGCTGTGGAGGGCAGCAAGTTTACTTAAATAGTGACTCCATAAATTTGCCATCTGTAAATAATCTTTTAAATTAATCTTAGGCTATTCCTTTTTATGTGTAATATATATATATATTTCTATTTATATAAAATGCATAGAATTGATTACTAAAAACACTGAAACTTGTGGGGAAAATTAAGTCCTTCATTTTCAGTGTGACTAAAAATGTACTGCTGGTTTTTATCTTATGATCTAATACTGTAATTTTTAAAATTAATTTCAGGCACATTTATTTCATTGATGATTATTAAATAAAACACTGCTTGTATTCATGGAGTAAAGAAAAGTTTATCCATTATTAGCTTATTGTCAACGCTGTACTAGTGGTATGCAATTCATTTATCAAAGAAATGCTGTAAATCCAAAACAGTTGGAGTTTACACTCAAATGCTTTGTACTGTTTATTCCAGTAAATGCTGTAAGATTATATTCCAGATTTTTAAGGAAAAAAAGTTAAGTCAAGCCTGCAAGATACAGCTTTCTCAAGTGTCTACAATGCCAGTATGAAAATTAAAAATTAAGTTACATTGATACATCCCAGTTTTTTTATATGCAGTGATGAGCACAAACATTAATAGAGATAAAATACTGATGCAAATAACACACCCCAAAATAACATATGCAATTTTTTTCCATCATTTACAATACAGTAGTTACAATGACACTCCAAACAGAAAAGCAAAGTAAAAAATCAAAACCCCAACTTCTATTTCATGTAATTAGACTTATACAGAAATTAGAAGGCTAAATAACAACTAGTTAATCACCTAATTTCACAGCTATCTGAAGTGGCAATCGTTATATAGCAGCTTATCTATGATACATTCAAGATAAATGATACAATTTATTATTTGCCCATAAGCTAAAACACAGCCTGCTTAATACCTTCCTTTAAATTCCACCTCTACACTACAATATACTTGAGGTCTATGCAAAAAGTAGCTACCTTTTATATAGGAAATGGATGATTAAGTCTTTGGTGCTGTAAAAGCAACTTCATTTAAACATCACCACCACCACCAAAAAAAAAAAAAAGGAGGGAAAAACCCAAGACGAACTTCCTAGGAAAACAAGCATGTAATTTCTGTCCCTGACGGAATGTATTAAATAAGCAAACACCACCAACAAGCAAAACAAGTACTACAATGTAAAAATACTTAAAAACAAAACAAAACAAACCCTCTCACATGCATAAATGAAAAATTGCACACAAAGAACTCACATCTTTTCAAGCTTCAATGGTAAATATTCTGCTACTATTTATTAAATACTGCATGGTTTGCCCAAGCTAGGATGAAACCTCATCATGAATCAATGAGCATTTTCTTTCATTATCTACTCAAAGTCATGCCTACTGTACTGCATCTCTAAACATTTTATTAAATCCAATTATACAGCAAACACTCCCAAAATAAACTTAGATTGTATTGCAGTTTCACTTAACAGTATATAAAATGCTGTGTTGTGACAGGTATCAACTATCCATTAGATACTGAATCACTTTTTCTTAAGCACTACTACCTGCTTGCTTTTCTTGAAGCTAGATCATTCAGAAAAATCAAGACAGCAGAATTCAGCTATAGCAAACATGCTGCCCTCTTAGTAAGGAAAAAACAGCTACAACCTGAAATCATACCACACAAAACCAAAAATGAACATTACTCCATCAAAGGAAACTAATGAGTAAGTCTGAACTTTAAGTGCTGCAGTCCTCAACATTTATATATAGTAATAACATTAACAACCTCAAATATTTAAGGCACTATGTGTGGGAACGGTTTACAATGCAGCTGAGATTATTAGAACAACATTTAAGAGCAAAGTCTAGGCAACATTTTGCCCATGCAAAAGACACATGCAAATGTAAAGAACAATAGCTCAATTTCTTAGGTAAGTGACCCAACATTTATACACTAAGACACAGATAATACAATTCACTTGTATGCTGTAATTCTGACATATGTGCATCTGTTGCTCTAAGTCTGTACACAGAATGGCTTCCCAAATATAGACGTGTCTTGCACTAGTTAGAAGGCAATTTTATAAAAAATAGTGGGAGCAAAACTGGACTTCTGCTCCCATAAGTCACCTGCCTAGAGTTACTACATAAGAAGATAACATGACCAAAGACAAGTTATACCAAATGTGCAAAACACATTAAAAGTGAGTTTTTTTTTAAAGCTCAAAGTTGTTTAAATTGCACCCAAGTCTACATGATTCAAAAATAATTTTCTTGTGCCATGGCTAATATTTATTAAATACCATGTTTTATTTTTAATCAAATGTTTATATCATTGAGCTTCCTCAATATACTCTTTTGAATTTTCACATATATGGATACTGGCTGAGTTTGGTTGGACTCAGTGGAAATCCAGTATATGCAGGTGATGCTGCAATGTAAGAATGTGGTGGGAAGATTGGTTTGTACTGAGTCTGATGAATGGTTGGGGATGGTAACAGACGGGGATTTATGCCCACTGGGACTTGGTGAACTATGCCACTGGGATGGGAGATATTATAAGCTGGATGCTGTAACATAGGTCTTGAGGTACATGGAGAGGCTAAGAGGTGGGCCACTGGTGCAGCACTGCTGAGGGAGGCTGATGATGGGTATGGAAGTAGAGTAGGCTGTCCTCCGAGGTGCGTATTTCCAGCCAGATGGGCGTGCACAGCTGTGTGATTAGGACTTCCATGAGAAAGAGTGAATGGATTACTAGTAACACTAGTAGGGATATAAGCTTGCTGTCTTCGATGCCCAAAGTTTCCATTCCACTCTTGATGCCCAGATCCAAAGTGCTGAACCTATCCAAAAACAAAACAAAAAGATTAATTACATATTTTATAAGTCAAAAAGAAAGGGAAAAAAGGGAAATTACAAGATACTCTGTGACTGATAACCCACAGAGGATCTCTCAGATCTTAGCTTATACTAAGTATAAACAGAGTGGAGAAAAACATCGATCAATTTTATATATATATTAGTATTAGCATTTTAATATTACTGCATATTATTATAATATTAACATTGCTACTACCCCGCTAGTAGTGTCACTATTCCTACCACTACTGATAGCTACCATTTGCAGAGCACCTATTATATGTAAGACTAACACTTTACGTACGAGACTGTATTTAATTCTAATTATAGTTATATAGCTATCGTTCCCATTAACTGTGGTCCAGACTTGTTGAAGACACCTGGCCAAGGTACTGTACATAGCATTTGGCAAACCCAGGATGTGAACGCAGGTCTGACTCCAATACCTATGATCTTTTCTTTCCCCCAAGTCAAACACAACTGCCAAGCACAGTGCTGACCAGATGGCAAGTACTCAATAAGGCATCTCTCACCATCACAACTAATACACAAGAAATGTAACCATCAATGCACTGGTGTGCATTCTGATTTAAAGGGCCTAAAACAACAAACAGACTAAAAAACTTTAAGAGAACCTAAGAACCTAATCTTTCTGAAAAATTCAAGTTCCATGGATAATCGGATAATTATCCTATTATTTTTTTTTTATCCTATTATTAAGCCAATTACTTTTTAAGTCACTTGGGATAATGAAAAGGGAAAAATTTATTAAGATTTTATACAGTGTGAGAATCTTTTTCCCCCCAGTTAGAAAACTGCTAAATTTGAATCCCAAAGACTCATAAATTCACAAACATACCTGACTGAAATTCAAATGCTGCTGCTGGAATGCTGATGTCAATTTCTGCTGACGATTACCTACTGCGGAAGGCTGGTTTAATCTTCCAGGAGCAGATCGTCCTTTTATTAATGGCTGGCATACAGAATCTGGCAACAACAAAATACCAGAAAGTAGCTACTTTTTCCTTCTTATGTAAAAATTAGAAAGGTCTTTAGATATTTTACACAATAGTGATTTGAGAACCTTAAAATTAAATACAAAGAAAAGATCTCATGGTTTTCAAGGACTGGGTGATATTAGAAGGTATCTCCTTTGTACAATAGATTTGGCAGGGTCAGGCTGGAAATTCAGAGATGACTTTTGGCTCTAATGTTCCTAAATTAAGACCTTTTAAGGGACAATCAGGGAAACAGAGAGGACTCAGTTTACCTGTGTTTGCCATATGCTCATCGGCATTTAATCCATTTTCTAGTCCCATTGGTGGCACCACAACAGTACAAACAGCTGGTTTGGTTTCTGCGTCAGCAGAGGTTACCAGTTCTGTGTTTTGATGCGTATCCGCCACAAAACTGCTCTCTGCAAACGGGCTGTCATGTCCTGAAGAGTCTGATGTTGGAGAGCCATCCACAGTATCACAACTACTTTCCTGTTCTTCATCTGACATACTACAACAAGAAAGTATTTTTATGAACAATGTTTTTCAACATTAAATCTAAAGTTAAATAATTTCCAGACTCCCAGCAAATTGATAAGAATCTTATTCAATTATTTCATACCTAATTACAACTTCCTTATCAAAAAAACATTTTTCATAGATTTCCTAGACTCCCACATTAATTCTCTTTTCAGACTGTTAACCCTAATTCTGTCTATCTAGGAACACACTCTTGGCACTTATTTTTCCCTCCTTTCCCGTCCCACTTGATCCTTAGTCGCAGTTCATAAAATCCCATTTATAAATTACAGAAGATTTCATCAAGACACTACAAAAGAAGTGCTGTTCTGGATAACTGAAACGAAATGTACAAACACATAAGCATGCAACTTGCGTATTTCAGATTAAATTCTAATGTTATATATGTGCCTTTAGCGATAATTTGGGTCCTTTTAACTAACCAGTTATCTGAAAGGTCTTTCCCACCTCTCTGAAGGTCTAGCCAGTGTCCCATTTCTCTTCTTGCCCCGACCCTTGGGCCCTGCCCACCACCCCCCAACTCCTTGGGATTTCTACAGCATTTATATTGTTTTACTACTCACTTCATACTTAACAATTTGAAGCATTTCTTTTTATATGTATATTTTAATTATATATTTTTATCTTTGTATTTTATTTATATATATACACATCTTACATGTATGTGTGTATTTACATATACGTATGTATAATATCAACTTCCAAACCACATTATAAGTTATAAGAAGAAGATGTGTTAATACTTCTTTATGCTTCCACAGAGCTTAGTTATAACCAAACTATTCAAAACCATATTTCCTGATTATGGAAAAAAGAGAAGACGAATAAAATTAAAGCTGAACTTTTTCAAATTTTGTTTCCACTAAAAAAAAGAATTTCTAAAAGCTAAAATCAAATGTATTTCACTGAAATTTTTATGGCTCATCTCTTAATGCGTTAGTACCTCATACAGGTTAGGAGAAGCTCACTACTTTAGTGGCAAGGCATGTCCCTGGCCAAAAGGAAGGGTAGGAAGGAAATATGCATGAAACCGTGCAAATCAATCACTATGAGAGAAAAAAATCAGCAAATACTCTACTGACAGTGGGTCATTACTTTATTATGCAAAACATTCCTTTTTATTTTGCTGAAGTATATGTTCTTATTCCAAATTTAAATTACAATAGTAGTCTGTGGAGCTGGAGTTGAGAATGTGGCTTTTTCACCCTTTCAAAACAAATGATTCTTTAAAAATCATTTATTAGAACCTCAATTTTTCATTTAGATCTGTTCTGTAATAATAAAGAAAATTACTACTTAAAACCTTAGTTTATAAAAAGGTGATCTAGTTCAAAAATTATGATCAAGAGAGAAGTCACTGTGGTAAACTGGCAGGTACTTACTAATTTAAACAACAACAAAAGAAATCATAGGCTTTTTAGTAGACTTAATATTTATAATGTACTGCTATTGAAATTCCTTTACCTGTTCGGTCTCTTGCAAGGGGATGGGCTGGACTGCCCTGAGGAGCTGGTGCTCAGAGTACTCTCAGGACTACTTAATGAACAAATCCGATCAATATTCAAGGTGCTCTGGCAAGCTTCACAATCCAGATTACCTTTACATCTAAGTAAAGAGGGAAGGGAAAACTGGGTCAAAAATGAGAACATACTTCCCAAGTAGCCAAAATTTACATTATTTAATTAAGGATATGAAACAGCTAAGAGTGACCTACATGGACAAAAATCTAAAGCTCCTAATACAGGAAAAATGCTATAGTAATCATGCTAAATGCTATTCAGGAAGTTTACTCTGAAGGACATGAACAGACAAGTAATAAATCACAAAGTTTTTTTTTCCCACTGCAGCAGAGGGTGCCATCATTATTTAAGGATGCAGGAAAATCGCGGGAAACTGCTTTTGGCACTTACTCTCTGAGCGAATGTCTCTGCGACGTCTCTTCTTCATCAGTGTCACTGCTAATGGTGATCACACTCACCGCAGGACTCGGGGAGTCAGCGATGATGATGGTTTGCCGCTGTTTATCTGAAACTGATGAATCAGGGCCCTGCCTGATAGAAGTTTCACAACAATTTCTTGCCTCTCCTTCTGAGTTATGATTGTCCTGTGTTTCTATGCAACTTGCTTCCTCAACATCTTTCCCATTTACTATCTTTGGAGAAATAAATGCTGATTGTGGGATATTGGTATTCTGCAATGAATTACTCCTGCAATCAAAGGAACAATGTGTTATTTCTATAATCAAAATATATACATGACATTTTTCTAAGACAGCTTGTTATAATTAACAATGCAAACCTTCACTTGTTAAGATTATAACACACTAACATACAGATGAGTCTGTGATATATAAAATACCTCTAGAAATATAAGCGTAGATTGCATTTACATATATTCAAATGGTCTTTATTTTTTGGTAAATGTGATATCTGAGTATCTAAAATGGTCTAAAATTATAGGTAGATAATAAATCAAAAGGGCAATAAAGGCAATCTTACCAACTGAAAGCATTTATTTCCTCTCTTCCTGGCTCCCATTCCATTAGTTTTACCAAAATACCTCTGAGAAATTGAGAAGGGAGCTGGCTTAGTGTTTGTAACAAAGCTATCAAAGAGGTCATTTTGAATACAACAGAGTGACCCTTTGGTGTACATGCAAAATTTATTTTAATGATTAATTTTCAAAATGCAGAGGAAAGTTAAAATATCAATACCAACCTGTTCTGGCACAGTTTATTTTTCTTGGTGGTGGCAGGCTGAGGCCACACAACATGTGCGATGCCCACACTAATTGGCTGAGGGGCTGATAAGGTGATCTGATTGGTTAGAAGAGGTTGTGGCATCACTGAGCTGTAATGATTGCTGTGTGAAATCATTTTCCTAGGGAGAAAATTTAGAAAAATTGAATCCCTACTTTACCATATCTAGTTTGCAAACTATTCACAAAGAAGTACCCTTGTTTTTAACTTACCCCCAGTCTCCGAGCCTTTGTGAACCAGCCATACCCTCAGAAGCTAATGTAGTAGCAGGAGCCATGGGTGTTATCTGTTGCCAGGCAGGTACCAGCATCTGCTGTGTTCTACCAGACCATGTCTGTTGCAGCAAAAAACAAAACCAAAAACAAAAGAAAAACTAGTATGATGCAAGTTAACTCAAAGTAACAATCTTCTAGACGGGAATAAAGACACAGACCTACTAGAGAATCGACCTGACGATCCGGGGAGGGGGAAGGGTAAACTGGGACAAAGTGAGAGAGTGGCATGGATATACATACACTACCAAACGTAAGGTAGATAGCTAGTGGAAGCAGCCGCATAGCACAGGGAGATCAGCTCAGTGCTTTGTGACCACCTAGAGGGGTGGGATAGGGAGGGTGGGAGGGTGGGATAGGGAGGGTGGGAGGGTGGGAGGGTGGGATAGGGAGGGTGGGAGGGTGGGAGGGAGACGCAAGAAGGAAGAGATATGGGGACATATGTATATGTACAACTGATTCACTTTGTTATAAAGCAGAAACTAACACACCATTGTAAAGCAATTATATTCCAATAAAGATGTAAAAAAATTTTTTTAATTTTTAAAAATAAAAAAATTCAATAATTAAAAAAAAAGTAACAATCTTCTAATAATTATAAAAGTTAAAGTCAATAATCTACAAGGATCGAATTCCCATCTAGGTCATTTTCATTGTTTCCAACAGCACAAATGGATTAGTGCCTCTACCTGAGTAAAAGGAGGACAGCACATATGTAAAAATAATGAATATTACCAACCTGAGAAAGAACTCCTGGTCGGATCTGTAGTGGCTGCATGGCTGGGGCCTGCGTTACAAGGGGTACTGTATTATCTACCCTTATTGAATAACTAGTGGGTTTACCATGTGTTGCAGGAATACCTGTGAAATAGAAAAGAACAGTTCTCAAATAAAAGAAAAAAATTTTCTCTGAGTTACCTTACAAAACTCTTAAATTTATGAATTGCTAAAATTCTTATTAGGATTATGAAAAAATTCCCTGCATAAAATTTTCATAATATTAGAAAGCAATCTATTTGGAAAGTGAGATACTGTCTATCTACCTTGTGGTACCTCATTCCAAAAATTGTTATAAAGCTACTCTTTCAAAGTTAAATGATTTGTTTTTGAAACTTCCCATTCCTTTTAAAGTTTGCTATTATAGCTTTCCTTTCATTTTAGAAAGTTCTGCCACTGGTAAGACACGGAAAGGTGAATCTGGCTCAACATCCTTATCCTCTAGCAGGTAAATGTTCATCTTTTCATACAAACTTTTAGCTATGCTTGGTATTCTCTTCTTTAAAACTATGAAAGGATCTTATACACGTCACCAAAGGAGGAATGTATCACAACTTCAACTTCAATGGCCATGATGGTTTACATGATTCAATAAAATTCAGGATGGCACACTCATTTCAACCTCTAAAGGAAAAGCAAAAAACAAACTTTTCTGCCTTATATGATACAACTAAGCATTTATCATTGTGGTTTAATCTACTAGTATTTCTAGTGGAGAGCTACTGGAACTCCAGGACAAACATGTTCCATTTTGCTTACCCCCTAGGAAAATTAGAAAGCAGGATTACTACCCACGTTAATCCTGTTAATATTAATATGTCTGTGTCATACATTGCAAGAGCACCTTGCAAATATTAAGTCTTATGGTACTAAACTTTAAGAGAGTAAAGTAGTATTACACCAACTAAGAACTTTGACTAACAAGATTTTAGGGATATCTCCTAAGATTAGAAAGCTGAGTTACTAGAATAAATTCACTACTTCATAATTCCAGTCTATTGTATTGTACTTACTTTCAGTATGGGCTGGCATATCATTTAAACATAATCAGTTTTTGGATAAAAGAGACCTTGTGTGATCAGCCATTTAAAAAAATTTTTTTTAAACAATTATTTTTTTTTCCTACTGAAAAATAACCTTACACTTTTTATTGCACAAATATTTGTAAGTGATAATTCTAAGGAGAATTTTATTGTGTTTATTTTCTTCACAGAGGTGCTTATCCTACTGGCAGGGTGTTCTACCCTCTGAACTCCACCTAAAGAGCTACATGTGAGGGACTTCCCTGGTGGTCCAGTGGTTAAGACTCTGCGCTTCCAATGCAGGGGGTGAGGGATCGACCCCTGGTCAGGCAACTAAGATCCCACGTGCTGCAGTGCATGGCCAAAAAAAGTTTAAAAAAAGACAAAGAAAAAAAAGAGCTACATGTGAATTAGATCTACAAAGATCTATGAGTTATTTTTTTAAACTGACCTTCTTACCCTTTCCAAAAAGCATGTCTTGATCAGCAAATTCTCCAAGGAATGGAATATGAGCACACCCAGGCTGTGTAGATATATTGCAGCAGTAGAGAATCTCATCAGAGAAAAAAGCATCCTCACTTTGATAAGGATGAAATCACAGAGCAAATTCTTACATTCCCCCCAAAAAAGATGGCCCTTAAATTCTCCTCGTAATCAATGCCTTAAGACAAGAAGAATTCTCCTATAATCTTTTTTTTAAAAATCAAAATCAAAAGTGGGTTCAGGGCTTCCCTGGTGGCGCAGTGGTTGAGAGTCCGCCTGCCGATGCAGGGGACACGGGTTCGTGCCCCGGTCAGGGAGGATCCCACATGCCACGGAGCGGCTGGGCCCGTGAGCCATGGCCGCTGAGCCTGCGCGTCCGGAGCCTGTGCTCCGCAACGGGAGAGGCCACAACAGTGAGAGGCCTGCGTACGGCAAAAAAAAAAAAAAGAAAAAAGAAAAAAAAAAGTGGGTTCAGATCCTAATTTTCTATATGCTTATTAGGTTGGCTAAAATTTTTATCTTCGATTACATTTGCTTGATACCTGGAAAGCATGACACAAAAAGTTTAAAGACTGTTCTAGTACAACAGAGGAGAATTTTGCTGGAATGCATTTGATTCTAAAATAGCAGTTTTCATCCAGAGGGGATGAATAAGTAGCTTTTCAGATTGCCAAATAATGTTAAATGCTTGTTTAGTAAATACAACAACCTACACTCAAATTTGTTAAGTAAAAGCTTGTCTAAGCCTTCTGTACTTTAAACATGGCACAATATTAGGGATGTGGCATCCATATAGCTATACCTACACGTTATATCTATAGTATCTAAAATATATGAAATGCATGATGAACTTAAACAGTGTAGACCCAAGGTAAAAAATTTAAAGTGAAGGACAAGAGACATAAATTTTATTTTAAAATCCAAAGTATAATGGTACCATAACTGCTACCCAATAATCATTTAAATATGTTTCTTTGAAATGGATTAGCACATTATGAGGTAAAGGGGTAAGAAGGTCAATACTGGGATTTTCTACAGAGATGTCAAAATGGATTAGAGGGAAAGCTTTCATTTCTAAGCAGACACTATACTAAGATAAGAAACAGTGAGACAACATATTACAGAGCCTGCCTGTTATGCTGCTGCAGCTGCACCTGTTAGTTCTTTAAGCAAACAAATATTTTGCTTTCTCTCACTATTAATTCTAAAACTATTGTTCTTCACATTTGATGAGTTAATGAGCCTAAAAGTATCTCCTTTTCTTTCTGTTATCCTTGTTAGGAACCACTTGCAGTTGTTAACATATGTACAGAAAGGTTACTAACCTTTTATTAATTACAAGCTACATGAAAAGATAAAAGATTTGCCTAACCTCATTGAATGTTTTAAGAATGATGCCCAATTGTATTTAGAAATGTGTCCACAAAGCCTTTTGGTACAAACAGAAGGTAGCTCTGAAAAAAAAAAATTGTTATTCCAAATCTTTTTTTTTTTTTTTTTGGCTGTGCCGCACGGCTTGCAGGATCTTAGTTCCCCTAACAAGGATCAAACCCGGGCCCCCAGCAGTGAAAGCCCAGAATCCTAACCACTGGAAGGCCAGGGAATTCCCTGCTATTCCAAATCTTGATGAAATATACCACACTGTAGGTAGGTGACCCCAAAACTGATTTTGGTACACGGAAGAGATCATTAGAACCTAAGAATCTATTAGTACAGATTAAAAACTCATCTAAGTGAAAATGTATTTGTCAAGATACCACTTACGTAGTAACTAATTGAAAAACAAAAAAGCATCAGTCTTGCATGCTCAAGTATTTAGAAGTAAAATGTCTATGACTTACTATTAACAGTATGTGTATGTGTAACAGACAGATAGAACAAATACACCATGTTAATACTTGTTGAATCTAGGAGAAAGGACATTATTATTCTTTGAACTTCTCTACAATAAACAGTTGAAGAAAAACAAAGAAACACAACAGCATCTTTAAGAGTGCTGACAATATGATATAGGTATTTTTATTACCAAACCAGCCATGGGTCACTGTCACAGATAACAGGCCAAAGCTACCCTGGTAGAACCAAAGTGGCTAAAGAGCTGCTATGTTTTCACATCTCTCATTACCAGCCAAGCAAGTCAACAAACATATTTTTGGTGCTTTGTTAGGCACTGTGGGGAAGATTAAAATAAAAACTTTAAAAAGTTGCTCACATCCTTAAATGAAATAAAAATTTCAAATATAACCTTCAGAATCCAGAAATATTACAGCTGGAAACGATCAAGATAGTATCTATTCAGTCTGTTTTCTTTGACAAAGGCTGAAGCAAGTTAACAGACTTGTCTGGGATGGCAGAGCAAACAGCAGAAAGAGAACTAGATCCCAGGCCGACTTAGCACCAAGAGCTCTCACTTACACTATACAGCATTACCACCATGCTTCAAAGAGTCATTTCAGGCCCATTTGGAATCAATCTCTTGATTTTAAGATATAACTAGATGTCACAGCCTAGCAAGGACAAAACGCTACCGAAGGACCTAGGAAAGAGGGCTTTATGCTAGCTATTCCGGTCAAAAAGTTCACTGCTATCACCCTTTTACCACTAAGAAGTTCCTCAGTGTGAAAATTTATGGCATCTTCAAAGGTATTCTGTCACCATCTCACTTGAGGATTTGATTCGATATTTTTATCTAAATAAGGGCAATTTGATCAAAATCAATCTTCAAACAAACAAACAAACTAAGCTATGGGGAAAGAACAAGACTACAATATTTTAGGAAAGAAATCCTCTGACCAAAACTTAAAGAACTGAGCTCTCAATCACTGTAATGTCCAGCGACGACATGCAGATAAGTACTTACTTGAACATCTGGAGCAGTTATACCCAGTATAGGACAATCCATACCTTTCCAAGTTCATTAATTTCCACTAAGGTATGTTATCATGCTAGACTCTACAGGAAATACAACTGTCATATGGTCCATTTTGTTAATGATGACTACAGTGGAGCTGCAGTCAAGGAGTATCACTGGTCTAAAGGCTACTGACCTACTTAAATTAAATGTAAATGTAGCAGTAAACGTAGCAAAACCCATGCAGTGTATTTAATGAATAGATGCCTAAACTTATTTTAAAGTAATGCATGCCTAAATTCAAAGTGTGATTTGAATAAAAGAATACCTTGAATAGCTGGTGGACAGATAATCAGTGTCTGCTGAAAAGCATCACCACAACCAAAATGAGCAGTTCCAGCCTGCAGAGGAATCCCATGGTGCACAACTGAATGAGCAGATGTGGTTAATGCCTGAAACGATAGACGTACATGGCATTCATTATACAGAGCAGGCTTCTAATTGCTGTACACATACTTTATAAGTAGAAATCAAATGCATTTCAAAAAATCGTAATTCTATGATAAAAATGGACCCAGAAATTGATCTTACTGAAGTCTACTTTTTGTAGAGTTGAGACATAGAAGGGCAGGTAGATAATATTGAAAGAATAAAAGGTGAAGGAAAAAAATGGATTTGAGTAGATATGCTCCAATTGTTACCCTGAAATATTAGAGATTTAACAGAACAGCCATAGTAAGACTTCATCAGCACTGGAACTTCTAACTGCTGACTTGGAAACTTCTGCATATTTCAAAAGCAAATCAGCAATCATTTAAAAAAAAAAAAAAAGAGGAGCATAAAGTATCAAATACTATAAGTTCTTACCTGACTTCTTAATGTGCCAATTTTAGTAAAATTTGCTGTCAGATTAGCAGTACTGCTTGGAGCAACTGGTCTCAAGAGTGAAGTTTTATTGTGATTATTTGTGTCACATGAATTCGGATGGGACTTACAAATATCCATAATATGAAAACAGGACTTTACACTGCAAAAGAAAAATCGAAAGGTAATTGTAATATTATTTTTTTAATGTTTAGAGTAGTTTAAGATTAAAAATTATTTCCAAAAGGAAAAAAAAGTCTATGGCTTGCACTTAATCTGCATATTTCCAATAGTATTTCTACCAGGAAACCCTGTAAGATCAAATTTCAAAGCAAGCAGAAGAATATACTTATATCTGGAATATTTTCTTGAGACAGCAAAGCAATAGTGAGCACTTTTTGGTTATAATTTTATGACCCCTACTCTAAATAGTTTTTTTCTAAACTTCTAGATCTCCACATCCCTAAATTAATGGCACCATGTATGTGGTTATTACGTTATTTTCAAAGTGCTTATATACAGAAACCATTAGACATTTTTAAGTACTGGGGGTGTGGAGACTAGTTGGGCTTTATAAAAACATCGATTTTAATTGTAATTCACAATAACGAATATCAGTTTGTTCCTTTACCTCCTTCATTCAATATTTTAAAAATATTAAAAGAAGCTATTTTAAGTCACTTACTTTACTCTCTTCAGCCTATAAAAAAGAGGACTGGGGTTCAAAGAATTCACAAGATTTGCCTAAGGTAACTCTTCTAAGTCCTTCTCAATTTGGGCATATACTCTTCTCTACTAACCCATAAAAAAAACCTCCTTTCCTTCCACAACACAGAGGGGAAAGAAGGGGGACAAGAAAAGCAAATGCTGTGAAAGGAAACTGAAAATGGAGTTTGCAGGACTCAAAATTGAGGGAGGAACAACTTAACACTTCCTTTAACTATAAATATGCCTGGTTATTAAGGTAAGAATGTCATGTAAAACGACATCACTCAGTCATCCTCAGTATGCTATTTTGGAAAAAGAACACTGGAATGTGATTTAGATTTGCATTCTATTTCTACTGTGCAATTTACTGTCTATGTGAACTTGGCCAAGTTAGCTTAATCTCCTTTTACTCAGTTTACTTATATTTAATGAAGAAATTGAATCATTTTTCTAACACACTGGTTTACCACAAACAGCATTATCATTTCTCCAGAATCATTTTAAAAGATTTTAGAGTAACATACTGGTTGCTATGCGGGAAATCTAGAAGATGTTTCATATTAACAAAAGCATGGTTCAAAGTCTCTGCTGGAGTAATTCTTAAATCTGCATCAATCAGCAACATTTTTTTCAACAGACTAACAAATTCTCTTCTATCAGCTTTCTCAGCCAAAAGATCACTTCCTTCCAAATCCATCACTGTGTTCACCTGCAAAATCAAAATTTCAAGTCATCGAATAAAAATAAGCCATACAAGGTAGTATATGTTAAAGTCTCACAGTTTACAAAAAAAGCCCACAACACAGGAAAGAACAAAGAACTACAATTATTTTGAAATAAGAAAGAACAATTGAGTTTAACAAATCCTCAAAAGTATTTTGAGGTACCAAAGAGCATTCAAAGCAGGAAAAAAAGATTTTTAACTAAACAAATATCCACTTCTAGAGAGATGTAAGGAAAAGAAACATGTCTGTTAGAGCTTTCCTTTTTAAAGAAAATACTTGAATAATACAAATTAAATATGTGATAAAGACAAATGCAATTTAGTCCCTGAAACCTCAGAATCAATTTTGTTTGAAAAGCTTAAAAACAGCAAGCATTCTATGTCATATAGAAAATGATTAACGTGTTTTGGCATTCTTGGCATTCAACTCCACCAATTTAAGCATAAGACTGACGAATGTGTCTATGGTACTCACATGCACTATATCATCCAGACTGTTGAATATGTACTTTCTGGCTTCTTTAGACTTCATTCCTGTCTCAGCCTCGTGTTCTTCCAGTGTCTTATCGAATATATCAGAGAAGGAAAATATCTTATTACCCACCATTTGTAAATCCTTTATTTCTTCAATTCTGGCACACTTAGCCTAATATATTGAATATTCTAAGGCAAGTAGTAGTTTCAAAAGAATAACTATCAAAAATGTAATTTTGGGACTTCCCTGGTGGTGCAGCGGTTAAGAATCCACCTGCCAAGGCAGGGGACACGGGTTTGAGCCCTGGTCCGGGAGGATCCCACATGCTGCGGAGGAACTAAGCCTGTGTGCCACAACTACTGAGCCTGCACTCTAGAGTGTGCGAGCCACAACTACTGAAGTCGATGCGCCTAGAGCCTGTGCTCCGCAACGAGAAGCCACTGCAATGAGAAGCCCACACACCGCAACAAAGAGTGGACCCAAAGCAGCCAAAAATAAATAAATAAAATAATTTTTTTTTAATGTAAGTTTTTAGAAGTATACAAAAAATGAGAAGTTCAGGTTCAGATCAAAACATATTACACATATAGATAAATTCCTTAACAAAATAACTAAAGTGAATCATTAAAGATTTACTAATCTTAGGAATAATTTAGGTACTTGGGTTATGTAGTAAGTGGTTAGATTCAATCCCCGTCCTATAAAGCTTAATAAATGTAGAACTGGGTAGGGAAGATAACACAAAATGATACACATAAAAAATTTTTAAACTATTTAAAATGAGTTAATAATTGTGCTGCCAGGTTAGAGAATGAGCTAAGGTATTCAGAAAGGACTCTCCTTGTTAAAAGTGGGGGGTGGGGATTGTCAAAAATGAAAATTCAAAAGAAGAAAAAAATGCAATGAAAGAGGGCTTCCCTGGTGGCGCAGTGGTTGAGAGTCCGCCTGCCGATGCAGGGGACACGGGTTCGTGCCCCGGTCTGGGAAGATCCCACATGCCGCAGAGCAGCTGGGCCCGTGAGCCATGGCCGCTGAGCCTGCGCGTCCGGAGCCTGTGCTCCGCAACGGGAGAGGCCACAACAGTGAGAGGCCCGTGTACAGCAAAAAAAAAAAAAAAAAAAAAAGCAATGAAAGAAAAATAGGCACAGAGGGTATTATCTGTGAACATGAGGCATCTTAGAATATGTTTTTCTAAATTTTTTTTAATGTATTACCTTTAATCTCCAACCAGAATGAGAGATATCTGTTTCTCTGCAAAAAAATCTTGTGGATTTTGTACCCACATTTAACAGCTGCTCTCCTGGTAAACCTTGAGTCTGAGAAATGTATCGAATCTGAAAAATAATTTACAAAACAGAAGAGTTATTCTTTTATTGCATTAAGATATTTATTGAACAACTATATCAGACACTAAGGTAGATGTTAGGTCAAGAATTAAATGATGTACAGTGTGTGCCCTAAGAAATCAGTCCAGTGGGAAACATACAAGTAAGCAATTATAATACAGTGTAATATATATTGATATAATACAGGTATAATAAATACATGTCTTATGGAAAAACAAAGAAGAGACACATAAAATAATTGTAGTCATATAAAGTTCCAGGTGATGCTCAAGTTGGGTCAAAAAGAACAAACAGTTTGTTAGCCCTGAAGGAATGGAAAAAAATCTGAATTATGATGATTTATGCTAAGGTTATAATATGAGTAAATATGGAAAATAAAAAGAATACATCCACACATTCAGAGACTGAAGTTCACTAAGGGAGAAATGGCAAGAGACGAAATTGATCTAGCAGGCAAAGGGCTTTATCAGTAGGTTAAGAAGTTTGGATTTTACTCTGAGAGGCAAAACTGGGAAACCACTGGAGAAACTGGAGAAATCTACACAGGCAACTGACAAGTTACTTGACTTAGTGACAAGCTGACGTGGTGAATTAGGGCTATGGGAGCACTGGAGGGGACGCATCTATGTCACTGGCATATGTGTGCTTGAGTCAGTAGAGGAGGACACAGTGTAGATGAGCTCTCTCATGACACTGAAAAGCTCCAGCCTCAGGGCCTCTGAACTTAACATCCTTCTGTTTGAACACTGTTCCCCCAGACATCTGTATGGCTAGTGTTTCACTTCCTTCAGCTCTCACCTCAGATGTTACCTTATTCATGAGGCCTTTCATGCCCCACTAATAAATAAGAACAAGCTCTCCCCTCTTAGTACCCCTATCTCTACTTATTCTGTTGTATTTTTCTCTATTGTGCTTTTTTATCATCCGATATTCTGGTACATTTACTTTGTATTTTCTTACCCCATTCTGCAGTAGAATGTAAATTTCATGAGGGAAGAACTTTGTTTTCTTACACGTACACCCATGACAGTGTCTGGTACATAGGTGGCCCTCAAATATCTGTTCCCCAGATCAACAACTGGGCAGCACAGGGAATAAACAGAGGCTTAACCCCTTGAAATTGTGTTTGAGAACACAGGATTCTTTTTTTAAACCTCAAATACAACTAGTCCATCCTCTCCTGCATCTTCTATTTCTTCCTCTGTATGAGATTTTTGCCCTCGATCTACAAAAATGTTTAATATCTTCCAGCCTAAAAACAACAACAACAAAAAACCCAAAAACTCTCTTAACTATTTAAAACACTTTTCTCATTCAGTTAAAAGCATTAAAATAGTGGTCTATATTTTACTTTCCATTCTAACCTCAACACACAACAATTGGAATTTTACTATTACTCTCACGAAATGATAATGTCCTGTTATTAACTGACACATTTAATAGTCACATATTAATCCTTATCTTACTTCAACACTACTGGCTATTTTCAAGTGAATAACTTGAAAACTCTGTTCCTTTCATTTCCACATCATTCTTTTCTATTTCTCTTCCTACTTCTTGGCACTCTTTAACTGCCTTCCTCCATTTGTTATATGGCATTGCATTCTAGAGTTTTATCTGTCTTCTTTCCCTCTACAAGCCCCACGTGCCCATAGTTTTATCTCTAATTCTATGTCTAAATATTTATCTCTAGCTCTGGAGCTGTAGATCCAACTGCTTACTGATACTCTCTATCTGGCAGGCCTTTAGGTACCTCAAAGTGAACATATTCTAAACTGATTTTCCTTAAACCTGTTAATCCTCATGTATTTCCCCCTTTGGAGACTACCACCAACCACCCGAATCAGAAACCTGAAATTTATGCCCAACAAGTACCTCGCCCTCATCACCCAACATCCAAAACCGTAACAATCTTACCTCATTAGTATTTTTCATAACTGTCTCTCCTCTCCATTCCTCTTTCAGGTCTTCTTCAATTCTGAGTTATACAATCTCACAAGCCTCCTAACTAGTCTACCTGCCTCCCTAATGACCCCATCCACTCACTCCCAATTCATTATTCACATTGCTAAGAACAAGAAATTGCTAACAGCCATTTTGATAAAATGAAAATCTGATTATTACTCCCCTGTATAAAATTACTTTACTGCCTACAGGATGGATTCCAAATCTCTAAACATGGCACACAGGCCCTCCAGCTTTATCTCTTCCGGGCTCTTTACATGCTCCTGTACTCCAGCCCCCTCTAGCACCTGCTAAACCTTGCATGGGTTAGTTTCTCTTTCCTAGATTGCTCTCTAACCCCTACTTATCAACATCCCTGTTCCTCTCCCTCCTTACTCCCCTCCCTGCCACTTCACCAAATCCACGTGGCAAACTTTTACTGTTCCTTCTTCAAGACTCAATTCAAGAAATTCTCCTCTGTAAAGCTATGCCTAACCATCCAAAACAGAGGCAATCACCTTCCTCTGTGCTACCATCACACCTAGAACATAACAATTTTAATGCATTTATAACATTACATTACAATTATTTTTACACGTCAGTTTTCCCTGCTAGACTACGTGCCTCCTAACAAGAGTCTATGTTCATGCTATTTGTATCCCGAATTTTACATGAAATGATAACTAAAATCTCCACCTTACAAATTAGTTTCGTTACATTAAAGTGCAGTACCTCCCCCTCACCCCACATCCCCTAAGTGCCTGAGTTCCTTGTTTTACGGAAATAGAAAATGAAAAGTACTAAGAGCTTAGTATCTTGATGTTGCGTCAGAGTATCGCAGATGGTAAGAAAGGTGCTCAACAATTCAATTTCAACAAACATACACAGGGCATTTATTATGGGTCAGATGCTAAAGCTATGCAGAACAATAAAATATGTTGCCAATCTTCAAAATTTATTCAAAAAATTCAGTAGAATAAATATTTAAGCACATAATCTGCAATTAAACTAGGAAATGCCATTATAAAGAAAAAAACAAAGTGCTAAGAGAATACCACAGAGCAATTAATATACCTAAGAAGTTGAGATGGCACTGAAAAAACAAAACGGCAAATGAACCTGCCAAGTTTATTTTTGGTCGTAATTCCTGCCAGTCATTTGAAAAGAACTTGTTCCATCTGTATGCCCCTCCTGTTTCCAGTGGATGAAGGGTGGGGACCTGACCTAGAAGCAATTAATTCATAAATTTGCCTTGTGAACTCAACTAGAATTAAGCTAAGCAAATCAGATTTACAGTGTCAGAAATGCAAACTAAGAAATTCCAGATACTGTTGGAGGATGAGCTGAAGGGTTATAAGGCAGAGCTAGAGTTTGATGACCATGTTAACATAACCAGAGTTAAGAGTGAGCAGGAATTCTGAGTAGCAAGTTAGAACAGATAAAAGCACTTAAAGAGCAGCTAAGTTATACTTAAGATCGAGCACCAGAGTGAAATTCTACCAAAGCCTGTTAATTTCTCTAAGTGTTGCCTTGAACCTAAAAGCACCTTCAACACCAGACTTCACAAAATCCAGTCATATTAAAGCTCATTCTTGGATTTTTGGACAGTCCACACAAAAATAAATGAACTTTTCCTTGAGCCAACTTGAGAAGGTCTCTTTGAAACCTGAATAGCTTGACAAAATAGAATTCTTTAAAGATTCCCACCCCCACCCCTGGAGTGAGCTCTATTCTTCTTACATAAGATATAATTTGATATTACCAAGCATAATAAAATTTGAATATAAATTCAGGCTTTCGGCTGCTCTGGATAAGATTCTACCTAAACTCTAAAAAACATTTTTCAAGAACAATCAACATTTACCAAGTAAATACTGTCCATTCATCCATAAAAATATTATTTAATTTCCTAGAATGTTACTGATATTTCCCCAGTAAATATAAGTCAAATTGAGTACATACAGCACTAATGAGACAGTATACCTACAATTAAGACAGGAAGGGATCCAAGCACAGTACCAATTCACAGGGCAGCCTTCTCCACACATACACAGTAAATACACTTGTATACGAAAGGAAATAAAATGCACATATGACAAAATATATTCTCAACATGGTCAGTGCCTAGTTGTAGAATCCAAAATTCAAAGAAGAAATTGCCTTGGAAAGACTTTAAGAGATGACACAGATGATTAAAGGGCTAGAACACAAAGCCCATAATAAAGAATTTAAATAGTCTGAAAAGTTTTTCCTGGTGACTCAAATTTGGCCTTGAAGTATACTATACGTATACTGTTAAGTCTTTTTCACCTCCTTTGAAAAAAAACAATATTACAAGGTTAAATATAGGTTACACAAAAGACATATCAACAAGGGTTAAGAAAGAGATGTTACAATATATTTCACAGAAGTCTTTATCTTTGTAAATGTTCCATGTGCACTTAAAATGTATGTATCCTGGGCTTCCCTGGTGGCACAGTGGTTGAGAGTCCGCCTGCCTATGCAGGGGACACGGGTTCGTGCCGCGGTCCAGGAGGATCCCATGTGCCACGGAGCGGCTGGGCCCGTGAGCCATGGCCGCTGAGCCTGCGTGTCCAGAGCCTGTGCTCCGCAGCGGGAGAGGCCACAGCAGTGAGAGGCCCGCGTACCAAAAAAAAAAAAAAAAGTATGTATCCTGCAGTTTTGCGTGTAGTATTGGGTGTAGTGCTCTATGCCTGTATCACTAGGTCAACTTGGTTAATCATGTGTTCAAATCCTCTATATTCTTGCTGATATTTTTCTATCTACTTTCTCTATCAATTACTGAAAGAAATGTGCTTTAAATCTCTAATTATGATTGTGGCTTTGTCTCTTTTTTTGGTTCTATCAATTTTAGATTTATAATATTTTGAAGCTGTTGCTAGAGATATAAAATATAGAATTTCTGTGCTTGTGTTGAACTGAATTTCCAAATTAATTGGCTGGGCTTCCACTCTTTATAAATAATGCTGATATATTTGTAATATACAAACACTCCTGTTGTTAAAAGCAATGTTATTAACAAAAGCAAAACAGAAGAAGAATATCTTGTACAACATATATTCTGAGAGATAAATATTTGTACAAAATGTTATCACGGGGGCTTCCCTGGTGGCACAGTTCGAGCCCCAGTCCGGGAAGATCCCACATGCCGTGGAAAAACTAAGCCCATTTGCCTCAACTACTGAACCTGTGCTCTAGAGCCCGCGAGCCACAACTACTGAAGCCCGCGCGCCTACAGCCCGTGCTCCGCAACAAGGGAAGCCACTGCAATGAGAGGCCTGCGCACCGCAACAAAGAGTAGCCCCCGCTCACTGCAACTAGAGAAAACCCGCACTCAGCAACAAAGACCCAACGCAGCCAAAAATAAATAAAAATTAAAAAATTTATTTTAAAAAAAAGTTATCACGGGACAAAACGATAAACTAGCATAGGCTGCTGGTTCCTTCCCTAGAACTCAAATCTGGAGACAGAATACAAATGGAGGTTGATGAATCTGAATAACTAATATACAGACTGTGAAAACCCTCTTCGAGCAATAGCAGATTGACAGTGGTAGGGTAGAGGTGGAGTCTGGAAGAGGGTCAGTGCCAGGGAGCTAGGGCAGACTAGAGCAGGGTTCAGCTGGACTCTTAGTGTCTTGAAAGTATCATTATCCACGAAGTAGTGTAGAGGCGGTCTACTGCTAATAGCATAGCTTCTGGATTCAGACTGCCCGTGTTAGACTATTGGGCAAGCTTATTAAACTTCCCCACACCTCAACTTTCTCATCTATAAAACTTCATAGGGTTGTTGTGAACATTAAATGAGTTAAAGTGTTGACAGTTCCTGGCACCCAAAAGAGCTCGATAAGTATTAATTAGTAATGTTACTACTATTGCCCACTGTACTGTCACTGTAAGGCAAAAAATAAGTTAAAAAAATAAAATAGCAACAACACCCCAATTGGGTATCCAAGTATATCATGGCAGCTGATGCCCAGAATAGGAAACAGATAACAGACAGAGGCGTGCCCTTTTACATCCTAATTAGATGATCATAATCCAGGGAGTTGAGGAAATTTTATGAAATTCAACCACATAAATAGACTAAAGTAAAAAACAACCCCAAAAAACCCCACTCATGAATATTTTAATAGATGCACAAAAGCATTTCAGAGTCCAAACCAATTTAGGATTAAAAAAAAAACAACTTAGGGCTTCCCTGGTGGCGCAGTGGTTGGGGGTCTGCCTGCCAATGCAGGGGACATGGGTTCAAGCCCTGGTCTGGGGGGATCCCACATGCCATGGAGCAACTAGCCCCTTGAGCCACAATTACTGAGCCTGCGCGTCTGGAGCCTGTGCTCCACAGCGGGAGAGGCCGCGATAGTGAGAGGCCCGCGCACCGCGATGAAGAGTGGCCCCCGCTTGCCGCGACTAGAGAAAGCCCTCGCACAGAAATGAAGAGCCAACACAGCCATAAATGAATGAATGAATGAATAAATAATTTTTTTTAAAAAAAGGGCAAAATTCCTTAAAAAAAAAAAACTTAAAATTAGGAATAAAGGGATAGCCCTTATCTTGAAAACAGACATTTATCAAAACCTCTACAGCAAGCATCATATTTGAAAATGACTATGAAGTCCAAGATTGGAACCAAAAAAACACATCACTCCTATTTGTTTGTATTCATATATTTTGGAAAATACCTTTTAAAACACTGAATTGATAACTGTGTGGCTATTGATGCTGTATGCTATTAACTTTTTTCAATTACTGTACCCATTTGGAATTAAAGTAATATACATTCTGAAAATATTGTGAATCTGGATCAGATAACACCTCCCAGTTTAAAAAAAAAAAGAAATCTATTACAGATTTTAGAAAAACTGAGCTTTGGTCAGGACTTTGTGTTAAATTACCACTGTAACTTTTGACAAGTCATTTCATTTTTCTGGGCCTCAGTTTTCTCCTTTATAAAATGTGAAGGGGTAGTAACTAGATAATCTGTAGGGTCCTTTTCAGTATCAACATTAGTTGTCCAACACTAGAACTGTAAAGTCCAAATCCACAGTACAACAGCAAACTGACCTTTATATTGCCACTAGATGGTGTCCTGCTCCAGAGTACTATGCATGTCATAAATTGTGGTTCACAAAGCCAAAGGTATATTTCTACAATTTGACAGGTACCTCAGTACTTCAGCAGCTAAGGGATTATGGGACTCTCCAACTAGATCACTAACTCTTTCAAAACTAGTAACAGTTTGGCACCTGCATCAAAGTTAATGATTGGGTAAAAAGATGAAGGAAGCTAGAATGTATGGAAATTTTTATAGAAATGGTATTTTAAGAGGTATGTTCAACATGGGGGAAAGTACAGAATATTAAAAAAAACACCTGGCCTAAAAGAGAAATTTTATGGGTAGAAAGTCATTGGAAGAGGATAAGATTAAAGTTAATGATAACATCTAATTTAATAGTTAATATTAAATGACTTTTAGGGTCGTCTCAGCAACATTTAAGTCACTAAATTAACTACCTCTCGTATCCCCTTTTATACAGAAAGCTAAATCTTAGAAATCAGGCATTTTGCTACAAGTTATGTGTGCTTTAAAATGTTCTGTTTTCTATTTTTTTTCATGTTTGAAAGTTAAATAGTATAACATTTAAATAAAAATATAAGCCAGACACAATATATGTAACCACTGTTAATTCTGACTAACATTTTCTACTAAAATATGAGTTGAGTATATATATATCTAATAAGGGAGATGCTATGAAACTTTCAAATAATAGTGAAGAAGATAACAATTACCCAAAAAAGAATCTTGATATTAAAAACCAAGTAAATAGCAAACAACACTGTCTAGTAGCTTAGAGAGACTAATGAACACACCTGAAAACTACCATGAAAAGTGTGTAGTGAGGTGATTTGCTGGATTTTATTGAGAGTCATTTCAATAATGTTAAGCTAGACTTTTAGCACCACCAAAAACAGCTAAAAATACTAAAGAGGGTTAGGGTGACTGAGGTACTTAAGACCAGTAAAGGTTGTTGGTTCAAGACCAGTAGCTATGATGACTTTTATTCCTTGGGAGAGGCTGACATTTCAGCTGTCATCACCCAAGTGATGTCTGTCACCCAAGCAAAGCACTATTATTTAAATGGACACAGTCCAGCCCTTTATATATCTATAATATAAAAATGGTACAAAAAAATTCTCCCAAAAGGTTTTCAGGCCTGTGGATTATACCCTTGTTTATGAAAACACTTTAAAAATCAAGTTCTGTTTTGAGTCCTGAATTTAAATTCCGTTAGATCCAAGGTTTTGCCAATTTATTCTAAAAGGAGTCTCACATGTATTGTATACCTGGGAAAATGCGTACCTGTAAGTCTATTATTTTTCTTTACATTCTACCAATTCTACTGGGTTATCACGACAGTTCTATTACCTGGTCATACTCCAAGGCTCCTGGGTAGAGAGGCCATCCAAGGAATAATTCTGCAATCACGCATCCCAGTGACCACATGTCTATGGCTTCACAAAATGGCAACCCCAATATAATCTCTGGAGCTCTGAAATTTAAAAAAAAAAAAAAAAAACCAATCAGCGGTTTTCTTTTAAAATTATCCGATTCATCTGATATTCTAAGAGAAGTTTGTAAAATGAGAGCGAAATCATCTACTATTTATAGTAATTCTTCATTTTCCAGAACTTGTTGAAACCTAGCCATAATCCTGAATTAAACTTCAAGGGGTGCTATGAGTACAAATTGCTATGATAAAATATCTATACTTAATCCAAGTTTTACTAACATGACAGTAAAAAAAGGAAAAGCATAGATCTTGTTTTTGAGACTACAGGAGATTAGAAATAATACACTAGAAAGAGAACTGACAAATTAAAAATACATGCACCATGACACCAACAGAACTTAAAGCCAGACACCAGAAGATAAGACCCAAACAAAACAAAACAAAACCCCAAAGGCTAACCATGGATCTAGACGTGGGTATTACTTCAGAAGATAATAATAAAAACTGGGCTATTTGTTATCCAAAGCAGATAAGACCAAGTTCAATATATTCAGCCTTAAAAGGCAGAAAAGTACAGGATACATCAAAACAGTTAAAAAAGCATTTTACCACTTGAAGAGCTTTGATTATTTGGAAAATTATTTCATGAAAGATACAATTCCCCGATAAATTGTGTTGCTACTTCACATGACTTTTCCATAAGAAAATTAACATTCTAAGAGTTCTCTAAATACAAAGTCATACAATCATAGTTATCCTGCACAGTCTCAAACTTATAAGAACAGTACAATGAATACTTTTTCCTAACCCACTTGAGAGTAATTTGCCAAATAATGGCATGCTTCGTATTTCCTACAAACAAGAATATTCTCCTACATAATCACAATACAATCATCAAAATCAGGAAACAAATACTGATACATCTCCGCCATCTAAGCCTCGGACTGTGAGTTTGGCCAATTACACTGATAACGTCCTTTATGAAAAAGAATCCAATTCCGAATCGTGCACTGCATTTAGCTGTCATATCCCTTTCAGTCTTTTCCAATATCGAATAGTCCCTCAAGTCTTTCCTTGATTGCTATGACCCTGGCATAAGATATTACAGGTCAGTTATTTGTTGAATGTCCCTCAGTATGGGTCTGTCTGATGTTTTCTTGTAATTAGATGAAGGTTATAGATCTTTGGGAGAAATGTTTAAAAAGTGGTGGGGGTTTTTTCTCATTATATGCTATCAGGTGGTACGAAATTTTGATTTGCTCCACTACTGATAATATTCACTCTGACTACTTAACATGGTATCTGCTAGATTTCTCCACTATCAAGTTTCTCCTTTCCCCTCTGTAATGAAGCATTTTGTGGAGTTTCAATTTGAGACTGTACAAATAATCCAATTTCAATTTATTCATGTAGTTACCTATGTAAGTATAATGGATTCCTATTTTATTCAATGGGTTATAATCCATTACTATAATTACTTATTTTGATGCTCTAATTTTCCCAGACTTGACCAGTCGGAACTCCCTCAATGAGCTATGGGTCCTCATTACTATTGGGATGGCACTGTTCCCAGGATCTCTCAGTGTATATTTTATACAGTTTAAAAAAATAAGCCTTCTGCTAATTTTTTTTAACTGAGAGTGCTGATTGTCACTATCTCCTAATGCGGTGGTTCTCAATCTTGGCTGCACATTACAATCCCTTTGTCCTGGCCACACCCCATACCAATTAAATCAGAAACTCTGGGGATGGGAGGTAGGCATCAGTAGTTTTTAAAGCTCCCCAGGTGATTCCAATACATGGCCAAAGTGAAGAACCAAAGCACTAGACTCAATGGGAAAACTGTTCCATCTCCTCCCTACAGCTCTTCTGATCAGAGTAAGTTCAAAGGATAATAAACAAATTGTTTTCTACCATAGATTTGGGATCTGTCCAGTGACTCTCTACTCCTGAACACCTCTGCTATAATTAATACTTAAGATTCAGTAGGCTCTTAATGCACAAGTACTTGTGAAAAACAAGTAAGTGTCATGGGGAGATATTATGAGGCATAAAAGAACCTGAAAACATAGTTATAAAAGTTCTTCATTCTTTTGACAAAATACTCAGCAAGTGTGTAGATGTACACACATGAGTTATATTCAGCTATAAGCAAATGCTAAACTGTATTGTAAAAAGAGAAAAAGTAGGTTACACTAAATTGTCAATCATATATTCACAATATAGAGAGATATTATCCTTTTTTGTTCACTATTTTATACGCAGAACATAGCAGAGAATATGCACTCAGTAAACATTTCTCGGATAAGTCATGCCAACACAGGTTGATTCACACAAAGGAAAGAAAGCATCAGTGTGAAATGTGGGTTTGAACTAGGCCTCAAAGAACAGAAGTCTAGGCAGAAAGAAAGAGAAATGGACACAAGAGTTTATAAAGGGTATATACTAATCTGTACTTTAAAAGGTTCAAAGTAAAAGGCAGCCTGTTTCAAAAGTATGGAGTAAATGAGATTCACTAGTGATACTTAATCATGTACTACTTTGAATCCTGAAGACTTATTAATAAGACTGAGCTATAGCTGTGTATAAGGGCTTTATGATTATTTTGAAATAATTAATATAAAAAATTCATGGGTCTTGAAATTGGCTACTGTAGAAAACTTCAACATTGCATTTGGTAATGAAAGAAAATTAACAAAATGATAGTATCTAGGATATTCAACTTAAAGAGACCAAAATTATTTGAAATCTGGTTAACAATTAAGAAGAGTTTCTGTCAACTAGACAAAGAGTGATGAATTCCTTCTGCCATTTGTTACCATTTAATGAATGAGCCAAGTTTCTAGGTGACAGTGACAAGAATATAGAGATATTTTTTCAAACTCTTGACTAGGAATTGTATAAAACCACTTCAAATACAAATCTAAGATTCAAAAGTTGTATTTATGTAAGCAAACTCAACTTTCTCATTTTAAAAAATGAAAGAATTTTAACTGCAAGTTTTATACAAAGTCATTATGTATTATTGCATCAGTTTAAGTCCTCTGAGAAGCAGATAAGATGTGCGAGAAATTTCTTTGGAAAAATGTCTCTGAAGGATACACAGGAACAGGAAGAAGGAATAGGTGAAGAGAGCTTCAGACCTTGAGCAGTTCTGACACCTGTGAAAGAGATGCAAAGGAAGAATTGGGTGGAAAGAACCTCCAACAGCAGTGCTGTTAAGAGAAAATCTTGGCAGGGTCAATGGGGTGTCCCCAAGGCAAAAATTATCTGCTAGGCTAGTTCCCCATCAAACTAGAACAGTGCAGCTCTAGGACCCCCACTGTGTTTGGTCACTGGCTGAGAGCAGCCCAGCAGCAAAGGGGCCTCTGCTGAGCACTGATGCATTACCTAAAGACACAACAGCTGGAGGCTGTCAGTTAACTGCTCTTCACAGGAGGTTCTCTTGAAGTGGATCCGAATGGCACAATTCCAAGGCTGCCACAACTATCTTCCCAAAAGCTTTTGTATTTTATTTTATAATACTACATATCATAAAGAAAATGTAATAAATTTCTTCACCAAGTCTGAGTCAAATGTGCCTAAATTCTCTCCAGTTTACCGTGGCATGCCATAAAACATTATATTTTCTATATGTATCATCACATGTAAAAAGGTGGGAAAGCAATACCGTTAAGCATTTACAATCTGGATGAAACTGCCAGAGCTGTCAGAGCTCTGCTGGCCAGTCTTACAATAAAATAAACTTTTAAAATCAAATTATGCACTAAAGAATAATATATCCATCTGTCAGTAATGAATAAAGCTTAGTTTTCTGGTTGTATCTTAATTGGCTCTCAAATTATTCCTCTGGGCTAAATATACTTTTGTATATAAATGACCACAGCAGAAATTCTAATTTATGGACCACTCTTAAAATAAATCTTTTGTTCTACACCTAAAGGAAATTCTTCTACTTCTTTTCTCATCTAACTTAACTCCCCTCTGAGCAGCTATAACGTGGTGGTGCTAAGGATACAGCAGGGAACAGATATCATTTGTACTTTTGCAGACAGGCAAGGCACACATTAAACATGTCCATTGGACGGAGAGTATAACTAAACCTGTTGTTCACCACTCTATAAATAATAACTCACAATTAGAAGGCAAGTGTCAAATCCACAAACCAACTCAAAAATTTAGGTTATATGGTAACAAAGGCAATCTATACATAAAATGCCATGTTTCCTTTTTTTGCCATATGCCTTTAATAAAGTTTATCAATATTCATTAAGACCAAATCTTTTTTTACTTTTCTAAAACCTTGAAACACTGATATAACATACAGGTAAAGTGGAGAAGCTAAAAAAAATTTTTTTTAAGTGGGTAAACTGAACTCTGAATGGTTTGTGGGTCTTTTGCTAGAGAACTCAAAAAGAATGTTAGCAGTAGATGGTTCAATTAAGAACAGTGAAATACCATCACTCAGAGAAGAAGATAACTATTAGTGGAGTTACTTTATTTCATTTTTATTTACTTTTTTAAGCTGAAAATTCAGTTACTGTCAGAGAAACCTAGTCGTGTTAGGAAAAGGGATGTCTCAGTTCAGGAACTCAATATGTCAAGTTCTAGGAACAATTATATTCTTATAAGAGAAAGACGCCCTGGGTTATCCCTGCAAATGCCATTAAACTATGAACTCATGTGATGATTTCATGGCCATCAAGAAAACAGTGATCATAATATGACTCCTAACTTATTTTTTCAAATACAGAGAATGCTTAGGCCAACTTGATTATTTAGTCTGCCTAATGTTTCTCATTAAAGTTAATAAACTAGCATAATGCTGATACATTTCAGTTTCTTGAGAATCTAGTGACGGAACCCACAGGTCTGGTCAAGTCTAGGACACTGATTGAATAATTTCTGAAATGACAAAACTAAGGGCCAGATTCTGATGATTCTGTCAGAAATGTCACTCAGTAAAAATGAAAGGTACAGCTATCCAGGCTTCTCTTGATGATACTCCTCTACATACAAGTGTATAGCTACATGCTTCTCTCTACTTTTGACAAGAAGAAGATACCAGAAAGAATGTGTGAGCCCCACGATTGAGATAAGGTTCAAACGTTTGGAAATTGTCTATTACTACAAATCTATAGCATAAATAGGTAGATGGCGAAGTATTTTAAGAATGCAAAGTTTGGTACCAAGAAAGAAAGCAACCCCACTTCAGTGGATCAGTACTTGGACATATGTAAGCACTACCGAGTGGGTGTGTGTCTTTCAAAGCCAGGAAATGTTGCCCTGAGTCAGAATGGGTCAATTTTCCTTTCATACACTCCCTGTTGATCAGTGAGGGACTTTCTATTTTTATGAAGTTGTAAACATAATTACAAACCCTAGGGTCAATCAGGAACTAAGTCTGAATGGTCAGTAGAAAAGCAGAACACAAGTGATGGGAGTTACCTGTTACATTACTGTTCAAATAGGTATGCACGCACAGGTCAAGGATGAGTGGCCACGAGAATAAACACAACAAAGTTGAAACCTGTGCGTGCGTGTGTGTTACTCATAGGTGGATGTTTTCCATAGATGTGCACTATGGCACTGCAGGATCTGTGGTTACTGAGTCCCTAGAGGTGGAAGCGCAGGTATAGGGCCCTGACTGTGAAGTTATCCATGGATTTTCACAGTGCGTGGGGTCACTGTTTGCAGATGACATGATACTATACATAGAGAATCCCAAAGATGCTACCAGAAAACTACTAGAGCTAATCAATGAATTTGGTAAAGTAGCAGGATACAAAATTAATGCACAGAAATCTCTGGCATTCCTGTACACTAATGATGAAAAAATCTGAAAGTGAAATTAAGAAAACACTCCCACTTACCACTGCAACAAAAAGAATAAAATATCTAGGAATAAACCTACCTAAGGAGACAAAAGACTTGTATGCAGAAAATTATAAGACACTGATGAAAGAAATTAAAGATGATACAAATAGATTGAGAGATATACCATGTTCTTGGATTGGAAGAATCAATACTGTGAAAATGACTCTACTACCCAAAGCAATCTACAGATTCAATGCAATCCCTATCAAACTACCACTGGCATTTTTCACAGAACTAGAACAAAATATTTCACAATTTGTACGGAAACACAAAAGACCCCAAATAGCCAAAGCAATCTTGAGAACAAAAAATGGAGCTGGAGGAATCAGGGTCCCTGACTTCAGACTATACTACAAAGCTACAGTAACCAAGACAGTATGGTACGGGCACAAAAACAGAGATATAGATCAATGGAACAGGAGAGAAAGCCCAGAGATAAACCCACGCACATATGGTCACCTTATCTTTGATAAAGGAGGCAAGAATATACAGTGGAGAAAAGACAGCCTCTTCAATAAGTGGTGCTGGGAAAACTGGACAGGTACATGTAAAAGTATGAGATTACAACACTCCCTAACACCATACACAAAAATAAGCTCAAAATGGATTAAAGGGGCTTCCCTGGTGGCGCAGTGGTTGAGAGTCTGCCTGCCGATGCAGGGGACACGGATTCGTGCCCTGGTCCGGGAAGATCCCACATGCCACAGAGTGGCTGGGCCCGTGAGCCATGGCCGCTGAGCCTGCACGTCTGGAGCCTGTGCTCCTCAACGGGAGAGGTCACAACAGTGAGAGGCCGGCGTACCGCAAAAAAAAAAAAGGATTAAAGACCTAAATGTAAGCCCAGAAACTATCAAACTCTTAGAGGAAAACATAGGAAGAACACTCTAGGACATAAATCACAGCAAGATCCTTTTTGACCCACTTCCTAAAGAAATGGAAATAAAAACAAAAATAAACAAATGGGACCTAATGAAACTTAAAAGCTTTTGCACAGCAAAGGAAACCATAAACAAGACCAAGAGACAACCCTCAGAATGGGAGAAAATGAAGCAACTGACAAAGGATTAATCTCCAATATTTACAAATAGCTCATGCAGTTCAATAACAAAAAAACAAACAACCCAATCCAAAAATGGGCAGAAGACCTAAATAGACATTTCTCCAAAGAAGATGTACAGATTGCCAGCAAACACATGAAAGAATGCTCAACATCATTAATCATTAGAGAAATGCAAATCAAAACTACAATGAAGTATCATCTCACACCGGTCAGAATGGCCATCATCAAAAAATCTAGAAACAATATATGCTGGAGAGGGTGTGGAGAAAAGGGAACACTCTTGCACTGGTGGTGGGAATGTAAATTGATACAGCCACTATGGAGAACAGTATGGAGGTTCCTTAAAAAACTACAAACAGAACTACCATACGACCCAGCAATCCCACTACTGGGCATATACCCTGAGAAAACCATAATTCAAAAACAGTCATGTACCATAATGTTCATTGCAGCTCTATTTACAATAGCCAGGAGATGGAAGCAACCTAAGTGTCCATCATCAGATGAATGGATAAAGAAGATGTGGCACATATATACAATGGAATATTACTCAGCCATAAGAAGAATCGAAATTGAGTTATTTGTAGTGAGGTGGATGGACCTAGAGTCTGTCATACAGAGTGAAGTAAGTCAGAAAGAGAAAAATACCGTATGCTAACACATATATACGGAATCTAAGAAAAAAAAAAAAAAGGTCATGAAGAAACTAGGGGTAAGACGGGAATAAAGACACAGACCTACTAGAGAATGGACTTGGGGATATGGAGAGGGGGAAGGGTAAGCTGTGACAAAGTGAGAGAGTGGCATGGACATATATACACTACCAAACGTAAAATAGATAGCTAGTGGGAAGCAGCCGCGTAGCACAGGGAGATCAGCTCGGTGCTTTGTGACCACCTAGAGGGGTGGGATAGGGAGGGTGGGAGGGAGGGAGATGCAAGAGGGAAGAGATATGGGAACATATGTATATGTATAACTGATTCACTCTGTTATAAAGCAGAAACTAACACACCATTGTAAAGCAATTATACTCCAATAAAGATGTTTAAAAAAAAAAGAAGATACCAGAGAAATGCAGCACAAACTTGGAAAAGGTAAATAAATGGTAAACTCAATAAAGATAAAAATAATAAAATCAGAACAGTCTTCTCTTGAGGTAGGTGATGCAGAAGGCATTTCTTGTAACAACAGTTTTATTAAGACATAATTCACATACCATACAATTCACCCATTCAAATGGTACAATCAATGGTTTTTAGTATATTCACAGAATTATGCAACCATTAACGCAATCCATTTTAGAACATTTTCATCACCATCAAAAGGAACCCTATATCCATTACCAGTTACTCCCCATTTCTCCCAAACTCCTCCATCCCTAGGCCACCACAAATCTACTTTGTCGCTTTAGTTCTGTCTCTCTTTTTTTTGTCTCTTTTTCGTCTTTTTTTTTTTTTTTTTTGGTCTCTTTAGATCTGCCTGTTCTGGACATGTCATACAAATGGAATGGCACAACATGTGATCTCTCATTTGGGGGTCAACCACAGGTCATGGGTAAATTCTGGGGTAAAAACATTCATAAGAATGTTTTGCTATAGTGGTACTTAAAAATCTCTGCAGAATGTTCTGGGAAGACAAATCTTGGGAGTCTGGTAAGGAAGCACTGACTTCAAATAATGCAAATCATCTAAATAGAGCTAGATTTTAAACACTCAACAGACACCTAGCAATCGCTCTAATAGCAAGTAATTTACCTGAGCCTTAGTATTTTCATTTTTAAAATGGGGTTTTACTGATGTAGCATGCTCTGAAAATTATCCAAAGGACTAAGTAAAAGAATCTATGTAAAATGTAAAACAGTATATACATTCTCTTAATTTATTCATACTCCCACTGTCCTAATTCACACCTCCTCTCTTCTCAAACCATCACCTCCTCCCTCATCCTCACTCCTGACTCTTGTCCTTGCATCCAACTTTACTGGGGGCAGGGGGGGATTTGAAAGAAACTTCCACATTCTCGCCACCACATCTACTAGCCCACTTGCATCTGTCAGTGCTTCTATCTAAGGCACCCATGCTCACTTACTGAAGTACATCACTCGACCAATTTCCCACTCTTTCTCATCACCAACCTCTCTCTCCCTCTCCCTCCTTCTCTCTACATATATATATAACTATCCCATATCTCCCATTTTGCAAAAAAAGAAAAAGAAAACACATTCTTGTTTATATACTCTCCTTCAGCCATCACCCATTTCTCTATTCCCCCTTACACCAGTCCTCCTTGAAAGCACTGTTAAGAAAAGCTGCCTCCAATTCTGCCCCTTTCTTGAACTCACTCTAATCAGGCTTTCATTACCCCATCATTCCACCAAAATAGCTCTTGTCAAAGTCACCATCAGCCACTGCATTGCCACATCCTTGATTTATTTGACTTGCAGCATTTGACACAGTTGATTGTGTTCTCCTGCTTTAAAAAGTATGCAACTGACTGCCAGGGCACCACTCTGCTCTCCTCTTTACCTCACCTGCAGTCCCTTCTCAGATTCCTTTCCAGTTCCATCGCATTTCCACAACCTTTAAATTCTGGGGTGCCCCAAGGCTCAGTCTTTGGATGCCTATCTTCTCTAACTACATTCACTTCCCTTAGGTGATCTCATCCAATCACACAGTTTTAAATACCACCTCTATTCTTAAAACCCAAATGTGTATCTCCAACCCAGACCTCTCTCCCCAACTCCAGACTTACGTATCCAACTGTCTACTCAACATCTCTGAGTGTCAACTAAATATCTCAAACCGAACATGTTCAAAACATGTTCATAATTCCCTCCAACCCACTCCTCCTCCAGCCTTCCCCATCTCAGGAATGACAACTCTATCCTCCTAGTTTCTCAGGCCCATAATTTGTGTGAGAATCAAATTTGACTCTCCTCTTTCTCTCACTTCCCACACATTTATCGGCAAATCCCATTGACTTTATCTGCAAAATAGATCCAGAATTTGACCATTTTGCTTTACCTTTACTGCTACAACCCCAGTCCAAGCCACCAGCATCTCTCGTTGCACGCTCCCCAACTGTTCTTGCTTCTGCCCCGTCCTCTACCATCTACTCTCAACTTAGCAACCAGAGTGATCCGTTTAGTACACAAGTCAGACCGCATCACTCTTCTGCTCAAAACCTCCCAAGAGCTTCTTCCCATCTCACAGTAAAGTCAGATTCCTCACAATGGCCTCCAAGGTCATACGTGATTCAGCCCACAGCCGTATCTAGTATTTCCCACCATCATCCCATTTGTTTGCTCTCATCCACCTACACTGGCCTCCTGTCTCTAACCATAGTTGCTGCCTCAAAACCTTTACATTTATCTAGAAGAAGGTTCCAGGCAGAGGGAACAGCAGGACTTGATCCCCTCACTCTTACTTTGTGTTTCTGCCCAAAGATCTTATTAGAAAGGCATTCCCTGACCACCTTAAACAGAAGGGTAAGCCCCCACCAGCACATATACTTACCTCTCCTCCTTTATCCTGCTTTAGTGTTCTCTATAGCACTTGCCACCAACTGATATATATGTTTGCTTATTATCTGTTTTCCCCTCCCCCATTAAATATAAAACCCGTGAGGGAAAGAGCTTTAATTCTTTCAATGCTATATTCCCAGCACTGAGAACACTGTCTGGCATATAGTAGGCATTCACTCATTAATTTGTTCACTGAATTGATCAACCAGTGGAAGCTGTTAGCGTTCTGCTGTGAATAGCTTTGTTAACTCAAACACATAAGCCAAACAAGTATCAATCAAGACCTTTTTTACATGCTAGCCACTTTACATTTGGGACAGTTGAATTGTCTTGACTATTAAATAAAAATCAACACCATTTCCTGAGTTTTAACAATGGCCAGGCATCACAGAAATAACTTTTAACACATTAGCTCATTTAAATAAAATGTTCTAAAAACAGATTTCAGCACTGTTGTTCTGTTCCGAGATCAAAAATGCTGGTAAACAAAATGTTCCACGTAAAACAGAAGAACCCCTCAATTGAGTACAGTCAGTCCACAAAATCATGAGAAATAATAAATCGTTTTTGAAGCAACTAAGTTTTGGAGTTGTCACACAGCAACAGATAACTGATACACTACCCAAAGTTAGCCAGAGAGGGATGGAAATGAGATTTCAAATGCCTTATTCCAAAAGCCTTTCTCTACACCATACCATCTCAATTATAAAATCGTGTAACTGAAAGAAACACAGAAAGCCAAACTAACAGAAAACCTAGAAACTGACACCGAAGGTATTTTTTAACAATTCAATTAAAGTTATGTTCTAGTTTTATTTTCCACAATAAGAAAATACTAACTGACCTAATAGTTCTATGCCTTTTTTGAGGTCAACTGGTCTTTAGCTCTCTAGGACAATCAAATGAAAAAAATATTTCACTGCCATTTTTTAAACCTACTTTTCATTCTGTATAAATCCTTTAAAATAAATATAATAACAGCAGTAACAACAAGCAGTTACCCAGCACTATGAACCAGGCAATGCTCTAAGCACTTTATAAATATTAACCCATTTGATATTCATACCAATCCTTTTAATAGATAAAGAAACAGACACAAGGATAAGCAACTTGCCTAAGGGTCATCCAGCTAGTGTGATGAGCAGCTGGGATTTAAAGCCAGGTTTTATGGCTTCAGGATCAATGCTTTAACTACTACGTGTTAAAATAAATAATTCCTAGGATTACTAAAACTATCAGACTTTTATCTTACTAGAAGTCCTCCCACTGAGATGCTATACTTATCATTAATGTGTTCTTTTCTCTTTCAACATAACACCTTTGATTTTTAGACTAACTGGGAAATGTGAGATATACACTTATGTTAAAAGAACTATAGTTGACATTTTACTAAGTCCTTTTCCTGATCTTTAAGCATTTACTCATCTTAACCATAAATAATCTTCCATGTTAAATACACAGACATCTGCTGGATACTTCTCAGTTAAAATACGGCTCTTATTTTGGCAGATACTGTGTTCCAAAAGATGACTACAACAACCTTTTACAAAAGCAATTAGGAAATAAGTTCAGTAGTGGATGTGACCATCCAGTAGGTGTGATTACTAATAAATATAACGTCAGGCACTCAGTAAATTCTTACAAGGCAAAGCTCTTTACTTAGCAAAAGACAGCAAAGACCTAAAGTGGTTATAAAATGCAGGCACTAATAAACATGTGTTTATACAAGCACAGCAAATCTAGCAAAGGATACACACCCAAGTTTTATCAGCAATTATCTCTGAGGAATCAACCTGGAAAGGAGAGAGAAGTATACATTTCCATAATACTTGTTACTAAAACAAGCATCTTATACAATACAATAAAAGACTAATGTTTAAAGTTTTTCAGTCACCTAAATTTTATAGGAATTTCGTGTTTTCTTCTAATACTATTACTATCAAACTACATAATCAGTGTTAACTCAATTTTTTAATTTCCTTTTATTACCAGGAACAATTGCCTACTGAGAATCTCTGACGCTGGGAGGGAAGGAATACTGGAAGTAGCCCTGAGAGGCTCTACACTGTCTGCAGGGGCTATCACGAAGGAGACTCCTCTAAGTACAACAGGGGAACTGGAATACCTCCAAGAATCTTCCAAATCATAATGCAACTAAAATCTATGAAAATATGAATGAACACTTGTACAACTGGAACTTTAAAGAAGGATGACTGTTAAAATATACTAGGGAGTTTACTTCCAGCTGAATCAGCACTTGTTTAAATATCCTGCAGAATGGTGCTTTTTAAAAAAGCAATTCAACACTCTCAGAAAGGCGAATAAATTTCAAAAGAGCCAATCAATCACTTCTAGAAATATTTTCTTTTTGAAGTCACGAGTGTTTACCATGATAAGAAACTTGTTGCTGTAGGCAATAACAACGCTACAGAATACTGGATTTTCGCACAGATTGCTTTTATGACTGTAACTACAACTATTCAATAACATGTTCAAATGTAATCAAAGTACAGGCTCTTAGAATAGACACTCATTCAAATGTAGCTTGAGCCATAGGCTAAAAATACCACAATTAAAAATATCGTAATTGCAAGGCCACTTAATCTTTTAAGTATGCTGCACAATGATCCAGATCAAAGCGCCTCCAGATCAAAGCGCCAAGTACAAAGAACTGCAGTAATAATAAATATCTTCAAAATCTATTAAATGTAAAACCTGAGAGGTAGAGGATAGGTGATAGCAAAGATTTAATGGTCATTACCAGTATGCTAAATGTATCGCTTAGAGCCCAACGTCCAAAAAGATGTATACATCAATAATTTGCACATCTATGAGTGATCAATAGCTAATATTTTGTAAAGGTAGGAGTCAGAAATTTATTTTCAGACAGCCCTATTTATTTTATGTTTTATCTACCAAGAACAGTTGCAAGATCTCAAAATTCCATCTTATGGAAGAGAAAACTGAGAAAATTGTTATTAACATATCAAGAGAGAGAAGCTTGGTAGGGGAATATGAAAAGTATCTGTGGACAATAAAGGAAAAACATGTCAGCAACTGAGGATGAAAGTGTCTGTTTTTTATATATTGGTTTATATGCTACTGGATGTAGAAAAGTCAATGTCTATCACAGATCATATAAATGGACTATATTTTTAATATTTTACATTGCATTTGTATTTTACAACCCTTTCAAATATTTTGTTCTATGAGGTAATAAGATAAATGCTGTAATCTTTATTCTACAGGTGATTAGGAGGGAAGTACAAAACAATACAGGGGGCTTCCCTGATGGCGCAGTGGTTGAGAGTCTGCCTGCCGATGCAGGGGACGCAGGTTCGTGCCCCAGTCTGGGAAGATCCCACATGCCGCGGAGCAGGTGGGCCCGTGAGCCATGGCCGCTGAGCCTGCACGTCCGGAGCCTGTGCTCCGCAACGGGAGAAGCCACAACACAAAAAAAAAAAAAAAAAAAATACAGGATTTCTCAAATTTATTTGACTATGAGATATATTTAAAATCATAATGTATCATCAGTAGATGCCAACAGAAGTTCATAATCTATACAGTGTGTTTAAACTAAATCAGACAAAAAATTATTTAATTGCAATAAATGACTCAATTCTGCAAAATTATTGAAAATAACAGAAATGTTTATTGAGTTCTAATGAGGAATCAGATTCTGTGCTAAGTGTTTTATATTCATTATCTCATTAAATTCTAACAAAATCCTCTGAGGTGGGTACTGTATTATCCCACTGTAGCCATGAGGAAACTAAAGCACAGAAGTAACTTTCCAAGGTCTCTCAGCAAGTGGGAGGGCTTATAAACAAACCTACATAGTCTCAGTGAAAATCCAAGCTCCTCAACACCATTTAGATAGATCATTTTATTTTATGAACTACTGCAAATGCGTTATTTAGTCATAAGACCACATACCTATGCATTAACAAACAGGTAGAAGATTAGATCACTCACCAAGTGAGTGATCTCTTACACAACCTGGTGGCATTCTAGAGCATGCCATTTCTTAAAGGTGAAATTCTTAAATTTCACTTAACTAAGCAAATATATAACTATTTTTCTCATACTTTTTTCCTTATAACATTTTTTTTGTGTGTGTGGTACGCGGGCCTCTCACCGCTGTGGCCTCTCCCGTTGCGGAGCACAGGCTCCGGACGCGCAGGCTCAGCGGCCATGGCTCACGGGCCCAGCTGCTCCGCAGCATGTGGGATCTTCCTGGACCGGGGCACGAACCCGTGTCCCCTGCATCGGCAGGCGGACTCTCAACCACTGTGCCACCAGGGAAGCCCCTCCTTATAACATTTTATGTTGACATACTTTTAGATTTATAGAAAAGTTACAAAACTAAATAAGAATTCTTATACACCCTTAACCAGATTTCCCAAATGTTAACATTTTACCACATTTGTATTATCCTCTTTTATATACACACACAAATATGATTTTTATGAATCATTTGACAGTTAAGATGCAGACGCTGTATCCCTTTACCCTGAAATACTTCATTCAGTGTTTACTTCCTAAAAACAAGGGGAGCCTCTTACATAGTTACAGCGTATTTGTCAAAACCAGGAAATCAATATTAATGTGATACTACTATTCAGATTTTGCCAGTTGTCTCAATAATGCCTTCTTTTACAATAAACAATTCTTAAAAATAAGTAACTCCCAGACCCATGTCTCTTTAGTTCCCCTTATCTGGAAGAGCTCCACAACATTTTTTTCCCCCAAAATAAAATTTATTCTTCACATGGTTGCATACTCAATTACATTTTATTCTCAAATCAGCCAATTTTCCATTTTAGACAAGAACGCAATGCCTTAAAGGTGAAAGATACTCTCGGATATGATACCTATCCTCTCCTTTTATATCAATTCAGCATCCATAGAATCCTAACTTAATCATCAAAATAAATGCCAAAAGCAAATTTTACTCAATTACAGTGAAACTTCCTCATACTTATTTCTCAGAGTAGACAACAATATAAGGAGAAAATATCGAATGCGCTCCTCAGCATTTTGATGGTTCTCATGATACTGTCATTTTTGAAGAATACAAACCAGTTATTTTGTAGAATTTCCCTCAATTTCTGTTTAGTTAATGTTTCCTCACGAGAAGGTTCAGGTTATCTATTCAGCAGGAATACCACAGGAGTGACGCTATCTAACACTTAATACCCAAGGTCCAGTGCTAAAGAAACAAACAAGCAAACAAACAAAAAGATACCAGGCAACAGGAACTATAATCAAATGCAAAGAAACAAAAGGAGGAAAAATCAATAGAGGCAGCCTCACAGTTACCTAGTTATTGAAATAATAACAGGGACTTTAAAATAATGCTAAAAAAAGTTCAAGAGAATGAATGAAATGACAGAAAGTTTCGGAATCTACTTGTTAAAAAAACAAATTCTTGATTTCTTAAATACCATTCCCATACTAAAAGGAACTAAGGCCCCTTGGAGAAATGGCTGATTCCAGAACTGAGTGGGGAAAAGTATAAGGTAGGCCTGGAAATCTTGTGCCAGAAAAATTACTCATCAATAAGAAGAAATGATCTACTGAAACAAGCAAAAATACCAATAAATCACAAAATCCTCATGTTGAGAGATATAAACCTTAGACAAAAGGTATGTTCCACTGACATGAAGTTCTAGAACAGAAAAACTAATTTGTCATGAAAAAACTTAGATCAGTAGATACGAATGAAAGGGCCGAGATGGAGGGACAGATATGAGGGAACTTTCTAGGGTGATGGTACTGTTCTATATCTCGATAGGAATTTGGGTTACACAGGTGTATGCATTTGTGAAAACTCACTGGGATAGTGCTTAAGATTTGTGCATTTCACTGTATATAACATGTACTTCCAAACAAAGAATCATAAATAAATACTGAGCTATTTTATGAGAGGCATGCCTAAGTGCTTAATGGTACAGTGTGCTGATGTCTGTAACTTACTTTGAATTGCCTCATGACATAAAGATGGAATGACAAATGGATAGAGGGATATCTGTGATAAAGCCAATATAGCAAAATCTTAACTGTAGAATCCAGGTGGTGAGTATATGCATGTTCACTGTATATCCTTTCAAATTATTTCTAAGTTTGAAAAGTTTCACAGTAAAATACGGGGGAGGGAGGGGATTTAAATAAGGCCAAGCAGAATTTCACTCACACAAACACATACACACACACCATAGTCAACTGCTTAAACCAAAGAAAAAACCTTAAATGTACCCAGAAGGGAAAGAAGAACATACCATCATCAAAGGAGCCAATTTTCTATAGAAATAATGGACACCAGACTATAACATCTTTTAAAGTGCTGAAGGAAAATAACTCCCCAAGCATTCCCAGGGGTAAATATATATATATATATATATATATATATATATATACACACACACACACTTCAAAAATAAAAGTATTTTTTGTAGAACTGACACATTCTAGAATTCATCTAGAAATCCAAAGGACCAGAAACAATCCTTTGAAGAATAAGCAAAAGGACTCATACTATGGATCATGGTAATGACACTGTGATACTGGTATAAGAATAGACAAATGAATAGAACAGAACAAAGAATCCAAAAACAGATCCACACATATAAGGTCACCTGGTTTGTGACAAAATTGTCCCTTCCATGTAGTGGAATAATAAGCGGTGCTCAGTTAAGGGATATCCATGTGGAGAAAAACGTACATTAATCCCTAGCTCATACTATACACAAAACTCAATCCCCCCAAAACGGCAGAGCTAAATGTGAAAAGTAAAACAATAAAAGTTTTAAAAGAAAACAAGCAGAAAAAAATCTGAGTGAACTTAGAATACATGAAGATCCCTTAAATAGGACACAAACGGTGTTAATTATAAAGGAAATTTCTGAGAAATAAAACTATTTTAAAATAAGATTATTATGTATTAAAAGAGTCCACATACTCACCCAAGGCAGCCTTAAGAGAGTGAAAAGCAAACCACAGAATGGAAGAAGTTATTTTTCTCCTAAAAGTTTCATATAGAGAATATATACTTTACAAACCACAAATGAACAACAAGAAAGCCAAGCAAATAGAAAATTAGGCAAGGGCTTCCCTGGTGGCACAGTGGTTAAGAATCCGCCTACCAATGCAGGAGACACGGGTTCCAGCCCTGGTCCAGGAAGATCCCACATGCTGCAGAGCAACTAAGCCCGTGCGCTACAACTACTAAGCCTGCGCTCTAGAACCCGCAAGCCACAACTACTGAGCCCACGTGCCACAACTACTGAAGCCCACACACCTAGAGCATGTGCTCTGCAACAAGAGAAGCCACCGCAATGAGAAGCCCGCGCACCGCAACGAAGAGTAGCCCCCGCTCGCCACAACTAGAGAAAAGCCCGTGCGCAGCAACGAAGACCCAACACAGCCAAAAGTAAATAAACAAATAAATTTATAAAAAAAATAAAATTAGGCAAAAGAAACTTCACAAACTAGAACAGCCAAACAGTCAATAAACTTGACTTGGGTAGTGGCTATATGGGTCAGTTCACACTGGTAATTTATTAAGCTGTAAACTTAAAATTTGTGTACTGTATCGTATATGTCAACGTAAGTTCACCCCTCCTCCCGAAATGTCTGTATTAACCAATATTAACACAAATTCAACTACTTTTTCTAAGATTTCACAGTTTCTACTCCAAAGAATAAAGAAGCATATATACCTAATGTAGGCCACCAGATAATAATTATGGGAGACTCCTTATCATCTTGCTACCATTATTAATTTCCTTTAAACCATACCACTTCTTTTTTTAAAGTAGCTTCTACTTATAAAATGTCCCAAGACTGTATTGTTTTACATGCATTATGGAGTTTAACCTTCATAAGAACCTTTGAAGTAGCTAATATTATTTTACATATGAGTAAACTGAGGTTCAGAAAGGTTAAACAACTTGCTTTAAGGGACACAATAAGTGGCAGAGCTGAAATTATGAACCTGTGAATAAATAATGTGGCATTATTTAGCACCAGACATAAGTATGTTTCATTTGTTTTTTTACTTAAATTCTATCCTTCTTTGAACAGTTTGTATTTAATGTCTCATATGAACCACTAAAAAGGATAAAGTTTTCTTATAAGCCCTAAAAAAAGGAATATCATCATATTCAAAATACTATGTCGTGTTTAGAATCTTGTTACTAATTCAATGACATATTAGTCTCTCTGAAGGACTTATATATTAATGAAAAGCAATTCAGAGTAAATAAAATCTTTAAAAGATTCAAATACATTTCTGTCATGTTATGTAGCTTTACCATCATATTACTCAAATGAGTTTATTCAATGAGTTTATTCCTTCTAAATACTTCTAAAAGTATTTTGTTCGAAAATGATATCCCGTTTCCAGATGATTTTTGCAGTCACTGATTGTCAGTTTCTTCCATTATGTTTTCCCATTTACAGAGAAGCTATATCCTTAGATTCAAAGAATAATTTATTATTACTTTGTTACTACTCAAAATCTATAAATACACCCCTATTACATACATGTAAAAGAGTTATTTATAAATGTTGATATGCCAAATCTCACTTAGGTATATTGCATTTCACTAGTCTCTTCTATAAAGTAAGTTGGACTAAATGTCTATGTAGCTGTTTCCACCTCTAACTATTTCCTTGTACATCCAACATCCTTAATACAAATATTTTTATCTTTAGGAACTGTTGATGATTAACTTAGCCTTACAGGAAGGAAAGGGAAAAATCCACGTTTATTTTATAATGCCAGGGAGCATTTTGCTACAATATGAAACAGCTCCTTACCACAGAGAGACTCCTGACATAACAGATACACAGGGTTCGTGTTATCAGGCGGTATATGATAAAAACTATTGAAAGTTACCAAATGCTTCCTAAGTACAACATTTTACCCACACATTTTTAAGTATTCTAATCCCTTTTTTTGATTACTTTATCAGCCTTTTCCAATTGTATACAACTATTTCAAGGACAAAGGCATGCTATAATCTTGATGCCACCACAATTAGGTTTCCAAAAGGTCATTAGTTTGTGACATTTGCTGATCAGAACTGAAGGGGTAAAAAAGAGCAAAGTAGTTAAAAAAAAAAAAAAAGTGTGTGTGCACACATCTGTGATCTCTCAAACCAATCCATAACACACCTCTAACAATGCAGGATAAGAAGAGTAAGAGGCAGACACTATAGGTTAAAAAATCAATTACTAATCTAGTACAGAAGGCCAGACCAGAACAAGGCGGTGAGAAGAGCATGGCAAAATTTACATATGAGGATATTTCAGAGGTAAAATCAATAGGATCTGGTCATACAATGATTAGATACATAGCACAGAAACAGCCAACACTAAATAACAAAGGAAATGATTCCTTTAATAATTTTGATATGTAATATGGGAGGATGAGAAAACTTTGGGAGAAAGATGAATCATTTGAACATGAGTTAGTAACATCCAGAGACTGCCCAAGGAGATAACTGGCAACAAACTAGGTGTTCAAAGGGAGAGCAGGGCTACAAGAAGGTATTTGAAAATTTACCGTATTAAGCAAACAAACTGAAGTCATGGGAGACAGTAAGATCTCCAAGAGGGAACTACATTGAATGAGAAAGGGGCCGAAACTGAACCCTGAAGAATGTACTCATTTAAGAGGTGAAAAAAAGAACAAGAAAGTTTGTCAGAGAAGTGAAAGAAGGATCTGAGGGTATAGTGTTTAGGAAACCAGTACAGAACATTTCAATAAAATAAAGCACTAACAGCAGTGAAAGACAGAGGTCCAGCCAGATGTGGACTTCAAAAAAAAAAAAAATCTACCAAATTTGGTGATTAACAAACCAGTCATCGGTGTCCTTCAGCAGAGGAGTTTCAGGAAGATGAGGGGAAATCTCTGAAGAAGGAGCATGGTAAAATGGATAGACTGAACTGAGCTCAAATCACAGCTCTGCAATTAGCTGTGTACCACTGGGCAAGTTGCTTAACGTAGCTGAATCTCAAATTCCCCATTTGTCAAATAAGGACAGTACTACCACTTATCATGGTTGCTGTAAGGGTAAAGGGTAATTATGAAAAGTTTCTGGCACAGTGGCTGGTACTAAGCAGTCAATAAATGCTGCTTTTATATGAACTCTGTTTACTTTTACATTCTCATTCCCCACATAAAAGAGTATCTACCAGTTCAACGTATGACAGAGAAGACAGATGTAAAACTTTTTAAAATGTAGTGAAGAGTGAAGATAAAATTTAAATGATTTTGCTTTTTGCCTATTTACAGCTACCAATTTGAAAAAATAAATACCCTTGGTGATGACAAGAATGTGAGGAAAAGGACACTGTGCACTGGAATGGTACAACATTTCTGAAAGGAAATTGGCAGTGCCCAGCAGCACAACGTACATATCCTTTGACCCAACAATCCTCCTTCTAGAAATGTTGTGGAAATGTACCTTCAAGTGTCCAAGGACTTCCAGAAGGTTCCCGGTAGCATTACCAGAAAACAAATGAAATGTACATCATAGAGAACTGTTTAAAGAATAAAACATATTATAAAAATTATAAAGCAGAGTCACAATAAAGGGGAAAACTGTTCCTGTTTTGCTTCTTAGCCTTCTGTATTATTGAATTTTTTTCTGACAGTGAGCATCCATAACTATTATAATTCTAAAAACATTAAATCAAATAAATTTTAATTAGTACACTGGTTTTAGATAAATATATTCAAAACTTTTTGTAATTCACTGTTCTATCAAAAACACACACACACACACATTTGTTCTTTTTAATGTCAAAGTTTAGCACATATTAAATTCTCTCCTAAGTAATACAATCTTGCCACACCAACTGATGACTAAATTATTCACTGGCCACTGAACTGGCACTCTTCCGTGGCAGCAGGCACTCTGTTAATAACATCCAGGGTGCTGAATTCCATTCATGGGAAAATGCTGAAGACTCAGAAACAAACAGGCACATGCATTCTGAGGTGTGTGGGGTCAGGACCATCTAATCCATGACATCATTACATTCTATTACAGTACATTCATGACACTATATACACCTTGGAAACAAAGCTATATAGCACAAGGGAAAAAACTGATAACCTTAGAAATTAAAGGCTTTTATTCAACTTAATTTTAAAAACCATCACGAAAGTCTTCTTTTTAACCTGTTATACTGTTAGTTATTTCTATTTCTATATAACTACTACATTCAATTCTAGAATACAGTCATTCCAATCTGACATAAAATTACTGATTAGCCATTCATATGGCATTACATTTATTACGTATTTTACATCTATAATCAACAGAATTAACAAACTCACTTTGTGACCAAGCTTTTAAAAAATGATTTTGTCCTACGCCATACTAGTATTACTTAGCATTTATGTACTGTTGTCTTATAACTTAACATCACACCTACAGCTTTAAACCATTAATGTGCAAATATATAAAGTTAAGTAGCCTCCTCACAAGTCACATATACTAAGTAAATCAGTACTAGAATTAGGATTAAAATTCAGAATTCCCAGTCTGCTAGTTCTACCCAAATCCTATGATATTTTTCACATTGTTTCTTTTTCGTTATTACTGAAATCATAAGCACTGACTTGTCATTATATAAAAGAATTAAGTAAGGGATTATCTTAGAAGAGTTTATTAGGGAGAATAAAGTATGGACTCTTCAAAATACAGGAAATGATTATATGGGAAATGCCATATTATTTTTCATTTCAGGAAGGATGAAGGGAAGTAAGAAGAAAATTGGGAAGAAATGAAATTAGAAGTTACAAGTGCCTAGGCACATAGAACTGAAGGGGGTCTTAAATAACCTTTACAGGATTTAATACTTAGAATATCTAGACTAATTCCAAAGCTGTTTCCAAATGGACAGAATTTAGTACAAGTCAAAGTAGTCGTATTCTCTTTTCTCTCTTGAAGTAGTTTAGTTCCTTAGGTACTTAAACCTTATCGAAACTATAGGCCCTTGGCACAGACAGCCCAAGGACAGTCCTCTAAGCAAGATACTAATACACTTTGTTCTAAATTGGGTCTTCGTTGCTACACAGGGGCTTTCTCTAGTTGTGGCGAGCAGGGGCTACTCTTTGTTGCAGTGCACGGGCTTCTCATTGTGGTGGCTTCTCTTGTTGCAGAGCACAGGCTCTAGGTGCGTGGGCCTCAGTAGTTCAGTAGTTGTGGCATGCGGGTTCAGGAGTTGTGGCTCACAGGCTCTAGAGCGCAGGCTCAGTAGTTGTGGCGCACGGGCCCAGTTGCTCCGCAGCGTGTGGGATCTTCCCGGACCAGGGCTCGAACCCGTGTCCCCTGCACTGGCAAGTGGATTTTCTTTTTTTTTTTTAATAAATTTATTTACTTATTTATTTCTGGCTATGTTGGGTCTCCCTTGCTGCACACAGGCTTTCTCTAGTTGTGGCGAGTGGGGGCTACTCTCCGCTGCAGTGCGCAGGCTTCTCACTGTGGTGGCTTCTCTTGTTGTGGAGCACGGGCTCTAAGTGCACGGGCTTCAGTAGTTGTGGTACACAGGCTCAGTAGTCATGGCGTACGGGCTTAGTTGCTCTGTGGCATGTTGGATCTTCCCGGACCAGGGCTCAAACCCATGTCCCATGCACTGGCAGATGGATTCTTAACCACTGCACCACCAGGGAAGCCTTAGCTCAGGATTTTAAACTGAGATGTATTTATGTTCCTCAGATAAAATACATGTATCTAATCCACTTGTTAACCAAGTTTCTTATGGTTAGCAGAATCAGTTACTTTATGTAACTGGGGGTGAGGCTATGTTAGAATTCTAGTTACCAAAGGGGAAATTTTTTTAACAATGAAAGATGCCTGAAAACAAAGAGGCCTACCTTCATGTAATTCCCCCAAAAAAATTCCCTCGATATAAACTTAAAAGACTACATAGAGAAGAATAAACTCATGGCCTCAGAACAGTCTAGACATCTAAAAGAGGTCTATGAACTTCTGTATCTGTTTCTATAATATACCTATAATTACCCAAAAAGAGTATTTATTTCTTAAAATTTAAGACCACAAAAAAGTGACATCACAAAAAGATCTATTATATTTATCCCACTATATGAAATACTCCCACACACCTTAAGTACCCATGGGTATAAGCAGGACCTAGTTTTAAAAGGGAAGTCTCCTGTGATTACTGAAAAGAGTTCAGGGTGAGGTTGGACAAATAAATGTGTTAGGATACTATTAAAAGTTATGCATGTATGGGTAGGGGATTGTATAAGAAGATATCAAAAGTCCCTTCCAACTTTAAAATTTTGAGTCTATGTTCCAGTAATTCACAATAAGAGTACTTCCTAATTAAGGCTCAGTGAGTGCCTATTCCACATATAAATACCCTACTATGCTAAATATAGCTCAGAAGGAATAACTACAGGGTAGTTCAGGAAAAGACCATCCAGGAGGTAACATCTAAGTTAAGCCTTGAAGGATGAATACAATTTTCTTAGGAAGAACAGAGAAGGATATTCAGGCCTAGACAAAGGAATAGGAGTGAAAAGTACACAGCATGTTCAGAAAGTATTACTAGGCAAGGGATGCTCTGAGGGTAAATTGTACTATAAAGCTGAAAAGGAAAGATGAATCAAAATGTTAACATAGACAAAATGCATTATGTATTGACTATACCCACTGGTCAATCTACATTCTTAAATTCTGACATATATTAAAGGTAGTTTTAACATTGAAATTCTCAATATGTATTTTTATAACTATGTATGGGGACAGATGTTAACTAGACTTATTGTGATCATTTCACAATATATACAAATATTGAACCATTATGTTGTACACCTGGAACTAATATGTGTCAATTATACATCAATAAAAAAATTCTCAATGTGACCTCAAATTCGGGGGAAAATGATGATATAAATAAAAACAATTCAAGGGACCCCAAATATTCATCTCTGAAAAAGAACAAAGTTGGAGGGTTCACACTTCCTGATTTCAAAACTTATTACAAAAGCTATGGTAATCAGATCACGCGGTATTGGTATAAACACAGAAAAATAGGCCAATGGAATAGAATATAGAGCCCAGAAATAAACCCTCAAGCATATGATCAAATGATCTTCTACAAGGGTACCAAGACCACTCAATGGGGAAAGGACAGTCTCTTCAACAAACGATGTTGAAAAACTTGATATCCAAATGCAAAAAAAAATGAAATTGGATCCTTATACTCACTATATACCAAAATTAACTCAAAATGGATTAAGGAGCTAAACCCTAAGACCTGAAACTACAGAGCTCTTAGAAGAAATCAAGGAGGAAAACTTCAGGACACTGGGTTTAGCAATGATTTTTTTGCTATGACACCAAAAGCACAAGCAACAAAATCAAAAAACAGACAAACAGCACTACATCAGACTTAAAAATTTTGTACATCAAAGGACACAGAGTGGAAAGTCAACCTACAGAATGGGAGAAAATATTTGCAAATAAAATATCTGATAAAGGGTTAATAACCAGAATATATAAAGAATTCCTACAACTCAACAACAAATAACAAGTTTGTTTGTTTTTGCAGTACGCGGGCCTCTCACTGTTACGACCTCTCCTGTTGCAGAGCACAAGCTCCGGATGCACAGGCTCAGCGGCCACGGCTCACGGGCCCAGCCACTCCGCGGCATGTGGGATCTTCCCGGACCAGGGCACGAACCCGTGTCCCCTGCATCGGCAGGCAGACTCTCAACCACTGCGCCACCAGGGAAGCCCAACAAGGAAGTTTTTAAATGGACAAAAGAATAGACATTTCTCCAAAGATGATATCAAATGGCCAATATGCACATGAAAAAGTGTTCAACATCACTAGTTAAAGAAATGCAAATCAAAACCACCATGGGATATCACCTCATACCCATTAGGATGGCAAAAACGAAAGAAGGAGGCAAAAGGGGAGGAGGGTAAATGGAAGTAACCCAAATGTCCACGGATGGAAGAAATGGATAAACAAAATATGGTATATGCATACAATAAAATATATTCAGCCTTAAAAAGGAAGGAAATCCTGTCACACGCTACAACATGGATGAATCTTGAGGACATTATGCTAGGTGAAATACACCAGTCACAAAAAGACAAGGACTGTATGATTCTGCTTACTTGAGATATTTCAAATAGTCAAACTCATAGAAACAGAAAGTAGAAAAAGTAGAATGATAGTTACCGGGGCTGGGGAGAGGGAGAAAAGGGGTGGTATTGTTTAATGAGTACAGAGTTTCAGATACGCAAGATGAAAAAGTTCTAGAAATCCATTTCACGCCAACTTGAACATACTTAACACCACTGAACTACATGCTTAAAAGTGGTTAAGATAGTAAATACTATGTGTTTTTTCACAATAAAAAATGAAAAATAATTTCCATATTAAAAATAATTTTGGCCACCAAATCGTTAGCTCAAGATGATATAGCACAGATATCAATTTGTTTTTCTAATATGTAGGTAGCAGTATGGACAAAATTTTTCAGAGTGAAATACATAAAGAAAGGGGTTAGCTAAGTACAAAAGTGGTCTAATATTATGTAGCAATTTTTAGAATAATTATGTTTAACATTCCTTCCTAAATATTAATGTATCTCAAATTATAATTCAGTAAATAATTCTAAAACAAACTGTAAAAGGTTTTTTTAATTCCCATCAATAATCAAGATTTCTATTTTTCACCTATTAGAAATTGAAAATTGTCTAAATCTAAGTAAAAAGAAAAAAGAGGAGTTAACTAAAATTCAGAAAGTGTCTTAGCTAGTCACGTTGATCTGAAAGTATTTAAAGTGACTTAAATCACTCAATCGTGAAAGTAAAGGAGCTTAGTCACAGTTGCAACTAAAATATTATTATCAAAAAGCTTCATGAAAGTTTAGCAAGGTGGGCTTCCTAGTGGTGCAGTGGTTAGGAATCCACCTGCTAATGCAGGGAACACGGGTTTGAGCCCTGGTCCGGGAGGATTCCCCATGCCACGGAGCAGCTGGGCCCGTGTGCCACAACTGCTGAGCCTGTGCGCTCTGGAGCCCGCGAGCCACAACTACTGAGGCCCGTGCACCTAGACCCTGTGCTCCGCAACAAGGGAAGCCACCGCAATGAGAAGCCCGCTCACCACAACAAAGAGTAGTCCCCGCTCACCGCAACTAGAGAAAGTCAGTGTACAGCAACAAAGACCTGATGCAGCCACAAAAAAAAAGTTTAGCAAGGTAAAGACATAAAAGATCAAATTTCAATTCTGTTTAATCAAACATTTTGAATCTTACACTTTGAAGTTTATATCCCTCCCCCACACCCAAAACTCTGCTTTTGATTATAGCCACACTCTAGGGCTTCCCTGGTGGCGCAGTGGTTGAGAGTCCACCTGCCGATGCAGGGGACACGGGTTCATGCCCCGGTCCGGGAAGATCCCACATGCCGCAGAGCGGCTAGGCCCGTGAGCCATGGCCGCTGAGCCTGTGCGTCCGGAGCCTGTGCTGTGCTCCGCAACGGGAGAGGCCACAACAGTGAGAGGCCCGCGTACTGCAAAAAAAAAAAAAAAAATCCACTCTCTAGGAAACTACCAGTATATTCCATGGATATTAAGAACTATGATAACTATTTTTGGCATTTGATTTGAAAGTGTTTAAGACCTAATTGCATTTATTTACTTTTTATTATAGAAAATTTCAAATACGTACAGTTGAACCACCATCTACCAATCACCCAGCTTCAAAAATTACCAGTGCATCAACAAAAAGACTCTAAAATTATAACGGCTACCCACTAGGTGGTAGTTGGAAAATCCCAGGTATATTACATTTATAAATACTTCAACAGGGGACTTCCCTGGCAGTCCAGTGGTTAAGACTCGGAGCTCCCAATTCAGGTCCCTGAATCGGGGACCATTCGGGTTCGGTCCCTGGTCGGGGAACTAGGAACCCACATGCTGCATGGGGCAGGGAAAAAATAAATTTTAAAAAAATTAACTTTTTCAGGGGGGCAGGAGGACTGTGTTGGCTATTAGCTGTAACATGCAGGAATCTTTGTTGCGTTGCACGGGCTTCTCTCTAGTTGTGGCGTGCTGGGCTTTTGTTTGTTTGTTTGTTCTCTCTAGTTGTGGCACGCAGGCTCCAGAGCGCGTGGGCTCTGTAGTTTGCAGCACGTGGGCTCTCTCGTTGAGGCGCAAGGGCTCGGTAGTTGTGGCACGCAGCATTAGTTGCCCTGCAGCATGTGGGATCTTAGTTCCCCGACCAGGGATCAAACCTGCGTCCCCTGCATTGGAAGATGGATTCTTTATCACTGGACCACGGGGGAAGTCCCAGAAAATTTTTTTTAAAAATACCTCAACATATAAAACTTTACAAGGTACTTTAATAACCACAATTCTCACACTAAAAAATTCAGTAATTCCTTAATATCGTCTGACATCCCATTTTTCTCTACTGCCTTATAACTGTCTCTTTACAGTTGATGTGTTCAATTAGTATTTAAATGGAGGTCACATATGAAATTTCTATTTAAATAGTTTCATAGAGTAAGATTACAGAAACTTATATTGAAAAAAAAAAGTCCAAAGATATACAGTTAACCAAAAGCAAATTGCAAAACAATGTATTCTGTGACACTGTTTTTGTTTAAATATTTTTCTTAATATATGATAAGAAAAAGTAGTCATTTCTAGGGGATAAACAATAACCACTGATTTGGGGGAATTATAAAAACAGCCTAAAGTAACTTAACTTTAAAAGCAAAATGTCATGATTTAGCTTAAAAAATTTTTAAGGCTATTATTTCACTTCCTCTGATTCAGGCAGTCATGTCTAGTAGAGCTTTCCAGGTTAAGTGTATAGATATAGAAATATACTCTGAATCATAATGACATTCCTATTTGACAAATGAGAAAGCTGAGGCCATGGAAGTCAGGTGTTTGTCTAAACTCACACACAATTTAAGTCAACAAATATCAACCATAACAAAGCATCTATCTCCTCAAGGGAAAAAAATTAATTCTAGTAAAAAACAAAATAGACACATTAATACTAAAACGTATCTCAAATCTATCGATTTCTTTCCACTGGCACCACCTCTTCTCTGTGGATTGATTACTTTAATGCCTCCTTCCTAATGGTTTTTATACTCCTACTTTCATTCTTGTCCCCTTCCCCCTTGAAAGAGCAGCCAGAGAGATAAAGACATAAACCATATTGTGGCTACCCTCCAACCTCAAGTCACACCTCTACTACTATACCCACTCCAACAGGCCGAAGTCTCATTGGCAGGCTTTCAGATTCTTTACCTAACCAAGCTCTTTCTAATCTCAGAGCCTTCACGTGTGCTCTTTCCTCTGTCTAGGTCTCTCATTCCAACCACCGTGGATGGCAGGCTCCCATCAGATCTTAGTTTAATATATCATGTCCTTAGAGCTTTTTCCCTGTCCACTCAATCTAAAGTAGGTCCCTACAACTGATTAGCTATTTGGAAAAAGAACATTAGATCCACACCTCACACCAATTACAAAAATAAACCCAAAATGGATTAGAGATCTAAATGCTAAAAAACTATCTCAATAAGTACTAGAAGAAAAGAGGACAAATGCCTCTTTAAACTTGGTGTACGAAAAAGGCTTTCTAACTATGATTTAAAATCCAGAAGCAATAAAAGATTGATGAAATTGACCACACACACACACAAAATTTTCACAAGGCAAAAAACATAAAAAATGAAAACAAAATTTTAAAAAAGGGCAACATATATCATACATAAAGAGCTAATATCCCTCATATATAAAGAAATCTTAAAATCTGAGGGACAAAGGACCAAATGCTTGATAGAAAAATGGGCAAAAGATATGAATAGGCAACTCACAAACATACACACACATACACACACACACCCTATAATTTTAAAATGATCCTTAAACATGAGATATTTAACTTCACTCATAAGACGCATGCAAATTAATATCACAAATATACCACGCTTGGCAAAATTTTAAAAGAATGACAACATATTCTGTTGGCAAGGCAATATAGAAGCAGGCACTATCATACATTGTTGATTAGAATGCAAATTTATACAGTCCTTACTGAAAAGAATTTGGCAATATTTAACAAAACTACACGTGTATTTACCTTTTGACTAATTCCACTTCTGGAAATTTACCTTGAAGATGCAACTCCAACAAGACAAAAATACATATGTACAGAGTTATTCTTTGCAATTGTTTGTAATTGGGATACACAATAGTTAGAAAAATGGTTAGGAATTCCCTGGAAGTCCAGTGGTTAGGACTCTGTGCTCTCACTGCGGAGGGCCCAGGTTCAATCCCTGATTGGGGAACTAGGATCCCACAAGTCGTGTGGTGCAGCCAAAAAAAAAAAAAAGAAAAAAGAAAAATGGCTAAATAAACTATGGTAATACACACAATAAAGTGCTATTAAGCAGCAAAACAGAATGAGAAAGATCTCTGTGAACTGACATGAAGCGATTTCCAGGAAACACTGTTAAGGGAAAATAGCCAAGCACAAACAGGTATCTACAGTAAGTTATCTTTCTTATAAAAGGGGAACTGAGACATTTATCTGCTTACTTGCACCCACTGCCAAACACATACACACACACAGAGAATAAAGTAAAAAACCAATGATTATGATTACCAAAAGGAGTTGGGTAGGAATGAGGTAGAAAGAATGAGGGGGAGTCACGGAAGAGGGGGCATGACACTTCTGAGATAACATTTTAATACTGCTCTGATTTTCAGAACTATGTTAATGTTTCAAATAGTCAAATAAATAAACAAGGATATAAAGGACCCAAAATGGAATACAATGAAATGAACTTAATTATATTTCAAATAAATAACAATCACATTGAAGATGGGGGAAAGGGGAGTTGAGGAAGAACTAACCTAAGTAACTTTGGAACCCAGTACTTTGAATACATCCTCCAAGTCTAAGGCTAAAGAATAAAACAACTATAAATAAATACATACTCCGGCTAGTAAATTAGCAGTGTATGGGTTAGCAATTCCAAAACTACTTGAAGTGTATTCTAGAATTGAGCAAAGAAGTAACATTGTGGATAATGAGAGCCAAGTTTCTTCATGTCAGAGAAGAGATCATAAATAAAGGAAGAGGACAGAATGCACTCTGAGGTGTCAGAACTAAACATATCAGTATGAAATCATTGTTTTAATATATAAACAGATAGATACAGAATTACATACACACACACACACACACACACACACACACACATACATATCTTCTAGCTTTGCCACTCAAAGGACCTAAAAGCAGTAACACCCTAGTACCAATGAGCACATCTGGGACTAGCATCCAGATCTTGTTTCCTAAATACCATTATCTCCAATAACAGGAACCAATGGTCCTTAGAAAAATGGCCAATACCAAGCATTGAGCAGGAAAAGTACAAAGTAAGCCTGGAACATCTTGTGCTGTCAGCAAGTAAGCTCTCAAGGAAGGATAGGGCCATGCTGAAGGGATACAGGAGCAAGCTTAAAAAGGCTCTTCTTACTAGACAGTGTAGGACAATTGTGCAGTAAAACAAATGACAAGTAATAGATTATAACCCACTGAATATGAATCTATAAGTCTATACAACAACAAACAGAGTGAAGGAAAGCTCTTCCTTACAGGAGAATTCCTTACACAGAGGAATGATAATGATAAAGTTAGAAAATCATCATTTTGCAACCCCACACTTAATAACTGTTAAAGGCCATATTCATCAACGGATGCTAAAATTGGTCTATGAAAATAAGATGAGAAACAGTATATATGAATAGTCTCAAAGTACCTCTCCACAAGATACTTATTAATTACAAAGAAAAAAACCTTATAGTAGAAAAATCTGGCAGTCACCACCTCAGTCAAGTGATCAAAGTTAACATTACTAGTAATGGGACGAATTGACAGCATGTGCCTCCCGATATGTGTGAACAAAACATCACTTCTGTAAGGTAAAACACATAACATGAAAACATCAGACAAACCCAAACTAAGGAAGTTCTACAAAATAACTGGCCAGTACTCTTCAAAAGTGTCAGGATCATGAAAGGCAAAGAAAATAAGGAGCTAATCCAGATAAGAGGACACTAGAGAGATATACGTGGCAAATAATGCAATGTGTGATTTTTTTTTACATTGAGATATAGTTGATATACAACAGTATGTACAGGTGTATAACATAGTGATTCACAATTTTTAAAGGTTACATTCAATTTATACTTATTATAAACTACTGGCTATATTCCCTGTGTTCTACAATATATTGCTGTATCTTTATTTTATACATAACAGTTTGTTCCTCTTAACCCCCTACCTTTATCTTGCCCCTCCCCCAACCCATCTCCCCAATGGTAATGACCAGTTTGTTCTCTATATCTGTTTCCTTTTTGTTATACTCACTAGTTTAATTTTTTAGATTTCACATATAAATAAGCGTTATCATACAGTATTGCCTTTCTCTGTCTGACTTATTTCACTTAGCATTATACCCTCTAAGTACGTCCGTGTTGTTGCAATGGCAAAGTTTCAGTCTTTTGTATGGCTGAATAGTACACCACTGTATATATATATTGCAATGTGTAAACCTGAATTCTGGGCAAGAAAAAAGTCAACAGTAAGACAACTGGCAAAATCTGAATTAAGTCTATAAAGAAGTTACTAGTACTAAAGTGATTTTCATTTCCTCAAATCAAATAGTACTGAGCAGTTCAAACAGTTCATCAAATCAATAATACTGATGTTAGCCAATGATGATTCTGATTATTGCACTGGGGTTATGCAAGAGAATGTCCTTAAGTTTAAGAATACTGTGTATTCCTAAACATAAGGACATTCTCTTACATATAATTATTTAGAGGTAAAGGGGCTTTACATCTAAGTCTTGCTCTCAAACACTGTAACAACAGAAAAAATATACCTGTGTATCTGTATGTGCACACACACAGAAAAAGAATGAGTGATACGGGCTTCCCTGGTGGCACAGTGGTTAAGAATCCACCTGCCAATGCAGGGGACACGGGTTTGAGCCCTGGTCCGGGAAGATCCCACATGCTGCGGAGCAACTAAGCCTGTGTGCCACCATTACTGAGCCTGTACTCTAGAGCCTGTAAGTCACAACTACTGAGCCTGCGTGCCACAACTACTGAAGCCTGCATGCCTAGAGCCCGTGCTCCACAACAAGAGAAGCCACCGCAATGAGAAGCCCATGCACCACAATGAAGAGTAGCCCCCGCCTGCCACTGCAACTAGAGGAAGCCCTCGCACAGCAATGAAGAAGGGAGGGAGGGAGGGAGGAAGGGAGGGAGGGAGGGAGGAAGGGAGGAAGGAGGGAAGGGAGGGAGGGAGGAGGGAAGGAAGGGAGGGAGGAAGGGAGGGAGGGAGGGGGAGGGGAGGAAGGGAGGGAAGGAAGGGAAAGAAAAGAAGAATGAGTGATAAAACTAGGGTGGTAAAATGCTTATACTTGGAGAATCTGCATACAATTCTTTGCACTATTTTTGTACCTTTTTTATGTCTAAAATTATTACAAAGTAGAAAGTTAAAAAACAAGATAAAACAAAAAAAGTAAGTATCCTGTTAGTCTCTCTCCCTGTTCTTTTCCCATTACTTTTTGGTTATCTACATATTAGACTGTAAACATCATAATGGTGGGGTCTATATTTTTGCTCCTCAATGTATAACCAGCACCCAGCACAATATTTTACACTTTATAGGCACTAAATATTCTGAATGAAAGACTTAATCATGGGGCTATATTAGAGTTTTCTATTCACATATCTTTTCACTGAGGTCTCCATCAACTGATGAATGGATAGATAAAATGTGGTATATCTATACAATGGAATTATTTGGCAACAACAACAAAAAATGTGAAGTGTTGATACATGCTACAACATAGATGAATTTTGAAAACATTACACCAAGTGGAAAAAAGCCAGTTAAAAAAGACAATGTACTGTATGATTACATTCATGAGATGTTTGGAAAATGCAAATCTGTAGAGACAGAAAGTAGATTTTTTGTTGCCTAGGGCTAGAGATGGGAAGATTGTGGAAAGATGGCTAAAGAGTGCTGGGGAGCAGGGATCGGGGTTCTTGAGGGGTAAGGAAAATGTTCTAAAATTGTGGTGATGATGCACAACCGTGAATACACTAAAAGACAATGAACTGTACACTTTAAATGGGTAAAATTCATAGCATGTGATTTATAGCTCAATAAAGGTGTTTTCAAAAAAAAAAACAACTTTAAGAGCTCTGTCAAAATTTTTATTTGAAGGCCTGATATAGTAGTAAAGTTATCTATGTCTGTGACCACAATATATGACACTGAAAACCACTTCATTATAGACTTTTGGAATCTTCTGTTAAAACTTCTGTTAAGGGCTTCCCGGGTGGCACAGTGGTTGAGAGTCCGCCTGCCGATGCAGGGGACGCGGGTTCGTGCCCCAGTCCGGGAAGATCCTACATGCCGCAAAGCGGCTGGGCCCGTGAGCCATGGCCGCTGAGCCTGCGCGTCCGGAGCCTGTGCTCCGCAACAGGAGAGGCCACAACAGTGAGAGGCCCGCATACCGCAAAAAAAACCAAAAACAAACAAAAAAAACTTCTGTTAAAACTAAACCCAGTTGACAACTTTTTATTTGTCTAATAAAGATTCCTAAGCAAAAACAACTTTTATGATACAGAGAAGAAGCTGCCAGCAATTTCAGCCAATACTGAGCTCTAAGGTAAGGGTGAGTTTGTGAGAGAACACTCCTTAAGACTAGCCAATCCTGGGAATTCCCTGGAGGTCCAGTGGTTAGGACTTGGTGCTTTCACGGGGGCCGTGGCCCGGGTTTAATCCCTGGTCTGGGAACTAAGATCCCGCAAGCCAAAAACAAACCAAAAAAAGTCTAGTCAATACTAACTCCTTCTCTACTTTCAAGTCTCATTCAAGTCAAGGGTCAACATTCCCCCAGACACCCTCTCTGAACCCTCACATTAGGCTAAGGGCTCTCCTCTGGGTTCCCACAGCACCCTGCACACACTTCTACCCTAGAACTTCTTGACACAAACTATTTTTCTCCTCCATTAAATGATGAAACCATGTTTTATCTGTATCCCTAGCACCTAGCACAATGCCAGCACACAAAAAGGGCTCAACAAAAATTGTGTTAATCTTGCATTGTAAACTTGGACCTGTGCGAACTGTATAAGCCTCAGTTTTCTATTTCTTAAATAGGAATTCCACCAAGCGTCTATCTAAGAACACAGAGATTGAGACATGAGGAACAAACTAGGAGTTATATGTAGAAGCACTTGAAAAAAGGATGCAGTATGCATACACAATCTTCTGTTATTATAAAGTACCCTATATAAAATACTAGTTATTTTTTTATGGGTCATTCTGTGTGCCTTAACTTTGTTACAGGAACTTTGTCTTTGATACTTCAGGGTCTAAAAAGGCATGAGGGGTTGGGAATGCCCTAAACCAAAACTGATAAGCTTGAATTGTTTTTTACCATTACATATCTCTTTGTCAACTGTCACATGGAAAAGAGCAGCATTTACTTCAACAACAACTAACGCTAAAAATAAGTAGCAAAGAATACAACCGCTATACAGGTTACTTTCCAGCCCACTTTCCTGTCTCTATGCTCTGAAATGACTCAGAACCACAGGCTAAAATTCTATATTTAAAAAAGAAGAAAAAGATATTTATGACCTGAATGTTGCCACCACACCTCATAAATACAGCACCTTCTGCTGCTAAAACCTTTTATGCATTCAAGAGCCCTACGTGTTCTTGACAGAAACCATACTCAAGCAGCTGAATTTAGAACATGCTGACCTTGAGCAAATCAATGCCCTTAGCATGTACTTCTGGCTTATATCACTACAAGAGCTAGACAGCCTCACCATCTATAGTAGTCAACAATTTCTGGCCACAATCCGCTGTCTATTTTAAGATATCCCTACTATGCTACTGTGTTGCACAGTTCAAAAAAATAGAATAACACATGAATCTGTGTTTAAATGCAAATCGTTTACTTTGGAACCTGGGCTATGTGTATTCCCACTGTGATTAGCTCAAAAATATTTAATTTGGTAAGTTTCACTTCCTGCTTTCTTTTTTTTAGCAATTTGAAAAAAAATTTTTTTCTCTTTTTTTATTTTATTTATTTTTTAGCTGCGTTGGGTCTTCGTTGCTCCACACGGGCTTTCTCTAGTTGCAGCGAGTGGGGGCTACTCTTCATTGCGGTACGCGGGCTTCTCATTGAGGTGGCTTCTCTTGTTGCAGAGCACAGGCCCTAGATCGCACAGGCTTCGGTAGTTGTGGCACGTGGACTCAGTAGCTGTGGCTCTCAGGCTCTAGAGCGCAAACTCAGTAGTTGTGGCACACGGGCTTAGTTGCTCTGCAGCATGTGGGATCTTCCTGGACCAGGGCTCGAACCCGTGTCCCCTGCATTGGCAGGCAGATTCTTAACCACTGCACCACCAGGGAAGTCCCTCATTTTTTAAATACAATCTATTTTAAACAAAGAGTAAAAAAAAAATCAAGTATGAGACACCTCTGCTTATTGCCTAATCAAGTTTATAACAAAAACTAAGGCAGAGGGACGACTTCCCTGGTGGTCCAGTGGTTGAGAATCTGCTTTCCAATGCACAGGACTGGGTTCAATCCCTGGTCACGGAACTAAGATCCCACATGCCACGGGGCAACTAAGCCCGCGTGGGGCAACTAAGCCTGTGCTGCAACTACTGAGCCCCTGCACCACAACTACAGAGCCCACATGCCCTGGAGCCTGCATGCCACAACTAGAAAGCCCACGCACCACAAATACTGAGACTGCACACTCTGGAGCCTGCACGCTGCAACTACTGAGCCCACGCACCACAACTAGAGAGAAGCCCCTGCACTGCAACGAAAGATCCCGCATGCTGCAACTAAGACCCAATGCAGTGTGATGAATTGGGAGATTGGGATTGACAATATATACAATAATATGTATAAAATGGATAACTAATAAGAACCTACTGTATTAAAAAATTAAATAAAATTCAAAAAAAAGACCCAATGCAGCCTTAAATAAACAAATAAATATTTTTAAAAAAAACTAAGGCAGAATTGACAAAGCTCCAAATAAAAAGTACAAATACTGAAAAATAATGATTACCTGCTATTTTTATGCAAAACTATACTAAACATTAAAACACTAGCTGACGACTTCCCTGGTGGCGCAGTGGTTAAGAATCCTCCTGCCAATGCAGGGGACACGGGTTCAAGCCCTGGTCCGGGAAGATCCCACATGCCGTGGAGCAACTAAGCCCGTGTGCCACAACTACTGAGCCTGCGCTCTAGAGCCCACGAGCCACAACTACTGAGCCCACGTGCCACAACTATTGAAGCCCGTGCGCCTAGAGCCCATGCTCCACAACAAGAGAAGCCACTGCAATGAGAAGCCTACACACCGCAACAAAGAGTAGCCCCCGCTCGCCACAACTAGAGAAAGTCCGTGCACAGCAACAAAGACCCAATGCAGCCAAAAATAAATGAAATAAAATAATTTAAAAAAAAAACTAGCTGATTTAGGGCTACATTACATTTTCACCAATCTACCATAATATTTATAAACTCTTCTAACTCTTCATCCAACTGACATAAACTCCATTTTTTAATTTTTTTATCCAAGAAACACCAACTACTGTTTTTACAAATAAGAGCCTCATTTTTTTTTTTTATCTAAACACAGAACCTGTAATTTAGCAACTGTATAGCTTCTGAAATTCAGGTAAATTATTTACTTGAAATGTATGTATAAAAACAAATTAGAAACTACTAGTTGTACTTAGCAGTTATTCATAGCTTATTTTTCTATTCCCAAAAGAGGCTAATATTTGTGCAAAGACCTAATGCTAAAAACCAATATCATAAAATATTTAGTGCCTTAGACTGCTTTTTAAAGGATTTCCTTTACTCTCTTGAAACATTTAACAAACAGATCATCTCAAGTATAAAAAATAAAGCTCTTTTTTACTCTCATCCAAAAGATTTCAAATAAAGAAAAGGAGTCTAGGTATCACACATAACTAAATCTGATATGCCGAATAATGCAGGACCCAAATATAATGAAGTCATTTACTAACAAGTGAACTAAAAATAGAGCCCAAGCAGCTGGAGCCTGGGGGTTTATATAATATGCTAGCTGACTTCTAAAAGCTCCTAAGACAGAATCCACAGAACACAAAGGCAAGAGGGAAACAACGCCATTCCTCTCATGCTGTTAAATCAGATATTAAAATAACTTTTCCAGAAAAATATTAACTAAAAGCTAATCTTGTGTTACATTAAATTGAAAAAAAAATTGTCAAGAGCACAGAGGATCAAATAAATCTAATTACAGGAGATGTCAATTAAGACTCACTACAGTGCCACACTACAATACCTTTTAAACCATCTAAAAGGTTTTAAGGGACTTCCCTGGTGGCGCAGTGGTTAACAATCCGCCTGCCAATGCAGGGAACACTGGTTCAATCCCTGGTCCGGGAAGACCCCACATGCTGCGAGCAACTAAGCCCATGTGGCACAACTACTGAGCCTGCGCTCTAGAGCCCAAGAGCCACAACTACTGAGCCCGCACGGCACAACTACTGAAACCCACACACTCTAGGGCACGCATACGCAACTACTGAGCCCACGTGCTGCCAACTACTAAAGCCCACGTGCCTAGAGTCCACGCTCCGCAACAAGAGAAGCCACCTCAACGAGAAGCCCACACACCGCAGCGAAGAGCAGCCCCCACTCGCCTCAACTAGAGAAAAGCCTGCACACAGCAACAAAGACCCAACACAGCCAAAAAATAAAAATAAATTAAAAACAAATTTTTTAAATAAAATTTTTTAAATAAAAAAAATAAAAGGTTTTAAGAACAGTATCTAGCACTCTAATACTAAAAATTATAACATCAGGAATATAAAGGGTAAATCAGGCTATATTCCTAATTTCTAACATATATTTTAGTAAACTTAATTATCACCAAGTGACATAAATGTGGGTTTCCTTCTGATAAACTATTAATGGTAGAACATATGTTTGGAGCTGATTTTTGTAGTAGCTAATTTCTGCTTTATCTTGTCCTGGGTGCTAAGGCATATATTTGCAAGAAGCTAATCAGGGTGACAGGTATAGTACAAAGGCAGATGCAATACCAGAAAATAACTACCCCGTGTTGGGCCTAAATATATAATCCTCATGTTCTAACAATTTCCAACAATAAACTGCATGTGTTCATCTATTTACTAACTTATTAATAATGGCCAATATTGGCAGATCCTGTATCTGCCCACTGTGCTGGGGCTCGTGGGGCTCCAGAATACACCAAGATCATAAACTCATTTAGGCTGAAATGAAAAGAATTTCCCAAAATTATAAGACTATGAATTCAGGGACCTCCCTGGTAGTGCAGTGGTTAAGAATCCACCTGCCAATGCAGGGGACACAGGTTCCAGCCCTGGTCCGGGAAGATCCCACATGCCGCCGAGCAACTAAGCCCGTGTGCCACAACTACTGAGACTGCACTCTAGAGCCCGTGAGCCACAACTGCTGAGCGCGCACGCCTAGAGCCTGTGCTCTGCCAACGAGAGAAGCCACCGCAATGGGAAGCTCATGCACTGCAATGAAGAGTAGCCCCCACTCATCGCAACTAGAGAAAGCCTGCGCACAGCAACGAAGACCCAACGCAGCCAAAAATAAATTTAAAAAAAAATACTATGAATTCAAAAACATTTACAAACTAAAGACAATATTTTGAATCATAGTAATCATTAGCTACCCTCAAGACCATCTATTGTACTCCAGGCTGTAGTACACAGAAATTATTTTCTTCTTCAAATTCCACCCATAGCACCAACACCAAAACAACATTTACCTAAAGCATATATGGAAAGACCATAATAAAACTTGTTATGAAAAAGTGGCCTGAACATTTGTGGCAGCTGCGGAAGTGTGTTTAAATCTTAAAATCACTAATCTGAATTTTTATAACTTTTCTAAATGTTCAGTTACATCAGATGTGTCATTAGAAAGCTAGCTCTCTTAAGTGCTGAAAAGTGCCCAAAGATATGTACAAAAATTACTATAAACCCTTTCTCAATATTTAGACTTCTGTTTAATTATCACTGATCACCTATTATTCCTTCAGGTCCTCTATTAACAATAAAAATAACCAATGTCTTTAGCACAGAACTTTGCAGTAGCAATTTCTATTCTGCTTGAGCAGATTTTATGCCTAAATTTTTTTCTTTTTAGTATGAGTTCACTTGTTCCCTCTGTCCTTTGTTTCTTTTCCTGCCTTCTCTTGTGTTTTGGGGGGTTTTCTTCACATCGTTTTTGGAGTATAATTGCTTCATAATGTTGTGTTAGTTTTTACTGTACAACAAAGTGAATCAGCTATACATACACATATATCCCCATATCCCCTCCCTCTTGCGTCTCCCTCCCACCCTCCCTATCCCACCCCTCTAGGTGGTCACGAGCTGATCTCCCTGTGCTATGCGGCTGCTTCCCACTAGCTATCTATTTTACATCTGGTAGTGTATATATGTCCATGCCACTCTCTCACTTCATCCCAGCTCCCCTTTCCCCACCTGTGTCTTCAAGTCCATTCTCTACGTCTGTGTCTTTATTCCTGTCCTGCCCCTAGGTTCTTCAGAACCTTCTGTTTTTTTTTTAGATTCCATATATATGTGTTAGCATACGGTATTTGTTTTTCTCTTTCTGACTTACTTTACCCTGTATGATGGTCTCTAGGTCCATCCACCTCACCACAAATAACTCAATTTCGTTCCTTTTTATGTATGCCTAGATTTTTAAAACCTCAAGCCTAAACTGAACTTATCTTGATCTCTATTTATCCAAAGCAGTCTTTTTCACCACATACACACACAAAATTATTTCATTCAGCAAAAATTCAACATTTAACAAATAACCAAAAAATAGTTGTCACCTACCTGTAGTACCGAGATTGCAGATATGTTGAACAAACAGTCTTTGATACGTGACTGGCAGACCCAAAGTCTATTACTTTAACCCTATATGGCTGTCGAACAGGATCCACCAACATAATATTCTCTGGTTTGAGGTCTGCGTGAATTAAACCAAGGCTTTTCAATTTTTTCAGTGCAGTGGCCACTTGCTGAAGAATGGGTCGAATTACTTTTAGTGGCAGAGGACTGAACTTATTTTGTTTCAGAAAGTCATACAAGTTTTGTTCCAGCATCTCAAAGACTAAACAAGTATGGTTACGGTGCTGAAAGCATTCATAAGCTCGTACAAAGTTATATTCATCAGCATTTTCAGTACTGAGCCTTGCTAATATGCTCACTTCTATCTGACCTTGACGTGCATAAGAAGGGTGGTTCTTCAAAATTTTGATTGCTACAATTTCATTTGTCCCTCTTTTCCAGCATTTGACTACCTGGCCAAAAGTGCCTCGACCAAGAAAATCAAGGACTTCATAAGTATTTTTCATGGAGCATAAGACTTCATGCTGTACTAACTGATAGTCACCTTCTCCAGTGGTACAATTCTGTTTTGTTCCTGTGGTAGCTGTCACAACTGTCACTGGATTTCCCATGTTGGTTTGCAACATTGCAGGAAGTATGGACAACTCATCCACAATCTGCATTGCGCTATGATTATCCAACTCCTCACTCTTGCGCTTCAATCCACATCGCTGGGGGCCTTCTAGGAAATTCAACCTGTGTCGCCACGCCCCAATCTGAGGTGCCTCCACTTGAGTTTGCTGCGCCTGAGCTGCTATAACCTTTGTAGCACCCGCAGTGCTTTTTAAAACAACAGCACTTGTCTGCAATGAAAGGTTGTGTCCTCGAGGTCTGTTAAATGGTATCTTTGTCTGAAAAGCACTACCCTTCGTGGGAGGATGAGAATTTCCAACGTTTCTACCATTCACATAGGTCCGTGGATAGTTTCTTTCCTGGAATACACAACTGCTTGGCTCTACTTTGAGTTTCTTCACACTACAAAAGGCACTTGACTGAGTTTGATAAATATACGGTGGGTAGACCAAGACTTGTGAGGCCATACCTGCAAAAGAAAAAAACGGCCATGTTAGCTACAAAATTTTAATTTTTTAAATGTCATGAAGAAAACATTTAAGGATCAAGTCCATAATTTATAAAAACAGTTAAATTCCATTAAGATTTTTTCCCCTTGGAGGAGAAAAACATTTTCAATGCTCCATTTTAGTTACTTAGTACTTCAGATATTTGGTGTATTGCATGAAAGGTCGGGACTAAACAGCTGAGTGCATTCATTTAATCAATAAATACTTACTGCTAAGCTACAATGGCCAAGATATGCCCTAAGAACTGTACCAACCATTTTCCCTCCAAAAGAAAAGGTACAGATCCTTAAACTGTACACATCTGGCAAAAGTAAAACATTCTATTACCAATATATCATTTATGAACCAATGACCAAAACCGAAAATATATATTACATAAATGTAGTTACATTCCATAAACCTAAAGCTCCAGAACTGCCTCAGGGAGAAAAAAAAATCAATTGTAAAAATAAGTATGTAAGCCAGATAGAGTTCATTTTCACAATGTCCTCTTTACTTAACGTCATTTTCCACATCCACCCTTGTAGCAAACTCCTTTACATTCAAATCAAAGTGATACATTTTTTTTCTTTTTCTGGCTTGTGGGATCTTAGTCCTCCAACCAGCGATTGAACCCAGGCCCTCAGCAGTGAAAGCACTGAATCCTAACCACTGGACCGCCAGGGAATTCCTGAGACAATACCTTTTTTTTTTTTTTTTAGACTTTCTATTTTATATTGGAGTATAGTTGATTAACAATGTTGTGTTAGTTTCAGGTTTACAGCAAAGTGATTCAGTTATACATGTATCTACTCTTTTTCAAATTCTTTTCCTATTTATGCTGTTACATAATATTGAGCAGTGTTCCCTGTGCTATACAGTAGGTCCTTGTTGGTTATCCATTTTAAATATAGCAGTTTATACATGTCAATCCCAAACTCCCTAACTACCCATCCCCCCCGGTAATCATAAGTTCATTCTCTAAGTCTGTCAGTCTGTTTCTGTTTTGTAAATAAGTTCATCTTTTTTTTTTTTTTTTTAAGATTCCACATGTAAGCGATATCTTATGATATTTCTCTTTCTGACTTACTTCACTCAGTATGACAATTTTCAGGTCCATCTATGTTGCTGCAAATGGCATTATTTCATTCTTTTTAATGGCTGAGTAATATTCCATTGTACAACACCTTCTTGATGAAGCCTTGCCTGGAACACCCACACTCACCCTCCAGGCAGAATTGGGCATTCAGTGCTCTCGTAGAAGCTTACATATTCCTCTAATTAGCATTCATGATATGACATGCCTGACATTACACTGTAACTGTCAGCACATACAACAGTCTTTCACACTAGATCTGAAACAAAGTACTCATAATATAGAGTTGGTTTTCAATAAATGTTGGTTGGTTGAATTAACTTCAAAATATTTCCGTTCTCCACAATTTAAAAATCTGTATCATATTCTGGGCAGTCTCCTACCATTTTAACAAATCAAACATCAATTCTTTAACTCAAAAACAACAGACTGCCATCACTATATGTAATATATATAATATTTAAAAAAATAAGAGCTACCACCTGCTATGCAACAGTTTAACAAATGCTTTATTTGCAGTATTTTACTTAGTACCAATTTGCTGTTAAGGAAACTAAAGCTCAGAGGGACTAGGTAATTGGTTCAAAGTCACACAGCTAGGGTGTAGTAAAAGGAGCAGGAAAATACAATGCCCCTTCAGGTAAAAGGCATAAATTTATGCCTCCTTCAACTTCATAAACAATTCTTGTTACAACCTACCACCTTCCTAAGTTGACCTGGCTTTGGCAAGAAATCAGCTACAAAACCTTATTACACAAATTAAGATTTGTTGTTCAATGTGTAAGAGAAAATCGTAAATTGAAATCCTGGAGTTCCAAACCTTTTCATCCATTTTCTTAAAATCTTGTTGGCATCTATTCTATACTTTTACTCAGGGGAGGTTTCAAAACTCCACCAATTATCATCTTTTTAATGAGGCCAAGCCACATCAAAAACTCATTCTAAACACATCAAGCTCACTCTCTAACTCACTTAACACTGTGAAGCTCCCCAACCTCATCTTCAACAACTTAACATTATCATGATTCTCCTTATTTCAAAGCACTTCTGTGACCCACACCCATAGAAACAGACACAATGACAGATGATGAAACTCACAAACAAGAGTTTCTAAAACAGCTCTTATAAATATACTGATGGATTTAAAGAAGAACATGAACATAAACAGGAGACACATGAAAATCATTTTTAAAATGGAACTGGTGAGCCTGGAGAACCCTACATACCATACATAGATGGTGGGAAAGAAATTTGACAATACCTAACAAAATTGCAAATGGATATGTTCTCTGATCAAGAATCAGATAACTCAGATACAGTACAAGACAGTCATGCAGCACTGTTTGTAAAGAAACACAACACTGGAAACAACCTAAGCATCCATCCAAAAGGCATCAGTTAGATACACTTTGATACACAGACCAACCAGAGTCTTAAAACAAAAACAATGAAAACAATCTTTTTACCCTGCTATAACCTGATTCCCAAGATAATATTGTTACATGAAAAAGGCAAAATTCAGAAAAATGTGTACTTTACAACAGATATTACCACGTGTGTTTAATTAATAAGGGGAATTATATTATCAATATTTTTGCACATACATTAATTTGTGTACATACATGAAGAAGCTGTAGGTTTCTCCGCCTTAGAGAAGAATAACAAGAATACTGGGGGCAATGAGAAAGATTGACTTTACACTGTATGTCCTTCTCACCACCTTATTTTTTACTATGTACCTGTGTTACCTGTTCAAAAATGTTTTTTAATCATCTGGGAAATCTATTAAAACATACAGATGAAACAATTTCAAGATGAAATAATGTATCTGGGATATGCTTCAAAATAACAGATAAAGTGGATGGGGATATAGATAAAATGAAATTAGCCATAAATTATTCATCATAGGAGCTTGATAGTGAATAAAAAGGGGTTCATTATACTATCCTATCTACTTTTGAATATGTATACATTTTTCCTTAATAAAAAGTTAAGTAAGGGACTTCCCTGGTGGTCCAGTGCGTAAGACTCCGCACTCCCAATGCAGGGGCCCGGGTTCAATCCCTGGTTAGGGAACTAGATCCCACACATATGGCGCAACTAAGAGTTCGCATGCTGCAACTAAGAGTCCACATGCCGCAACTAAACATGCCACAACAAAGATTCTGCGTGCCACACTAAGACCCTGCACAGACAAAATAAATAAATAAATAATTTTAAAAAAAATGTTTAAAAACAAAAACTTAAGTAAACATATATTTAAAACTCCAGAAAAATTCTGATTCAGTAAATCTGTGGTGAGGTTCAGGTATCTGCATGTATACAAGTTCTCAAGGCCATTTGTTGACAGATTCACACTAACTATTCACACTACTGAGAACCAATGATCTCATCTGTACAAAACCCTAGGCAAATTCAAGTCCTACCACTTCAGGGCCCTCAAGTCTGAAAAATCAGGATGAAGTCCTAGGGAATAAAATGCATACCACGCTAGGCCAATCCATGCCATGTTAAATAAAGGTGTTATGTGAACAACAGCTGAGATCCAAGTAACTGACCTAGAGGTTTTAAAAAAAAAAAAAAACTACTGCATTTCTTGGGGCTTCCCTGGTGGCGCAGTGGTTCAGAATCTGCCTGCCAATGCAGGGGACACAGGTTCGAGCCCTGGTCTGGGAAGATCCCACATGCCGCGGAGCAACTGGGCCCATGAGCCACAATTACTGAGCCTGCGCATCTGGAGTCTGTGCTCCGCAACAACAGAGGCCGCGATAGTGACAGGCCTGCGCGCCGCGATGAAGAGTGGCCCCCGCTTGCCACAACTAGAGAAAGCCCATGCACAGAAACGAAGACCCAACACAGACATAAATAAATAATAAATAAATACATTAAAAAAACAAAACAAAACTACTGCGATTTCTGAATCCAGCTGTCCCCACCTTTTCTTTTCCAACATGCCAAGCTGGAAGGCAAACAGCCCAAAGGTTCCAACCAGGGCCAACTAAAGGAAGCTTAGAAAAAGTAATTACCCCTCACCAACCACTGTACTCTGTGGGACCAACCTCAAAGAAAACTTTAGAAAATAAACACGGGGTAGGAATGTCACATAATTTACATAGCACATAAGAAGAAGTGGGTGAGGGGGTAATGCTGGAGATAGTTGTTATAACAGACCACAAGAAAAGAACTCTAAATTACTAATTAACTTGACTACTGTGACTCCCTACCACAGATATTAAGTCTTTCCCTTCTCCCACCCTCCATCAGATTAACTCATGACCTGAGTATCTTATATTTGGTGTTTATGGATTTTACATAGTTAGTACTCCGAGAACCTGCTAAGTCCAGAGTCCAAAACACTGAATCAGTACAATACTACATATTTCCTATTATTTTTCATTGCAATATATACTGTTATACCTCTGCAGTTATATTTCATGACTTTATCATTTGTTCTTACCAACTGACTAAGAAATGAAGTTTTGAAATACCACCCTTTTGTGAGCTGGAACTGCCTATAAAATCACTCCAAGGACAGTCAAGACTCCTGTTAGGGACTTCCCTGGTGGCACAGTGGTTAAGAATCTGCCTGCCAATTCAGGGGACAAGGGTTCGAGCCCTGGTCCGGGAAGATCCCACATGCCGTGGAACAACTAAGCCCGTGATGAGCCACAACTACTCAGCCCGTGTGCTGCAATTACAGAAGCCCAGGCTCACAGTGCCCACGCTCCGCAACAAAGAAGCCACCGCAATAAGAAGCCTGCGCACCGCAACGAAGAGTAACCCCCGCTCATCTCAACTGGAGAAAGCCCATGCACAGCAATGAAGACCCAATGCAGCCAAAAATAAATAAATAAAATAAATAAATTTATTTAAAAAAAAAAAAGACTCCTGTCAGAGTAACCGTTAAGTTTCCATTCCTCAGGCTTAATAATCTCAGGTACTTTAACAGGCCTTATTTTTCCAAGCCTCTAAAAAACTTTAAGACTCATCTGAATTCTATTCAAATTCTTCACATCCTGTTACAATTACCAAAACAGCAATGTAACCAATGTTGATAACTAAACCACCACTAACCATAAAGATACGGTTTCTTCTTTTTTTTTTTTTTCTTATTATACATAATATCAGGCCTTCTGAAAACAGAGGGAGGTAACAGAGATAGAAATACTTAGACTATCTTACATTCAATTTATTAGCCAATATCAAAGTTCTGGATCATTTTCTGCCAAACTTATACATAGCCCTATATATAATCAGGTTCTTCTTTAAAATATCCTGTGATATCACAAATGCATTTAATTAAAGGTAAATAATGCCTTGCATTCTCTTCACTCAACTTTCTTCTTCGACTTGTTCAAATCTCAATTTTTTAACTTTTTTTTCCTTAAAAAACTGTGGTAAAATATACATACATAACATAAAATTTATCATTTTTAAGTGCACAGCTCAGTGGCATTAAGGTCATTCACACTGTTGTGCAACCATCACCATTTTCCACCTCCAGAACTTTTCCCCCCCACTCTGAAAACTAAAACTAAAACAACTGTCCATTGTCCCCTCCACTAGCCCCTGGCAACCACCTTTCTACACTCTGTATCTACAAATCTGACTACTCTAGGTACCCCCTATAAGTTTAATTATACAATATCTGTCCTTTTATAACTGGCTTATTCCACTCAGCATGTCTTCAAGGTTCATCCATGTTGCAGCATGTGTCAGAATCTCCTTCCTTTTTAACGCTAAGTAATTTCCCATTGCATGTTTATGCCATATTTTGTTTATCCATTCAGTCATCAAAAGGTATTTGGGTTGCTTCCACCATTCAACTATTGTGACTAATGCAGCTGTGAACATGGATGTACAAACATCTCTGCAAGACCTTGTTTGCAATTCTTTTGTATATACAGCACAGAAGCGGAATTGCTGGATTATATGGTAATTCCTTTGTTTTTTGCTTTGTTTTGTTTTAGGCCTCACCACACGGGTTACAGGATCTTAGTTCCCCAACCAGGGATCGAACCCGTGAGCTTGGCAGTGAAAGTGCAGAGTCCTAACCACTGGTCCACCAAGGAATTACCATGGTAATTCCATTTTTTTTTTTTTTGCGGTACGCGGGCCTCTCACTGTTGTGGCCTCTCCTGTTGCAGAGCACAGGCTCCAGACGCGCAGGCTCAGTGGCCATGGCTCATGGGCCTAGCCGCTCCGCAGCATGTGGGATCTTCCCAGACCAGGGCACGAACCCGTGTCCCCTGCATCGGCAGGTGGACTCTCAACCACTGTGCCACCAGGGAAGCCCGGTAATTCCATTTTTAATTTGAGGAATCACTAGACTGTTTTCCATAGCAGCTGCACCATTTTACACTCCAACCCGTAGTGCACAATGGTTCCAATTTCTCCACATCTCTGCCAATGCTTGTTATTTTCTTCTTTCTTCTTTTTTAACAATAGCCATCCTAATGGGTATGAAGGGGTATCTTACTGTGGTTTTCAAATCTCCATTTTTTTTAATCTAATTCTTCATCAATACTGGCTGCACTAACACCTAGGGCTTGATGTCATCAGTAGCTATAACACGTAAACTTTGTATTTTTTCATTTGAGTTATCAATGAATATTAAACATTACACTTAAGACTAAGCTCTACAGAAACCCATACCCAAGTGATTACTGAACAAACCCCCTTCTTTCAGACCATCACTGAAAAGTATAGAAATTCTTAAATTACTAAAAACATCAAGTTTTAGGGACTTCCCTGGTGGCGCAGTGGCTAAGAATCCACCTGCCAATGCAGGGGACACGGGTTCAAGCCCTGGTCTGGAGGATCCCACATGCGGCAGAGCAACTAAGTCCGTGCACCACAACTACTGAGCCCGTACTCTGGAGCCCACACGCCACAACTACTGAGCCCACACGCCACAACTACTGAAGCCCACGTGCCTAGAGCCCACGCTCCGCAACAAAAGAAGCCACTGCAATGAGAAGTCCACGCACCGCAACGAAGAGTAGTCCTCGCTCGCCACAACTAGAGAAAGCCCACGGGCAGCAATGAAGACCCAATGCAGCCAAAAATAAATAAATAAATAATTTTTTTAAATCAAGTTTTAAATTAAGATACAAATATGGAAATGTGATCAGTATTGAAGATTTCTAAAGATCTACAAGAAGAAATAAATCAAAACAAAACAAAACCCTTTTAAAAACACAGGAAAAAGGTTTCCTTTAACTAAAGAGAGGCTCAGGGCACTAAAAGATTATCTCATAATAAACAGGGATAAAAGACCAAAACATTAAATACACAGCCAGTACTACACAATTAAAAAAAAAAAAAAAGACTTAATACAACAAACAAAAAAATCAGCTCAATGAACATTACCTTAGGGAATATTTTCATTCAACTGGCAATCAGCAAACAGCTACACTAGATCAAGGTAAACGACTGATTCTGTTACATAAAACCCTGCATTAAGATTTCTTTTCTGAACACACCCATCAACTCTGTTTCCAGGCTATACTAAAATAAGTAGACACAAGTACAGTTCACTTTCAAAAGTGAACTTATTACCACTCTTTAAAGGGAGATAGAATGGAACAGGCAACAAAAATAAAGTTGAGACCCCTTTATCAGGTAAAATGTACAAATTCACCTTTAATCTACCAGCTTCAAAGCTAAGAGCTAAAGAATCATCCTGTGTGAAAACAGTAATGGTATCATGTCTACACAGCTAGAGTAGTACTAAATTCACTAATGGAATAATGTGTTTTTAGTCAAATCACACATTAATTGCCTTTCAGCGATGATTACAACTGCCTTTCGGCATGCTATGATTAGCATAAGACAAAAAGACTGAAATGTACCTTGTAAAAACTCAGTGAGCATGCTAAAAAACAAATAAAACAATAACACCACCACCCCACACACACAAGCCAGTGCTTCTTGACCTACTACCAAGTCCTCATCATCCTATTCTGGTCTTTATTGGATCCAGTCACCTCTCATAATCCTCTTTCCTTCCCTCAGCTCAATTAAACCCCAAGATCTGACCTGCCCATATCAACACAGTACTTCACATTCTGTCCTCAAAATATTATCTCTTCCTTTGATCTACCATCTCTTTCTGATTATCTCCCACCACACAAACTCCCAATATTCCTTGCTAAATTCTAGTTCCTCTCCTTCTAGTAAAATAGATTCAAAATTAACACTTCTCTTATGTAACACACAAAAATATTTTTAAAGATGCTTAAGAGCAAAAGAACCCAAAATTCTAAATCTGAATACAGTAGCTCTCAATCTTTTTCCTGAAACATTTCAGGTATGATGAACTTTGAAGAAGTGAAGCACTTTAGGGGAGGTAGTATTAAAGGGCAAAACTTTTTCAGTAAAAGTACTTTGGGGAAGGTGGTCTTCACAAAAGCATTTTTATTAACACATGCAAATGAAGTAATTTAGCCATTCTAAGAAAGGAGGTTTGCACATCATTAGAATGACTTTCAAAACTGCAGAAAATCTTGGGCTTCCCTGGTGGCGCAGTGGTTAAGAATCTGCCTGCCAATGTAAGGGACACGGGTTCGAGCCCTGGTCCGGGAAGATCCCACATGCTGCGGACCAACTAAGCCCGTGCGCCACAACTACTGAGCCTGAGCTCTAGAGCCTGCGAGCCACAACTACTGAGCCCGCGTGCCACAACTACTGAAGCCTGTGCGCCTAGAGCCCGTGCTCCACAACAAGAAGCCATGACAATGAGAAGCCCGCGCACCGCAAGGAGGAGTAGCCCCCGCTCACTGCAACTAGAGAAAGCCCGCGCACAGCAACGAAGACCCAACACAGCCAAAAATTAATTAATTAATTTTTTTTAAAAAAACTGCAGAAAATCTTTTGCAAAACAGCAGGGTCAACCTACTTCATCTAGGTAGTGGGCCAAAGAGAAATGATGCCGTTCTTACACTACTTCTGCATTCCTCACAAAGTCTAGCACAGAGTTAAATGAATAATGAAAGCCTCAAGCTATTATAGTCTCAAATCTTTTCACTTATTTTTTATAGGATATTGAAAACACCAGTTTTATCACAACTCTAATTTCTGCACAAATGACTATGTCTTGGATTCATAAGGTCTGACAAGCAAAGAGATCAAAGGAGATAGAAGGAAATCTTCAAGGTAACAATACTGTCCATAATCTAGTTTCATGTAAATAATAGATTGTTCCAGCTTGGTTTATCCATAGACTTAAAGATTTTGCTTTCATGAATATACTTAGAAAAAGCTCCATTTTTTCCATTTTTAAAATATTTTCAGGCACATGAATATTTTCAAAGGATATTAAGACATTACAATAAAGTTTCATTCAGAATCATTTTTTTGATACTTGTAACTGGACACAAGGCAAACAATATCAGAATTTCATTTCTGTTTCAACTGAAAATTTGTCATCATTTTATTGAGGGATAAAAGGACATTTTTCTTAAGAGCTTTAAGACCGAAAGGCATCAAATATAGAGAAGAATGTTAAACACAGATATCACACTTTTACTTAGAGTGACTGAACAAAGCTATAAATTGCACAACTATTTGTTACTGTAATGCCCCTTTAACCATTTTATCTTGGATTAGTTCACAAATATAACTTTAAATTAACGTTAGTTTGTTGTATATATTTCCCCAAAAAATCAGCTCCTGAAATAATTATGGTGATAGCACAAATGAAAACCTTTAACCAAAAGCTGTATTATTTGGGTTGAAGTTTAAATTCCTACTAACTGACCTAATTTTCAACGTATTGTTCAAATGATAAATGAGTTAATAATCTATGAAAGTTACATCAAATTCACTTTTTTAATGTCTCATAGCTACATCCACTGTGATTATCAAATAATGTTTTCAGATATTTTAATTCTACCTTTACCATACTTATCCCTGACAACAGATGGTTGGCCTCGTTCTCAGGTTGCAAGTTTGAAGTTTAAAGATTCAATTACTTGAGGGAAAAGAAAAGTCTAGATACCTTCATTAGTACCCAAACTTTAATTTATGATAATAAAATACATATGAACCTACCAATGTTTTTTCTGACAACATCAAAGAAACGGATCATATTTTGTGGAAGAAATGGAAGAATTGTTAATTAAATCCCATGGAAAACTCTTTCATAAATTTTCACTTGTACGTTCAAATTCTGGGATACTATTTTTTAAATAATCAAGTTAGTTTATCCAAAATTTAGTCACTCCTTATTTGTTTTTTAACATGTACAGCCTACAAAGGTAAAGCCATTTGTAACTCCTTTACATCTTGCATGGACTGAACAGATAACTACCTGCTTCACTTTGGTATGTTTACCCACTTCACCCTACCCCACCCAAAAAGAGAGTTCTTCACTAACTAAAAAAAATACACACACAAGACACAAAACTGTCTCCAGTTAGTGATTTCCCAAATTTTTATCCTATAATGACCACCTGTGAATTTATCATGAGAAGTTTATAATGCTATATTTGTCCCTCATTACATTTAAACAATTTCACACCCACAGGCTCTAATTATTCTCCAACTGAGGTGCTAGAATTTCCTTCTAGAAGATAAATATAAAAGGGGGGAGGGGAGGAATCTTTCCCTTTCAGTTTAAAATTTATGTTACATTTTTTTTTTTTTATGTTACATTTTTAACAAACCACAAACCTCTGACAGAAAGGAAGGAAGGTTTTCTTTAAACAAGATACAAAAAGCACAAACTATAAGAGGAAGAGATTGGAAAATGTGACTTGATTAAAACTTAAAACTTTTATTTATCAAATGATACAGTAAAGATAAGCCACAGATATGGAGAAGACACTGGCAACATACATAACTGACAAGATCTAAAGAAGTCATAGTGTGTTTAGCAAAACACAGTAAAAAATGGGTAGAAGGTATGAGCTGGCAATTCACAGGTAAGGAAATAGAAGCCAAAAGGCTTTTAAAAAATTTTTTCAACCTCATTAGTAATAAGAAAAATACTAATTAAAACTACAGGAAGATGCCATTTTAAACCCATCAGGCTGACAAAGGTAGGACAACACCCAATGCTGAAGAGGAGCAGGGCAGCAGAGACTCTTATAGACTAGGTAGGGTAAGAAGTACAACCACTTTAGAAAGCAAGGCTGAAAATGGATGTGGTCTATAATCTAGCAAGTCTTCTCCCAGGTACATATCCTACCTGGAGAAGCTCTCACACGTAGTACAACAAAACAGGTAAAATAATGTTCACTGCAGCACAATGATAAAATTTTGAAATAACCTAATTGTCAGAAAAGGGATGGATACAGTAGCATGGCTTTTTCATACAACATACACAATGACTGTGGCTTATAGCACAGTCACCATACAGTTATGTACCACAAAAAAAGAAAAAATACCAATTATAAAAGTAAGACACTGATTAAGATGTATCATAATTTCAAAGATGTTAAACATGGGAAAAATTGTGCATGTTAGAAGTAAAGACATGCAGCAAAATGAATTAACTGAAATTATATATATATCAACATGGATAAATCTCAAAACAACAATGTAGAACAAGAAACAAGTTGCAAAACAGCGTGTATCATTTATTTTAAAGTCAGCAGCAGACAAAACGATATTGCAGTTTTAGGTATAGTTAAGTATGTGGTAAAAGTATAAAATCATGCATAAAAATGATAAACATGCCAGGAAGAAAAGGAAAAGGAGGGACTTCAACTGCAGGAACTATTTTGCACCCACGGTGGCAGCTGCATAGGAATTGGTTCTACTACTACTCTCTGTACTTTCATAGCCTAAATTTACGTTAATTTTTAAATAAAGAAGGAGAAAAAATCTACCAGAGAATAGAATAACCTCTTTAATTAGTTGTATTTTTAAAAGTTAGAAAAATATAACCATTTTAGATATATTTTATTAGCGTATTCAATCAGCCATACACTATTTCATCCCATTTTTCTTTCAATTTTTAAATTTTTCTTTCAATTCAAATCAAGTAAAGACATTTAGGAGCAGGAAGATTTAGCAATGAAGTATGTTTTTCATCAATGAGCTCCTTCTAGCAAGAGGCAAACACATGTATACACATAACTACATCACTAATGAGGGCAGTAACATAAGGATGTGTGAAGCACACAGGCAGCAAAGTAAAGGGGATGATTAACATATGGCTTGAAGGAGCACTGAAGTATTCAGTAAGAAGTTAATCTGAGCTAAATTTTGAAGGATGATGGGAAGAAGCCTGCTATTTAGGAGGGATAGTCCAATAGCACAAACCAATAGCACATATAAGAGCAGAGACTAATGAAAAATATGACATTAGCTTTATTTGGCTAGATGAGGGGCCCACAAATTATGGTTAGTCAAATCCAACCCAGACTATTTTTGTATGGCCCACGAGCTAAGAATGGTTTTTATATTTTTAAAGGTTTAAAAAAAAGCATGCAACAGGGATCATATGCCACTTGCAAAGCCTAAAATATTTCCCATCTAGCCATTTAAGAAAATATGCCAAGCTCTGCTCTAGAACGTAACTTGCAGCCAGTGGAGAGGGCAGCTAGAGTAAAAAGATGATCCTTGAGAAGAAGAAAGACAACCTTAAAAAGAAAGATCATGAAGAACTTTGTCTTCCATAGTAAGGAGCTATGAGGTGCCTCTGAAGGGTTTTAAATAGAAAAATCAATATAATCATATTTGTATTTTAGAAAGATTACTCAGGCAAATTTGTGACAGACAAACTGGATAGAAACAATAATGGAGGACTTCCCTGGTGGTCCAGTGGTCAAGACTCTGCGCTTCCACTGCAGGGAACAAGAGTTCAATCCCTGGTCGGGGAACTAAGATCCCAAATGCCACTCAGCATGGCCAAAAAAATGGAAACAACAGTTGAAAGACTAGGGTGATAATCCAGATAATAGTTGATCAGAGCCCAAGCAAAAGCAGTAGTAATAGAATAAAAGAGTACTGATTACCAATAGTTAGCTATAGGTAGCTAGGAGATAGAACCACAGAACTTGGTGACGAGTGAAGGAAGGAAGGAATTAATAAAAACATGTTTCTGGCTTGAAAAACTGATAGCCAAATGTTAACAAAAAAAAAAATTTTTTTTAAGGAGAAATGAGAGAGGAAAAATTAACTCAATTTTAGACATGCTGAGTTTGAGGTACCTTGTGACTTAGCCCAAGTTCCCTTAAATGTAGACTCTTATAAAAAGGCCTGCATTCAGGTAGTTTACTTGGGAAGTTATCCTAGAGGGCATGAGTAAGGGACATGGAGAATAAGTCAGGAAAGAGGGAAAAGCAATTAATAAACATAAAGGAATGATGGAATTAAAAATTAACTATTTGGCAACAATCATAATAATTGATTCAAACAAGAATTATCAATGGATGCAAAAACTAGCAGGTGAGAAAAAGAATGAATATATGTATATGTATAACCGAATCACTCTGCTGTACACCTGAAACTAACACAACATTGTAAATCAACTATACTCCAGTAAAATTTAAGGAAAAAAGAAAACAACAAACAAAACCTAGTGGGTGAAAGTTTCAAGAATAACAGGATATTATTGTTGGGAGACAATTCACCATGGATCTCTCATGTTTCTCCATGTCTTGCAAGCAGGGACACTGAATGCCTTTGTTCTGCAGTCTCCTTTCAAGGATATTTGTATATTGAACAGCCTTGAAGGTAGAGATAGCGTCTTTCTCCTGAGCAAAGGGCAGGTTGTTTCATGTCCAGGATAACAAAAGATAATGACTCCTTCTTGGGCGCATGTCAGGCAGGCTCACTGCCCCTTATAAAAGTTTCCTAAACCTGGGGTTCCCCTCCTGGAGCGCAACTCCTCTTGTGCAGGAGTCACCGGGCCCTGTTTGCAGCACCCTGTGGGAACTGAACTGGGGAAACAGGAAATACTGACACACTGACTACCACTATCGCTGAGTACGAAAGTCCTTTAGCTCTGACCTCAGAGTCTATCTTCTGCCAGCAGCCATGGCTAATTTGTTAGCTTGCAAGACCCTTCATGGCCATACATTTCAAAGTACATTCCCACAAGATACATACGAATCAAAAGGAAGAAACTGGCAGATGCCACCTTAACCAAGTGATCAATGTTAAAATCACTTGTAACGGGATATATCGACATCATGTGCCTCCTGGTATGATGTACTGAGAGGAATACACGTCACTGTGATACTTCCAAGAACAAGAAAACAAACATCCAAATTGAGAGCCATTCCACAGAATAACTGGCAGTATTCTTCAAAATGTCAATATCAGGAAACAACACAAAGACTGAGGAACTTTTCAGATTACAGAAAACATAGACATAAAACAAAACAGTCTTTGCTTTTAGGAAAAAAATCAGGTGTATAAGGACGTCAAGTCTGCAACTTACAAAAAGTTGAAGGAAAAAAATACAGATGTAGAGAGAAAAGGTAAATGCAAATGGTGTAAAATGTTAACATTTGAAGAATCTAGGTGAAAAATACATAGAGTATTTTTTTGTAATTTTTTTTTTTTTGTAAAAAATTCTTGTAAATTTTCTGTAGGTTAGAATTTTTGTCAAGTCACAAATTAAACAGAAAAAAAAGAGTATATGAGTAACAGGCATAAAATAATGTTTTTATTGCACAAGGCTGCTCTTCAAGGGTTACTCAGATCACCTAAAATCCAGAATTCTCAGGCACAGAGCAAGTCCGTGGGATCACGTGCCAGCACTAATTTTTTTAAAAAAAGTTTTCATAAACAGTGAGAGGAAATCTTTTCATTTAAAAGTATTACTTTGGGACTTCCCTGGTGGCGCAGTGGTTAAGAATCCGCCTGCCGGTGCAGGGGACACGGGTTCGAGCCTTGTCCAGGAAGATCCCACACACCACGGAGCAACGAAGCCAGTGAGCCACAACTACTGAGCCTGAGCTCTAGAGCCCGCGAGCCACAACTACTGAAGCTCGCACACCTAAAGCCTGTGCTCCGCAACAAGAGAAGCCACTGCAATGAGAAGTCTGCACACAGCAACGAAGAGTAGTCCCCGCTCGCCGCAACTAGAGAAAGCCCGCTCGCAGCAACGAAGACTCAACGCAGCCAAAAATTAAAAAAAAAAAAAAAGGTATTACTTAATTCACATTGGTTTTTGGAGCTTTGGGTCATTATGCAATTTCTTCAATCAACAGAGACTAAAATTAGTATTTCACTATGTGGTCCAATAAATTCAACTAAAAAGGTCTTCTCATTCTTGAAAGACAGAGAACCTTAGTACTAGTCTATACAAGGCTCTATAATAGGAATTAGAAAATGGAACTATATGACTAGCAATATTCAGGCAATAAAAAGCAGTATCTAGTTACACTTCCATTTTTCACTTACTTTGTTTAAAGTGCATATTTATAAAAGACAAAACAGCATGTCTTCTTAGAAATAAAAGACAGGGTGCACTAGAAAATAAGTTTTTAGTGTGAATAGTAAGTTTAACTCTTCATTGGACATTTTAATACCTATATCATTAAACAGGTCATTTTACCAGTATTATATCCAGGAAATTACTGACACTAAAACATCTCATGTAAGAAACCTTTTCATATAAATGAACCACCACAAATTGTAAAGCTTCAAAAAATAAACCTGCTGTCTCAGGTACTCACAAAACATTTATTTGAAAACACTAAAGTCTTGGGTATTTTCCAGCAGTATTGTGAGCAAAGCATCTAGGGAATGTGTTGACTATAACACAAATCAGCATGTTAAATAACAAGCTTCATCTGACTTAGCAAAACATTCTAACTTTTGGAACAGAAAGTGATCTGTTGGACATTTCAAAGCTGCTAGAATTCACCCTGTTAATACAAGTTTTTACTTTAGAAAGGCTAGAAAAGAGTTAATTAAAAACAGTACTTAAGAACTACGCTTACTAAAGCATATAATTCTCTAGATTTTTTTTAAAGCTATATAAAAATCAAAACTCAGAAATGGAAATATCGACAGAAAAGTTGAATAAAAATGAAAAGTTCACCTGAAGCACTCTTTATTGAAGTAAACTTTAAGATTAATAATTCACATCTGGTTTATAAAACACGTACAAAAGTATACTTTATTTAAATTTGTCACACAATATCAATACAATACCTACCAATGGATTGCTAGAAAAATTAAACAGCTTTACATCTTTAGGTTATGAACAACTCCCTTACTAGAAAGCCAAATGAATTATTTTCTACTTTGTAGGAAATCTGTCCCAAAAGAACCACCACAAAACTTTTATTTCTTATAAAAATCCTTTAAAGCCTGAATTATTAAAGATTAAGAAGGCAAAGATCAAATGATCCCTACCAGAAGCATATCTCCTAACCTAAAACACCTCTGAAACAATTCAGAGGAAGCTGAATCGTAGATTAATAATTTGATCAAATGTCCACTGTTGATAAAGCAATATAAAGGAAAAGATTATGCTGACAAATAAGATTTTTGTAAGAGATAATAGTTCAAAGTTCTAAATGAACATTTACAGAATTAAAGGTCAAGTTCTATAAAACTTTTCTAAATTATGGGCTATGCTAAATAAACAACTTTTACATTCTCCTTTTGTACAGCATTCTACATTCAGTACTACTGAAGGAGTACTATCACTCCAGAGTAATGTATGCTACAAGAACTAGAAGTCTAAAAACCAGTGTGAAGTGGTAACAGTAGCTGCCCCACAGGCACACACTAACAACAGTTTTACATTTCTAAGAGCTGAAAAGACAAAAAGTTACAGCTGTATAAGCCTGATTTTAGTACTTTTAGTTTTAAAAAATCTTTATGAAAGACATTTTAGGGCTTGAAAAAATAAACTGGAACAAAAAATTCAACTACTTGTTCTTTCCAAATTATGTTAAGAACCTACATGGTCATGATGTGACCTACACTGCTAAATCCAAAGGTGTTTTTTTCTTCCCTACAATTATGTTTTCTCTATTCATATTTGGTTGCCAGATATGCCGCTTTATATAAATGCCCTTTTTCAGAAACTCAGTGAAGTACCTTCAAAAACCTTTCTAAATGCAGAAACCTTCGAGTTTCAAAATTTAAATGTCATATATACCTTATGAACTGAGGATGATCTTTCACAATGGCATCAGGAAATCCTGTGCTTCAGGAAACTCTATGGTATCAAGTGAGAAACAACAGAAGGAACAGAAATGAGACTATGTTAAGAAAAATAAAGATCTCATTCTTATTCTCATGACAAAAATTTGAGGAAGAGGGCAGGGCAGAGATTCACAAAAGGTATCCTTAAGAAAGCCAGAAAAAACTAGAACAATGTAATTCATAAAGCCTTAAAGAGTAAAGAAAACCATCGGCTTCTCAAAAGTACTCCCAAAGATGGGACTTCCCTGTTGGCGCAGTGGTTAAGAATCCGCATGCCAAAGCAGGGGACACAGGTTCGAGCGCTGGTCCGGGAGGATCCCAAATGCCGTGGAGCAAATGCGCCACAACTACTGAGCCTGCTCTCCACAACAAAAGAAGCCACCGCAATGAGAAGCCCGCGCACCACAAAGAAGAGTAGCCCCCCCACCCCACCCCCCCACCCCCGCTCGATGCAACTAGAGAAAGCCGTTGCATAGCAACAAAGACCCGATGCATCCAAAAATAAATAAATAAATAAATTTTTAAAAAATACACTTTTAAAAAACAAAGTACTCTCAAAGAAAGGACCCTGAATTCTTAGAAATTATCAGAACTGCTTCTGTTTGGCTCTGACTACCTCTAATCATTAATTTCTTAAAGTGACACATTGTTGGGTTGGATATAATAAGCTGTGAACTAAAACTGCAGATTTATATGCATTTAGCAAGGGTCACATAAATATTTCTTCTACAACAAGCTCCACAGAAACACACTGAAAACAAATTTTTATACTGGTGTAAAAAGCCACACTGTCATATAGGATACTATACAATTTTATATATCAGAATTATAATGATAAAAACTTATTCAGATTTATCTGGCTAAAGAGGTTTTTTAATGCCATAAACATATAAAAAGATAAAAAGATGATTAAGAAAGTTTAATTCAAAAAAAAAAAGAAAGTTTAATTCACAGAAACAGACTCAGATATAACAGACTTGTGGTTGCCAAGGGGGAAGGGGGGATGGATTGGGGAGTTGGTATTAGCAGATGCAAACTATTGTATATAGAATCAATAAACAACAAGGTCCTATTATATAGCACAGGGAATTATATTCAGTATCCTATAATAAACCATAATGGAAAGGAATATGAAAAACACTATATATATATGTATAGTGGAATCACTTTGCTGTACAGTAGAAATTAACACATTATAAATCAACTATATTTCAATAAAATAATTTTTTTAAAAAGAAAGCTTAGTTCAGATTGAAGTTGCCTAAGTAATATCTAACACATTTTAAGTTCAAAATTAAGGCTAGCTATTGATCCCATGGCATAAAATAAACAAAAACATGCTAAATCACTTGAAAATGGCCAAAAAGTAGTTAGTTTACTGATGAGAAATTCATTCTCAGATAATAACTAAAAATTTCTTATTGGCCAAAACTGACCTCATGCCATTTTTCAGGCAACCGCATAAGAGGCTAGATAAAATCTCAGCTATAAAAGTAATGATTACATATTAATTATACATGATGAATATGCCAAAATGGTTATTTTATAACAATGTTATCACTTAAAATATTATTTATTCATAGAAACCTTGAAAATTCAAAGAGTAAAAATTATCACTAAGCCATTATCATTACCTGAAATCAGACTTCACTAGAGTGGCATGGACAGAGAGCTACACTGCCAAGAGCTAAGAAGTGAACAGAAATTCAAGTAGAGGCTAGAGTACACATTACGAAGTGTGGAAGAAACAGAGTAGGGAAGATAGGTCCACAGACCTGGGGAGGCACAATTAAAAGATGGCTGCTTAAGGATGCCAGATACCTGACCATTTCAAAAGGCTGAAGAAAAAGGGCCAAGAAAAAGGGGGAAATTGAAGTTATCAGACAGGTTCAAGATGCTGAAAAACACAATTCAGAATGAAACCCATAAGAGAGAATAGGGAGTAATCTTGGAGGGAAGGAGATGTTTCTTTTCTTGAGTGTAGTGAAAACACAAAGTGTGTAGCGGTAGAAGTTATGCTCAGAGGTAGAGGGCTGGAAATTTGGAGTAATTCATGCCTGTTAACCTCTACATAAGAAACAGACTCATCTGTTAGAATTAAGGAGTGAGGGGAAGAGGAGAGTTCTGAGAAGTCAAATGTGTCTATGACACATTCACAACTGCTTGGTGAGGTACCTGTCAAGCTACTCAATAAAGACGCTATCCTTTGATTAAAGGATATGAGTATAGAATGCCTGTATTTGATTACTTTTATAATAATTATATTAGATTCCCCAATGTCAACTAGGCGCTTTAGGAGATATAAAAAGAAACCTTTAAGACATGGTCTCTGACCTCAAGGAACAGTTCAGATACTATTTTATACTTTTTAGTGTAACCCTTCCCCAAAAAGTAAGGTATTAGGTTACCTTTTCATAGGTTATAAATTGAGGTATTTCATTTTCTTCCAGTCAGATTAATATGAAACAATTTCAAGCTAGATATACCTTCAGATATGAGATACTTTAAAGAGATTTTACAAGTTACAAAGTAGCCACTAGAAATACTTTCAGCAAAGCCACACTAGGCTTAGGGCAACTCACAAAGCAAGCATTCCAACTATTTTCTACGCAAAAGCTACTGGCAGCAACTATACTCTAATTAAAAAAAAAAAAAAAAGCTATTGGCAAACCAATTATGCTATAGTCCCTAACTCCCTAAGTAGGTTTCCAAGCAGAATTCAATTTTCGGGAATTCCCTGGCATGGCGCTTTCACTGCTGGCGACTGAGTTCAATCCCTGGTTGGGGAACTAAGATCCCGCAAGCCGCGGGGTGTGCAGCCAAAAACAAAACAAAACAAACAAACAAAATTCAATTTTAAATACACAAATATAAAATATCAAAATGTTACCAAATTGTCAAAGCTCGTAAAGAATACATCATACAAGACTTCCCTGGTGGTGCAGCGGTTAAGAATCCGCCTGCCAATGCAGGGGACATGGGTTCAAGCCCTGCTCCAGGAAGATCCCACATGCCACAGAGCAACTAAGCCCACGAGCCACAACTACTGAGCCTGAGCTCTAGACCCCAGGAGCCACAACTACTGAGCCTGAGTGCCACAACTACTGAAGTCCACGTGCCTAGAGCTGGTTCTCCGCAACAAGAGAAGCCACCACAATGAGAAGTCCGCACACCGCAACAATTTTAAGAAAAAGAATATATCATATACAACTATAATAGGAGCAACACAATACAATACTTGCCCTTTGCACAACTGTTTTTAAGGAGCCCAAGTTAAACAGACTTTTGATTTACACAAATTAACTACACAAATAATATCCCTTCTGAACAGTGGTTTCAAAATAAGTTAAAGCTAGCAATTTCAATAGTTTTTAAAGTACAGTAAAATGGAATTCTATCTATATGCTGTTTTCACCTATTTTCTTTCCACAGGTGGCATAAGAGAGGTTTGGAGATCTCTGTACTCCAAACTGAGAAGGTAATAATATAGTTAGAAAAGGCAAACCTTAACAACTTTCTCAGGCAATGCAAGAATTAAGCATGTCCAGAAGGAAAAACCCTGAGAGAGCAAGAGAACTAGATTAACCATATTTGAGAAATGACCAACTCCTTCATTTAAATTAACATACAGCACGTCTCTATAAGGCAATTATACTACTAAACTGGTAAAAATAACTGGTAAAAATAAAATTTACTTCCTCAAAGCAGGGATCATCATGTCTTACTCTCTTCATTCACAGCACAGTACACCTTGCACTTAATGGGCACTCAAACTAGATAAAATAGTTTTCAAACACTTATTTTATCATTGTTTTACCTGCCATAATAAAATTAATTTATTTGCGGTCAGAGTCTGTGATCCAGCTACAAAAAAATATTTAAAGCATACTAACCAGATTAAAAAGCTAATACTTTTGGGCTTCCCTGGTGGCGCAGTGGTTGAGAGTCCGCCTGCTGATGCAGGGGACGCGGGTTCGTGCCCCGGTCCGGGAAGATCCCACATGCCGCGGAGCGGCTGGGCCCGTGAACCATGGCCGCTGAGCCTGCGCGTCCGGAGCCTGCGCATCCGGAGCCTGCGCATCCGGAGCCTGTGCTCCGCAACGGGAGAGGCCACAACAGTGAGAAGCCCGCATACCGCAAAAAAAAAAAAAAATCTAATACTTTTGAACACAATACTATTCTTATCTAACTTAAAATACAAAACTACAACTAATATACTATAAAGATACTTGTACTGTCTCCAATGAAACTGATTACAAGTTGGCTCAAAACGTGTTTGTTTTCTTTTGTTTTGAGAATGTAGTGAAGCGTAGCATCATAGCAATAGGCTATCTAGCATATAACCTGTAGTTTTCATTGTGATTTTAAGTCACTGTACCCTATTTAATCTCAATAGAAGTTGTAATAAATTACAGATTTAAAGCCCTCAGAAGTATTAAATTTTACTCTAAAAAAATGTCTGTAGGAAGTCAGGTTCAATTTTCAATATGTTATCAGTCCATCTGACTTATTAACTATTTAAGACTGTAGCATTATTTATCTAAAGTAGTATAGTTTACCAAACCTACAAGACTCTTATTGTATTATTAAACAGATAACACACAGTCAAAATAGACACAAATGAAATTTTTACGCCTTTAAAATAATTGCTTTACAGGGGAGAAAACATTTTCTAAGCAAGTTACTTTCTGCAAAGTTTACTATTCTGTTTTTAAAAAACTGCAACAGATTTTGTTTAATTTATGAATATTATACAACCAAGTAGGAAGAAGTTGAATTTAAAACTAATATTAATGTTTTTGGTAAATCAAATACTTTTTTTTTAATTTCTAAAAGGGAATTAACTGGCTAGTCAAATGCAGCCAAATTTTATATTTTCTATCAAATTCTAAAGACAATTTTCAAAGCCATATATAATCAAATATAGTTTATAATAGGGCTTCCCTGGTGGCACAGTGGTTGAGAGTCCGCCTGCAGATGCAGGGGACACGGGTTCGTGCCCCAGTCCAGGAAGATCCCACATGCCGCAGAGCGGCTGGGTCCGTGAGCCATGGCCGCTGAGCCTGCGCATCCACAGCCTGTGCTCCGCAGGGGGAGAGGCCACAGTAGTGAGAGGCCCACGTACCGCAAACAAACAAACAAAAAAATATATATATATAGTTTATAATGAAGGACTACAAAATTTTAAAGGTGGGGAGACAGTGACTCATATTTTGTTGATTTATTTCAATATCAATCAAGCCTAAACAATTTTTTTTCCAATTAGAAAAGATGCTCCAGCATTAATAATTATATAAAATAAAGAATTTATCTGACCACCTCTGGCAATCCTTTATTTTCAATGTGACCAAGAGTTATACTAAATAATCAGTCTTTCACAATTTAGATCCTTACCTAAAGGAAAAAGTAGAGCTCAAAGGAGCAAAGTATTATACTTCTCTTTATGCTTCTCTAAATCTCCACTTCTTTTAGGTGTAACCTTTTTGGTTAAGGAGACAAAAAAAAGACAAAGCGGCAAAGAAAATGCAACATGAAAAAGTATCTGGAAATCTAATCTTCAAAAGAAGAGATGGCGCTTCCTTGGTGACACAGTGGTGAAGAATCTGCCTGCCAATGCACGGGACACAGGTTCGAGCCCTGGTCTGGGAAGATCCCACATGCTGCAGAGCAACTAAGCCCGTGTGCCACAACTACGGAGCCTGCGCTCTAGAACCCACAAGCCACAACTACTGAGCCCACGTGCCACAACTACTGAAGCCCTTGCGCCCAGAGCCCATGCTCCACACGAGAGAAGCCACCACAATGAGAAGCCCACGCAGTGCAACGAAGATTAGCCCCCGCTAATAGCTACCACAATATTTCACTGACCTTATAACTAAGAGAACCCTGGTTTCTAGCAACTTGAACATTTAAATCAAAACAGATTTCTAAGTCTCCCAAATCCAATTAAGTCACCCCCACTACAGCCCAGCTTCTTCTACCTCATCTGTCCCCCTACCTTCCCTCCCATTCAGTCTCCCTTAGCAGTGAAAAATTCTCAGAAAATTAGAGAAATTATTTGGGTCAAAATAAAATACATTTAAGGTAAAAAATATTATTCTTGGTTTGTTTCATTTCAAAGACTTATCTGTTAGAATAAGACAGCTTTCTAAAGTATTGACTTGGCATTAACTACTAAATATAAAACACAAAGTAAATCAGTTTAATGACTTAGCTGTCCCCAAACTACAAATGCCACCCTACAAATATGGTATTTCCAATACTCATCCAGTTCTTTTAATTTCCACACAAGTAGTAAGAGCAGAGGCTCTAACACCCTAGCATACAGTGGTAGGCTTCAGAATCTAGGCAATATGTTGCCTTTGTGTAGTGACACATGGCCCAAGTATCAACTGAGGAGAACAGCATGATCTGATAAATCAGTCAAGGTCTAATTCAACAAACATTTAGGTAAAATGTATAACAAACATCCTCTAAATATCTGTTCTAGCTTGGTCCTAACTGATTAAGTCCAAAACAACAGCTGTGACAAAGCTACAGAAGCAGCACACTAACATTAAGTTGTTCTTCCCCAAACCACTCTTTTTTTAAAACAATTTTATTGATTGATTGATTGGCTGTGTTAGGTCTTCGTTGCGGTGTGTGGGCTTCTCATTGTGGTGGCTTCCCTTGTTGCGGAGCACGGGCTCTAGAGCACACAGGCTTCAGTAGATGCCGCGCGTGGGCTCAGTAGTTGTGGCTCGTGGGCTCTAGAGCGCAGGCTCAGTAGTTGTGGCTTATGGGCTTAGTTGCTCCGCAGCATGTGGGATCTTCCCGGACTAGGGCTCGAACCCGTGTCCCCTGCATTGGCAGGCGGATTCTTAACCACTGCACCACCAGGGAAGCCCCCAAATCACTCTTAATTATACCAATCCAACCAAAAGAAGTGCACTGTGTTTCCTCAAGTTGGTCACATAAGTGCTTTGGCTATCCTAAAATCCTCCACTGATTCAAAACTTCTACTCCAAATCTATATCCCTATATTCAACTTATGTTAAATGCTTAAAGGTACTAGACAAAATGTATTTTAAGCAGTTGAATCCAGAACCAGTAAGGACATTTCAAATAATTTATTTAGACTTACATATGTATCATACAGAAAGGGTTTCCCATGACACAGCTTTCAGCAAGTGGGGGTGGGGGGCGGGAGGGAACACCCTTTCAAAAGTAATAAAATACACTGACAGGTTCCTTGATTTTAACGAAGTTCTAGGAATTCGTCATCAAAAGTAACTTCCAATTTAAACATACCACACTGGGAGTTTCAACTTCAGATATTAGGAAATTAGGACAGCTGCAAACCCAGAAATTATACATGAAGATTTCTTTTGGCAGCAACAATATAATCATGTAGCAACTTACTTTATGTCCTTTAATAGTTTAGAGGCAAGAATAATTCTGGAGGAATATTTTTAAATGTGGAAAATTTCACAGTTCCTTGGAATACCTTTAAATCTAAATACTGCCATGACATTTTCATCTCCAAATTCAAACGTATGTAAAGTTGCAATGGAAACTATTTTTAAAACCTCGGAATTAACCACCAATAATGCAATTCTAATGTACCATATCATCACCCTCAGTGGTGAACTGCTACAATCAGAAAAGCATATTAAGAAAGTTAACTTCAAAAGTTACCAGAATAAGCCATTCCAATATTCAAATGGAAAATAACATGCAAACAAGTATTCCATTCAATGGATGTGAAACAGGCTTGGTAAACAGCATTTTAGCACTCTGAAATTTACATTTTCCTCTTCCACCCTTACATATAGATGTCCTCAATGCTGATGTATCAAATATTTAAAACGAAGCTCAATCAAAAAGTTCACTTGACAGCTGTTGCTATTTTAAGTTGCAAGAAAAAAAAGGGGAGGGTGGGGCTTTCAATAACCTGCATTCAACAAATACTTAGGTGCCCTGCCATACTAGCTACAGCAATCTACCTCTGTAATTTGCACCGTTTTATGATACCCCATGACAGAAGATCCAAAAAAATAAAATAGTATGATCTGAAACTTCTTTTCAAGCATGTTTACAAGAAGAATTACCTCATAAAAACCATCCACTTTTATGTGACTCTAAAACTCCATGCCCAGAAGCCAATGACTGGTTTATAAGCAATATAATGACAAATTCAATGGAAAAGATATTGTGACAATAGACTAAGGCTGGCTCACCATGTTATGATCTGCTTGCCTAATATGCATGTTTAGCTACTGTAGTCAGCAATGTCCAAATATAAATCTGAAATATTTAATGGCTGGTTCTGTTCTAGATTTCAAGCTCATTTTATCTTTCTAAAACATAGTTTTAATCTAAGGCTCTCCACAAAAAAATTTTAAAAACAGTCCCTAAAGTATAAAAAATTAAGGGACAAATTATTCAATTTTCCCATAAATGCAAGAAAAAAACTGCACAGTGAAATGTCCAAAGTATCAAATATATCAGCCCACCTTTACCTTAACACAAATTAAAAACAAGTTTCAAAAATAAAAGAAAAATGAACCTCAATCAGGTTGAGCATTATATTTCATAAATAAGAGTTCCCTGTACTTTAGGAATGCACCCATAAATATACCAAGAAATACCTTGTTGATTTAAAAGTAAGGAACTTTATTTGGTTGGTTACATTTCAATTACTCTTAAGTGGCATATAAAGACATAAGGTAACTAACAAAACTATAAAAACTATCTTTCAAAAAAAGGTCAGTCTTATTTTGTTTACTTAAATACTAAGTTTAATCATGACCTATCAAAATCTTATCATGGCTCACTGTATAAAATTAGCACCGCACTTGCAAGCATAAGCAGAATCTAGACTTATCAAACATATGGTGAGGCATGCCTAGCTTCTGAAAAATCAAATGAGAATGCAGGATTAAAATGTCTTTGGTTGGGTTACAAACAAAACACGATCCTGTTTAAAAGTTTGCATCAAAAATTTGATCAAGAGAACCTCTCAAAATTTTAAAGCACCCAGCAATTAAATCTTAGAAATAAACTGAAATGGTTTAAATATAACTCCTTCCACTTCAGAAGCTACACCTAACAAGCAAATACCTAAAATAGAAAAAAAAAAAAATTCACCCCCATCTCCAAACTACTAGAAGGTATGCATAACACAGGCACAGGCTGGTTTACCAGCTAACTTTTCTGGCCCTAGACCAAAGAGACATCAAAGCTAACAACAGAACCAACCATGAGCTTTCCCTGTAAACGGGACGATAATCTGAAAAACTTCACTGTTGCTAAAAGAAGCTCCTTTAATGAGAAGCAGCGAACGGCAGGTGAAAAAATAAATTCTAACAGGGCAGCAAGAGGTTGTGAAAACACGGTTCAAGGACTGAACGTGTTATGACTGCTCTGTAACAGGTCCAAGGTAATTTACGCACACACCCTTCAAGCGCAATTCCTCAAGCAGAGATAAGATTGGGAAACAACAGGCTTCGGCCAAGAGCCACATACCATTTTAAAACAGCCGTCTCCCTCCCGACAGGAAAACAGACATTCTCGCTCATCCGAAGTCTTTCCGCGAGTTCTCCCAGCGCCGCGAAGGGAAGAGGGCGGCCGCCACCCTAACGAGAGACGCCGGCAGCAGACCCGCCGCGCGGCCGCCACGCCTTCCTCCGGCCGCGGCGGGGGACGCGGAGCGGCGGATCACATTTCTCCTCCCCAACAATCACACGCACTCACGTCCCCAGAGTTGACACCCTCCAAACCCGCCGCTCGGCGACGCTGGGGACTGGGCCACAAAGCCAGGGACGCAGCCATCGGCCGCGGCGCTCAAGTTGCGTGCGTGCGTGCGTGTGTTTGTGTTTGTTCCCCTTTAATGAAAGACAAGAGGTCTCCGTAGTGACGGCCCAGGCTGCGGTGAGGGAAGAGGCCCCATGTGGGACTAAACAAAACTTCGGTTGCTGGGAAGAGCCGTTGCGCAACCCTGGCAGGAGACGGCGGGGGCCGCCCGGCCTGGCCCAGCCCAAGCGCGGCTTCCCCGAGGCTGCGCCACAGCGCGCAGGAACCACGCGCGGTCCCCGCGTCCGGGGACCTCGGGCCCGGGGCGCCCCGGCCTCAAGGGAGACGCCTGGCCCCGCCACCCCGTCGGGTCCGGGACGGAAACGCGGGGCATGAGCGCAGGGGATGCGGATGGGGGTGCAGGACGCGCAACGGGTGCGGGCCGCTCCGGGGGACGTCGGGCCCGCGAGGGTCCAGGGGAGGGGCCCTTTGGCCCCCCCCGAACGCAGGCGCGGCCGGTGGAGCCGGTCCCCCGCCCCGGGGTGGGTACGCCCCTCGCCCTATTCACTTACCTTCCTAGAGGCCTGCGCTCTCCCCTCTTCGGGCGGCCGCAGCCCTGAGCATGTCCGGGGTGGGTGCGGGGCCGTGTCGGGGACAGGGAGCCAGGCGCTTCAGCAGGCGGCACCACCCAGCCCGGGCTCAGCCCCTCTCCGCGGCCGCTGCCATCTTGTCCTGGCGGCTGAGAGGAAACGGCGAAACACCCTCCCCCGACCGCTGCTGCTGCTGCTCTGGCTGCTGAGCGCCGGACCCGTGTCCCTCATCTTCCTTCCCGGGGATTTGGGGTGGGGACGGCTTGGCTAGGGCGAAGGGGTGGTGAGAGGTCGGGCGGCCGGCCTCCCACTGCTGGGGCCTACGGGCGGCGCGCGGTGCGGGGCCCGCGGCGGTTGGGGCCCATTCCTGACGCCCCCGCCGAGAGAGGAGAAGGAAGACAACAGGGACCGGCGGCGGCGGCGGCGGGGCCCGCGGCTCGGTCTCCTCAGGTCGCCGCGCTGCCGGCAGTCGTCACGGAGGCGGCTGCCGCCGGCCGCCCCACTCTCGGGCCCCTCCTCCGCGCCCGCCGGCCTCGGTCGCCGCCTCCGCAGCGCCACCGCTCGCCCGGCCGCTCTGCGCGCCGAGCCCGGGCGGCCCCGCTCGGCTCGGCCCGCGGCGCCTCTGTGAAGCCCCTCCCCGGGGCCCGCCCGCCCGCAGCCGCGCCCTTGTGTTGATAGCTTCGAGCCCGCCTTGCGGCCGGCGGGAGTCTGACCCGGAGCTCCTTCACGCCAGCGCCCCCTTTACTGTTCCGAACCTCAGTCTTCGGCCCACTCCGCCAAAAATATATATTGTAAAAAGATCCTAACACCAAAGAAAGGCTGAAAATGGGGAAGCGGATTTTACAGGCCTTTCGAGATCCCGTAATCATAGTTTCTCCTGCCACCCCTTTGGGATCTGTTTCCTGGCTTTTTTTTTTTTTTCTATCTTTCTTTCTTTTTTTAAGGTCTAATAATAAGGGGAAATGCTGAAAGTGAACAATCCCAGTCTAAAATAGGTCCTTCCTGCTCCCCCATCCCAAAGGGTCAAGGGAATTGTAAAATCAGGTTAAAGAACGAGGAAAAGGCCCGCGTGGAAATTTTCCAAGAGCATCTCTATGGTCCAAACCCCCGTAAATATGAAGTTCACCCACCTCTGCGTTGATAATTCTCCATCAAGGTACTCAGTTCCACTCCCAGAGACTAGTTACCTCCCTCATGGAGACTAGGAAATCAACAGAATGGCCCATCTCAAACAACGGAATCACAGAACCATAGAATTTTAGAGATGAAAGAACCTTAGAGATCCTTGGTCCAAACTCTTTAAGTAGGGCAGGGGTTCAAAGAAGTTTAGGTTACCTACCCAAGATTATACAGCCAAGCCCTGGTCTGCACTCCCTCCCTCCTTCTCTTCCCTATCAAACAACTGACCTAAGTATTATTCAGAGTTAATCTTTTTAAATATTAGTTTCTTTTTGTCCTGAATTAGTGTTTAACCTTTTGGGAACACCTTTCTCTGAGGAGTGGAAGTGCCCTCTCTTTGTTCCCTTCATAATCTTCACTAGGAGGATTGAATCTACCCCACAAGTATTTATCCCCAGACATTTTCTATTGCAGTAACTGAGGCAGGGCCTAAAGGGAGTGGCAAATTGCTGCATATTTAATTCCACACTTTGACTCCCTGCTGCTTTTCAAACTGGGAGAAGAGTATTCTGAAGAATACCTTTAAAAGAGAAAAGGATAGTATGCCCTGAGGCAGTAGGAAATAACATTTTCGAATAACAGTTTTCTTCAAGTTAGGGAGGATAACCAGTTGCAAAGGTTTCCAAAATAGAAAAACAAAACACTGTCTCTCAGCAGCATATTAGCCATTCCTTTTTACTTAGTATTTAGTTACTTTTGATTTTTTTTAAAAAGTAATAGTTAAAAGAACCAAAAAAGGATAAAAACATGACTCAAAGGAGAAAGTTACAATAATAGAAAAATCTATCAGTGAAACAAGGAAGATATTCCACTAGAACTTCAAACTTTCAGAATTTTTGCAAAACATTTCTCTGGGTCACCCCTAATGGAAGGCTTCCATTCTCCTTATTACAGCATTGCTACATCTATGAAGGAAGCTGAAAAGGGTAAGGATTTTTTTTTTTTCCTTTCTAGCCCTGTCATTGATACACAGTAAGTTCCAGGACACAGTAAGTTCCAGGAAGGGATCCTGTCATCTTTTTTTTTTAAGATTGTATTGTGAATGCCTAATACACTAGCTGATTTATAATAAGTCCTTAGTAAATATAGCTGAATAAGTAAATGAACATTATTAGTTCAGGTCTTCCTCCATTTTATACCTATTGTCTCCTAACTTAATCTCTTTACCTCCAATCTCTCCCTCTCCAATCCATTCAGAATACCAACCTCCAGATAACTCTTCAAAGCCCCTGATTTAGCCAGTTTATGAAATTTGTTTTAAAAAATTGAAAATTTCTCAGTGTTAAGTTTTTTTAAAAATGCAGATTACTGCTTCCCTGGTGGCGCAGTGGTTAAGAATCCGCCTGTCAATGCAGCGGACACAGGTTCGAGCCCTGGTCCAGGAAGATCCCACATGCCGAGGAGCAACTAAGCCTGTGCACCACAACTACGGAGCCTGTGCTCTGGAGCCTGCGAGCCACAACTACTAAGCCCGTGTGCCACAACTACGGAAGCCCGCGCACCTAGAGCCTGTGTTCCACGACGACACCGCAACTAGAGAAAGCTCATGTACAGCAACAAAGACCCAACGCAGCCAAAATAAAATTTTTAAAAAAACAACAACAATGTTGTGATGATAGTTTTAAAAAATAATAAAATAAAATGCAGATTACTAAATTGTACATGAAGAAAATTTTATGAATAAAAAGATGATAGCCAAAAAATTTCATAATCTTTTCATTCGAACATATTGCTTAAATACTATGTGCTGTGCTATGATCTGAGAATACAGTGGTGAAAAGTGAGACACGCTGTGAGCTTATATTCTCTCTAGAAAGTTGGCTATCATACAAATAATTAGTAATAATAACAGGCATTATAAAAAAGAAGTACAGGGTGGAAAGAGGGGACAGAACAGGAGAATCTAATAAAATGGGGATGCGGGGAGGGGGACGCGGGCGGGGGGAGCCATGGAAAGACTGGTTCATTTCTCATCCTGCAGGACTCACTCACTCAATGCTCACTTCCTCAGGGAAGAATCTCCTGACTTCTCTGACTAAGCCAAATTTCCATATATTTTCCTCTGTAGCATTTTTCTCAGTTGCCATTTTATGTTTATCTTCTGGTTGTCTGATTAATGTCTACCTCTTCCACCAATATGAAAAGTAGAGAGCACATCTTTTTTGTACTCCATTGTATCCTCAGCACTGAGGCAGTGGTGCATAGTAAATGATCAACAGGACCAGTTACATACATACAGGTACAGGGCCCAGTACAAAGTGAAAAAGTGGTTCCCCTTGTTCAAAATTATTAAGGATTTCAAGTTGGTGACAGAGGAGTGAAACCAATCATGGGGACTTTCTAAGCACAGGACTCTGTGCATGTACACAGGTTGAATTAAAGTTGAGATCTAAAGGATATAGGAATTAGCCCAAAGAAAGGGAGAACACTTGAGGGCAGAAGATAAGATTTATGCAAAAGTCATGTAGAAAAAAAAATGTGATAAAGAGTACAAATTTGAGAAACTGATAGTTTTTAGTCAGAGTGAGAGGATAAATCAGAAGCAGATGAGGGTAGAGGGAGAAGCAAGGTCCAGATTGGGATCTAGGACTTCATTCTACTGGCAAAGGAAGCTATTGAAGGATTTAAGGAGAGACACAGCATGGTCAAAGAAGCTATAGGCTTTGGTGTCAGAACCATCTCTTTTACTGCTTTCCACTTTTCTGTATTTTTCAAATTTTCCTTTCAATCTCAGAGTAAAAGCTAAAAAAAACGTACGACGGACCTAAAATGGTCTATAAGGCCCACAGGAGCTCACCTCCCACTTTCTGTCTCCTCACTCCACCCACAATTCCTCAAAGAAGCCAGTCACTCTCCCTTCTCAGGTACCTGGATCATTCAGGTACCTCAGGTGCCTGAAACATTCCCTAAGTATCCACGCACCTCCTTTTCAGGTCCTTAGTCAAATTTCCCTTCTCCATGCAGCCTTCCTCAGCAATAACCACCTATCTATACACATAAACTCCCCATTTTTTATCCTTATCTTTATCCTTAAGTTTTAGCATGATCTAAGATACTATTTTATAGGTTTTCTTTCTCTTCTACCTACTCCTCACCCTGATCCAGCTTACAAAAGTAACTTAATATAATATTTGTAAAATGAACAAATGAATTTTCTCTGTAAACAGTATGAAACACTCCATAAACTCAGAATGCAAACAGTCACAGTTGTTTGAGATCACCCAAATTGAAATCCAAGACCTCTCTCCCTCCCCCTCCCTCTCTCTCTCTCTCTCTCTCTCTCAGGTCTTTCCTAACCCCCACACCCCAAAATTAGTCCAAAGAAGTACAGTACTCCTCCAACTTACCTTGTGTTCATCACTGCCCTTGTTCCTCATTTAGCACTTATAGGTTCCAATATGCAGAAATGGCCCTCCCCAGCCTTAGGGGATGAGGCTGATACTTCTCCAAAAGAACCTTGGAATTTTGTCACAGAGCCTGAGTCATCAACCCACATTCCCGTTGTTCCTCAGATAAACTGGGGATTTGTTGCTGTAGTTGCTGTCTCCCTCCAGACCCTAGGTGTCCTTTCCTGCCTTGGTGGGGAGTGGGGAGAGGAGGACTTAGTCAACGAGAAAGAGCTCCCAACTACAAATCTCTGAGGGGAGAGGTTCAGCAGGGAGCCTCTGTCTCCTCCCTCCTCAGAGCTCCTGGCCACTTTATGCAAATAATCAACTTTCTCCCTAGATATCAGCTTTGTGTACCTGGGCCTCAGGGATGGGCAGGTGGGATCAGAAGAAAAGTTCCTTCTGGATTGTCTCACTGGTGCCTACATTTGCATGACAGAAAGGCCCACTCAAGTAACACTTTGTAACCTGTAGATGTTTCCTTTCTTAAAAAAAAAAAAAAAAGGTTCCCACTAAATACAGATAAAAATAACCTCATCTTAATCTGGAAATTCACAAATCTCATCTTAATTTGGGAGTTCGGTACTATAGTCAGCACAAAAATCTCAAATAGCAAAATTCAACCTTGATTCGTGAATTTCCAAGGTATAGTAACCATCGTTTTGTGCATATAACCCTACACAATAATATGTACATATTAATGATCTGCTATTTGTAGGTAGTCATAGGGTAAATGTTTCATGTGCTTCACCTCTTAGAGCGCTTAAGAAAATTTATGAAGATAATACATTTTCAGCTTTTCCAGTTTCATCATCTTCTTAAGATGGAGTCTAGCAATCACTCTCTTTGTTACAGTTTTTCTGTTAAATCTTTAATTTCTTCCTCCAGGATGGTGAAGACACTAACGCACCCACTCACCTGACACCCAAATGATGTCTCCTTTGTTGAAGAATCCTTAAAATCCTTGGCACATTATTTCTATAGATAGGTTCATTTGTGTCATATTTTAGCTTCCACATATAAGTGATATCATATGGTATTTGTCTTTCTCTTTCTGACTGACTTCACTTAGTATGATAATCTCTAGTTGCATTCTCCTTCAAGTTTGATTGAATCCATTGCATCAGCTTCTGGAGAAGAAAGGCCTGCCAGCACCCACACTGTTCACATTTTCCATCCTCTCCAGAGCTTCTAGAGTTTAATTCTCAGAAGTTAAATGTACTAATGATACAATTTAATGGAGTAGCATAGTTTTTATATTGGGAAAAAAATGTTTAAACTAAGGAAATGCAAAACAGACAAATAAAATAAACCATCCATCTTGTTCTCATCTTGACATTTCCCTGCTCATAAACCTTCAGACTGCTTCACCTATTAAAAATGTGTGTATTTCTTAATTTGGCTGTTGAGGGACATTGCAGTTGGATTTGTCATCAGTGTTCCCCTACTATCATTGATCATCAGTGTTGCCCTCCCATCATTGAAATCCCAACCACCCTTCAAAGTCAAAGTTAAACGTTCACTCCTCCAAAACGCTTTGATTGAACATACTATTCGTAAGTGACATAAGTTCACCTCACAAATATTTTTAAGTCCTACCATTTGCCAGATGCTGTTTTGAATGCTTTTAATTACTCAAGGATAACTATTACTATCCTCATTTTATAGACGAGGGAATTGAATCACAGAGAGATGAAGAATCTTGTCCAAGTTTGCACAGTAAATAATGGAGCTGGATATGTAATTAAGCTGTCTGGCCTTAAGCATCTAGCCCAAATCACAGATTTCTTACTAAATGCGTTCTTTTTTTTCCTTTAATTTATTTTATTTATTTATTTATTTTTGGCTGCTTTGGGTCTTCGTTGCTTCGCGCAGGCTTTCTCTAGTTGCGGTGAGCAGGGTCTACTCTTCAATGCGGTGTGTGAGCGTCTCTTGCAGTGGCTTCTCTTGTTGTGGAGCACGGGCTCTAGGCGCACAGACTTCAGTAGTTGTGGCGCACGGGCTTAGTTGCTCTGCAGCATGTGGTATCTCCCTGCAACAAGGATCAAACCCATGTCCCCTGCATTGGCAGGTGGATTCTTAACCACTGCACCACCAGGGAAGTCTCTTTTGTTCTTTTTTATGGCTGAGTAATATTCCATTGTGTGTGTGTGTGTGTGTGTGTGTGTGTGTGTATACCACATCTTCTTTAGCCATTCCTCTGTTGATGGACGTTTACGTTGCTTCTATGTCCTGGCTATTGTTAATAGTGCTGCAATGAACGCTGGGGTCCTGTATCTTTTTGAATTATGGTTTTCTCTGGGTATATGTCAAGGAGTGGGATTGCTGCTTCGCTTCTTCTTTCTTTGACCAAAATATCCATTCCTCCAAATAAATTCAAGTTTAATCTTAAGGAAAACATGCTATTTAAACCATCCTTTAAATTTTTATGTTTCAAAATAGTCAAACCAGCCAATAGCGCAAATAAAGCCTTTGTTGGAATTAGAAAAGGCACTTCTCATGATGTTTTGCTTCCATATGTCAGAAAATTGTCTTACTGTATCAATTTTGTTGAGGCAGCACACTTTTCTGCTATATGTCTGAAAGGCATCACAATAAACATACAGATTTGTGATGTTTGCAGTGTGACTCATGCCCTCCACCCCAACCCCTCACCCCCAGCAGCCCTGCTGATACAGCCTCCCTTTCTTGTCCTCTGACCCTCCCAGGAAGTGGCAAAAGGAGACTGGGCAAGGAGGAAACAGGAGACTACTAAGTTAACTGTGTGACTCTGGGTGCATTTCATACCTTTCCAGGTCTTTTTCCTCATCTTTAAATTTGATATAATAGTGCTTATCTTGCAGAGAAGTTTAGGATTAAATGAGATAGATTATGCAAACCCAGTATATGGTGGGCTCAACGTGAAGGTTAGGTGACCACCTTGGATGAAAATCATCAAAATATACAAACTTCCAGTTATAAGACAAATAAGTATTAGGGATGTAATGTACAACATGATGAATATAATAACACTGCTGTATGTTATATATGAAAGTTGTTAAGAGAGTCAGTCCTAAGAGCTCTCACCACCAGGAAAAAAATTTTTTTCTTTTATTTTGTACCTATATGAGATGATGGATGTTCAGTAAACTTTCTGTGATAATCACTTCATGAGGTATATAAGTCAAATCATTATGCTATACACCATAAACTTATACAGTGCTGTATGTCAATTATAGGTCAATAAAGCTGGAAGAAAAAATGTTAGGTGAATATAAATGTTTAAGAATGTCTAATTAGTAAAATTTCAGGCTACTTGGAGAACATATTTAGTGTTACATTGCTCGGTCTATGTCCCTTTTGAGATCAGCCCCAGAAGTCGGGGAGAAAAGGGGAAGGGTTGAGCTACAAAAGGAAATGTTTGCCTTTCCTCAAGATTCCCTTTCTCTGCCTCCCTTCCTCCTTTTCTACTGCAAGAATGATTGGTCCTCCCAAGCTCAAACCTCTCTATTTCCCTTTACTGCATTCAGTGTTATGTCTGGACCATCCTTTTCAGTTTTGTTCCACTTTGAGAGGGGCAATTTTCCCTGAGAGAAGAGAATTGTCTTGCCCTAAATGCCAAATTCTGAAGTCCATCCTGGGGGTATGCCCCAACCAGAAAGTTTAGAGTCCTAACTGTCTGGATTACTCTCAGTTAACAATCAAATAGCAACTGAAATTTCTGCTCAGACTAAGTTCACATTTACCTTATCCCCAACTGACCCCCAAAATGTCTGCTTTGCCTTCAATACATATAAGTATAGTTATTTATGTCACTTGCTCACTACTCATGTCTAAATTACTATGTAGTTAAATTAATTAAAAACAATTCATCTTGTTTTTTTCTTGAAACATTGAACCCTGTTCAAGTATTTTCAGGGCTTCATAGTTTTTTGGGTTTTTTTAAAATTTGTTTTTTATTTATGTATTTTTGACTGCGTTGGGTCTTCAATGCTGTGCGCGGGCTTTCTTTAGTTGCAGCGAGCAGGGGCTACTCTTCGTTGCAGTTCACGGGCTTCTCATTGCGATGGCTTCTCTTGTTGCGGAGCACGGGCTCTAGGCTCGCCGGCTCTAGAGCGCAGGCTCAGTAGTTGTGGCACACGGGCTTAGTTGCTCCACGGCACGTGGGATCTTCACGGACCAGGGCTCAAACCCGTGACCCCTGCATTAGCAGGCGGATTCTTAACCACTGCGCCAACAGAGAAGCCCCCACAGTTTGTTTTTTATATAGCACAAGCTCACAACTTTGCAATAATGCAGGAAACATTATTCCTAAAATTGCTATTGGGGTTAATGCAGTAATACTTTTTTCCTTTTCTAGTAGGGAGAAAAAAAACATATTTGCAGAAAGAAAAGAATGGAAAGAAAGAAATGAGGGGAAATTATTAGAGGGCCTATGAGATTATGGGGAAAGCAATCAAATGTGAAGCAAAAAATAAAAATGATATGTTTTCCCATGTAGAGTTCAATTAGTTCACATTGCAGTAAAATTAAATGAAATGTGCAACAAAACCTAAACAAACATTATTTTTTAATCAGTATACTGAGAATTACTGTGTAAAGATCATATCTGATCTGCAAACAGACTACAGAATTTCATTTAAAATGAAGAAGACAATTTATTCATTCTTTGCATGACAAGGAGCAGAATATTTTGAAACCATGTAAAGGAAAATCTACTTTGTTTATATATAGTTTGTTTTATTTAAAATATAAATGAACTAAAATAATGGTATATTAGTGTCATTTTTATGTAATTGATATGATAGGAAATCATGTATCACACATATCTAGATTCAGAAAAAAAAATTCAGGTGATTTATTATTATATAATAAGCACTGAGGCTGAAGATACACTTATTCAAATGTCTGAAAACCCAAAAACACTTGCCTTATAAAATCTGCAGGGGCTTCCCTGGTGGCGCAGTCGTTAAGAATCTGCATGCCAAGGCAGGGGACATGGGTTCGAGCCCTGGTCCGGGAAGATCCCACATGCCGCGAAGCAACTAAGCCCGTGAGCCACAACTACTGAGCCTGTGCTCTAGAGTCCACGAGCCACAACTACTGAGCCCTCGTGCCACAACTACTGAAGCCCACACACCTACAGCCGGTGCTCCACAACAAGAGAAGCCACCGCAACGAGAAGCCTGTGCACCGCAACAAAGAGTGGCCCCCGCTTGCCTTAAGAAAGCCCGCGCGCAGCAACGAAGACCCAACGCAGCCATAAATAAATAAATAAATTTATATTAAAAAATACTTAAAGGCTTTTAAAAAATAAAATAAAATCTGCAAAAGGGTAAATACACCCATGACTCTCCTGTGTTTATAAATTTGTTATTTCTTTTTTTTTTAAAGATTACACTTTTTTTTTTGTTAATTTATTTTATTTATTTTTATTTTTGGCTGCGTTGGGTCTTCGTTGCGGTGCGCGGGCTTCTTACTGCAGTGGCTTCTCTTATCGCGGAGCACGGCGCGCGGGCTTCAGTAGTTGTGGCGCACGGGCTTAGTTGCTCTGCGGCATGTGGGATCTGCCCGGGCCAGGGCTCGAACCCGTGTCCCCTGCACTGGCAGGCGGATTCTTAACCACTGCGCCACCAGGAAATCCCCATGAATTTGTTATTTCTTTTCCCCAAAACATTTAAAATAAAATTTAAAATACCATGGTTTTATCCTCATCATAACAACGTACTTCTATTATTAAAAAAAAACGAGGTAAATCATGGGCTACTTTAATATCATTGGAAGAAACTTAGAATCTATGGTACACATTTATAATTATTATTTTTTATGTCTGTGGTATTGTCTTCAAACAATTTAGAGATTCCTGTAATGCCTTGTGCTCAGGGTTTTTATGAGTTGGGATCACAAATTAGAGAACACAGAGGTATTTGAAATCTTCCCAGTCAGAGCTGGTGTAACAATAGCATTAGATCTTCTTTCACCTACACTACTGTTCCTTATATCTTTGTGCCTCGGTTTCCCCATCTATAAAATGGAGACAATAGAATGATACACACCTCATAAGAGTGTTCTGAGGATTAAATGCATTAATAGCTGCAAAGTGTTTCGACAAGTCCTGGGACAAAAAAAGAATTCATAAACATTGGCTGCCATCTTTGTCATCAATCTCGTTGCTTCTGTTCTTGCCCCACTAAAGTCCATTCTCTACACAGCAGTCAGAGTGATTGTTTAAAGGTATAACCCCACTTATACATCCCTGCATTCAATACATAATAATTTGATCAGTGCATCAGTTTAAAAAATATGTCCATAAATTCTTTGATACTCTTCTCTTCAAGAAGTGAATCCTAGGGCTTCCCTGGTGGTGCAGTAGTTAAGAATCCGCCTGCCAATGCAGGGGACACAGGTTTGAGCCCTGGTCTGGGAAGATCCCACACGCCGCAGAGCAACTATGCCATGCACCACAACTACTGAGGCTGCGTTCTAGAGCCCATGAGCCACAACTACTGAGCCCATGCACCACAACTACTGAAGCCCATGTGCTCTAGGGCCTGCATGCTGCAGCTACTGAAGCCCGTGTGCCTAGAGCCCATGCTCTGAAACAAGAGAAGCTCCCGCACCCCACAACTAGAGAAAGCCCACGTGCCACAACGAAGACCCAGCACAGCCAAAAAAAAAAATAGAATGAAGCAGAAATAATGGTGTGCAACTTTGGACACTAGGTCACAGAAAGATATTATGGCTTTCACTTGCTATGTTGAGAGCAGCCCTTTGGAGAAACCAAGGAACTGAGGCCTCTAGCCAACAAACATATGAAAGAGTTTGGAAGGCAGACTTTCCAGCCTCAGTCAAGCCTTCAGATAACTTTAGCCCCTAAAAGATCCTGAGCCACAACAACACAGTTTAGCCCCTCCTGAATCCCTGATCCACAGAAACTGTGAGATAATAAATGTTTGCTCTTTTAAGCCACTGAGTTTTAGGGTAATATGTTCCATGGCAATAGATAACTAATAAAATTACCCGCTATGTCCTAGACAATTTTCTAGGCACTGGGTATGAAGCAGTGATGTACAGAGCAGACAAACTCTGTGTCCATGTGTGGCATTTACATTGTAGTGGAGCTGACAGAATATAAACAAGAAATAAATAATGTCAGGTAGCAATAAATGCTCTGAAGAAAAATAAAGCAAGGGAAAGACATAGAGAGAGCCTGGAGACTGGAGTGGAGACATGATGGTAGGGGTTGGGGGGAAGCATTTTTAAACAGGATGTCCAAGGAGATGGCTTTAAGCAGAGACTCAAATAATAATATGAAGGAGGGAGCCACATCATTATGTGGAGGAATAGTGGTTTTGATTTTTGTTTTTTTCTTCTGGGTTGATCAAATAAGAAATGTAAAGACCCAAAGGCAAGAAAGAGCTTGACATATTTCAGGAAGAGCCAGGCCAGTGTGGCCAGGGAGAAGAGATCAGGGAAAGAGTGGTGTGAGGTAAGATCTGTGGGTAGTCAGGAAGACCATGCAGCTTCGTTCCTGAAAGCTTCCTAAGCCAACCAATGAAATGAGAATGACACAAATGCTCCTTCCCAAGGGCCACAGACCTACCTCTCTGACCTCATCCCCTCCCGGATACCCCTCAATCACTGCATTCTGGTCACACTGGCTTTCCGCTAGCATTTATCACCCTCTAAAAATATCATGTTCATTTGCATACATACATGTTTCTTTTGTCTCCTTTCACTGGAATGTAAGTTCCACCAGAACAGTAGATTCTCATAAAACCTTGTCAGATGAATGAAAGGAATATATTCCTTTAAGACAATGCAACAGCATTACAGCCTGACATACTCTACTACAAGGGCTTGCAGTAAGTCACCTCTCCACAGAAAAGAAAATCAACTCCCACAGGAGGGTGGGCAAGCCCTGAGCCATAGATAACTGGAACTATGAGTTAGACATCCACAGGCTTATGGGATTCCAAAAGTTATGTATTTGACTCCAGTAGATACATTTCTCCCCTCTTAGTCCAAAATAAAGATAGTAATGCATGTATCCATCAAATTATGATTGCAGAATTCTTTTTCATAAAAGGATATGTAATTTACTACAATTTAACATATCAGCATAATATATTAAAAGTTATTAAAACTTTCAGACAGAGCAAAATTCAAATCCTGTCATTTGTTTCCTATGTGACTTTGGGCAAGCTACTTAATCTCTTAAAGCCTCAATTTCTTCATCTGTAACTGAGGAGATAATAAAGCCTACCTCTTAGAATTGTTGTAAGAATTCAATTAGATGCCAAGAAGGAAAGAAGTGCTCAACAAAAACAAAAAACCCATATTGATGAGGGATATGTCAAAGAGACACAGGAGCCAATTGAAAAAGCTCTCAATGGGCAATCTGGAACATTTTAAGCAACAAAATATATAAAATCATATTGGACTATAAGAGAGTATAAAATAAATATCTGTGAGTCTATGCTGATGTAAATAAATGATTAAATAAATAAACAGTGGGAGAGAAGAGACAAATTTCCCATGCAGAAGAATCAAAAAATGTATGTAGATATTCCATCGACGAGAAGATGGACCATAACTTCCCACTCCTTAAGTGTGGGCTGCACATAGTAACTTCCTTTCAAGAGGACAGTATCCAAAGGTGTGAGGGTGGGGATGAGTAACTTTATAGTGGAGAAACCTAACAAACACTATCTCATCCAAGTGAACAAGGTCAACATCAACAATGATAAATTGCATGGCTACTGTGTATCCTTGATATAATATGATGAAAATGGCACTTTATCTCCGTGGTTTTCTTCCCCCAAAATCCATAACACCAGTCTAATCATGAGAAAAACATCAGACAAGTTCCAGTGGTTGTGCAGCCCACAAAATAATTGACAAAACTTTCAAGGTCATCAAAAACAAGGAAAGTCTGAGAAACTATCATAGCCCAGAAAAGCCAAAGAAGACATAATAAATAAGTGTACTATGGTACCCTGGATGGGACCTTGGGACAGAAAGGCATTAAAAGCTAAAGGAATCTGAATAAGCCATGGACTTTAGTTAATAATAATATATTAATACTGATTCATTAACCGTAGCAAATGTACCATACCAGTGTAAAACATTAATAATAAGAGAAACTGGGTATGAAATATATGAGAACTTTCTGTACTATGTTTTCAATTTTCTGTAAATCTAAAGCTGTTCTAAAAAACAAAGTCTATTCTTAAAAATTCAGTCAGAAAAAAGTATGTAGAAAATTTATATAAAGTCTTCAGCACAGAACATCCTAGTCATTGTAGATACCGTGGTTCATCTAATCTTAGCCATGGTTGATAGTAAAAAACAATCATTAGTATTTTATGGGCCAGTAAGAAAGAAAAATTGCTGTCAATTAAACTATGACACAATGCCTTAAGAATGGTCCTGCGAGATGTATGAATTGGTCATGCCAGCCTCCCATTACTCTGAAGTATATTTCATCAGTTTTCAGTAATTTGGCATGTTCTCCAGCTCTCACTTGCATTGGTTGGCTTATGATAGGCAATATTTTTGCATACATCTTCATAATAAATTGAAACATATCTTCATTATTTATGAGTAGCTTACTTTCTTCCATCTCATAAAGAATTTGTTCCTTTGCAAAAAAAAAAATGGAATTACAGTTATTTCCTGAATGACAAATATTTACCAAATATTAAATTTATGCCCTGCTGCTCTGTGTCTGTGCCTTTCTGTCAATAAATTTTTGTTTCCATGAAAAATACTAGTGCCATCTTTTCCCATTTTAAGCAGCAATTAAACTCAGCACCTATAGCACCAACAATGCACGTAACTGAATTAAAGAGATGGCAGTTTGAACAATTATAACTAAACTCACAAAAGCAACTAGGCAAAGACAGCCAGGTCACAAATGCTGCCTAGTGGATAGTAATTCTAAAACATCATGGATTATAAAATATAAGCAGCATCCTGATTTCCGAAATGTTAAAATGTGGAAAAGAAATGTATGTCTTAGAGAGTTTGGATAACTAACTGTGTTACAGCCATACAATGGAAACATTGCAGCATTAAAAAAGAAAAAAATCTACTTTTATTTACAGAGAAAGATATCTAAGATACATTGGTCTTAAATGTTGTTACATATGATTTATTTCTGTAAAATAAAAAATAATATATTAACATTTATATGTATTCAAATATATGTATTTTACATAAATGTAATTGTTAATAGTAATTATTACTGAGAAGTGGGATTATAGTGCACTTTAACTTTCTGTTTTGTTTGGGTTTATAAAAATAAACATATTTTACTCACATAATCAGTAAAACATATAAACAAGCAGGAAAAGAAGAACCTTATGGTAAATCTTTGAATAAAGTTAATGATTATCCACTGGTAAAATGTCTTCATTTTAAAAATGCTTTCAGCAAAAAAATTAATTGTACCAGAAACAGTACGAGGTGCTTTCCCATGCATTCTCTTAACTAAGAGAAAAACAGAAAGCTGACTATTTATCACAGAAATTATAAGGGAAGTTCCAATATAGAATAGAATTTTGGGCTAGATCAATAGTCTAATTTTTTAGGACAATTATAACATAAATGATGACTATTAGCAACTATTAAGTATCTAAAAGACTGAACTTATATGTAGCTAATTTTAAAACACCATTTTAGGAAATAACATGCTCCCATGAAAAATATTCTTATTAATAAATCCTAACTCAAGGAGTTAAAGAATCGAAAATGCTACCACTTTTCCAGTTAGGGGAAATAGGTTAATCAATAACTAAAAGAGAGGAAATGTGCTTAGTAGAACCGGGTATGTTCACTTTAGTTCAGTCTCTCTGTCGCAATATTTAAAGAATGAATTGACTTTCATACTGGTTCTCTAAAATCCTGTATCAGATTAACTATATACACTCACACCACAGACACACGCAGGCATCTACGTGTATGCACACACGTATAACATGATCACTCCTATTGTTACAACAACAATACTTATCTTGAGTTGATATAATTCCAAATTAGGCGGGCACCCATCTAAGCAAATTAGGAAGTGTTGCTTTTCCTGTATTTGCAAAACAAACCCAACATTTTAAAAACACAGTCTAACACTGTTTTAAGTTTTGAAATGAGGAAACAGATGACAGGCGTAAGGGAACCCTAGACTAGATATTTATAAGATGCAAAGATATCACATTTGTTGTGCTTCTCTTAAAACAAGCCTTTTCTAAAGGAGAATTATGACTAATTAAGTGTGAGTAAATGAGCATATGCAGGAAACTTGATAAAAATCCAACAAATTAGGGAATAGTCCAGAAAATCTCTTGTGGGTTGTGTTCCGTACAAGTAGATAAGCATCTTTATACAGGTCCGTGTTCTTTAAAGAGTTCTCCAAAACTGGCATAATAGGAACATGGCACCACTTAATACATGGCAATTTTGTCATTCTTTTCTTGTCAAAATGAAAAAAATTCTGAAAAGTAAAGGAAATTAATTTGTAAAAACTGGACATAGAATGGTTTCATTTTTTTAAAATCTTGAGTCAAAACTAAACTAACTCCTTAGATATTATTTAACTTGCTACATCGGAAGTTTGCTTTAAGATTTTGCAGATCACAACTGCTGTAATGCCAACAAAAGCATCTGTAGTTCAGTAGGGTTTAACTCTTATCAAATATTACAGAATAGTTCTCTCTGCTCCTGAAATACTGGGTTGTATTACAGCTTTGCATCTGTCTGTGGGAATTATGTTACAAAAGGCCCAACTTTACTTATATTTCTATGTTTTCAAGTTCTTAATGTAACATGCTGTTAAGGCTGGCATTCAGGAAAGAGACAAATTACTGAAAATGACAAAATATCAAATAGAAAAGAAGTTTGCACAGGTAGTAGACAAATATTAAAAGTTTTATTTTATTTCATAGGGCCATCACTGTAAAAATTTTATATATACTTTAGATAATAATTTACTGTACTATAAAGGAAATATTTTAAACAAGGTAACTTCAACAGATAATCCTCACTGGAGATCTACACAATTCCCTCTTTCCCTTATACTATGTACATTCATAGTAAGAAAATGAAAAGTCAATATAGAAAGATTTCAACCCACTTTTTTTTTTTTTGGCCACGCCAGGCGGCTTGTGGAAACTTAGTTCCCTGACCAGGGATCAAATCCCACCCCAGCAGTGAAAGCACCAAGTCCTAACCACTGGATTGCCAGGGAATTCCCTCAACCCACTTTTAACATGAACTTTGAAAAATTAGGGACTTATACATAGAAGGCTAGCTTCCTTTATATGAATATACAGCTCCTGCAAATCATTATAAAAAAGACAAACTTGGGACTTCCCTGGTGGTCCAGTGGGTAAGACTCTGTGCTTACAAAGCAGGGGGCCCGGGTTCGATCCCTGGTCAGGGAACTAGATCTTACATGTATGCCACAACTAAGGAGCCCCCATGCTGCAACTAAGGAACCCACCTGCTGCAAGTAGGACCCAGTGCAACCAAATTAAAAAAAAAAAAAAAAAGAGTTTGCATGCCACAACTAAGACGTCTGCATTCCACAACTAAAAGAGCCTGCATGCTGCAACGAAGATCCCCGCGTGCCACAACTAAGACTCCATGCAGACTAAATTAATTAATTATTAATTAATTTAAAAAAAAGAAAAAGAACAACTTGATACAAGAAAAAGAAAAAAAAAGAGAAACGTATTTATCCTACAGATTTACTCATACATTTGTGAAATAATGCATATATAAGTATATTCTTTGCACTGTTGTTTATAATACCAAAAGATTAGAAACAACCCAAATGTCCATCAATAGGAATCCAATTAGATAAATTATGGCATATCCATACAATGGAATACTGTGCAGCTATTGAAATAAAAATGAAGCAGATTTCTAGGTACTAATCTGGAACAATCACCAAGCTATACTGTGAAAAAAGCAAGGTCTAGAACAACGTGAATAACATGCGCTTAATAGTGTGGAAGATAAAGATTTATGGGTATATGTATATATTCAAATATATAGAATATCTCTGAAAGAATAAACAAGAAACTAAAATTTCCTAAATGAATTTTTTTTTGTAGTTACTGTATATGTACCAAGAAAGCTAATAACTTAGGGTTTGGTTGTGTTGTTGTTTTTTGTTTTTTGTTTGGGTTTGGGTTTTGTTTCGTACTCTCTCCAGGAAATTACCTGGGTAAGTAGGGGCCAGAAGAAGAGAGACTTACTTTTCACTGTATAGTCCTTTCCATTTTTTGAAGCAATTGCTAAGAAGGATATGCCTTTGATTTCACAAAAAATTGACAGCATTGATTTGAGGATTGAAGAGGAGACTGCCTGCTACAATTCCCACTCACATGAGAATCCCGCTAAGTTAAAGATGGGATGTGGCAGCAACTGATGGCTTGGAGAGAACCAGGCAAGTCTTTAAGAAACTGGTCAATTTCCATTTCACCTTGTGGAGCTCTCCTCTTTTATTTTTCAGTATATTTTATTTCCTGAAAAAGCTCCTATTCTCTATTCCACCCCAAGAAATGCATCCCTTTAATCTACAGTGTAAAAGAGGTGTTCTCCAAATTTTAAAATCGTTAAATCAATTTTATGTCAATATTTCATGCAGAATAAATTTAATTTTTGACATACATTTATTTTATAAGCTCATTTGCATTTATATTTACTTTTATCAAGTCAGTTAAAAGGAGCAATGAAGCCATTTTGATGAATGTGTAAAACAGAAATCAGAAGTTATATATAATCTTTTGCCTTATATCTGCCTTTTCCTCCAATTAATTTTTATACTTTGTTTTGATTGTATAGTATCACAATATTCCTTATCACAGAAATATATGGTTACAGGGAGTAATAGGTTGTTTATGTTTTGTTTTTTTAAATAGTGTGCCTTGGAACTTTGAGTTGCTCTTTGATTAAACTCATTCAGAAATGCAAAGATTTAGGCTGTTTGTTTCAAAATTGCATCCCTAATAACAATTTTTTATATTATAAAAGTCAGATAAATACTCTAAACTTACATAATCCAATAATCATGGAATCTACCTATAATAAGATATTATCATGAGACGACAAATGACGCTTTGCATTACAAATTAATTTTTATCCAAAGAGGATGAAAAACCAGAACCAGAGTTGGAAAGCATGAAGCAAGTCATCTGAATCAAAGAATAGCATGTTGGCTTATAAGCCACACATCTTGGCAAACAAAAAAGTGCAAATTTAACAAAATAGTATTGATGTCTGATTAGTCAACAGGGAAAACTTGACTCAGATGGATTTCTATTTTCTTCCTCATGTTTGATATAATGCATATTGTGTTGCCCATATAGTTGCACTGCGCAGGGATCCTTTCAAGAAAGAACTTGCTGAAGAGTGAAATCAGCTAAGAGTCTTCAGCTGCAGCACCTTTGGGATCTGTCATGGCATCCAAACCCAGGGCACACTCTCCCCAGACAGCTTGCAGCTAACGACTGAGCAGAGCTTGCGGTCTGGAGCCTGGCCATTTCTGTCCAATGTGAAACTGAACAGGACCCTGCTCGGCCTTCCCAGGGACAGACCCCAAAGTCCCCCACCTCTTGTTTGTAGAAAAGCTCCTAGCCTCCTAGGCCTTCCCCAGGTTCCAAATATCAAATTTAATCAGAGAAGTGAGAAAATGCAGAAACAAAAGAAAACAGTCATGCAAGACAAAATAATAATAGTTTAACCATAAAACAAAGTCAAGGACATTTAGTTCCTCCTCAAGGGCTAGAAATAATATCAGGAGCCATAACCTTGATTTGTTTTGCAGATACCAAAAACCCTACCAGGTGGAGAAAGTTAACCACCTGCTGACCACCAGCATGTAGACCCCACACCAGTTGGAACCAGAAGGTTGATGATTGAGATTCCCAAAACATCATCCTGTTACCTCATCATCAACAAATCAGGGAATTGAGCATGAGCTGATTATACACCCCTTAAGCCTCTCCCTCACACTGTCTTTTTTTTTTTTTTTTTTTTTTTATTATTTATTTTGGCTGCACCAGGTCTTAGTTGCAGCATACGGGATCTTTAGTTGTGTCATGTGAACTCATCATTGCGGCATGCATGTGGGATCTAATTCCCTGACCAGGGGTCGAACCCAGGCCCCCTGCATTGGGAGCGTGGAGTCTTACCCACCGGACCACCAGGGAAGTCCCCCACACTGTCTTTAAAAAGCCTCCCTGAAAGCCACCAGGAAGTTCTGGTCTTTTGAGCATGAGCTACCCCGTCTCCTTACTTGGCTCCATGTAGGGCGCCTTGCAGTAAACTCTGTGCTTTCCTTCACGACAACCCAACACCAGTAGATTGGCTTTGCAGCGCATCAGGTGAACAGACCTAAGTTTGGTTCAGTAACAGAAACAGAACTCCTCGGTTGGCAATCTTTGTATTGTAGCTCTCCATTGGAAGGGCCAAGACTCTCAGAGCTGCACCATAGTCCAAAGTTCTTCCTATTCATTTCTCAGTTCTTCCCTCCCTCTTCTCACAGGTGTTAGATCTTCATCACAAGCTGACTTCTGTTCTCTCTCCTTTATCTTTCACAGGCCTTATCCCTAATAAATCTCTTGCACTTCTAATTCTCACTTGATGTGTTACCCAGGGACAGGAGCTGAAATATGCATATTAAAAGTATATTCACTATCTTTATAATACATTTTAATTCACTGACATCAAACACATAATAGTCACTCATCTATTTTTTATTTTCTTGTTTGGACCTTGAAAATTATGCAACTTATTCAGCCACAGTGATATGTATGTTCCTTCTTTGCCACTTAATTTATTAAAAGGATGTTACCTGTAAGCATTTGTATCTTGAAGAATCATTTCCCAAACAGTCCATTCCATCTTAGTATTACTCTGTAGTTATTTTCTTGGCAAAAGATACCTAAAACCCTATACCATTTTTCATCATAAAAGTGATACAGCCAAGACATCCAATTATCAGAAAGCTTCTTCCCATTGAGACAACAGCCCAATTTATTGAAATAAGTGATTACTATAAATTCAAAATACTTATTACTGTTTTTTAAAATGTTGGAGAAATTTGCAAAGATGGCTTCTTTATTTGTTGGTTGTGAATTCCACATTATAAAATTGTCAAATATTTAGGATTCAACTCAAAAGCAGAATGTGAAAATCAGCAGTAGTTAAATCAATTTAGTAAACATTTATCAGGGCTGCTTACCAAGCCTCCACTTAAAATAGAAATTTCCGGCTGTTACCAGAAACTGCAAATTTTCAGACATTGAGACATCCCTGTGATACCTATCTGCCTGTCCATGTTCATTGTAACTAAAGGAACACATCTCCCAGGAAATGGCCTCATAGAACTTAAAAAGCACAAGAAAGGAAAAGTGACATCATTCTTTCAGTGGTACCCTACCAAAAACTCTGAGATAAGTTTTATTTGAGTTTGTTTTTCTGACTGTTGAAAATAGGCTGGTTGCAACAGAGGTGTCAGATTGCTTCTCTCTCTGTCAACTTCAAGTTCAAATTTAGGAAGTCATTCTGCCTCAGAACATGTTGTGCAAATTAACAACAGATTTCTAAGCTGAAAATACATTTCAACAGACTAAATTTTGCCTAGGTGGTTCTCTTCCCCATCGCATTTTGGTGCTTTATAAAAGTGATTGTTCCTCCCGTGATTCACTAGGGGTAAAATAATTTATCCAAGTCAACATTTAGAAGAGAAATTTCTAAGAATGACATAGCATTCTTTGCTTTCAATGTTCTGAATACTCCTAGCAATAGACTTTCCAGTAAAATACTGAAGGGAAGCAATTGTTGATTTCCTATTACAATTATTTTATTAAATTAGGTAACTTGTGCAGCAAGACCCTACAGGAATAAGACAAAGAACAGATAAGTTTTGATGAGCAGAAAGTGTGAAGCACAGAGCACTACTTGGAGAGGAAAGGAGTCACAAGAGTGAGTAGTACCCACAGTGATAGAAAAGCTTGGGAGTGTGGGATGGTTCTGGAAGCTGTATAAACTTACTGCGGAACGTAAATAGGGCAAAGTGTGTTCTTAAAAAGCTGGAGCTTTTCGACAGAGGTTGTGGCAATATCCTTTCCCAGTTTCTCAACTTGTGTGGGCCTGCTCCTAGGAATCACATTTGAGGACACATGTAATTTTCCCACTTTGTAGGTGGTTTGGTGATTAAGAAGGCAACAACATCAAATGGTACCCCTGGAAGTGTTAATGCAACTCTCTGGATTACTTAGGCCCTTGGGAGAATTGACTTAGTTTCCTAGTTTTAACACAAAGAAGGCTGAAGTCAGCCTAAACCGTTGCTAACAGGTCTTTTTCAGCTTTGGGTTCCTATGTCTCTTTTCTGAAATTACTATATATTTTGAACGTTCATAGTATGTTACAGCCTACTGAACACTAAACAGAACATTGCAGCAATGTCTTCATTGATTTTGAACATCTGTAATTCTTTTTTTTTTTTTTTGAACATCTGTAATTCTTATGTGAAGTCTGGTACTAGCAGATCAATTATACTTGCTTCAGGGGTATAACAGATACAAGTTTTCCATAAAGATGAATGAAGAAGGCATATCTATGCTGAGAAGTCATTAGTAGTTAGTAAATTAGTGTGTTCTTCAGATCTGAAAGAACTGTAATTAAGGATTTACCATTTAATTGGATTTTCTCTGATTAGATTATGTATTACCATTTATAAAGAAATTAAGCAGTTTAAACACATATAAATATTTGGTATAAACAAAATAATCAAAATAGTTTTATATGAATGACTGCCAAGAAATCCTCAAATTAAACAAATGTTTGATCAAAGTTGCTTCTGTTCTCACAAGGTCCTAAGTTATTATCCTTACTCATTCTTCAAAGCCCAGTGCAGGTTCTACTCCTCCATAAAATCCCCTCCAAGGACTTCAGTTGCAGATTTCCTCCTACTCTGAGTTCATTCTGAACACAGAGATGTTATATTTTAGCTTAGCACTTAATTATGCTAGTGCAAGTCGACTTAAGACTTCAAACACTTTGGAAACTGGAACCATTTTTCCTTGCACCTCAGTCAAAGTTTAATACACACTTTTCATAGCATTTACTTTGAGTCAGAGACACTGTGTTAAGTAGTATATAGTAATATGATCCTGACAATCACTTTCTAAGGATAGATTTAACTATCCCCTTTTTAGAAATAAGGAAACAGGTATAGATAACTGAATTCACAACACAGTGAGCAGGCAGTGAAGCCAGGGCTTTAAACAAGGTAGTTGTCTGCAGGAGCTCAGTCTCTGAACCACAGTGCTGTAGAAATATAAATTATAGTGCCGGGACTTCCCTGGTGGTACAGTGGTTAAGAATCCTCCTGCCAGTGCAGAGGACACGGGTTCGAGCCCTGGTCCGGGAAGATCCCATATGCCGCGGAGCAACTAAGCCCGTGCGCCACAACTATTGAGGCTGTGTGCCACAACTACTGAAGCACGTGTGCCTAGAGCCCACGCTCCACAACAGGAGAAGCCACCGCAACGAGAAGCCCATGCACTGCAACGAAGAGTAGCCCCCGCTCACCACAACTAGAGATAGCCCATGTGTAGCAGCGAAGACCCAACGCAGCCAAAAATAAATAAATAAAATTGATTCTTTAAAAATAAATAAATAAATGAAAATAATGGTGCCTTGGAAAGAAAAGAAATGGTGCTTTGTTCTATTCTGAATGAAAATTATGATTACTCAAACTAGAAACCTTTAAAGAGTCAGATCTTTGAATAATGAATGAATAAATTATACTCTAAATCAGTGCATGACTATTACATAGAATTTTATTGTAGAGAATATACGAAACTATGCCTAAATAATCCTTTTGAAAACTTTTACTTATTAATATTAGTAGAGCTTGAAAGTCAAATCCCAGACTCTCTAGAATATTTTTTTGTGAGGAAGCACTACTAAGTGAGAGAGAGATAACTCTTACGTTCAAAAATTGTAAAACTAAATGCCTAAACTGATCATTTGTTTCCAGAGTGTTAGTGAAAACTTACATAAGGGTGGAACTGCAATTCCATGTATGTAGCTTTCCTGTGGATATTGGCAGAAAGGGTAAAAAAGCATGACCCGGTACTGCATATTTCCAGAAGTTTGTTTCTGCATCACATTTTGGTCATGTTCTATTTTTATACGAACCTCAGGGAATCAGGACTGGGAAATATGTCTCTAAGGACACATATCAGAGGAAGTTTTTCTAAAGTCAGCAAGTACTTATTGAGTCTTTTGTGAGCCAAGCGCTGTACTAGACACTCTGGACATAGCAAAAGGAGTTTACCACCTAATTTTGTATTGTTTTTTTTTTTTTTAAAAAAAAAAGAAACTTAATGGCTCCTCAAACTCAAGTTCCCTTTTTCATCAGGTGCCTCCCATGTTGGACAGTTTCCCTAAATGTATATATTTGTTGCTATCTTTTGTTAATGTTGAATTTTATGTAGCCTTATGCAACAGTCATTACAGGCCAGTGAAAAAATGCGGCCAGAAATGAGGTCCTGCGATGACTTAAAGAGTCTTATGACTCCAACTAGTGTGGTCATCTGTAATTTAAATATATACAGCTTTTGACTTAAAACACTTCAGAGAACAAACTCCCCTAAATATGTTACTCAAGAAATTTGTGTCCCTGCCTACACATTATCTCTGAGTCGTCAACACTCCTTTTGAAAAAACCAAAAAAACAAAAGGTAATTGCACAACTTTGTGGTTAGAGAGACAATATTATTGTATGCTTTTAAAATTCCTTCTTCCTCTTTTTTTCCTTTTATTTTTCTTTACATTTATAATGTCTACTCATTAAAACTGAAGGCAATTTAAATTCTAGTTTAGCATTCACACGAAGTTCAGTGTAAAATCCTTCCCTAAAACAATCATTAAATTCTTGTGGACTCATCAGGAGTTATGGGAGGAATTTAGGCTTTTATTTAAAGTTAGTATTTGTAACATAAGCCCTTCCCAATAGTGTACTCATTCATTTTCTTTTCTTTGTTAAATATTTACTGATTTCTTTACACCTCTGGTTATATTACCACAATACAAGAAAGTCCTGTTGAATCAAGTACTTAAAAATCCCCAAACTCTTACGAAAGAAAGCTTAGAGAAAGTAAACAAAGCCAAAACAAATCGGTAGCTGAACTTTGCTATGATAAGGCTAACTGACTATTAAAACAGACTCTATAGACAGAAGCAATATTGCAATATTATCATTCTACAGTGAGAGCTAATATATAAAATTATCATTAAAAATCTTTTAAAACCATCAGTCTAGATGCCTCAGAGTGCCAGAAGTGTTGTTTATGACTAGCAGCTCTTTAAAGTTCAGTCATTTCAATTTAGGTCCTTTTTCTTCAGAGATACAGATTGACTTTTTTTTTCCCCTCAAAATTTCATACAATAGTTAGTTAGTTGTTATGTCTCATTAGTCTCCTTTAGCCTGAAACAGTTTCTTAATTTTTCTTGGATTTTCATAATTGTGACACTTTTGAAAATTACAAGACAGCTATTTTGTAGAATCTCCTTCAAATTGTGTTCTTCTGATGTTTCCTCATAAATCGGTTCAGATTATGCATGTTTGGCAGGAATATGACTGAAATAACACTCTGTTCTTCTTGTTGCAATGTATTAGGTGACACACAATTTCAATTTTCCCATTACTGTTGATATTCACTTCGATCACTTGACAAAGGTGGTGTTTACTAGACTTCACTGTGAAGCTACTCTTTTTCCCTTTGTAATTAACATGTTGTAGGAGTCTCTTGAAACTATATACATTTCCCATTCCTTGCCAAATTCTCAATTCATTCATTTATAACAATATGAACTCATGTTTTCCATTTTATTCAGTGGTTTGGTTTTGGGGTTTTTTTTGTTGTTGTTTTTTTATTTTTGGCTACGTTGAGTCTTTGTTGCTGCACGTGGGCTTTCTCTAGTTGCGGAGAGCGGGAGCTACTCTCCATTGCTATGTGCGAGCTTCTCATTGCAGTGGCTTCTCTTATTGCAGAGCACAGGCTCTAGGCATCTGGGCTTCAGGAGTTGTGGCTCGCAGGCTCTAGAGCACAGGCTCGGTAGTTGTGGCTCACGGGCTTAATTGCTCTGCAGCATGTGGGATCTTCTCAGGCCAGGGCTTGAACCCGTGTCCCCTGCAGGTGGATTCTTAACCACTGTGCCACCAGGGAAGCCCTATTCAATGGTTTATTATCTCTTTTTACTATTATTTTATTTAGATGTTTAATTTTTCCAGTTTGGCCATTAGGAGCTCATTCACCCTGGCTTCTGTGTCTTTTTGAAATGTCTCTATTATTCTTCAAACAATTCCTTGCATAATATAACATTCCTTAACATAATATAGTCCAGATGCATCTTTTACTTCCTTTGTACCAGCACTGCAACCAGCCATTTCTTCAAGGAATTCTGGTTCCTTTTACTGGAGAATGGTATTTAGAAGCCAATATTTGGGCACTAGATGTGCTCAGTGCTTGTGAATGTTGCTGTTCAATTATACTCTTCAAAAAAAATTAGTCTTTGCTCTAGTGTTTACAATACACATTTTTAACTAATGTAAGTTCACTTTCATATCACACTGTTCTGTTTCATGTATAGTGCAGATACCCTATAAAAGAGTTTTCTTAATTCCTCCCTCCTGTTCTTTGTGACGTTTCTGTTATGCATTTCACTTGGCTATATGTTATAACCACTTGATACATTGTTACTATTATTGCTTTAAACCTAGTGTTATCTATTCAATATTAAATCAATTAAAAAAGAAAAATAAAATATTTTATTTTATTTTATGGTAAATTAAATTTCCAATGCTCTTCCTTTCTTTAGGTAGATCTAAATTTCTGACCTATATAGTTTTCCTTTTGCTGAGAATTTTCTCTCAACATTTCTTGTAGGGTAAGCCTTCTTGCAACAAATTCCCTCAGTTTTTATTTGTTTGAGAAAATCTTTATTTCTCCATCACTTATGAAGGATAATTTCACTGGATATTATCACTATATCATTCACTATATTCATTAGGTTCATAGATTTGTTTTTCATTTTTTATTTTTTCACACTTTAAATATTTCACTCCACTCAATTCTTTCTTACATGGGTTCTGTTGAAAACTCCACTATAATTCTATAGTTAAGGTGATTTTTTTCCCCAACTCTGGCTTCTTTCAAGATTTTCTCTTTGTTTTTCTGCAGTTTGAATATGAAATGCATAGGCATGGCTTTTGCTCCTCTTAATTGGCTCCAACACCCCACACCAGGACTCCTCTCCAGGTAGACACTTTGTTTGGGTTTTGACACCTTGGGCCAGGTCACTTCTGAACACACAAGCCTTCCTCCCCATTCAGGTCCTGCCTCTCACAGTGGGCCACCCACCCTGCATGGACACCTTCCTCAGCCCACTTGGGCTCCAACATCCCACTTCAGGCTGCCCCTCTGCACCTTCCTTGGGCTCTGATGCCGCACACCAGGTCAACCCCAAAAGTTGATGCTCTCCTCGTCCTGACATCTTGCACCAGGCCTTCCTCTACAGAGATGCCTTTGTCACCACACTTGGGCTTCCATACTCCCCATCAGGGCACATACCCATGTGGATGCCCTCCTCCCCTCTGGCAGGAACATTACAGAAGTGATGCTGTTTTCTTCTTACTTCATCCTGTCCAGTGACACCTGATTTCAATATGTCCCATTACCAATGATGTTAACTTGATCACTTGATTTAAGTGATGTCTGCCAGTCTTCTCCACTATAAACTTATTATTTTTCTCTAAATAACTAGTAAATATTTTGTGAATACTATGCAAATGTCCCATTCCTCATCAAACTTATGGCTTACTCAATGATTTATATCAATATAGACTTACAGTTTTGTATTTTATTCAATAGATTGTAATCTGTTACTTTCATTGTTTATTTTGATGATCAAATTTTTCCAGACTTGGCCAATGGGAGTCCCTTCAAGCTGGCCTTTGCATCCTTTGACATGTCCCTAACATTCCTTGGCTACTTCGTTACTCTGACACAATAAGTTATCCCAAGATCATCTTGTAATTTCCCTGTGCCAGACCTAGAAATAGCCATTTTTTAAAGGAGTCCTAATTCTTTTTAGCAGACAATGTTATTTAAAAATCAGGATGTGGTCACTAGACATGCTTGTTGCTACTAGGTTCTCTCAGTGGACAGAGCTGGGCAATACATGTATGTATGTGTATACACATATTTACATCTATATTTATTTCTCTCTCATCTATCTGTCTATAATACACATATATAATTTTTATTGAGATATAGTACATATAACTTAAAATTCACCATTTTAAAGGGTACAATTCAAAGGCTTTTAATATATTCTTCATAAGCAGAACACGCTGACATAAATCGCAGCAATACCTTTTTTGGATCCACTTCCTAGAGTAATAAAAACAAAAATAAACAAATGGGACCTAGTTAAACTTAAAAGCTTTTGCACAGCAAGGAAACCATAAACAAAATGAAAAGACAACCCACAGAATGGGAGAAAATATTTGCAAATGAAGCAACTGACAAGAGATTAATCTCCAAAATATACAAACAATTCATGCAGCTCTATAGCAAAACAAAAACCCAATCAAAAAATGGGCAGAGTATCTAAATAGATATTTCTCCAAAGAAGACATACAGATGGCCAAAAAGCACATGAAAAGATGCTCAACATCACTAATTATTAGAGAAATGCAAATCAAAACTACAATGAGGTATCACCTCACATGGGTCAGAATGGCCACCATCAAATAGTCTACAAACAATAAATGCTTGAGAAGGTGTGGAGAAAAGTGAACCCTCCTACACTGTTGGTGGGAATGTAAATTGGTACAACCACTATGGAGAACAGTATGGAGGTTCCTTACAAATCTAAAAATAGAACTGCCGTATGATCCAGCAATCCCACTCCTGGGCATGCATCTGGAAAAAACCATAATTCAAAAAGAAAGAATAATAATAATAATCCATAATTTGAATGAATAAAGAAGATGTGGTACATATATACAATGGAATATTACTCAGCCATTAAAAAGAATGAAATAATGCAATTTGCAGCAACATAGATGGACCCAGAGATTGTCATACGGAGTGAAGTAAGTCAGACAGAAAGACAAATATGGTATGATATCACTTATATGTGGAACCAAAAAAGAAAAAAGATACAAATGAACTTATTTACAAAACAGAAACAGACTCACAGATTTAGAGAACGAACATATGGTTACCAGTGGGGAAGGGTCGGGGGGGAGGAATAGTTAGGGAGTTTGGGATTGACATGTACACACTGCTATATTTAAAATGGATAACCAACAAGGACCTATTGTATAGCCCAGGGAAATCTTCTCAATATTATGTAACAACCTAAATGGGAAAAGAATTTGAAAAAGAATAGATACATGTATTGTACTGATATATGTATAACTGAATCACTTTGCTGTACACCTGAGACTAACACAACATTGTTAATCACCTATACTCCAATATAAAATAAAAAGTTAAAAAAAACAAAAGAAAAGATACACACACCCCAGTGTTCATTGCAGCACTATTTACAATAGCCAAGACGTGGAAGCAACCTAGATGTCCATCAGAGAGGAATGGATAAAGATGTGGTACATATATACAATGGAATATTACTTAGCCATAAAAAACAATGAAATTATGCCATTTGCAGCAACATGGATGGACCTAGAGATTATCATACTAAATGAAGTCAGACAGAAAAAGATAAATATCATATAATACCACTTATATGTGGAATTTTAAAAAATGATACAAATGAACTTATTTATAAAACAGAAACAGACTCACAGACTTTGAAAACAAACTTATGGTTACCAAAGTGGAAACATGAAAGGGAGGGATAAATTAGGAGTTTGGGATTAACAAATACACATTACTATATATAAAATAGATAGTCAACAAGGACTTACTGTATAGCACAGGGAATTCTACTCAATATTCTGTAATGATCCATATGGGAAAAGAATCTGAAAAAGAAAGGATATATGTATATATGTAAATGAGGGACTTCCCTGGTGGCACAGTGGTTAAGAATCCGCCTGCCAATGCAGGGGACATGGGTTCAAGCCCTGGTCCAGGAAGATCCCACATGCCGTGGAGCAACTAAGCCCGTGTGCCACAACTACAGAGCCTGTGCTCTAGAGGCCACGAGCCACAACTACTGAGCCCGCTCACCACAAATACCAAAGCCCGCACGCCTAGAGCCCATGCCCTGCAACAAGAGAAGCCAATGCAATGAGAAGCCCACGTACCACAACAAAGAGTAGCCCCCACTCGCCACAACTAGAGAAAGCTCGTGCGCAGCAACGAAGACTCAATGCAGCCAAAAATAAATAAATAAATAAATTTATTTTAAAAAATTAAATATAAAAAAATAAATGAATCACTTTGCTGTAAACCTAAAACTAACACAACATCGTAAATCAACTATAATATAAAATATGATTAAAAATAAATCTTCTCCTTCTTTCCATTTAAAAAAAAGTAATGTATTTTTATACTGTGCAACCATTACTACTGTCTAATCTAATTCCAGAAAATACATATACATATATATACACACATATATACGTATATATATACACACACATATATATAAACATATATTACATATATATATGAACCATGAATTCACATTGATACATCCAACCCCAATCCAATAGCACAGGATTTATTCTAGTTGGTTTTTTTTTTTTCCCTTTCTATAGCTGCACCTTCCTTTTTCAAAAGAAACCATTCTCCCATTTTTCTCAATATCATTATTTTATGAACCCTCTGTATGTAACCCATCCCCCATCTCTGCCACCACCCCCTCCCCCCTGCAGAAGCTCTCTTACCCTGCTCAGGCTTTGACTCCCCAAGTAGACCACACCCCAAGCAGACACTTTCTTCACCTTACTCAGGCTCCACCACTCGCCTTGGTCAGTCCCTGTTCTGGCAGCCATGGCTTCTTCCCCCAACTCAGCCAGGCATAGGTGCCACCTTGCTCAGCCCTACCTAATAGCTTCAGCACCGAAATGATCAAAGAAGGAAGAGGAGGGAAGAGAAGAGAAGGGAAGAGGAGGACAATAATTGGGGATTTAACCACTGAGTTTTGGGGTAGTTTGTTAAGTATCATTATTGTGCCCAGAATAAACCAGTATACTGGCTTTTACTGTTCCTGCTCTTATAGTGTTACCTGGAGGCATAGTTAACCCAAGTCTGAACCAGCTTGTCTGGTTTTTACTTCAGTACCCATCGAGGGGGATTAGGGACTTCCCTGGCGGTCCAGGAGCTAAGGCTCCATGCTCCCAACGCAGGGAGCCCAGGTTCGATCCCTGGTGGGGGAACTAGATCCCACGTGCCGCAACTGAGACACGGTGCAGCCAGATAAATAAATTAAAAAAAAAAAAAAAAAAGAGGAAGGGGAATTAGATGTTCAGTTAATCAACAAAGCCAGTTACTTCTACCTCTTAAATATCTTTGAATAGCTATCCTAGGCCCGAGCAGTGGGGTGGAGCCAGATTAAATCACTGTTTATCCCCCAGTGCATTAAAACAGCTGGAATTAGACCTAAAACTAGAACATCTGAATAAGAGAGTATGATACAAAGAGTCTTTAATTATAAAATGATTTTTTAAATCAATTCTAGTATAAGTAACAAAAAGATTATATCAGTGTAGTCACCGTATCTAGCAGCAAGCAAGTTCTAATCGAGGCTGAAATTTAAGTGTAACAGAGATCAAGTCAGCTAGAAAAATGAGCCTAGCCTGTGCAACCCAGCTGAAAACATCTGTGGATAGAGTTTCGTTAAAAGGAAATTAGGAAATCTATTTTGTAAATACTCTAGTTTCATGTGTTTGAATTTACTCTTTCTTTTTTCTTATGCAAAAATCCAACCTTTGGCCTTGTAAATTGGTACAAGTCTTTCACAATTTGGTATTATATATTGAGAGTTATAAAAATGTTCATAGCTTTTGACCCAGTACTTCTGCTACTGGCAATATACCCTCCTTATAAGAGTGATAGGTTAACAGTCTAAATGAGCAACAGTAGTAAAGGGGACAAGTAAATACGGATTGTTTTGTAACCGCTAAAGATCGTAAATATGGAAACTATGCAGCAACTTGCAAAATAGCTTATAGGATAATGTTACTTGAAGTAACCAGGATACATACGTATGCATACACCATGATTCAACTATTTTAAATTATGTTTTCAAAATGAGACAAAAGGAAAACTAAAAACAATATGGTTAGAGAGTGAGATTTTGAGGCTTTAATTTCTTTTTAAAGTTTGCTCTAATGTTGTACTTTTTTGTTTGTGCTATAAATAAAAATCAAGGTGGAGTAGTATAAAACCCAATTTTATTTTTGCTGAATTAAAGGGATGGAATGGTTAAACTGGGAGTCAGAATGCCTTCAGGGGTGAGTGATGAAAATATCATCATCGTTGTAGTTAACATTATTGAGCATTTACCATTTTCCGGGCACTGAATTAAAGGCTTCAACATGCAATTTGTATCCTTAGTTAAGTCTTATTTATAAGACTATTGAATCATATAGCCAACCAGCTAATTGACGTCTCTTCTTGGATGTCTTACAAGCGTCTCAAACCTAACATGTTCAAAATGAAACTTTTGATATTCCTTCCCAACCTGGCTCTACCTACAGTCACCTCTCAGTTGACGGCAACTTCATCCTTCCAATTGCTCAGGACAAAACCCTGGGAGTCATACATACAGTCTATCAGGACATCCTGCTAATTTTACCTTCAAAATATGTCTGGAGTTTGACCACTTTTCACCTCTTCCATTGCTAGCACCCTGGTCCCAGCCATCTTGTGCCCAGATGACTACAATAGGTACCTTACTGACTTCCTTGCTTTTACCCTTGCCTCTCCTCCAGTCTATTCTCAACACACGGAAAATATTCAGAGGGATCCTTTTAAAACCTGTCAGATCATGTCTCTCCTCTGCTTAAAATCCTCCAATGTCTCCCCATCATACTCAAAATAAAAGCTAGAGTCCTAACAATGGCCAAAAGGCTTGACATCATCTGTGCTCCCCTCATTTCTCTGACTTTATCTCCTACTTTTCTCCCTTTCAATCACTTCACCCAGCCACAGTTACATTAATATCCTTGTTGTTGATACCAGTACCAGTCACTCTTCTGCCTTAGTACTTTTGCCTTAGGACCTAGCTTTCCTCTTCTTGGAATACCCTTCACCCATATGTCCACATGGTTCACTCCTTCTCTTCCTTCAAATCTTTGTTCACATGTCACCTTCTCAGTAAGGCTACCTCTGACCATTCTGCAATACTGCAGCCTGCCCCCCCCGCAAATATACCAGATCTCCGTACTCTATTTTTCTATAGTAATCATCTTCTAATGTGCTACATACTTTATTAAGTCTATCTTAATATTACGTATATCTCTCTGCTAAAATGTAAGCTCCAGGAGGGCAGAGGTATTTGTTTTTTTTCAGTGCCTGTAGATGAAGAAACTTAACCACATTGCCGCCGTTTGTCAGAGTTGGAATATTCCAGAGGGCATAATCCAGAGCCACTATTATACTACTACAACGATGCCAGCTCAAACCCCTCGGAGAAAAATAAAGCTAGAGTAAATATGTTAAACACGAGCTGCAGACATTAAAACTTCTTGCCTAAAATGTGGCCTCCTGAAGCCTCATTCATTTAGTCCCCATGCTGGTTCCTTCCAGAGTTCTTGTTGAATCCAATTGACTATTAAAAAAATGGGAATATGGGCTTCCCTGGTGGCGCAGTGGTTGAGAGTCCGCCTGCCGATGCAGGGGACACGGGTTCGTGACCCGGTCCGGGAGGATCCCACATGCTGCGGAGCGGCTGGGCCCGTGGGTCTGTGCGTCCCGAGCCTGTGCTCTGCAGCGGGAGAGGCCACAGCGGTGAGAGGCCCGCGTACCGCAAAAAAAAAAAAAAAGGGAATATGATGAAGTAAGGGAACAAAAAGCAGTAAGTTTTTGAACTTTAGTCTTTTCCAGACCACAAAGACTTACTTGACTGGGAAGACAGTTCTGTCTTTCTCTTCAATCAGGAGGTCTGAAGACATTAGAATACCAATAGCCATTCACTTTGACCACAGAGCCTGCCTCCCTATAGGGAAGGAGCAAATGCCAGATAACACTCTCCCTGTCTCCAGCTCTGCAGGTAGGGAGAGCATGGGCAAATACCCAATCCTTGTTATGGGACTTTTTGGGAAGTTTGTTGAGGGATCTCTAAAGAAAATTTATTTTACTCATAAAAAGAGACCCATGAAGAGAAATCGCCCTTTTTCTGCCTATGGACACAGTTGTTTGAGGACATTCGTCTTGGAGCTGAGGCAGTCATCTTGTTACCATGAGAAGCTAACCTGAAGGTGAAAAACCAACATAGTGTAGATAGCAGAGTTCAAAAAGATGGAAGGATCCTGGGTTCTTCATGACATCTTTGAGCAACTGCATCAACCTTGGAACTACCATTTCTCAAGCTTCTTGTCATAAGACAGTAAATAATGTCCTCACTATTTAAGCTAGTAGTCCTCAGGCAGGGGTTGTGCAGCACAGCTAGGAGCATTTGGAAACGTGTAGGACAATTTTGATTTAATCGATGACTAGTAGCATTTGGTGCTTGGAGGGAAAGGATGCTAAATATCCTCCCATGGCGGAAACAGTCCTGCCAAATGCTAGTAGCATACTTAGAATCACTGTTTTAACCAAACTTTAGTTAAGTATTCTGTTATCTACAGCTGAAAGTCTCCTAACTGATATAATTCAACACCATTAAAAGTATATCACAGACTTCCCTGGCGGCCCAGTGGTTAAGACTCCATGCTTCCACTGCAGGGGACATGGGTTGGATCCTTGGTCAGGGAACTAGGATTCCCACATGCTGCGTGGTGTGGCCAATAAATAAAATAAATAAATAAATGTTTTTAAAAAAAAGCGTTTCACATTTTTACAGAATATGTAGCTTGAGTACTAAATATTAGATGGCTGATACTTAGTGCCATCAGCTTCATGTCCACTAAAAACCTTTATTTGTTGAAATGGCTGAGAAAATACTGTGGACTCATGAGAATTATAATAAGTGAATAGGCACCAAAATAAACACATACACACCAAAATGTACTTCATATGCACTTTAAATGTACTTTATAAAAACATTCATTTTTAGGGCTTCCCTGGTGGCGCAAGTGGTTGAGAGTCCGCCTGCCGATGCAGGGGACACGGGTTTGTGCCCCGGTCCAGGAGGATCCCACATGCCGCGGAGCGGCTGGGCCCATAAGCCATGGCCGCTGAGCCTGCACGTCCGGAGCCTGTGCTCCGCAACGGGAGAGGCCACAACAGTGAGAGGCCCACGTACCGAAATAAACGAAAAAACAAAAAAAACATTCATTTTTAGAAGTCACTAAAGAAAGTGAAAAAGACATTTAGTTCCTAGCCCTGCCCTGGCCCGGGTTCAATCCCTGGCTAGGGAACTGAAATTGCGCATGGTGCGGACAAAAAAAAAAGAAAAAAAAAGAAATATACAGAGCAAAATATAAAAATCATTCTTTATCTACCTTCAAATCCCTCTTTTATCTCCTAAGATGAAACTCTCTCTCACTTTCTCTCTCTCTCTCTGTCTATTTCACACATTATGGGATTTTTCCCCATGTCATTAAATATTCTTTGAAGATACTATTTTATGATTCTATAATAACCCATTGTGTGGATATGCCACAATTAATTTAATCAGTACCATATTTTGTATACTTGATTGTTTCCAAGTTTTCTCATTATAAATAATGCAGCCATCAACAAATCTTTTTACATATATCTCGTTTCCCTAAGATAAATCATTGAGTCAAGAGCACAAAAATATTATTGGCACATGTTGCCAAATTGCCCCTCAGCAATACAGTACAGTCTCACTATGTACAATCTCACTATGAATATAAGCATGGTGTTCTTCCTCCCCACTCAGGACTCCTGAGTGCTGTAGAGTACCTGCAGAGTACCTTACACGGCAGACCTACTTCTACCACACTAACACTGTATTTTATCCTCTCAAAATCATTTGCCAAATAAAATGGTAGTAATTGGCATCCCTTATTTTAATTTGCATTGAATTAATGGTGAGATAGAGCATTCCATTCATTCATTCATTCATACATACATGTATTTAACTAATACTTTTTTTTTTCGCCTTTAACATCTTTATTGGAGTATAATTGCTTTACATTTAACTAATACTTATTGAGCACTTACTAAATGCACTGCATTTGGTTCCAGTATGAAACAAATATAAAGGTCAGACCCTACCCTGGGGTGCACAGCAAGGCACCCTAAAGTGAATGGCAAAGCAGGGCATCTTCTGAGAATGCACATGTTTGGGGGTGAGAATGGAGGAGCTGGGGCAAAGAGCAGGCTGTTGCCATAAACATCTGATTACACTACAGATGTCTTAAGCCAACACTGTCCCAGTTTCTATCCCTAGGAGAGGAAAGTGAATCTCTGATAGTCTGAGGGTGAGATGAAGGAGGGAAGGGGTAGGGGAAAGCATAGGCATACTGAACATCTAGAAACTAGAAATCTCTCTACATCACAAACTTTATCCCAAACATTCAAGAATATTTTGTATTCTATTCTCCACATTTATCGTAAGATTAAGATATTTTAAATCACTTACCATTCGGAAAAATTGAGGGTCCCAGAAGATACTCCCATTTTACCCTGTTGCTTCTCCATCACACCGCTGCATATTTTGAGGGATATTACTGCCGTGGCCAGCCAACTCCAGTTGAAGAAGCATGAGGTTAAAATGCCACCAGAGCTGAGATTCCCCCTAAGGAGCCGCTGAATAATGATCCCCCTTTTAAGTTCCCATACAGTCAGATGATTGGAACAAGGAGTCCCTGGGAGGGGAAAGAGAAGCAGAGCATACTAGCATGGTTGGGATATGGAAGGGAAGGACACTATTGGGTGAGGGTGGACACAGAGCCTCTAAGACAGCCTCAGGAGCCCGTATCAGACTCCCAGGGAGAGTGACCTAGAGTAAAGACCAAATCAAATAGGACAGCAGCTGCCTCCTTGAAACCCTGCAGGCAACAGGAAGCAAAGTCTTCTCTGCTTCGTGACCTAGTAATGGAGGGTGAGGGATGGGATGATCCTTCTGCCACTTCAGCCAGGGCACTCTGGCAGAAAACCTGAACAGCAGCAGCCAGTGGCCATGGAAAGGAGGTAGGGAGGGTCACTGACGAGAGGTAAACACAGCTCAGCAGAGTCCCTGGAACCAGAATTTAGGAGATTTCCAGGGAACGAAGGTAAGAGAGGAGACTGAAGTTCTAGCAATTTCATTATGGGGCCCCCAAGCCAGACACCCACAGGTTTTCAATGCATTCCCAGTGGAGGTTGTAGTGAGCAGGGTGGGGTGAGGCCAAGAGCTGGAACTGTTTAAATCTGCCCTTTTGGCCATGTGACCTGGGACAAGTAGCTTAATTTCTATGAGCCTGTTTCCTCATTTGTAAAGTGGTGATAAATGGTGTAAAATAATTATTATATTGAAGACAAAATTTCTGAGAAGTTTTCAGTGCCCCTGTCCTGACATAATAAAAACATACATAATGATAGCATTTTCTTTAAAGCTGTGGTTCTCAAAGCAGGTGGAACTTCTCCAGGGCCATTTGGCTTCATCTTTAGATTCATAATAATTAGAAGCCCTGCTGGGATCTAATGGATGGTTGCCAAGGATGCTGTCCACTTCAAAGAATTATCCTGGGTCCCTCACAACTTTTGGGTTTTGTTTGTTTATAAATTTATTTATTTATTTTTGGCTGCGTTGGGTCTTTGTTGCTGCACGCGGGCTTTCTCTAGTTGTGGCGAGCGGGGGCTACTCTTCGTTGCAGTGCGTGGGCTTCTCATTGTGGTGGCTCCTCTTGTTGTGGAGCACGGGCTCTAGGCACGCGGGCTTCAGTAGTTGTGGCGCCCGGGCTTAGTTGCTCTGCAGCATGTGGGATCTTCCTGGACCAGGGCTCGAACCCGTGTCCCCTGCATTGGCAGGCGGATTCTTAACCACTGCGCCACCAGGGAAGTCCCCTCACAACTTTTTATGTCTCTCCAGATATTAGTGAAATATCTGCTCATAATTACCTGAGCCTAGAACCAACCTTAATTTTCCATATAAATACAGAGTTTTCCCCCAGTTCCAATACACACTGAATTTTCTAGAAACACGCCTTTTAGGTAAAATAAGGGAAGGCTGTGTTTTGTTTTGTTTGGAGTTTCACAAAGAATGTTTCACCATTTCAGAAAAAAAAATCACTGACAATCACAGTTCTCCCAACATTCAAGTCACTAGTTAAACACAACTGCAGCAGCCTGCATTTATAGCTCTTACACGCAAAATCCTAGGCACAGGTGCAAATATCCCATTGTCTCATTTTCTCATAATGTGGTCATGCCTGAGTATTGATACACTGAAATACTTATTTTATTATAAAATACTTTCCCTTCATTTTTCTTTTATATTCAACTTGGGGCCTTCATTTTTTAAATTACATGTGTGAATGGGTTATTGTACCAATGAATTTTATTTCAGGATAATAAAGGAGATGTTATGATGTATTTGTATTTGTAAAACAGCGATAACCCTTTTAGAACTACTGCCTTCAAAGAAAAACTGCCTTCCTGATAATGTAGTGATAATGACACTTGAGGCACAAATGAATGGTTCTCCATTTTATATAGTCATGTGTGCAATTGCTGTATGCACATGTTGAATACCTATGAGACTCAAGGAACTCTCTATGTGGCACATGTACCAGGGCAAATCCTAGTGTTCTCCCTTCCATTTGCCAGCCAAGGTTTTCAGCTTGAGTAATTGGATTAAAATGAACCCTCAGGAATCAGGGTTGCCTAGTCTGAATGGGACGCCAAGGCTGCGGATAAGTTGAAGCAAAGAAAGAGGGAGACTCCTTAGATGCCAGAAGCCATGCAGAAATAATGATAATGCCAGTTAATATTATTGAGGCTGGTTATGTGCCAGGGTTTTACCTTACATATTAAATATTATATCATTTAATCTTTGCATCAACCCTATGAAACACGTACTAGTTCTTGAAGGAAATTAAAAGTGCTACTCCAGTGATCACACGAATGATAAGAAAGTGAAACAGCCTTATTGCTGACATGGAGAAAGTTTGAGTGGTCTGGATAGAAGATCAAAGCAGCCACAATACTCCCTTAAGCCAAAGCCTAAGCCAGAGAAAGGCCCTAACTCTCTTCAATTCTATGAAGGCTGAGAGAGATGAGGAAGGTTCAGAAGAAAAGTGTGAAGCTAGCAGAAGTTGGTTCATGGGGTTTAAGGAAAAAAAGGCATCTCTGTAACATAAAAGCACAAGGTGAAGCAGTAATTGCTGATGTAGAAGCTGCAGCAAGTTATCCAGAAGATCTAGCTAAGGCGATAAATGAAGGTGGCTACACTAAACAACAGATTTTCAATGTAGACAAAAGAGACTTATATTGGAAGAAGATGCCACCTAGGACTTTCATAGCTAGAGAGAAGTCAATGCCTGGCTTCAAAGCTTCAAAGGATAGGCTGACTCTTGTTAGGGGCTAATACAGCTGATGACTTGAAGCCAATGCTCATTTACCGTTCTGAAAACCCCAGGCCTTTAAGAATTATGCTAAATCTACTCTGCCTGTGCTCTATAAATGGAACAACAAAGCCTGGATAAGAGCACATATGTCTATACATGGTTTATTGAATATTTTAAGTCCACTGCTGAAACCTACTGCTCAGAAAAAAAATTCTTTCAAAATATTACTACTCACTGACAATGTACCTGGTCACCCAAGAGCTCTGATGGAGATGTACATGAGATTCATGTTGTTTTCATGCCTGCTAAAACAACATCCATTCTGTAGCCCATGTATTCAAGGAGTCATTTCAACTTTCAAGTCTTATTACTTACATTTTATAAAGCTGTAGCTGCCATAGATAGTGGTTCCTCTAATGGATCTGGGTAAATTGAAAACCTTCTGAAAAGGAGTCACCATTCTAGATGCCATTGAGAACATTTGTGATTCATTGGAAGAGGTGAAAATATTAACAAAGCACAGTCCATGAAAGAAAAAACTGTTAAGTTGGATTTTATTAGGATTAAAAACTTATGCTCTGCAAAAGACAGTTTTTAAAAAATTGAAGTGTAGTCAATTTACAGCACTATATTAGTTTTGGGTATACAATATAGTGATTCAGTATTTTCATAGATTACACTCCATTTAAAGTTATTATACTCCATATAAAGTTATAAAATATTGGCTATATTCCCTGTACTGCACAATATATCCTTGTAGCTTTTTTATTTTATACATAGTAGTTTGTACCTCTTAATCCCTACCTCTATCTTGTCCCTCCCCCTTCTCCCTCCCTATTGGTAACCACTAGCTTGTTCTCTATATCTGTGTCTGTTTCTGTTTTGTTATATTCATTTGTTTGTTTTATTTTTTAGATTCCACAAATAAATGATAACATACAGTAGTTGTCTTTCTCTGTCTTATTTCACTAGGCATAATAGTGAAATATTATGTGTTGCAAATGGCAAATTTTCATTCTTTCTTATGGCTGAATAATATTCTATAGTATATATATATATATATATATATATCTTTATCTATTCATCTGGCTTTTTTTTCTTTTCTTTTGCTGTACTCTCCAGCATGTGGGATCTTAATTCCCCAACCAGGGATCAAACCCTTGCCCCCTGCAGTGGAAGTACAGAGTCTTAGCCACTGGACTGCCAGAGAAGTCCCTCCATTCATCTGTTGATGGACATTTAGGTTGCTTCCATACCTTGGCTATTGTAAGTAGTGCTACTCTGAACACTGGGGTGCATGTATCTTTTTGAAGTAGTGTTTTCATTTTTTTTCATATTTATACCCAGGAGTGCAATTTCTGGATCATTTGGTATTTTTATTTTTTGAGAAACCTCCATACTGTTTTCCATAGTGGCTGCACCAATTTGTGTTCCCACCAACAGTGTAGGAGGGTTCCCTTTTCTCCACATCCTCACCAACACTAGTTATTTAATTTTTTTTTTACACTGTATATCTGAATTTTATTTTCATTTTTTAACATCTTTATTGGAGTATAATTGCTTTACAATAATGTTAGTTTCTGTTTTATAACAAAGTGAATCAGTTATACATATATATATGTTCCCATATCTCTTCCCTCTTGCGTCTCCCTCCCTCCCACCCTCCCTATCCCACACTTATTTTATTTTTTAACATCTTTCTTGGAGTATGATTGCTTCACAATGGTGTGTTAGTTTCTGCTTTATAACAAAGTGAATCAGCTATACATATACATATATCCCCATATCTCCTCCCTCTTGCGTCTCCCTCCCACCCTCCCTATCCCACCCCTCTAGGTGGTCACAAAGCACCGAGCTGATCTCCCTGTGCTATGCGGCTGCTTTCCACTAGCTATCTATTTTACGTTTGGTAGTGTATATATGTCCATGCCACTCTCTCACTTCGTCCCAACTTACCCTTCCCCCTCCCCGTGTCCTCAAGTCCATTCTCTATGTCTGCGTCTTTATTCCTGTCCTGCCCCTAGGTCCTTCAGAACCATTTTTTTCTTTTTTTTTTTTAGATTCCATATATATGTGTTAGCATATGGTATTTATTTTTCTCTTTCTGACTTAATTTCACTCTGTATGACAGACTCTAGGTCCATCCACCTCACTACAAATAACTCAATTTCATTTCTTTTTATGGCTGAGTAATATTCCATTGTATATATGTGTCACATCTTCTTTATCCATTCATCTGTCGATGGACACTTAGGTTGCTTCCATGTCCTGGCTATTGTAAATAGAGCTGCAATGAACATTGTGGTACATGACTCTTTTTGAATTATGGTTTTCTCAGGGTATATGCCCAGTAGTGGGATTGCTGGGTCATATGGTAACTCTATTTTTAGTTTTTTAAGGAACCTCCATACTGTTCTCCATAGTGGCTGTATCAATTTACATTCCCACCAACAGTGCAAGAGGGTTCCCTTTTCACCACACCCTCTCCAGCATTTATTGCTTATAGATTTTTTGATGATGGCCATTCTGACTGGTGTGAGGTGATACTTCATTGTAGTTTTGATTTGTATTTCTCTAATGATTAGTGATGTTGAGCATTCTTTCACGTGTTCCAACACTTGTTATTTGTAGGCTTTTTGATGATAGCCACTCTGACAGGTATGAAATGATATCTTGCTGTGATTTTGATTTTCAATTCTCTAATGATTAATGATGTTGTGTATCTTTTCATGTGCCTGTTGGCCATCTGTACATCTTCTTTGGAAAAATGTTGAAGACACTGTTAAAGATGAAAAGACAGGCCACAGATTTGGAGAAAATTTTGCAAAGCACATATCTGATAAAAGACTTGTACCCAGGGGCTTCCCTGGTGGCGCAGTGGTTGAGAGTCTGCCTGCCGATGCAGGGGACACAGGTTCGTGCCCTGGTCCGGGAAGATCCCACATGCCGCGGAGCGGCTGGGCCCGTGAGCCATGGCTGCTGAGCCTGTGCATCCGGAGCCTGTGCTCCGCAACGGGAGAGGCCACAACAGTGAGAGGCCCACGTATCGCAATAAAAAAAAGAAAAAAAGACTTGTACCCAAAATACACAAAGAACTTTCAAGACTTAATAAGAAAATAGTCCAATTTAAAAATGGGCAAAGAGTTGAACAAACACTTTACCAAAGAAGATATACAAATGGAAAATAAGCATACGAAAAGATGCTCAACATCATTAGTCATTAAGGAAATACAATTTAAAATCAACTATGCACCAAATGGCTAAAAACCAAAACCAAAACCAAAACCAAATCTAAGTGATAAGCTGGAACTCTTAAACATTGCAGATGGTAACATAAAATGGCACAGACACTTTGAAAGACATTTTGGTAGTTTTTAGAAATGGAGATATTGTGGGGACAACCACTTCTGCACCCTTTAGGTCTCATAAGAGTGACCCTATGGGCTTCCCTGGTGGCACAATGGTTAAGAATCCACCTGCCAATGCAGGGGACACGGGTTTGATCCCTGGTCTGGGAAGATCCCACATGCTGCAGAGCAACTAAGCCCATGGACCACAACCACTAAGCCTGTGCTCTAGAGCCCGCGAGCCACAAGTACTGAGCCTGCGTGCCACAACTATTGAAGTCCGCATGCCTAGGGGCTGTGCTCCGCAACAAGAGAAGCCATCACAATGAGAAGCCTGCTCAGCGCAACAAGAATAGCCCCCTCTCGCCACAACTAGGGAAAGCCCGCAGGCAGCAACGAAGATCCAATGCAGCCAAACATTTAAAAAAATTTTTAATAAAAAATAAGTTAAAAAAAAAGTTACCCTCCCAAGAAGACGATATTATTTATCATCTTGGCTGCTAGATCTAGAGGTATGGTTTTCCCCATTATGATAGTTCTTATCCCTGGCCAAGGATAATAAATGAGGGTTTGTTGGGGAGTATTCACAAGATCAACCCTGTGGGGGAGTAAAAGAAGCAGAATTAGGCAGACGGAAAAGTTGAACTGTTACGCAATCACAATAACTCAAGGAAGCTTTGTAGCTGGAATGATTTTTCTGAGTTATTCCAAGTTGTATCCATTGGATCTGGAATGGCTGGCCCTGGGAAGCCTTTGGGTGAGGTATCTCCCTTCAGTCAAGGGCAATTTCAGGAGAGAGGCTCAGCTAAGGCTGTCATCTGCCAGTACTTGTAGCAGCTGAGGAAATGAGTGTTTCAGTCCTACAGGAGGGGAATCTGAGTAGCACACCCCCCAACCATAGTGGCTTAAATAAGTTAGAAGTTTGTTTCTCTCTCTCTCTCTTAATAGCTCCAAAGTAGGTGCGTCCAGCAGAAAGTAGAATGGTGGTTGCCAGGAGCTGGGGGAAGGGAGAATGGGAAGTATAGAGTTTCAGTTTAGCAAAATGAAAAGAGTTCCGGAGATGGGTGGTAGTGATGGTTGCACAACAATATGAAAGTATTTAATACCCCCAAAGTGTACACTTTAAAAGAGTTAAGATGGTAAGTTTTGTTATGTGTATTTTACCACAATAAAAAAATTGGGGGATAAAGCAGGTGGTTGTTAGGGGGGTCCAGCTCTTAACAATCAGGGACCCTGATTCCTTCCATCTTGTAGTTCTGCTATCTTCTAAGTGGTTCTTCCCAAACTTTAAAATAAATGTGAATATCTTGGGCATCTTGTTAAACTTCAGACTCTGATGAAGTACATCTGGGGTGGGGCTTACTCTAACAAGTTCTGATGCTGATGCTACTAGCCCAAGGACCACATTTAGAATATCATGATGTTTTTGTGATTTAGAAGCTGCACAAGTCACTTCTGTTCCCATTCCATTGGTAAGAATTTAGTCATGTGGCCACACCAAGCTATAAATCTATTACTTTGGAAGATGGAGAAACATTTTGGAGGATAACTAACAGTCTTTCATGGATCTTGTTCTAGGTATCAGTTTCTTCATCTATGAAATCAGGACCTTTTAACCTCTAATAGTCTGGGGTTTTGTGACACCCAATGTCCTCAACTGTAGAAACATGATTCTGTGTTACTTATTGTTGCTTTCTTGCAAGGTGACAAGAAAAAAAAATTTGTGTTGAGACAAAGAAGATTTTAAAATTTTGTTCATTACTTGCTTCCTTCTAATGGAAGTATATTATTAGGCGAACAGGATTTTAGGTGTGAAGAAACGAGAAGAGAGCTGAATTGCTCTGCAGGAGAAAAAGGAGAGATTTATGAGTTTGGAGGGACGATCCCAGGGGCTATAAAGCAGATTATAACCAGGTGCACCTGACAAGGCTGCCTCAAAAAAAGACTTAGAAGGGAGAGGAGGTAGCTGGTGTCTGGAGATGAACTTGGGGAGTGAACAGAACTGGTTAATGGCGATTTTTATTAAATTTTACCGTGTGTTATATCATGCAACCCTCCAACCCCTTCTTCTTTACAAAACCTTCCTTCTATTGCCTTGTAGAATGGATTTTCTTTTGAGATATAAAGGGAAGTACTGAGTCCTACCCTAAGGGTAACACAAGGCAGGAACAATCGCTATCACTGGTTATATAATGCAGTAAATACTCTCATTGATCTTCAACACTTGCTTTAAATAAAAAAGAAAATACAACACACACACACACACACACACACACACACGCACGCGCGACAAAAAACAGGCAGGCTTCCTTGCACTCCAAAGACTGAAGTATGTTTCTGTTGTGATTACTTACTATGGAGGCCTCAGCTTTTCATTCATGACTTAAAGAACAGTCAAATAATACTTCTTAAGTTTCCTTCCAACTTTACACTTCTATAACTCAAACTCAAATGTTAAACAGAATTTAAGTACAACTGAGTCAACCATAATTTATCACTTCAGTGGTACTAGGAAGGGAGAAATAGGCAGTGAAGAATTGAGACAATATAATTTAGTCCAAACAAAACAAAACACAGAACTGAGATACTTGGAGAATTAAAGATAAATTGCCTTTCTTGGTTTGGCAATCTATATAATTACAACAATTCTTCACTTCGTGCCTTGAGTTATAATTTTGCTTTTAAAAAACAACCATCAGGACTTCCCTGGTGGCACAGTGGTTAACAACGTGCCTGCCAATGCAAGGGGACACGGGTTCAAGCCCTGGTCCTGGAAGATCCCACATGCCGTGGAGCAACAGAGCCTGTGCACCACAACTACTGAGCCTGCTCTCTAGAGCCTGTGAGCCACAACTACCAAAGCCCACGCGCCTGGAGCCAGCGCACCACAACGAAGAGTAGCCCTCCGCTTGCCACAACTAGAGAAAGCCCGCGTGCAGCAATGAAGACCCAACGCAGCCAAAAATAAATAAATAAATAAATTTATTAAACAAAAAAACCAACCATCATTTTTTAGTGTGTTTTTGCTCTGACTTTACAAGAGGAAGCATCTTAGGATAAGATTATTATACATATGGAATAGGTAACAAATGCCCATGGTACAAAGTTATAAAGGTACAAGAGTCTATACCGTGAAATGTCTCCCTCTATATTTCTCACCTGCAGCCCCTCAGTCTCCTGGAGGCAAGCACCTGTCTCTTGGGTACCCTTGAAGAAGTATTCTCTGGATATGTAAGTTAAGTAGGATATTATAATGAGACACTTTCTGTCTTAGTTTCAGCTACAGCTTCAAAGGTTGAGAGAAAATAGTAGCTACCACATACATTCACATTCCAAGGAGAGTGGCCACCTTTCAAACAGGACTTACAAAGATGAGAATCAAAAACTAGCTTTGCAAACTTTAGCCAATTTTGAGGGTATTAACGGCTTGAAGCTGAAGTGACCTGAGAGGGGGATTTTCTTTGGGGAGGATTTTGTTATTCCTCATGTCCATGGGTGTCAGGAGAATGATGTTTCTCCTTATATTATACCAAAAAGAAGCCTTCAAAGAGACCACTTCTAGGTCTGGGCTGGATAGCATCCCTCACAGTTAGGGGGGTGGGGGCATGCTGGAATGGTGTCTGATGCACACCTGGGGAATCTAAGGTGAGAAGTTATGGCTTTAGGCCTGAAGAAGTGGAGAATGGAGAGGCCAAGCTTCCCTGGGAGTGAGCTGCATTGATATGAGGACCAAGTGGATTCATGGGCAAAACCCAGGTTGAAATTGGCTTAAAAATAACATTGCCCATATAAAATAGATAACTAATAAGGACCTACTGTATAGCACAGGGAACTCTACTCAATATTCTGTAATGACCTATATGGGAAAAGAATCTTAAAAAGACTGGATATATGTATAACTGATTCACTTCTCTGTACAGCAGAAACCAACACAACATTGTAAATCAACTATACTCCAATAAAAATTAAAAAAAAAATAACATTGCACAGTTTGGCTGCCTGGAGGGGCATGAGACCCCAGAAGAGGGAGAGGGAGAGAGAGAGAGTAAACATCAGACATACAAGGGCTGAGGGTTAGAGGTGTAAGTGGCCTGCCGGGGAAAAGCATCCACCACATCACAGAAATTGCAATTGGAGGTTCCCAGATGGGGGATCTCGGAGAAAACAATACAAGAGATCAAGAATCACAGCCAGAATCTGCTACTCCTAGAAGGCCACAACTAGAATTACCTGTTTATCAGTCAGGTATGACCTTTTCCATCCTTTACTTCTCCCTATTCTTTTAACCCTGAGGGGGTCAAAGCAGCTTAGAGAAGCAGGCAAGAGGCAGTAGCGGCCCAAGGCTGAGAAGTTAGGAAGCCTCCCAGCCTGCCCATTCCTCAGGCTTATGGCCAAGCTGAGCTGGAGGAAGGATAAGTTCTAATTTACAGAGGGGTTTGGAGTTTCAGTTATTTCACTGCACTGACCAATTGAGTTACAGAAATGAAACCATTATTGGAAATAAAAGCGTTCAAGAGACTTTTTTTTTCTGAGTGACCAAAACAATTATGATATTGCACAAGATTTCCTCCAAGGTTTAAAGAGATACTGAAGGGAAGAAGTAAAGTTGCTGTTTACTTATACCTTATTTTGAGCGTGACCCATTTAATAGGATTTTTACAAAAGCTTATGTGCGCATACCATACATACTGCTCTATGCTTTCTTTTTTTATGTAGCTGGGTGGCTGTTCCCTATTAATATATATAAATTTACTGCATTCTTTTAAACAGCTGCATAGTAGACCATTTTAAGGATGTATAATGATTTATTTTAATTGTTCCTTTTTAGGGTGTTGTCAATATATTGGTAATTCTTAATCTGTAAAGAAAAATGTAGAAAAAAATTTAAAACAAACACAAATGCTTCTACCATACTTAAATAAACACACTTTCTAAGCATCTATTTTATGTGAAAGATATTTCTGGGTTTTGGGGGGTTTTTTTATATAAATTTATTTATTTTATTTTTGGCTGCGTTGGGTCTTCGTTGCTGTGCTCGGGTCTTCCCTAGTTGTGGCGAGCAGGGCCCACTCCCCACTGAAGTGTGCAGGCTTCTCACTGTGGTGGCCTTTCCCGTTGAGGAGCATGGGCTCTAGGCGTGCGGGCTTCAGTAGTTGTGGCTCACGGGCCCAGCCGCTCCGCGTCATGTGGGATCTTCCTGGACCAGGGCTCGAACCTGTGTCCCCAGCATTGGCAGGTGGACTCCTAACCACTGCACCACCAGGGAAATTCTGATATTTCTGTTTTTACAGGAACTTTGTTTAAAAAAAAAACCCTCATTGCTAAGCTTTAGAATAATCCACTTCACACCTAATTATCCACTGTATGACTGTCATTAGTGACTGGAAGCTGAAACTGAAAGCATTCAATAATAAGCAAAGCAATTATAATTAAATTAAATTCATTCTGGAACCTGGTTGAGCCACATGCAAAAAAAAAACATTTTCCACCTGTTCCAAATTATAGTATTTTAATACGACCTGGGATGGTAGAAGTAGATCAGTTGTTTATTTTAAAAATTATTTTTTGGACTTCCCTAGTGGCTCAGTGGTTAAGAATCCACCTGCCAATGCAGCGGACACACGTTCAAACCCCGGTCTGGGAAGATCCCACAGGCCACAGAGCAACTAAGCCCGTGCGCCACACCTGCTGAAGCCCGCGCGCCTAGAGCCCGTGCTCCACAACAAGAGAAGCCACTGCAATGAGAAGCCCACACAATGCAATGAAGAGTAGCCCCTAGAGAAAGCCCACGTGCAGCAACGAAGACCCAACGCAGCCAAAAATAAATTAATTAATTAAAATTACTTTTTGCTTAAACAATTTTGTGCTTATTATGTTCTAAATTCAGGACACTGTTCTAAGTTCATCACTGATGTTAACTCATTTAATCCTCATAACAACCCTAGGAAGTAAGTATTGTCATTATACCCAGTTTACAGATAAGGAAATCGAGGCCTAGAGAAGCTAAGTAACTTGGTCAAGGTCACATACCTAGAAAGTGACAAGGATTTGAATGCAGGAAGCCTGGCTCCAGAGTTCGTGATCGTAGTCACTCCCCCTTGTTGTCCCCCTTTAGGCTGACTATAAACCTATCATATCACTGCAAAGATGAAGACTTATGGTGTGCTTTCTTAAAGCAGAACTAGCACTCAAAGCCATAATCTTCAACCCCATCATCATTAACAACAAAATTTGATAATGAGTGCACACTATACTGTCCCTATGGATAAGAGAGATACATCATGGCCTCTGCTCTTGAAAGGATTTAATCTAATTTCCCTGCTGGGTCAAAGGAAATTGCCAGAGGCGGTATTCTATGGCATTACCAGGTCAGTTCCAAGGGAAAAGAATTACTAAAACCTAACAGTTAAATCCAAATGAGGAAAAATAAGAGGAAGCCAGAATGCAGTCAGCTTGGGACTGGAGGAGAGCTAGTATGTGAGATGGTTCCAAGCAGACTAAAGGAAAGAGATCTCGAATCCTTACCTGGCTGAGAGTTTAGGTACTGGCCACAGATTGTTACCAGTGGCCTCTGGTGTGGGTGTGGTAAGAAGAGTCAAAGAGTTAAAGAGCTAAACCCATGTGCAGAGGGTCCTGTTTTCCCATCTATGGGAAATCAAGGCTCCAATACACTACTTCTGAACTCCAGATAGTACTCTTTTAATAGTAAACAGTAGAAATTTACATGATTGGCTAATTTTTTTTTGCGGGGTGGGGGGGGGCTGTTCTTGATAAGCATTCAGTTGAGAGAGATCTAAGGCAGGAAGGGAAAACTCAGATGCCTACAGAGGCCAGGCTGCTGACTGTACATGTTGTGCAGGGGTGTAGCTGGTCAGGGTAGCAAAGTGAAGAGTGCTTGCTTACTTTGACACCATTTGACAGCAGCTCAGGATTTTGTTGTTTATTTCATGTCAACAATCATTGCGAATGCAGTAAGCAGCCACTCTAGGGAAAGTGGTACTAGCTGAAAAGGGAAGTAGCTTAAAGAGAAGTTAAATAAACACACCGGTTTTATTCTTTATGGATTCTAAGGGGAAGTCAGGCATGTCAGAGTTGATGCTTCTCCTACAAAGGATGTGTTTATGACAAAGGCAAGGACAGCTGGATTGTAGGTTCCGTCCCAGTACTCTGTGTCCTTAGTGTGTAAACAGGCTTCACACTTATTTTCAGAGACAGAAAGGAAGGGGGGAAGCTAAAGAAACTGGGTCAGACCACAGTCAGTCTTAGGTGGGATGGGGTCGGGGAGGAACCCCAGGAAATAGAGCAGGTGATGACAGCTGTGAGTAGTAGAGGAATGAGTGCTGAATCCCTAGGGACCCTGTTGAGAGCAAGAAAGAGACTCTGAGGGGGGTGGCCTAGAAGTGGGAATAGAGCTGACACTTAACAGCCTTGCCCATGGAGTCCTGGAATAATGCCCAACAATAACATTTTAAAGCAACCAAACTGGAGAATCTATGAAATTCTGCCTGATTGAATAAAACTAGTTAAATAAAAGTCATGATAACGTTGCTGGTGTAAATACTTAGGTCATTTGGTTTGACTTGCCCAAGTTGATTCTCCAGAGGGTGCCACCATTTAGCGTGAAATCATATTACGCTTTTTTGCGGGGGTATACTTGCAGTCAAGTAACAAACTGCACTATAATAGATCAACAATTATTTTTTCTATTTAAGAGACAGTTTGTCTTAAATTGATTTTCTTCCTCTGCTACATAGCTAAAATTTTTGTCTTCATCTTATCATGCCCAAAATAAGCTTCTAAAAATAAAGTAATGAAAAGTCTTCAGGAGGGAAAGAAAGAAAGGTGATGAAATTTGTTAGCTTTACAAATAAGGGATCTTGAGACCTGTAAATTTAAAAGTTTAGACTTTTACACTCAACACTTTATTCCTATTTCATAGGGTTTTGTTTCAATTTTTGTTTCAAAAACTCTACATACAAATTTTAGGAAAATAAGAGTATATGCCCACCATAGTTATTTTAGTTCATATCCCACAATTTGGAAAAATAACAGTTTTATTTTAGAAATAGCCAAGAAAGAATTTTAGGCAGTGAATGATGTCAAAAACATAGTTCTTTATTTTGGAAATATATTAATTAAATCTATCATGCATCTAATAAATTCAAATAATAGAGACATAGACTAAAAATTTCTAGTAGGAAAGAAAATATTTGCAGGTGAAAAAAATACACTGGACCTCTAAGTAACAGTTAATTACAAATAAGTAGATTTGCCATTATCCTCTGCTTTAGAGTTATCCAGAAGGTTTTATCCAAACTCCTTGTTAGGTCACTTCAAGGCAGAGTATGGCTTATTAAGTAATACTAGTTTTCTAAAAAGAAGTTAAGTATATTGAAATGGGCTACCAAATTACTCAGTATACATAGAGCTCCCTTTTTAAAATGTCCCTGTTGGAAAGGTCCATAAATTGTTTGTTACCAAAGGCCTCTCTAACTATAATTAAAAATAAAACTTTAAAAGATAGCTGTTGAAATAAGTAAGTAAATTGGTAATAACAATTTGAAAATAAACCTAAACAATACCTTTTTAGTTGCTTAGCAAAATATTTATTACAAATAAATTATTCTTCAAATAAGTATATTGTATTAAAATAGAGATCTCCCCTTGAAATCTCTTTTTCTTGAATAAATTTCCCCTCCCTGACAAAAGGTTTCTAGAATGTGGCAGGTGGGTGGTACACGTAGTCTTACAGCCTAAGCAAAACAAACTTAGGAACAGATTTTAAAAAATAGATTAAGTGTTTTCTAAGCCACTGCTTGCCTACACTAGCCAGCTGAAGGCTTTAAATAATTTAATCCCTACAACAACTGCCAGCTCCAACTGGAAGCCTTAGACAAGGACTGGATTCACTGAGGACTCCAACAGGTGCAGTCTAATAGTGCTCCCCTAAATCTACTACTGATCTATATGTGTGCATGTGTAGGACTCTGTATTCTTAAATTCAACAGGACACTAATTCAATTAATCCAAATGCCTCTTGTTTTGTCCCATCTTCCACTACCATATTACCTAAGACATTCTTCTGGTTTTTTCCAGAGAAATACTTAGCACAATGTGTGCATATGAGTTTGTTTTCAATGTTGCTTTTCTAAGCAAGATCCCTCTTATTACAGTGTAAGTTTTGCAAAGAAAATTAACTAATACATTACTTTCTTCCTGTTGTTATTGCTCTTTCTATCCAACTGACTTTTCTATATTACTGCTTGCTAAGCACCATTAGAATTCCTCAGATTTTTTCCTTTACACATTTATAAAATGTATAAGAATGTACTTGTTGCTTATGTATTCAAATATATCTACAGAGAAAATTCACACATGGCATTTATGTAATCAAACTGAGATAACTTTTCCTATCAAGTTAAAGTGAAACACCAAAAAAGAAAAGACCACTATAATGCCCTCAGTCAGTCATGCAGTAAAAAGAAGTTTAAAAACCAATAGCTAACTGAATATGCAATGCAAAATAATGAAGTTGGACCCTTATTTTACACTATATACAAAAATTAACTCAAAATGGATTAAAGACCTAACTGTAAGACCTAACACTGTAAAACTCCTAGAAGAAAACATAGGGAAAAAGCTTCAGGACATTGGATTTGACAATTATTTCTTGGATATGACATCAAAAAACATAGGTAACAAAAGCAAAAATAGACAAATGGAACTATGTCAAAATTCAAAACTTCTGTGCCTCAAAGGAAACAATCAACAGAGTGAAAAATCAACCTACAGAAAAGGGAGAAAATATTTGCAAATCATATTTGATTTGCATATATTTATATATTTGCATATATTTATATATTTGCATATATAAAGAACTCTTACAACTCAATGACAACAAAAACAACCCAATTAAAAAATGGGCAAAGGACTTGAAAAGACATTTCTCCAAAGAAGATATACAAGTGGCCAACAAACATATGAAACAATACTTATTTCTGATCATAAGATACATACAAATCAAAACCAAAATGAAGTATCACATCACACCTTTTAGGATAACTGCTATGAAAAGAAAAAAATAACAAGTACTGGTGAGGATGTGGAGGAATTGGAACACTTGTGTACTGTTGGTGAGGATGTAAAATGGTGTAGCCATTATAGAAAACTATGGAGGTTTCTCAAAAAATTAAAAATAGAATTACCACATAATCTAGCACTCTTACTTCTGGGTATATATTCAAAAGAATTGAAAGCAGGATCTGGAAGTGGTATTTGTACACCTATGTTCATTGTGGGATTATTCACAGTAGTCAAGAGGTGGAAATAACCCAAATGTCCATCAATGGATGGATGCATTAAACAAATGTGGTATATACATACAATGGAATATTATCCAACCTTTAAAAAGAAGGCAATCTGACAATATGCAACAACATGGATGAACCTCAAGGACAATATGCTAAGTGAAACAAGCCAGTCACAGAAATACTGTATGATTCCACTTATATGAGGTATCTAAAATCATAGAAACAGAAAGTAGAAAGGTGGTTGGCAAGGGCTGGGGAAAAGGGAAGGGGGAAATTAGTGTTTGTTTAATGGATGTAAAGTTTCAGTTTTACAAGATGAAAGAATCCTAGAAGAAATCTTAGCGAATATACTTAACACTATTGAACTGTATACTTAAAAGTGGTTAGGATGGTTAATGTTACATATTTTTCACCATAATAAAATAAATAAATAAATATCAAGGGGAGAAACCCAAAAGCTACAGCTACCTTCCTGGCAAAATTCTTTCCCTAACACTTTTTCCTTCCTACCCCCAAGGTTTATAGAATTATTTTTTCCAACTTTTTATTTTGTAAAATTTAAAAACCAGAAGACTTGTAAGAAGTATAAATTGAATACTCATCCTAGATTTGTCAACATTTTGTCACATATACTTTTTTCTTTCTCTTGCTGTGTCTTTCCCCCACACGTATACACATATATATTAACATGCATACATATATGTACATGTATGTATGTGCACACATATACATATATAATTATAATCATTTCACTAAGCTATTTGCAAGTTAGTGGCATACATCATGACACCTTACTCCTAAATATTTCAGACTATCTCCTAAGAACGAGAATATCCTCCTGCATAATCATAATTATTATACTTGTTAAAGAAAAAAAATTATCCATGACACTTGTTAAAGATGGCAAAGCAGACTTTATTCAGAGAGAACTACCACAGTGGGGTTTTGTAGTGTGGAGGAGAGACTGAGCTCAACTAACAAAGGCAAGTGGGAATTTATAAGGAAGGAACAGGGTGAAGGTCTGTGGATAGAAAATTACTAAGAGGAAACATCAAGTGTAGGGAGATTCTGGCTAACCCATTTGACAAGATTCTTGCTGAAGGGAGGCTAGGGTGATAAGATATAGAAGATGAGGGATGGGGAACTTGATCAGATGTCAGAAGTGGTCAGATACCAAGCATGGGAAATTTTCCAAAAACTGACCCAGCAGGATTCTTGCTAAAACTGTACTAAATGGGCCAAAGACAGAACCCAAGGTCAGGGGCATAGTCAGAAAGAGAACTCAGAGGAACCTGACACAAGTTAGGTCAAAGCAGAATCTTTGTCACATTCGTGAAATTTAACGTGGATACCATATTACTATCTACTAAACAGTGTATATTCAAATATCTGCAATTGTCCCAATAATGTCTTTTATACCTGTTTTTTGCTTGTTTGTTTGTTTGTTTTCATTTTCTCTTGTTTTGATCAAGGACATCCAGTGAACGATCACATATTGTGTTTAGTTGTGATGTCTCTCTGGTCTCCTTTAATCTAGAATAGTTCCCATCTTTTTTGTTTGTTTTTTGTCTTTCAAAACATTGACATTTTAAAAAAGTCAGAACAGTTGTTTTGCCAAATGTCAATCAGTGGATATCCTCATGACTAGGTCTAGGTTAAAAACTTAGCGGGATACCACATTGTTGATTTGTGCCCTTTTCCTATCAGGTGGTATGCCATAAAGAGTTAACTCAGCAGGCTTGATTGCTCAAACTCTGCACCTTCCAAAGAAAGGATTGGACCCTGACCGGCTCCTGGGGGAGAACCTCTGAGCCCTTGGAATATCCTGCCTGGAAAGAGTGTTTTTTGAATGCCTTTGACCTTGGGCAATCCGTATCATTTTGATCAGATAATTTATGCTAACAATTTGATTTATGGTGAGTACCTGTTTTTATATGCTGTGTGCCTATGTGACTGACTCCCAGTAAAACCTTGGACACCGAGGCTTGGGTCAGCTTCTTTGGTTGGCAACGCTTCACACATATTGTCACACATGGTTGCTGAGAGAATTAAGTGATGTCCGTGTGACTGAGAGAGGACAACCAGAAGCCTTATTCCTGGTTCCTCCTAGATTTGGCCCCATGCTCCTTTTCACTCTGCTGATTTTAATCTCTATCCTTTTGCTATCATAAACCATAACTGCGAGAATCACAGCTTTTTTGAGCTCTGTGAGTCCTTCTAGAGAATGATCAAACCTGAGGGGGTCTTAATGTTAGTTTGCTTCATTCTTGGTGTTAACTTTGTTCATTTCACTAAGTTCCTCCCGAATTTCTCCAGTATAAAGATATCTTTTCCCTTTGTAATTAGGAAGTATTCTGTAGAGTGATACTTTGAGACTATGAATATTCTGTTCCCCAACAGTCTTTTACATAATAGTTTTAATATATTTTGATGATTCTTGTATGAATCAATTATTACTATGGGGGTTATAAAATGGTGATTTTTTGTTCTGTAATAACATGGACTGATAGGTTCTTTTTTGTTAGTCAATTCCTACTATTATTTATTTTGATGCTGAACTTGACCACTATTTGACCAGTGGGACCCCCCTCAATTTGACTCCTGTGTCCTCATCAGTTTTTCAGAACTTCCTTACTTTCTGATACAATGAGATATTCCAAACTTACTTTGTCTTTCCTTGCCCCAGCTTGAAATCAACCATTTCTCCAAGTAGACATTGTTCCTTTTACTTTCCTTGAACATGAATTCCAGAGTCATGTGTAGCCTGTAGGAGTGAGGAATAGAAAGCAGAGTCAAATTAGTCTGCTAGGATGCACGATGACTGCATTGCTTTTGGCCTAAGCAAATAGAAAGACGTAGTTGCCATTTTCTGAGATGGTAAAGCCTAGGAGAAGAGCAGGTTTGGCAAGTAAGATCAGAAGCTTGGTTTTGGACATAAATTTGAGATATCATTAGATTCACATGTGGAAATATCACACAGGCAATTGGTTTAAGAAGTCTGGAGTGCAGAATAGAAGTATTGGCTGAAGAAATAAAATTGGGAGTTAGCATATAGCTGGTATTTGAATCCCTGGAACCTAATTGTGACCATCAAGGAAAAGATTGTGTTAGGAAAGTTCTAAGAACTGAGTCCTGGAGCATTCTAAATTTGGGAGATAAGAAACAAAGAAGGAAGATCATACAAGTTTAGAATTGTCATTATTGCCTGGTGAAATTAACTGCTGATTTGGTCTCCATCTCTATCCCTATAGTTTTTCCTTTTCCAGAATATCGTATAAATGGAATCAGTCAGTATGTAGTCTTTTGAATCTGGCTTCTTTCACTAAACATAATGCATTTGGGATTCATCCATACTATTTTGTTTATCAATAGATGTTCCTCAAAATTGTTGAATAGTATTTCTTTACATAGATGTGCCATAGTTCATTAATTCAATACCAGTTCATGGACATTTGGTTTATTCCCAGTCTTTAGAGATTATGAATAAAGTTGCCATAAACATTTGTATATTGTTTTGTGTGAAGACAATTTTTATTTGTCTTGGGGTAAATATTGATACTTAGGAGTGGAATTTTGGGGTCACACAGTAAGTATACATTTAACATTACTAGAGACTGCCAAACTGTTTTAAAAACTGTCTGCACAATTTTGCATTTCCACAAGCAATGTATAAGCGTTGCAGCTGCTTTGCATCCTCATCAGCACCTGGTATTGTCAGGTGTTGTTGTCTTGCCATCCACTACTAATAGGTTTGTAGTCATAGCCTATCAGTTTCAATTTGCCTTTCCTTAATGACTAATGAAACTGAGCATCTTTTCGTGTGCTTATTTGCCTTCTGCTTTTATTTTTCCATCAAGTGGCTGTTCAAATGTTTTGCTCATTTTTTAGTTGTGTTGTTTCCATATTAGGTTTCAAGAGTTCTTTGTATCTGGATACAACTCTTTTGTCAGATATGTGCTTTGTAAACATTTTACCAAAGTCTGCCGCTTGTCTTTTTATTCTCTTAATGATGTCTTCCAAAGAACAAAACCTTCTTAATTTTGAAAAAGTCCAATTTATCAGTATTTTCTTTTATGGATTAAATATGCTTTTGGCATCATATCTGGAAAACTCTGCTTAATCCAAGGTAAAAGCAAGTTTTTCTCCTTTGTTTCTTCCTAAAAGTTATATAGTTTTACTTAGGTCTGTCATCCATTTTGAATTAATTTTATATAAGGTATGAGGTATAAGTTGAGACAGGTTTTTGCACATGGATGTCCAATTGTTCTAATACCATGTGCTGAAAAAGCTATACTTTCTCTGTTGGATTACCTAGACACTTGGTCAAAAGTCAGCTGTTTGTACTTGTATGGGTCTCAAAAAACCCTGCTTATATTTTGACTGTAATTGTTTTGAAACTATAGATCAATTGGGGGATAATGACAGCTTCATATTTAATAAGTCTAACATAGTCAGTGACCTTCCTGCCATCATTTTCATAGTTGCATTCTAATGTTTAAATATCTTTATTGAAGTCTAGAATTTATTTATACTTTTTAAGGTAGTTTAGTAGTTGTACATTTTAATCCATACTGAGTTTCTGGAAGGCAAAATCTGTATCCTACTTATCTTTGAATTACAGTATGCTGTAGATTCAAAGCATAGACTAGGACCTCCATAAAAGTTTGTGGATTAAATATTTAAATATGAGACTTTTAAAGGATTCTGATATCTTCAGACATGTAGAGGATTGGGCATATGAAACTTCCATGATACAAGAGGAAGAAACAAGTATTTCTCTTTCTAAAAAGAGCCATAGTAATTGTCCCTGATGCAAGTAGAAGTAAGAGGACAGAAGAAACTGTCCCCCAAATTTTCACCCATCACAAGACTTAGATTCCAGAAATGTCAAGGCAAATTATTTTATAGGTGAGACTCATACAGTGACACATTATACTTAGCTTCCTGTATTTCATTATACACTTATACAAAAATTTGATCCAAAAATGAGAAACTTCTGCTAGAGCTGGTTAGGTTTGATTGTTTTTTTGTCACTTATGAAAATTGTGCATTTTTTGCAAATCAAAACCGCAGTCAGGTATCACCTCACACTGGTCAGAATGGCCATCATCAAAAAGTCTACAAACAACAAATGCTGGAGAGGATGTGGAGAAAAGGGAACCCCTGTACACTGCTGGTGGGAATGTAAATTGGTGCAGCCACTATGAAAAATAGTATGGAGTTTCCTTAAAAAAATAAAAATAGAATACCAAATGATCCAGCAATTCCACTCCTGGGTATATATCCAGAAAAAACAAAAACTCTAATTCAAAAAGACACATGCACCCAAATAAATAGTGTTCATAGCAGCACTATTTATAATAGGCAAGACATACAAGCAACCCAAGTGCCCATGAACAGACAATTGGTTTAAGAAGATGTGGTATACATATGTTGTGGTATATATATATATATATAATATTACTCAGCCATAGAAGAGAATGAAATATTGCCATTTGTAGCACATGGATGGACCTAGAGAATATTGTGCTTAGTGAAATAAGTCAGAGAAATAAAATACTATATGATATTACTTACATGTGGATTCTAAACAATAATACAAATGAATCTATATACAAAACAGAAACAGACTCACAGACATAGAAAACAAACTCATGGTTACAAAGGGGAGAGGGAGGTGAGGAGGGACAAATTAGGAGTATGGGATTAACAGATACAAACTACTATACATAAAATAGGTAAGCAACAAAAATATACTGTAGAGCATAGGGAATTATACCCAATATCTTGTAATAACCTATAATAGAATATAATCTACAAGAAAAAAGGAATCATTATGTTGTACACCTGAAATAACACAATACTGTAAATCAACTATATGTCAATTTTTTAAATTACGTAATTTTTAGTTTGGCCCCCATAGTGGACTTTTTTTTTTTAGAATTTCGCTTTAGGAGAAAATTCACTGCATGATTAAGTATTTTACTGAAAAACCCCACATTTTGCCTTTGCCTTACTGCTGAATAGTACTATAGCAATCATCATCAATCAATTTTCACATAGCTGTAGTTCAAAGATAGGTGTAAGGGATATGTCATATTCTTTCTGATACACAGATGGTACCAAATTATTTTACCAATAATTATGTGACCACGGTAGCCAAAGGAGTAAAATTCATCATTATTTTTTCCTCTGCTACCATTTGATTTGGTGTGGTTCAAACAAATGATTTTGATGTAAAACTAGAGTGCTCAGATTTCTAATCTTTTAAAGCCTTTTGCTTCCTTCATTTTAATAAGGCTCTACTGGCAACAAAAGCAAAAATAAACAAATGGAACTACATCAAACTAAAAAGCTTCTGCATAGCAAAGGAAACCATCAACAAAATGAAAAGGCAATCTACAGAATAGAAAAAATATTCAAAAATTATATATTTGATAAGGGGTTAATATCCAAAATATATAAAGAACTCATACAACTCAGAAGCAAAAAAACAATCAGATTAAAAAATAGGCAGAAGATCAGAATGAAATACATTTTTCCGAAGAAGACACACTGATGGCCAACAGATATATGAAAAGGTGGTCAACATAACTAATCATCGAGGAAATGCAAATCAAAACCACAATGAGATACCATCTCACACCTGTTAGAATGGCTATTATCAAAAGACAAGAGATAACAAGCGTTGGCAAGGATATGGAGCAAAAGAATCTCTGTGTACTGTTGGTAGGAATGTAGATTGGTGCAGCCACCATGAAAAATAGTATTGAAGTTCCTAAAAACTTTTTCAAAGAACTACCAAATGATCCAGCAATTTAACTTTTTATTCAAAGTGGATATTTATTTGAAGGAAACAAAAACACTAACTCAAAAAGATATCAGCACCCCCATGTTCAATGCAGCATTATTTACAGTTGCCAAGACATGGAAACAAGCCAAGTGTCCATCAATGGATGAATGGATGAAGAAGATGTGGCATATTGAGAATTATTAATCAGCCATAAAAAAAGAAGGAAATTCTGCCATTGCGACAACATGGATGGACTTCCAGGGCATTATGCTAAATGAAGTAAGTCAGACAGAGAGAGACAAATACCATATGATCTCATCACTTACATGTGGAATCTAAAAAAACAAAAAACAAAAAACAAAAGAACTCATGGAACAGACTGGCATTTTCCAGAGGTGAGGGGATGTGAAATAGGTGAAGATGGTCAAAAGGTACAAACTTCCAGTTATAAAATTTTTAAGATAGTAAATAAGGCTCTATCTGTACATTGATTGGTACACAATGAAACACATTTAGGAAACCCCATCTCCATTAGATGGATCAATTAATTGTTCATTTAGAATCATTTAGGAATTGTCTGTATATATAGGAAGTACCTTTCTAAATGACTACTAACTAGTGTCTAGATGAAAATGATAATTTTATTATTCCAGTCGAATGGAAAAGCATTTTAAATTATTCTTTTCCAGCTATAATTTTTACACAAATTATGTTATTCTCTTTTCAGGCACAATTTGGATCAAAAAGAGACATTTGGGGACTTCCCTGGTGGTGCAGTGGTTAAGAATCCACCTGCCAAAGCAGGGGACACGGGTTCGAGCCCTGGCCTGGGAAGATTCCACATGCCACGGAGCAACTAAGCCCGTGCGCCACAACTACTGAGCCTGCGAGCCACAACTCCTGAAGCCCAGACGCCTAGAGCCTGTGCTCTGCAACAAGAGAAGCCACCGCAATGAGAAGCTCGCACACCGCAAGGAAGAGTAGCTCCCACTCACCGCAACTAGAGAAAAAGCCCGCACGAGCACCAAAGACCCAACGCAGCCAAAAATAAATAAAATAAAATAAATAAATAAATTTTAAAAAAGAGAGAGAGACATTTGTCAAGCACTTGGCTGGAGCTAGGGGTGCATGCTCTGATTAAGGAAGCTAGCAAGGCTAAATGGGCCACATTGGGATCAAAACTATGACCTCATTGACAACGAGTTCCAACTAACCAGCACAGAGATAATAAATACATACTTCTTGGAACTTTGCTTTCTCTCTTCTCCACAAGTGTTTTCTCTGTAGTCACTGAAGGATGAAGACATTTTATTCTCTCTAAACTTCCAGCAGAACCCTTTGTGCCAGGGATAGCACATTCCATCCTTCTGTGTACTATTACCAGTAAACAATGAAATGACCATAATAGAGTCTAAGTATTTGTTGCCTCATGAAAGGAATTTAGAAGAGTCCCTGGATGAAAAATCACCACACAGAGTAGAGTGGTAGTATTGTACTACTGTGCAGAGTATTATTACACCGAAGATTATGAACCATACATACTTTGCTGAGAGTCTTTTGTGGGCCAAATTCATGTCTTCAAAATAGACACAGCATTCTAGATAATGTAAATTTATGGATATGGTAGATTTTTCTCCTAGAAAATGAATACATCTTTTATACAATTTCCAGGTTAAAGGATAATGAAACTGTGGAAGCAAAGTTCTAAAATACTCATTATTTTTACACATCAAGTTGTTTTCGGAGATGGTAAAATCTGTTCTTTAAAATTATTTCTATTTCAGATGAATCGTTTGGTAAACAAGCTCACATAAAAGGTGAGGGAACAGAAAAAGAAGGGGAAAGAGGACAAAATTTATAATTTATCAGCATGTGGTTGTATCACACTTTAGAATGCCAAGAGCAGAAGTTCATTCAGTCTTAAGGACAAAGGAGGTTAACTGTAAGGACATGGATGGTTTAAGATTGTTAAGCCATTTCATAACAGACAGTTCTAGGACTGGTCACACCAGTGTCCACATGGTCTTTCTCTCTCTTTCTTCTGGTGTCCATCTTCTTTCAGCTTCAAACTTTCAAGTAGGGTACGTGTGGTTGTATTGTTTAATTCATCAGTGTGGAGTCTATCTATTGGGCAGATTCTGATTCAGGTGCCCATTCCTGACAAAAGCATTTAGGTTTAGCTTCTTTTTTTTAAGAGACAATAGGTAAATCAACTATACTCCAAATAAAAAAAAAAAAAGAGGCAATAGGAGACAGTAGAAAGTCTGTGTCGTATCACTTAGTACAGGCCCCACTTTCTTAAAAACAAAAAATAGCCCTCCACAGAAATCAAAATTGCACAGTATACCCAACATTTACGGCAAGGGAAGAAATGTATGCATATGATTGAATACAAAAAGGGACGATGTGAAACAAAACCTGTTTTTCAAAGTGGTAAGATTATAATTACTTCCCCTCCCTCAGTTTTTGCCAATATTGTTTTCTAGTGCTTTGACTAATTTAAGAACGTTTTAAAAATATTTAGAACAATAAGTATCATTTAACAATACCTATATTTTTTTAAACTGATTATCTCCAGCTTTTTTACCTTTGAAATAATTTTAAACTCAAGCAGTAGAGTCAGATTAAATCTAGGAAGTGTGTAAAAGATGAGATTAATTAACATTCTAATTCAAGATGAGTCAATAGTCATTCCAGTCAGTTTTATCATGCACATGAAGCATTCATTACTTGCAAGTGTTACAAGTACTTTAAAAAATAAAATTCCAGATATATTTGTGTCCTTCTCACAGAAGCTTTTAAAATATTTGCCCATCCCTCTACATAGCTGTAAGCATGTGCCTGTTAAACTTTTTGTAAAATAGATCAAAGTATAAAAAGCAGACTGAAACATTAAGGAAGTATAGCTTTGAGGGTGAGGAAGTGGGGTACGATTAATTATTTGTAGCAGGTGGGTATATTATATCAAGTATAACATATGCCCAGCCTTTTATGACCAACTTTAACAGATATGAGTTTAAAATTAGAAATAACTGTAGAAAAGTCCAAGGAATTTTTAATAATCTAATCAGCTGGTTAACAGAGCTTTTGCTTTATTATCAGTGATGCTTGAGTTTTTCAGATCCCAAACAAAGGACCAGTATTAGCTTTCATAGCCAGCAGATACATTTGTAAGTGTTTAACATGATGGATCAGTTGGAATATATATTTATCAGAGTGCCTAATTACAATGATCTCTCAGCAATTTAACAGTTGCCATTGATGTTTCTAGTAAAATTCTTATGTAAGTTATAAGAAATTAGTTCCTTAATCATCTGGTAGGTATGCTTGGACTATACTCTAGAATTCTGATTAGTATTTTTAACTGATTCGTAATAAGGAAGTAATGCTCTTACCAAGTATGTTTGTTTGTTTGTTTGGGCCGGACCTCGTGGCATGTAGGATCTTAGTTCCCCGACCAGGGGACCAGGGATGGAAACTGTGACCCTTGCAGTGGAAGCCCGGAATTCCCACCAAGTATGTTTAATCAAGTGGAAATTGTCTGCCACCTGGGGGATTCATGGAAACATTGCAAGCGGCAAAATTCATAGTAATAAAGTATTACAACATATGTATCAACAGTATTATATTTACATAATTGTGGCCAATGAGGTTGTGGCAAAACGAAGAAACTTGTATCCTGAATGTCAAGTGATGAAAATGTCCGAAAGAAAGGAGTGATCAGCTTTGTCAAATATTGCTGATAGATCAAATAAGATGAAGAGGACAGAAGGCTGAACACTGAATTTGGCAAGTGGGAAGTCATAGGTGTTTCTGGATGTTTTATGGTTCTTCTTGCTATTGTCAGTATGTCTTTTCATTTATGACATTTTTTTGGCCGCCACATGTCTTTCGGGACCTTAGTCCCCCAACCAGGGATTGAACAGGTGCCCCCTGCGGTGGAAGCAGAGAGTCCTAACCATTGGACTGCCAGGGAATTCCCTTTGACATTTTCTAATCCATTACTGATGGAGTATAGGAAACTATTAATTTCTGTAAGTTGATTTTTTATTGGGCCACCTTACTGGATTTTATTATTATTTCTAATAATTTATCAGTTGATTTACTTGTATATTCTAGGTAGAAAATCATATTTATGAAAATATCAACAGATTTGTCTTACTTTCCAACATTTATACTTTATTTGGCATTAAGTGGCATATCTGTAATTTTAAATGATTTGCTGTAGATTTCTGGGAAATATTTTTTATCTAATATGGAAATGTTCTTCTACTCCTAGTTTGTTAGAGACTTTCCTTTTCTCAAATCATTAATGTGTGTGGAATTTTATCAAATAATTTTTAACAAATATCAGATAATAATGATTTTCTTTTTTCAATTGTTAATATGACAATATTCATTAATAGATTTGCTAATGTTAATTTATGCTTATGGATAAATCTAACTATCCAGTATTTTATATTTTCTTTTAAGTTCCATCTGTTTTCAATTTGTTTTTGTTCGTTTCCTTTTTCTTTTTTTTTTTTGCTAATTTTGATTTTTCCTATTTTGTTTACAAGTAAAATTGGCCTTAGGATTTGTTATAAGCGCCAACTATGTACAATTTTGGTATCAGAATTATTTTTAGCTCTAAAATGATGTTGGGAGTTAATGAAATATTTGAACTAAATAAATCTAAAAGTGTTAAACAACAACTATCATACAGGACAAATTCCCAAGCTCTAGTTGATTTACACATTTCAAGCAATAGCTAAAACAAAACTTTGATGGACTACTTCTCAATTCATTCAAAAGTACTCTACTAGAGAGTAGATATAATCTAGCAGAAGAGAGAACATATGAATGCAAATACAACACAAGGCAATATGGAGAAGTGTTATAAGGATTTTAGAAGTGGAGATAGTTTCTGGCTCAGTTGCTCTGTTAAGGTATCGTGTAAGAATGCCTGATAGAGGGCAAGTATGTGCAACTTATATCACAGAAGACTGATCTCCCTTCTACATTAAGAGCTCCTAGAAATCTAAAAGAAAGGAATGAGCACCCAATATAATAATGGGCAAATGCCAGGAATAGAGTTCACAGGAAAGTACAAATGGTCTTTAACAAAAGAAAATTTTCTCAACTCCACATATAATAAAAGTAATGCAAAACAAATCTTTACTGTGATACCACATCTCACTTATCAGATTGGCATAAATACAAAGGTTTGACAACATACTCTATGGCAGGACTGTGGGGAAATGAGCACTCAGATATGGCAGTAAGAGTGGAAAATGGTACAAGATAACAACATTAGAAATATCTGTGGAATCTAGAAAAATGGTACAGATGAACCTGTTTGCAGGGCAGGAACAGGAAACAGACGTTGAGAACGGATGTGTGGACGTGGGGGGGAAGGGGGTGGTGGGATGAATTGGGGGATTAGGATTGATATATATACACTACCATGTGTAAAACAGATAGCTAGTGGGAACCTGCGGTATAGCACAGGGAGCTCAGCTCAGTGCTCTGTGATGACCTAGATGGGTGGGATGGGGGTAGGGTGGGAGGGAGGCTCAAGAGGGAGGGGATATATGTATACATATAGCTGATTCACTTCGTTATACAGCAGAAACTAACACAACATTGTAAAGCAACTCTACTCCAATAAAAAAAAAAATGTCTACCAAAACGACAAATGTATTTACCCTTTGACTCAATAATCCCATTTCTTAGAATCTATGCTGAAGATACCTCTACAAACAGAAACAATATATGCACATTTTTATTCATTGTAGCATTATTTGTAATAGCAAAAGATCGGAACAACTCTCCTGCCTATCTATAGGGAACAAGTTGAACAAACTATGGTACGTCCATACTATAGAGTGCTATGCAATTGTAAAAATGAGTGAAGATCTCTGTGTATTAATGTGGAGAGATCTCTGGATTACCTATAATACAAATGATAAATGCAAAGTGCAAAACTGTGAAATAAAGAGGGGAGGGATAAGGATATATGCACATATACATATTTCTGCTATAATGTAATGTGTACTTTTCTAAGAAGACTTGGCCTTCTGAAAAGCTGCATGCTTAAACTAAGAGGATTTATATGGAAAAAAGTAGGGTTAAGAGCAGACCATTAAAAATTTATGTCACTTTGTAACCAAGCACAAATAAAAATAATAATTGATACCTTGGACAAAAACCTGGATCACTCAGACAGGCAGCCTGAGGTGACTAGAGGCTGCCAGGATCAATATTTAAAATTTATAAAAACAACGGGTACAGCTAGGCCTTTCAGTCAACCCTCCTCCCCCACAGCAGGCTCTCTTGAAGGAGTCTGTCTAGTCCTCCAAGAAGCAGAAACTAAAATAGGATTAAATAAATGTTCAAGGATTTTATTAGGCAAGTCACCAGTGAGAGAAAAGGGAAAGGAGCCAGGGAAGGCTGGGTGGATCATCAGACTACAATGCAAGTCTGACTCCAGGTGAAAGACAGATGAAAGTAGCATCCTAGACTATCATGCAGCCAAAGAAAGATTTAATAAGCTGTTGGAAAGTTCCCAAGCCAAAATCAGTCATCAAGGGGTTCTGGTTTTCCAGGAAAGGGCCTGCCTTCGTATCCCTAACACACTCAGTCCTTGGCTGGGAGCAGCTCATGAAAAGCATAGCCTCAGAGAAAACACAGGCAATGCATTTCAGCAGCTGGGACCCTTGGTCAATGAAGCTCACTGCAGCTGCACATCTCTCAGGCCCATACTCACTGGGCCAGCTCAAGGACATCTGAGTGGTGCATTTACATAGCCTCCAATACCATCATACAAAGGGAAAGCTGGTCATCAGCAAGAATGACATCAACATAGTAAGAAAAATGATACAGAGAGAATCCTGGGACTAAGCCCTTGATGCCACTTCTTCCTGAAATCCAGATTTCCCTGCTTTTTCACGTAATTTGGCTGTTCAAATTTTCCATGGTGAGCCAATAAATTCCTCTCCTTACTTAAAAAAATAATAAAATAAAATAAAATATATAAAAACAGTAGAGTGAAAATACCAGCAACATTTTAATTGAATCAAGGCTAGTGTGTGCTGAGACTATCCAGATTGAAGGGGAGCTCTGAGCAAATGGCGCTTTCATTAAGGTAGGCCTAGAAGGTACTGTGTGTTGCTATGGGAGTTTCTAGACCTTTCAGGGTGCCCACAAGATCAAAATATATCATAATAATTGTTAAGTCATTTTTCACTCTTGTTCTCTGATGAGTATGCAGGGGAGTTTTCCAGAGGCTACATGACATGTAAGCGTATTAAAGTCAGAAGCAGTTTGAGAATCCAGCTGTTTCTATTAAACCAGATATTAAAGAGATTTGCAAAATGCCATTCTTCTCGCTAATTTTTTGTTTTGGAAAATGTAGTAATTTTTTATATGTATGTTATTTATGTTAACTTGTAATGACATCATTATATTTAATTTACTTAATAAATAAATGTTGATATTTTATCAGTTTTAATTTCTATATAGCCCTCAATGATTTTTAAGAGTTTATAATGCTCTTGAGACCAACAAGTCTAAGAACCTCAAACAGAAACACTTTAGACTTCCTTCATTACAGTGATGAACAGTAGTAATATTGTTATTAATATTTGGAAATATTTTCTTTACATTTCTCAAAGATTTTAGATCCTGGCTCTTGGTTTCTCTCATCAGTACCACTCTGTTCATTTCAATGTATGCCTAGACAAACCTTTCCACACCAACACTTTTCAATTTTTTGAGCACACCTCCAATGATCTTGTCCTCAGCCATTCACGTCTATGGTCACACCCTAGATCTTGTCATTATGGAAAACTACAGATCCTCTGTACTCTCATTTTTCTGCATTCCAGTTCTCTGATCACCACCTTTTATCTTTTTATTTATTTATTTGGCTGCGTTGGTTCTTCATTGCTGTGCGCAGGCTATCTCTAGTTGTGGCGAGTGGGGGCTACTTTTCATTGCAGCGTACGGGCTTCTCATTGTGGTAGCTTCTCTTCTTGCGGAGCACGGGCTCTAGGTGAGTGGGCTTCAGTACTTGTGGCACACAGGCTTGGTTGCTCCGCAGCATGTGGGATCTTCCCAGACCAGGGATTGAACTCGTGTCCCCTGCATTGGCGGACGGATTCTTAACCACTGCGCCACCAGGGAAGTCCCACCTTCTATGTTTTAAGCTCAGTCCTTCTAGAGACCCTTTATTTTATTTATTTATTTATTTATGGCTGCTCTGAATGTCGGCAGTGAAAGCTCAGAGTCCTAACCACTGGACTGCCAGGGAGTTCCCATCCTAGAGACCCTTTAATGCCACCATAGGTCCTCAAATCTGGTGATGCTACTGTTGCTCAACTCTTGGTTCCCTCATTTCTCCTCCTTACACAGCTTAATCTCCATAGTCCATCATTGCAAACACTCCTTGCATGAAACTTCAATGTTTCTCCCTTTTGGTCGCTTACGCTCATTTGACAAAACCACACCTCTGGTTAAATGCAACACCCTCTACCCCCGTCCACTCCCCCCAGTCCCATCCCCTGCCCATCCACATATGAAATTGTGCAGCTGAACCCAGGCTGAAGCAAAACATAAAACCAAGCTGACTGGTCCATTTTAATTCCATGACCAGAAACCTCAACCGGACTCTATGGTTTGTCCCTCAATCTTACTATGTTTCCCTAGTCAACTCACCCTCAACCCCTCCCATATTACCTTAATTTTTTTTTTTTTTTTGGCTGCATCGGGTCTTAGTTGCAGCACTTAGTTGTCCCGTGGCATGCGGGATCTTAGTTCCCTGACCAGGGGTGGAACTCACATCCCCTGGATTGGAAGGTGGATTCTTTACCACTGGACCACCAAGGAAGTCCTCCCATGTTATCTTCTCATATCTTCTCTTCCCTCCTCAAGCCCCCAAATCCTCACCCTCAAAACTTATTTTCAACTGGTGATCTTGCTTCCTACTTCACAAGAAAATGGAAGTAATCACAAAGGAACGTCCAAAGACTCAGCAACACACCTAACCATGTTCCAGCATCTTTACTCATGTACTCGTCTGTCTGTTGAATTGTTCAGGCTTCTATCTCCAGCCAATTCCTCCTCCATTTGTGTGTGACATTCAGAATCCTTCTGCCTATCTTACTCCAGCAACTCTCTGTTTTACCTCTTAAGTTTTACTTGATACTGTATCATTCCTGCCAATATATAATTTTGCTGTTCTCTCTCCCATTTTATTTTTTTTAAATATTTATTTATTTATTTGGTTGCCCTGGGTCTTAGTTGTGGCACGCGGGCTCCTTAGTTGTGGCATGAGTGTGGGATCTAGTTTCCTGACCAGGGATCGAACGCAGGCCCCCTGCATTGGCAGGTGGATTCTTAACCACTGTACCACCAGGGAAGTCCCTCTCTGCCACTTTTTTTAAAATAAATTTATTTCATTTTATTTTATTTATTTTTGGCTGCATTGGATCTTCGTTACTGCGCTCAGGCTTTCTCCAGTTGCAGTCAGCGGGGGCTACTCTTTGTAGTGGTGCACAGGCTCTAGGCACATGGGCTTCAGTAGTTGTGGCTCGCGGGCTCTAGGGTGCAGGCTCAGTAGCTGTGGTGCACAAGCTTAGTTGTTCTGCAACATGTGGGATCTTCCTGGACCAGGGATCAAACCCGTGTCCCCTGCATTGGCAGGCGGATTCTTAACCACTGCGCCACCAGGGAAGGCCTCTCCCACTTTAAAAACAAACATTTCTCTTGGTACAAACTCCCAGTTATAAGACAAATAAGTCCTGGGGATGTAATGTACAGCATGATGACTATAGTTAACAATACTGTATTTGAAAGTTGCTAAGAGAGTAGATTTTTAAAGTTCTTATCACAAGAAAAAAATAATTGTAACTGCATGTGGTGATGAAAGTTACCTAGACTTACTGTGGTGATCATTTCACAATATATACATATATATCAAATCACAGTGTTGTACACCTAAAACTAATACAACGTTATATGTCCATTATATCTCAATAAATTAAAAATGAAGTGTCTGGAAGAAATATGCCTTTGGCTACCTGTCTTGGTCTCAAAATCTAGAGCAATAGAAGATTGATAAATTCTACTACATAACAATTCAAAAAAATTATTTTACATGACAAAAAAAGAAACAAACTTCCTGTCACCCCCCACCAAAAAAAACCCCACAAGTACAATTAAAACATAAATGAGGGGACTTCCCTGGTGGCTCAGTGGTTAAGAATCCTCCTGCCAATGCAGAGGACATGGGTTTGATCCCTGGTCTGGGAAGGTCCCACATACTGCAGAGCAACTAAGCCCATGCTCCACAACTACTTAGCGTGCGCTCTAGAGCCCAGGAGCCACAACTACTGAGCCCAGGCACCTAGAGCCATGCTCTGCAACCAGAGAAGCCACAACAATGAGAAGCCCGTGCATCGTAACAAAGAGTACCCCCTCCTCGCCACTGCTAGAGAAAGCCCGAGTGCAGCAACGAAGACCCAACGCAGCCAAAAATTAAAAAAAAATTTTAAAAAGGTAAATGAGGGCTTCCCTGGTGGCGCAGTGGTTGAGAGTCCACCTGCCAATGCAGGGGACACGGGTTCGCGCCCTGGTTTGGGAAGATCCCACATGCCGCGGAGCGGCTGGGCCGGTAAGCCATGGCCGCTGAGCCTGAGCGTCCAGGAGCCTGTGCTCTGCAACGGGAGAGGCCACAACAGTGAGAGGCCCGCGTACCACAAAAAAAAAACCAAAAAACGATAAATGAGAAATGGGGATGAAATATTTGCAACCTATATAACACTCGAAGAGTTAATCTCTATAATATGAGAGGATTCTTAAAAATCAAGACAATGAAGACCAAAAATACAATAGAAAAATGGGCAAAAGACATGAATAGGCAGTTCAGAGTAAAAGAAAATGATCCTTATACATGTGAAAAGATCATAGCCTCACTTGTAATTAATAGCAATATGAATAAAACTATACTGAGATACCACTTGTTGAAGGAGCTGCGGGAAAGATAAATACACTGATTTTAGGAGTGCAAAGTGGCACAATTCCCATGAAGGGAAGATCTAATAAAATTTCACATCTATTTACTCTTTGATTCAGCAATCCCACTTTTACAAATGTACCCTTAGGATACATATACATAAATATAAAACAACATATGCACAAGATTATCTGCTGAAGCATTTGTATAGCCAAAGATAGGAAACAACACAGATATCCATCAATAAGTTTGGGTAAACTCATGGTACATCCACACTGTGGAGTACTATGCAAATGTTAAAAAAAGAATGATGAAAATCTCTATTTTCATCATTTTCTCCCTACTTTAATGGTAGGGAGTGGCCTCTACAATGTACTAAATGAAAAAAGCAAGTGTAGAATAGTGTGCCCTTTGTGTAAGAAGTATGGTGAAATGCATGCATTGTGAATTTTTGCAAAAAGAAATACTAGAAAGATTAAACTGAAAACCAATAAAAATGTTTATCTCTAAAAGATGGGAATGGAATTAGGTGGGTGGAGGGGGTAGAGATTGAGGTGAAACTTCTCTGATTATACTCTGTAGAAGTTTTGATTCTTGAGCCATGTAATAGGGTTTTTACATTTTCAAATAAAATTACATCTTAGAAAAACAAACATTAACATTGAAAACAAATGCAAACAACTGAACCTAACTATATATTGAATTGCTCACATAAACTCAGAGAGATAAGAATTATTTCAAATAACTTTTTTTGTGTGTGTATGTGTGTGTGGTACGCGGGCCTCTCACTGTTGTGGCCTCTCCCGTTGCGGAGCACAGGCTCCGGACGCGCAGGTTCTAGCGGCCATGGCTCACGGAGCCAGCCGCTCCGCGGCACGTGGGATCTTCCCGGACTGGGGCACGAACCTGTGTCCCCTACATCGGCAGGCGGACTCTCAACCACTGCGCCACCAGGGAAGCCCTCAAATAACTTTTGCACAAGGCTTTCTGACACCACCCTTAATGTGACATAATCTAAGGACAAAAAGAACTTTAAAGAAATCTTAAACCTCACTCAGCAAATGTATTGTTTTTGATATTTTAGTACTGGTATTTTTAATTTAGAAACTTTAAATATATTTTGTAGGAACCAAGATTTTCAATGTAAGAGAAAAGAGAGACAAATGTAAAATCAATAAAGAAAAAAACCAGTCATGTTAAATTTGAATTGGGAAATCCATGTATGAACTCATAATTAGAAAAATACATTTCCTATAGCGGAACACTGAAAAGGCCTAGAAGCAATGACACCCAGTAGCAGAGAGAACATCTATTGCCGGCATCTTAGTCCTAATTTCTATTCCCAAATTGAAGGAACCAGAGTAACCTTGGAGCAATGACAGTCCAAGTCTGTTATAGGGAAGGTTCGTAAGTGATCCTGGGACATCTTGTGCCAGTAGGCCAGGAAGTTGTCCAAGACTATTGTTACCATGTCAAAAAGACATAGTATCCATTCATCCAGGGAAGGGACCTGTACTGGCTGAAAAAGAATAATGATTGCAATCGACCGAAACAACTTAAATCTTAAAAAACTCGTGAATCCACATGATACTTAAAAAGCGAATAGGCCAAAAAATATATATATCATTTTCCACTACTTGAAGTAGATATTAAATCAAACTCTTTACTTTGAAAATTGGTCATTATAGGGAAAAAAGTAAGCATTTATCCTGTTTTTTTAAGGTTAATGGGGAAGAGTTCTTTTTGACAGAAGAAATTTCTATTTATGTAGGAATTAGAGAATTATTTAATCACCAGATATTTCATTATTAGTTCAGGAAAGATTTATCGGTAAATGACCAAACCATGGTGAAAATTTGTTGGGGAACAGGAAATTGGCATGGTACCAAAGCCTTACTCTGCAACTACTTAACTACTAAGGATGAAATATACCTAAAAAAGAGATGTAATAGTCACCACCTTAACCAAGTGATCAAACTTAAAATCAAACTAGTAATTTGATGTATCTCCTGGTGTAATACAAAACGAAAAACATATCTATATTATGACATATTCTTGCCAAAATGTGTAACCCGAATCTAATCACTCTTTTAGCATACATTTTAGTTTATAGGAAACATGGGAAAGAGGAACATGTTAAATGATACTACAAGAAAACAATCAGATATATCCAGAATATGGACTATTCCTAGGGACAACCGGCAAACTCTCTTAAAAAATTCATAAAAAATAAAAAGATGGGCAATAGCTAGAGATATAACAACTAAATGCAATGCTTGAAATTTGATTGGATCCTGATTTGTAAAAACCTCCTATAAAGACATTTTTGGACTACTTGGGAAAATTTGAATATGGACTGAATAGTAAATTATACAAGGAAATAATTGTTAATTTTCTTACGTGTGATATGTATTGCAGATATAAAGGAAATTTCTGAGATATTCTCAGAAAACACAAGCTGATTTATTTTGGGATGAAGTGTCACGATGTCTGTGATTTACTTGAAAATTATTTTGCAAAAAACCAAACTATATATGTAAATACATACATATAAAGCTAACATGCCAAAATGTTAGCCATTGGATCAAGATGATGGGTATACAGGTATTCATTGTACTGTTCTTTGAACTTTTATCTCTTTAAAGTTTTTCATTAAAAATATTGGGAAAAGATATTGTCATTTGAGTCAAACTTTGAAGAACAGAATGTGAATACTATTCTTTTTTTTTTTGCGGTACGCGGGCCTCTCACCGTTGTGGCCTCTCCCACTGCAGAGCACAGGCCCCGGACGCGCAGGTTCAGTGGCCATGGCTCACAGGCCTAGCCGCTCCGCGGCATGTGGGATCTTCGCGGACCGGGGCACGAACCTGTGTAGCCTGCATTGGCAGGCGTATTCTCAACCACCGCGCCACCAGGGAAGCCCTAGAATGTGAATACTATTCTTAAAGACATGTTCTTACACTAGTTCATTTAAGACAAACTTAGAAAACAGATAAAAAGAAAAAAATTATGTGACACAGAGATAACTACTTTTAATGTTTTGAGGCACTATATATATATATATACACACACAGTCATCCATGGGTATCCCCAATGGATTGGTTCCAGGACTCACCTTCCTGCCCCCCACAGATACCAAAATCTGTGGATGCTCAAAGTGCTTTACATGTATAAAATGTTGTAGTATTTGCATTTAACTTATGACCATCTTTTAAATCCCTTCTAGATTACTTATAATACCTAATACAATGTAAATGCTGTGTAAGTCATTGCAAATACAATGTAAATCCTATGTAAATGGTTGGGAGCAGCAGCAAATTCAATTTTTGCTCTTTGGAACTTTCTGTATTTAAAAAAAAATTTTTTTTCAATCGATGGTTAGTTGACTCTGAGGATGCAGGACCCACGGATATGGAGGATTGACTGTGTATATTTACATATATATATATATATACATACACTGTACATCCTATGTAATGTACACTATTTTTGTATTCTGTTTCTTCACTTTACAACATCATGTATGTCTTTCTGTCAGTAACTGTACATTAGCATCAGTTTACTAGCTACATGACATTCCACTGTAGAGATGTCTTATGATGTAAAGTAGTCTCTGCTGCCCTCCACCACCACCTCCGCCCCCCGGCTCCCCACCATCCACAGTTTCAGTTACCTGCGATCAATCTTGGTCTGAAAATATTAAATGGAAAATTCCAGAAATAAACAATTCTTAAATTTTAAGCTGTGTATCGTTCTGAGTAGTGTGATGAAATCTGGTGCCACTTAGCCGTCTTGGTTATCAGCTTGACTATGGAGGTATCTCAGTGCTTGTGTTAAGTTAACCCTTATTTTACTTAGTAATGGCCCCAAAATGCCACAGTAGTGAGGCTGGCAATTTGGATAGGCCAAAGAGAAACTGTAAAGTGCTTTCTTTAAGTAAAAATGTGAAAGTTCTTGCTTTATTAAGGAAAGGAAAAAAATCATGTTCTGAGGTTGCTAAGGTCCATGGAAGAACAAATCCTGTACCTGTGAAATGGTGAAGAAGGAAAAATAAATTCATGCTACTTTTGCTGTTGCACCTCAAATTACAAAGGTTATGGCCACAGTACGTGGTAACTGCTTAGTTAAGGTGGAAAAGGCATTAACTTTGTACAATTAGATATTCTGCGAGAGATAAAGCGCACGTGCACAAATGAGCACAATTCACGTAACTTTTACCAGTTTGTTGTTATAATTGTTCTATTTTATTATTGTTGTTAATCTTCTATTGTTCATAATTTATAAATTAAACTATGATAACATAGGTATGTACAGGAAAAAATAGTATATATAGGGTTTGGTACTATCCCCTGTTTCAGGCATCCACTGGGGGTCTTGGAACATAGGATAAGGGAGCTACAGAGGATAAGAGAGAGGGAGGGATTACAGTGTTTAACTAGTCCTCTATTGTTGGATGGTGCAATAAACATCTGTAATATACACCCTTTGCTCATGTGTCTGATTTCTTGGAAGTGTAAGAATTCAGGCTGTAAAATGTAAAACAGATAGCTAGTGGGAAGGAGCCACACAGCACAGGCAGATAAGCTCAGTGCTTTGTGACCACCTAGAGGGGTGGGATAGGGAGGGTGGGAAGGACACACAAGAGGGAGGAGATACGGGGGATATATGTTTATGTATAGCTGATTCACTTTGTTATACAGCAGAAACTAACACACCATTGTAAAGCAATTATACTCCAATAAAGATGTTAAACAACAAAAAAAAGAATTCAGGCTGTGGAAAGGGCAGAGGCGGAAATATGAGCAGAGGCATGGGAGACTGAAAAGAATAAGGAGTGTATGGGAAAGGCTGAATAGTTTACTTTGGACCATTGGCCACTGTAGACGATAGGGTGTTATAAGCCTTATGATGATGCTTGAAGGTAAAAGAGTTTGAGAAGACCTGCTCTCACTTAATCTTGGACTATGCCAAGTACAGTTCCAAGCACTTTTACATGTATAACTTATTTAAATTGCAGGTACTGGGAATTCCCTGGCGGTCCCGTGGTTAGGACTCCACACTTAGACTGCTGAGAGCGCAGGTTTCATCCCTGATGGGGGAACTCAGATCCTGCAAGCCCCGTGAAGCGGTAAGAAAAAAGCAGGTATTGGGCTTCCCTGGTGGCGGAGTGGTTGAGAGTCCGCCTGCCGATGCAGGGGACACGTGTTCGTGCCCTGGTCCGGGAAGATCCCACATGCCGCGGAGCGGCTGGGCCCGTGAGCCATGGCCGCTGAGCCTGCGCGTCCAGAGCCTGTGCTCCGCAACGGGAGAGGCCACAACAGTGAGAGGCCCGCGTACCGCAAAAAAAAAAAAAAAGCAGGTATTATTATTACTCGTAATTACAGGCAAGGAAACTGAGGCACAGAGATGTTTAATTGCCCACGGTTACCCATGTAGCGAGAGATGACGCCAGGTTTCAAATGAATGCAGGCTGGCTCCAGAGCCGAAGCGCTATTATCAAGAACCATGGTGGTATGCTGAGCTTAAAACCTGGGCCTTACTTCAAACCTTAGACACATGAGTAAACGGTGACGGTATAAATTAACATGGGCTTGATCTGTCCCGCAAAAGCGTGAAGAGCATTAGCTGAGACCATAGAAAACTTCATAGATTCCTTATCTCCAAAATATAGGAAGCATTTAACACTTAGAATTGCTCAATAAGATGGCCAGCTTGCCTGAACTGAACCGATTTGCAGACTTCAACAGTGAAGAGGCGCGCTCCACAGCTTGATAATTAAATTCCAAAAGGCGCGCGAGCCTCCGTGGAAAACAGTTTCCCGCCTCCCAGCCGGTTGCAGCTCGCTCAGCAACAGCCTCTCTACTCCAAGGCCGTGACGTCCCGCGCTTGCATTGGGCCCGCCCCCTGGGATCTTTCTGCTTCTGCGCGGTTGAGTAATCGATGATTTTGCTCTCTTAACTCCGCCCTCTGCCCCGGAAGTTAATGCAGAAGCCACACACCCCTCCTTGGCCGGCCCGGGCGCAGCCATTTTAATTCATATCTGAGTGGGCGGTGGCGGTTCTTGTTGGCGGTCTGGCTCCGCAGGGCAGGGGGCAATTTTAGTTGTTTGGGGGTGGTTTTTAGTTTAATTTTTCTTTTGTAGCTTGGCATCGCGGGCCAGTTCGCACGTTCTAGTCGTCTGAGGCCATGTCAGGAGACGGAGCCACGGAGCAGGTGAGGAAGGAGAGTGGTGGGGCCTCGTGGCGACCTCTTCTCTCTCCGTCTCTGTTCGTCCGAGTTCTCCAGCCATGTTCGCTGAGGAGGAATCAAGGGTCTAATGAACCCGAAAGACGGGGTTCAGAAGTACGGTGGGAATGGGGAGCAAGATCTGACTGAGATTTAAAACTTTTTTGGCTTCTCTGTCTTAGGCGTTAAGATGAACAAATATTTGATTTAGACAATAGCCAGGAAGCTACTTCGTCCTATTTAGATTCATGGGACTTCTCCGGTGAGAGTCTTTCCTTTAATACCATTTTGGTGTTAAGGGGTTAGGAATTGATTATTTTAACGTGTACCCGCTGTTTTCGAAAAACTTGACAGTGTTCCCTCCACCGCCTTTCCGATATATACTGTACCCAGAAAAAGGTTTGAGAAGTAATTTAAGATGAAACTAATCTGGAGAAATAGACTCTTGCATGAGCGAATGAAGAAGGAAGCAGTTTAGGAGTAAGAGCATCGTTATGCTAAGATTTGGGAATTTTGTGGCTTTCTCCTGCTCCTTCCCTTTCTTCTATCAGCATTTCATTTTTTCAACGAAACAAGTAATTGTAGAATTTGATAAATCGGAAATGAGAAGTATGTTTGGGCCACTGTAAGTAAAAGCATCTGTTTTTTAGTACTGGATATGTGATATCTAAGTATTTTAAAATTCAGATTCTTAATTAAATGATTTCTTTTGCTCTTTATTCAGAATTTTGTAGGATAGTATTTACCTTTGAGTTTGAAAGAGGAAACTGGTGTTTTATGGAAGCTGTCAATTTATTTTTCGATTCAAGTCCGGTATGTTTAGGTAAATAGTTTTTAAAATGGAGGCTAGCTAGACTGCAGTCTCAATTTCCTGAAATTTCCCATTGCCATAGCAACGAAATACACTTAGGTTTTCGTTTTTGAAGTCCCCATCTTTTAACGTGGGGGCTTATTCTTGGAGGTTGACAGAGATGAGGCAGAATTGGCGTGTTCCTATTGAATAGGGTGACTGTAAATTTTATTATGTCGGGAAAGTTTGGCTAAACTGAATTTTGTGTTTGCTCGTCGACTGATTTCAGTCCTGAAATTTTCACAGTATTTACATTTTACATGCTGTTAGAATGCCCAAGAATGCCAAGTCTTAAAATCGTTATGTCAAGTCTGATTTTGTATACCTACCCTTTTTCTGGGCTCATGTTTTGTCACCTGAAAGTAGAGGAGGAGTAATGTACTGAGGTGTTCATTGAAAGCTTCCCGAATTCATCGTTAATTTTTAAATTTATCTAAAATTGTAAACACACTGAAATGTTGCCATGACCTTTCATTTCAGAACTGTGGTGTTTTAAGTGGGAGAGAAGGTGGTAAAAATTTAAAGAAAAAAATTTCACCCAAAAGTGTTATGTGTAAAGTTTAGGACAAGGAAAAGTGCAGTGAACAACTGCAGTACAGTTCTTCACCTAGAATCGACACTTGTTGAGTGTTTTGCCATATTTGCTTTATCTCCTTGTATATATTTATTTGAAAGTAAGTGACATATTCAGCCCCCCTTATTTCAGCATTCTCTTATACAGTATAAGGCATTAATGCTGTTATATAACCATTATACCATTTCCCACCTAAGAAAATTAATAGCAATACCGTATCATTACTAAAAATAAGTCCTAAGAATGTGATTCATAGGGTTTTATTATTTTAAAAATAAGAATCTACACCAATATGTATAAGATGGATAACTAATAAGAACCTGCTATGTAAAAAAATAAAATTAAATTTAAAAAAAATCAGAATCTAATCTAGGTTATTTGCATCATTTAGTTATGTCTCTTGAATCGTTCCTCTGTTTTTTCTCCCCTAGGATATTTATTGTCTATTTGAAGAATCCAGAAAAGTTCTCTTGCAGAACTTCTCATTTTATGTCTGGGCTTATTTGATTTGTGTTTGTGTGGTGTCATTTAACTTGTCCCCTCATCTTCTGTATTTCCTGAAAATTATGGTTATGTCTAAACTCAGAGCTTTGATAGTATTCAGGTTAAATATTTTTGTGTAGAATACTTTATAACATCACATCAAAAGGCACTTCATGCTAGGTTGTTCCAGTGTTAGTAAAGGTTAAGTTTGCTCACTTGGTCAGGGTTAGGGTAATGACTGCTGGATCTCTTCATTGTAAAGGATTATTTTCCCCTTTGCAGTTAGTAATCTGTGGGTTGATAACTGTGTTCCTCAATAACCTTTTATCTAGTTATTTATCATCAATTGATAATCTTTAAATAAATCAGTTGTTTCCTTGAAAGTGGCAAATGGTGGTTTTTAAAAAAATCCTATTCTGTCTCTACTTACTGGCTCATATTTTTTCCTCAAAGATGAAATTCCTTTTTTCTTTTCCCCTCCTTTTAAAAGATTGAGGATAGCTGTGGATTCATGGGGTTTCTCTGTATTTACTATGTTAAAATCAGCTATAACCTTTTCTTTTTCTTTTCTTTTTTTGTATTTTAAATGCTTAACTTGTCCTAGCCTTTATGGTGCCTCCTATATGCTATATATTTTTTCCATCAGTCAGACATGTTTTGACATCTGATGATCAACAGATAGTTATCTTCATATAATCTTTTAAACTCTTTAAAGATACATTTCAAACATGCAAGAAAAAAAGAATAGTATAATGTATGATGTTTCTATCATAGAGCTTCAACTCACAGCAAAACATGTTTTCTCCATACTTTCACTTACTCTCCCCACCTCTATTACCTTGAAGCAAATCGCAGATACTGTATTATTCAACTTTAACTGAAATGGTAATTAAATGATACCTTAAAAAGTGACATGATCAAAAATAGGAATCAGTTTGCTTGATGTGTAAGGCAACAGTTAATGAAAATTTAGAGGAAAAATGAGATGATGGACAAGGAAAAAAAAGACTAAACAAAACTGAAGAATAATAAGAAAAACATCAAAACCACTCTGAATCATGGATTTGCTTTGGAAGGATGGTAAGGGTGGGATAGAGAAAGAATCCTGTGAGATATGAATTACAGATTTATTTTAGCTGGTTAGCATTGAAACTCAAAAAAAAGTTTTGTTCAGTAAACCTGATAATATCTTAAATTTGTTATTCAAAAATATAGATGGTCCTTTCTTCGTACTGAATCTCTAGATTTGTGCTGTATGAAAGAGGGAAATGATTGTAGACAAGCAAAATCACAGCTAAGGTTTATTGTGTTTTGTTTTTTTTTTTTTAACTCTTGTAAGGAAGTTCTGTTTTACATTTAGAGGGCTATTTAAATTACCTTGCAGTTTTGGTGCGTATTCTTCTGGAGCTTCGTACTGTTTTTGTCAGTTTAATGGTGACAAAACCACCTGCATATAGGTTTTGTTAGGTTTTCCCCCTAATAAAAGCACATCTGGTTCCCGTGTGGAATTATGGCTATATTTTTATCGTGTCCACTTTTTTTTACTGCTTGATTCAACTTCTGATCTCATTCTTCACTCCATTTTACCTTGTGCATCACCTCTACAGAATTTAATAGGCTATTGGTTAGAGTTTCTCCACTGGGTTTTGAGTTGAAAGGCTGCCTTAGTTATTCACCATTGCACCTTAAAAACCTAGAAACACTGTTTTGATAATTAAAGGTGTTTACTAAATAAATGGATAAATTTTGCATTCAGGCTATATGCTATATGTTACAAAATTTTAAAGAATTGTATCTTTCGGGAATATAGGTGCTTATAATTATTGTTAATAATTAATACAAAGTAAAATATTTTGGGGCATAAGAGTGAATGGTTTCTCAAGTTTTGTTACAAAGAAATGTATTTGGCCAAGTCAATTCCCATGAACCTTTAAGTCCCTAAAATTCTGTTTCTACACTTTTGTGTTTTAGGAATAAGATTTCAGTTTTCAAACAATTCATAGCCTATTCAAGAATTAGGAAGGCCTAAAGTATAAAAAGAATGATCCTTACTTCGGAAAAATTGCATGACTTGAAGGAGCACAAATTAATTGCCAATAATTCTTAACAAAGAGGGGAATTTAGGGCCATAAATAATTGTTTTGCTTTGGGTGAAAAATAAGTTTAGGAAGATACAGAAAATATGAAAAATATGTGTTCTATTATATACCTACTAATGAGGAAAGAAAGATGAAACACTCAATGTTGAAACGTCATTTATTTTGTTGAGTAACCATTAATATCTAGTAGGGCTTAAAAGGAAATAGTGCCAATTTTAAACCCAAGTGGATGTGTGTGGAGGTTAGAAGAGGGAGGGAAAGGCCAAGAATATATGTTATAACAACAGTGTGTTCTTTGGATCCAATTATTCTTATCTGTTGTTAACAAAAGCTTTCTGTAATAGCCTTTCCTACTTTTCCCCCTCCTATTTTAAGATACTTAGTATAATAGTTTGGGGCAGGCAAATTTGATTTGATCTTATTGTTAATATTTCTTGAGGAAACTGACTACATAGAATACTCTATTTGGCAGTAATTATTCCTAAGAGAGATTGATCTGTGTTTACAGAAATATTGGTTTTCCGGAGAAGTACAACAGAAGGAGATTGTGTTAGAAGAGATTGCATTCCCTCAGCATTAGGAATACAGAAATTTATATCCTAGGTAGACCTTGCAGAATGGCAAAATCTATTCAGATGTTTGTACCTATTCAGTGGATGATTGCAAAAAACAGTTCATAGTTTTAAGCTTTTCTGCCATTGTCTCTAAATCTTTATTCCTCTTTAGACAAGACCTAGTTGTGAATTTGAGTCTTTTTGTTTTTACTGAACAGTTGGTAATGGTGAGAATTGATTTTAAAATAGATTTTAGTTAAACAAATGTTTAAACTATTTTTAGATTAATGGATAGGTTATAATCAGCAGTAAATATTGAATAAAACCAGAAGCGTAAAGCTGTGTCCTAATTGTTGTTTTCTAATGTTTCACATAGTTGATCAAGTGAATTAATATTTTGGCTACTCCTGGTCTAAAGCTGCATTTTTCAAATTCTAAAATATTAAGACTTTTATTTATAGTTTGTAGCTGTTTGTTTCCTGGGGGATGAATAAACAAATTTAATAAGCAAATATGATAAGTATAATTATTTGGACCAATAACCATTAGCCTATTTTTTCTTTAAGTTTTTGAGTTGTTTGCATGTTTAGTAGATTTTAGTCTTTGGAAGGTTTGAATGGATTATATACAGGATACATATTCAGATCCATTCACAAAAAACATCTACTAGAGTTTTGTTGCATTGGTAAAGGAACATAGGACTAAGCTGGCGTCCAGTATTAATGTCATCTGTCACATAAAATGCTTAATTCTCTAGGCATATGAATCGACTCAGTTATTACTTGCAGATAGTCTTGCAGAGTGCTACCCTAGTCTACTTTTAACTTTGAAAAAAGACTACCAAGACAGACTTAAGAGTTGGAATGTATGTATTTGCAGTTTTCTTAATGTTTTAACAACAACAACAAAAGGAATGACTTAGGTCTGATTCCACTTTATTTTTGAGGAAACACCACATTTGGAAAAAAATATATTTATAGAACAGATGGGTTAGGTGGTGTTTCTCAGAATGGAGTCCATGGTCCATTGCATCATATTCACTTAGGTGCTTTATAAAAGTATAGGTGCCGGGCTTCCCTGGTGGTGCAGTGGTTGAGAGTCCGCCTGCCGATGCAGGGGACACAGGTTCGTGCCCCGGTCCGGGAGGATCCCACATGCCACGGAGCTGCTGGGCCCGTGAGCCATGGCCGCTGAGCCTGCGCGTCTGGAGCCTGTGCTCCGCAATGGGAGAGGCCGCAGCAGTGAGAGGCCCGCGTACCGCAAAAAAAAAAAAAAAAAGTATAGGTGCCTATACCTCAATTTCAGACGTACTATCAATGTAACAGATTCTGTAGGTGAGGCTGAGAATCTTCATTGGAAATGAGTATCACATGTGATTTTTATGTAAGTGAAAGTTTGCAAATCACTTAGGTTAGGGATTGAAGCTACTTGGACCTTCCAAGTTGGTTTTGAATACATTGATAAAATAAATGGAGAGGGCTTCCCTGGTGGCGCAGTGGTTGAGAGTCCGCCTGCCGATGCAGGGGACACGGTTTTGTTCCCCGGTCCGGGAAGGCCCCACATGCCGCGGAGCAGCTGGGCCCGTGGGCCATGGCCGCTGAGCCTGCGTGTCCGGAGCCTGGGCTTCGCAACGGGAGAGGCCACAACAGTGAGAGGCCCGTGTACCGCAAAAAAAAATAATAATAATAATAAATAAATAAATAAATGGAGAAAAACATTGCAGATTATTTGAGGATGGTTAGGCCTTTGATAGTATTTTTACTGATTTTTCTCTCCCTACTATATTTAGTCACTCATTATCCTTAATAGTGGAAAGTACTCATTACAAAACTAGTTTTGAGACTCTTCTCTGCTTGTTCTGTTGCAAAAACCAGCAAAAATCTTGGTCAAAAAGCTAATATAGGTTTACATCCTTTAATTTACTGCATTCCTCCCTGCATACTTTTGATGTTTATCACTTGGTTTAAATTTTCACTGACCTCTAGTTTAACTTAATTTCCATATGACCTCCAGCATAACACCCTCCCCCATTTACCACAAAAATAGCTGTTTGGAGAAAGAGAGGTACACTTTTTTTCCTGTCCAGGTTTTACTTCCCTTGTGGAAATGGAAAGAAGAAATTAAATTAGATTATAAATTATCTAATCATTAATATAATAGTGTCTGTCACTTCTCCACACCACACGCCATTAACAACCACCTGATATAAATTAAGCTATCGTATAGAAAGAAGGTGGTTTGCAGCTTAACTCGGTTTCCCAGAGGCTACATGACATATCCACAGTTATACGAAAAGGCTATTAAAAATGTTGCTCCCTTTTCCAACTACATAATTGTAGTTTTGTGGTCTTATACTTCATCAAAAACAATATATTGCAAAAGGTTGAAAGCAGAAGCAGATGTCTTCTATTCAGCCAGACATTAAAGAGATCAGAAAAATGTAAAACAGCGCCATTTTTCACTATTTTTTTTTAAATTTTGGAAAATATTTTAAAATAGAAGTTTATTTTAAATGAATTAACACATTAAAATTTTTACAGTTTTAATTTTTAGTACGATAATGTTGATTTAACCCCCACATTTAAAAAAAAGTCTGGTTCCTCATTTTTAAGAGTGCAAAGTGATTCTTTATAAGAAGTTTGAGAACTGTTGAAATAGTGCAGGGAGCCTGTGAGACAATGTCATAAGTTCTATTTCTGAGTTAGCTTCACAAAACAAAAGGTTAAATATAGAAAGTAAAAAGACAACCAGCTGAATGGGAGAAAATTTTTGTATATCGTATATCCAATAAGGGACCAGTATATAATATGTAAAGGACTCTTGCAGTGCAATAACAAAAAAGAATTAAAAATGGCAAGCAATCTGAAAAGACCCTTCTCTAAATATATACGAAAGCCAATAAGAACATGAAAAGTGCTGAACTTCATTAGCCACCAGGGAAATAAAGATCAAAACCACAATGAGTTACCACTTTACCTTCTCGGATGGTAATACTCATCAAAAAGATGGATAATAACCAGTGTTGGTGGGGATGTAGAGAAATTGGAGCCCTCACACTGCTGGGACTGTAAAATGGTTCAATTGCTTTGGAAAACAGTCTGGCAGTTCTTCAAAATGTTATGCAGAGGTTTGCTTTTTGACCTAGCAATTTCACTTCTAGGTATATACCTAAGTAAAAAGAAAACACAAAACGAATTCCACTCAAAAACTGGAAAAAATCCAAATGTCCATCAGCTGATTAATAATAAAATGTGGGATATCCATGCAATGGAATACTTAGCAATAGAAAGGAAAGTACTGATATATGATAAACATGAACCTTGCAAACATGCAAAGTGAAAGTCAGAAACAAAACACATTGCATGATATCATTTACATGAAATACCTGCACATCTATAGAAACAAAGTAGATTGGTGGTTGCCTAGGGCTAGGGGGATTGGGAAATGGGATTGCCTGTTAATGGGTACCGGTTTTTATTTAGGGTGATAAAAATGTTTTAAAATTTATTATGATGGTGAATATACTAAATTTAAGCCATTGAATCTTACACTTTAAGTGGGTGTATTGTATGGAATGTGATTATGTCTCAATAAAGCCATTATTAAAAATGAAAAAGGTCAAACATGTATAATGTATCCTATCTCCATACTTTAAGCCAGTTGTACACGGGTTATTATTCACATAGAAAAGTTTATATTTTAGCAGTACACTACGACTAGAAAAACAGTTCATAGAACAGGTACTGGAGGTAGTTCCCCAGCAACATTTTCGCCTTATACAAAAAAAAGTCCGTCGTCTACTTCACAATTTTTTCTGATTTTTGTACCCATTTGAAATAGTATATGTTGGTGTGTATGTGTATACTCCTTACAGTTGTGTTATTTTTCTGGTTTTTAAAATTGTGCAAATCAAAGAAGTTCCCACTGCCCTACTAGTATCATTAAATGTGCATGCCTTGGGAACTGAACTAGTCCAGCTTTTGTTTTGCTCATTTGATTTGGGGCCCATCCTACTCCCCATTATCATCCCCCTGAAGAATGATAATGGGATTACAGATATTCCAAAGACAAAAGCTGGATTTTGATAGAGTTTCTTTATAGTAATGTTTTTGGGACATGTAAGCATGAGACGGCTCTTCTTTTGCTATAACTAAGGAGAGTTCTGACCTCATTCCATTACAAATGGGCACTGGAAACTTGCAACAAGTTTTCTTAAAGTGACCTATTTCTCTGATCTGGCAACAGATTCAGGAAATAATATTACAAGTCCATTCCTTATGGAGGCTCAGTCTTCTTGTGGATACTAGAAAACTGTTCAATTTTCATTTGCTTTACAGCAGTGTGGTAACCAGGCCACAAAACAAAAATGTTACGCTCTTGGTTACCCAATTGGCTCATAGCTGTGGTGATGAACGACTTTTTATTGTGAGAATTAAATATGGCCTTTAACCACCAGAGGATACTCTTGGCCATTTTGGTTACCTTCTGTTGTTAATTAATTCAGTTGATTGAGAATTATCTAAATAGATTGTTTTATGAACATTTAATTACATCCTTGTCCAGAGGAAAACATTTAGGGTTATAAGAGATTCTGCGAAGAGCTGAGCCATAGTTCTGCTGGATTCTAACTGGACTTCGGGCAGATTCATGTAAAATTAAGTTATATTTTTTATTATGAAATGGGGTTATCAGTTGATTAACCAAGAGTGACAATGCCTAACATAGTAGATGCTCAATAGATGTTTTTATTATATCTGATCCAACATCCTTTCCATGGGGTTCTTGGGTCCCTGGTAACCTCTTCCCCCAGGTGTCTGTGGATAGAATTTTAGGGGTTCTCTGAACTTGAATGGGCAAAATAAAACTTTTCACTAATCTGTAACTGAAATTGAGCCTTTCCTTCTATTACGAATGTAGGCAAGAAACCACACTAGTAGCGTTAGCAATAGCTGTGTGACTGGGACAGATGTATTCAAAGTACTGTTGGCACTCATCACTAGACTCGCCACTAGATTTTGTTGTGTTAAGTATTTATTACAATATAAACTTTGTTTAAAAATATTTTGATAATTACATTTCACTATAATTGGTTTCCTTTGAAATCCTGCATAGTTTATTTTGTGTATTTAAGAACATTATCCCTAGAAAGGCCATAGGCTTCTCTAGATTGCAGGAAGTTTCAGCAGCCACACAAAAAAAGTTTGGAATCCCTAGAGAGCCATAATTTTCAACTGAGGCTGCACATTAGAACCTCCTGGAGAGTTTTTTTTTTGAGCATCTTTTTAAATTCCCTTTACCCCAGGTGATTCTGATGTGCTGCCAGGGTTGAGAATCACTAAGTGAATGGCTTGTTTTATTTTGTAAGGAGACATTTATACTTGCTGCAATTATGCTGGTCAGATATTAGATGCTATCTTCTGCGTTTCTCTGTTCTTTTGCAGATTATGGCATACATTATCTAATTTTGGTAGGTTAATTTTCAGCAAGGGGATTTGAGTGATTTGGCCTCCCACCAGACTGCTTTGAAACACTAATTGTTAGCATTGATTAATTTAGCTGGTTTTTAATTCCTGATTTAAAGTTCCTGTATCACATTTACTTCTTATTTTACCGTTAACATATAGTTGATATCTTACGAATCCTAGTTTACTTTAAAGTATTTTTAAAGTTTGTCAAGAAGTAAACCGTTTGAAAGAAATCTTTATTTTGTTGTATCCCAAGTGCCCATTCAGCAATGTCTGGCACACACTAGGCACTGAACAAATATTTCTCAGGTGAACAGTAAAAATTCAAACAGCAGAACAGTATACAGTGTGTGAAGTACGCTTGTATGTGGTGTGTGTGTCTCCCCATCCACTCCTATTTTTTTAACCAGCTATTATGGAGATTGTTCGATGTTGCTGTTAATAGAGCTGTATTGCTTTGTTCCTTTTAGTGACTACAGATTCCATAATTTATTTAGCCAGTTCTTTTACACATGATTATTTAAATTATTCCTAGTCTTACACAACAACAAACAGCCACATAGCTGATTACTCTCCTGTGTACATCTTTGTGTACGTGTAGAGTAGGGTAAGTTGTCAGAACTGGAATTCAGGGTCAGATATTCATGTTAAATTTTGGTCAGTATTACCGCTTGTTCCTGCCGACAATTCGAGAATGTCTGTTTCTATTGATATATATCCTTGCCAGTGCAATGTTAATTATAAAACACCTTTGTGGGTGCTTAAAACTTAACCTTCCAATGCAGGGGGTGCAGGTTCAATCCCTGGTCAGGGTGCTGAGGTCCCACATGCATGGCCCAAAAACCAAAACATAAAAAAGAAGCAATATTGTAACAAATTCAATAAAGACTTTAAAAATGGTCCACATATGAAATGAGTAGCATTGACATATATACACTACCAAATGTAAAATAGATAGCTAGTGGGAAGCAGCTGCATTGCACGTGGAGATCAGCTCAGCGCTTTGTGACCACCTAGAGGGATGGGATAGGGAGGGTGGGAGAGAGACGCAAGAGGGAGGGGATATGGGGATATATGTATACATATAGCTGATTATACAGCAGAAACTAACACAACATTGTAAAGCAATTATACTCCAGTAAAGATGTTAAAATAGTCCACATCAAAAAAAAAAAACAGAAACACCCTTGATCCCTATCTTGTGGCTTACATTTGTATTGCTTTCGAGTGTTTAAAGTTCATTGTTCTTTTTCTATGAACTGTTCGAATACTTTGCCCATTTTCTCTCTGAGTTTCTGATCTTTTAGTGACTGGACTTTATATTAATAAATTTAATACTTTGCCATGTGTGTTGAGGGTATTTTTTAAGTTCGTCTTTTCACTGTCATTGTGATACTTTTCCCATGCACAAATGTAAATAAACTTTATGAATTAAGTTTACTCTTTTCAGAGGCTTTTAAAGAGCCTTCCTGGGCAAAGATACATTTCACTATATTTTCCAGTGGTTCTTGTGTTTTTGTTTTTAATGTTTAAATCTTGATCTATCTGAAATTAATTTGGTAGAAAGGGTAAAATAGGAATTCAACTTTATTTTGATAGATACAGTTATTCTAGCACCATGCATTGAATAACCCAACATTACGATTTGAAATGCCACCTTTATTATTTGCTGATTTTCCATATATCCTCTTTTTGAACCATCCTGATCTGGTGATTTATCACCATTGCAGTACTCTTTATTTGTCATTTTATGTTCTAATATGTGGGTGGGACCAGTGGTCCTCCTTTATTAAACTTTTCCAGTTTTAGTTTCTAAACTAAAGTAGTTTAAGCAAGCTACTTACAAAGCTCTTGTGTATTAGTTGAATATCCTAATTTTGATACAAAATTATATTATTCTTTTAAAACATGGTTTTCTTTCTAAATAAATGTATACTTATCAGTGGTGGAAACTGATTTATTCCAAAGAAAAGTATACTTCTTCCAGGTAATTTTTTTCCCCTAGACACATGACTTGAAAATTTTTTTCCCAACTGCTATTTTGACAGAATTGCTTGGTGAAATATTAATTGCCACTAAGGGAAAAAAGAAAGAAAAAGAAAGGTATTAGGGGCAATGGTTCCCTCTCTATCCCCTCTTGAATGTTACTGATATTTATTGCCATACTGTGGATTTCAAGAAGTCCTACAAAAAAGGTAAAACAAACAAAAAAAAAAAGGTAAAACCAAACTTAGTACAGATTAACATTTATCTAAATTTTTTGAGTATCACTTTCTTTTTGTGGCACACAGTAGTATTCTGAACAACAATTTGAGAAGTAATACTTGTATTTATGCCTCAGGTCCTAGCTTCTCTTTTAGGTATTAATTTTTTAAAATTATATTTCTATAAGAAAAATAAAACTACCTTATTAAAGAGTTTAGAAAATATTAAAAGGGGGGGGGAGTCACCTGTACTTCTACCACCTATCGCCCAGACATGACTACTAAATATTCTAGTACAATCTTTTCAATCTGTTTTATTGTGGATTTCTTTTATAGTTTTCATTATGCTGTATATACACTTTGTAAATCATGCTTTTAAAACTTTCATATCAAAAATAAAATTTCCGTGTTATTTCATGCATTTTCTTTGTGGTTCAGGATGAATTCTGTATAGCAGTGTTTCTCAGTGTTTCTCAGTTGGTCCAGGGACCCTGTGGGTTCCCAAGACTTTCAGAGGACCTGTGAGTTCATACTGTTTCATAATAGATTTAAGACATTATTTGCGTTTTTCACTGTTAATCTCATGAGTCTACAGTGGAATTTTTACATGAGTTGATATTGCAGAAGGTTGAATGCAGAAGCAGATAGGAAAATCCAGCTGTATTTTGAAGTCTGACATTATATAGATTTGCAAATATATGTAACATAATCTCACTGAATTTTTAAAGTTATTTTTCATTAAAATGTTATGTTAACATGTAAATAATTTTATTATTTGTACACGAATAAATATCTAACATTTTTCTCAGTTTTCATTTCTAATATGGTAAATCCTGAAATAACCCACATGAACAAAAGCTCTTTGGTATACTCAAGGGTATAAATAAAAGGGGTCCTGAGACTACAAAGTTTGAGAACTGCTGCTCTATATTATTTCATGTAAAAGATGGGTTTATTTAAGTTTTTAAAATGTTTTTTAAAAGTATGTGTTCACCTGATTTTGTTATTATGCAAGAGATTTATGATAAGATAGTATATATAGATTATAGGAAACACAGGCCTCTTTTATAAGAGGACATTTTTATGCTTTGTACTGTGAGACTGCATCTGGGGGCTGATATGTTGTGCTTGAATTAAATTAGGCCTGAGATTTTTAAAACAGTAACTTCAGTTCATTGTTTTTTTTTCTCCCTAGGCAGCTGAGTATGTCCCAGAGAAAGTGAAGAAAGCCGAAAAGAAATTAGAAGAGAATCCCTATGACCTTGACGCTTGGAGCATTCTCATTCGAGAGGCACAGGTTTAGTGATATAGGATTACATTTCCTTCTCTATGGGTCCAATCACACTACTTGGTTCTGCAGTAAATAATACATTTATAATCCTAACATTGTAAATGCTGTTTATTGGTTTTCAATTTTAGAATCAACCTATAGACAAAGCACGGAAGACTTATGAACGCCTTGTTGCCCAGTTCCCCAGTTCTGGCAGATTCTGGAAACTGTACATTGAAGCAGAGGTTAATATTTTATTTTATTTTTTCTTATATAGCTTTTGATGGGAATTGCAACATACACTATAGTGATAGAAAACAAATTAGGAACATAGATAGCACAACTAGGACAAGGAGGATTTAAAATGTCTCTTGCCTTTATTTTGTAAAATAGGTATGAAGGAGTAATTAAAATGAATTTTTGAAATTTCGGTCTTTACAAGCTGATGATTGTTGCATTTTGGAGTTGCAACAACATTAAAACAGTTTCAATGGTATTGGAGTGCTTTAGCCTTTTATTTACTTGTCATGTGTCAATTTATTGCCTCCTGTGTCATTTATTTAGAACTCATTTTTCTTTTTATTCCTATTTACAAACTAATATGAACGGTATTATAAGAAAATACAGAAATGTTAACTTAGTTTCATAGGGTATTTTGAGTGTCTCTGGTTAAATGAAACCTTTAGGTGAAAAATTATTTTCGATTTTAATTTTGTGAAAATGCATGGTTTGTCAATAAATGTAAGCACTTCAATAATTTAAAAAAAGTTTTTCTATAGGATAAAGTTTACATTATACAGGAATAAGCTAATATGAACTCAAACCTATGTAATCATAATTTACCCAATGATACTTTTTGTTTTTTTTCTTTCTAACTCTCTTGAAATTTGAAGTCAGGCATGTTTATTTTAAAGAGTAAAGGCCCCATTCTTGGTTATGATTAGAAGGGAAATGTTCATTTTTGAAGACCGGAATTAGCAATCCAGATGATAATAAAGTGTGAATGTATCGATAACAGTTGGCACCAAGTAGTCATTTTTCAGGTGATATATTAATGAGATGTAAGGGGTAAGATGGGAATAGTTGATATCCACATTAAGCTGAAAATGATATCCATTTCTTTTTATGACTTAAGAAGTATTCTTATTTGAGTATTAATTTTGTAATATAAATTCTCAACATAATCAAGTACACTGCAGCCTCGTCATAACATATTCCACAGTAGCTGAAATTTGATAACATGTGGGTCTGTTTTGGACCTATCAAAGGGCTTTAGTCATCAGCAGTACTGACTTCAACACAACACAGTGTCACCTGTGATGTGTCCCTCAGAAATGGACCCAACCAATAGCAGATTTAAATTGAGGCTACAGTGTACTCACTGTATTTGTGCTGTAGTTTATATTGTATTACTTTGGGAGGCGGGGAATTACTGGACAATAGCAGGAACATTGTGTGTGTGTTAAATTTTTTCTGTGTGGTTGTGTATGTGGTATGTGTGTTTGTGTGTTTGTATGTGTGAGAGAGATTGTACCTTATGTGGAGTCTGGTTGTGGTTTTGGACCAAGAGCATATCCTTAAGGTTTTATCACTTATCTTTTGGGACCATTTCCTTCCTTTAGTATATCTAATCATCAGAGTAGACTGTCATGGAATTCACCAGGTGAGTGAATAGGCCTGTCTGAAGTGTGCTGAAGCCAGGATCACCTGTACTTGGTCTTCATTCCAGTTTGACTTTACATATTAGCTTATATGCAGGCTCATCAGAAATTAACATAATTGGTACATGATAGTTTTTGTATAATGAAGTGTTACGTTCTGAGTTTTAGAAGTTTCTTTCAGTTTCTCAAATATTCAGGTATTATTCATGCATTTTATTATAGCATAAGTGAAACTGAAATTGGCTGTTAGATACCGCATTCTGTAAGTATAAGCACAGTGAGTCTGTTTCTCCCATTTCCTAGCTAAAAATACAAACTGCATTCTAAAAAAAAATTCTGAGACCAGATGTTATTCCAGAGGGCTGAAAGTTGTCTAAATAACAGGCTCATTTCATGTAATATTTCAGAGCTGTTAGCAGTTGCCTGATTGATTTAGTTGGTAATGTTTGCAGTTTCACACGCATACACACACAAATATGAATGTATGTATAAAACACCTTTTGAGAAAAAAATGGTAAAGAATATATATGTGTGTTTTATAAATTTTATATTTCTGGTTTAGGAATTAAGATGTTAAATTGAATGCAAATTTTAAAAATGCATATCCTGAGCTATGTTTTCCTCTTTCTTAATTTGCTCTTTATTTTCACAATTGTACTTTGTTTAGCCTGTGAGGGGCTAAAGTTTTCTTTGGCCGTATCACCCAATGTGGCCTTTAATATTTCTGGAGAAGACATATATTTATAATACATTAAAATCTGAAGTAATAATAAGAATGTCTTTAAAGATAATACTAACAGTGTTTACATAACATCCTGTATGCACTCTCAAGAAAATAAAGTTTTGTTAATACATTTGTTGTAACTCAGTACTTCATGGTGGGAAAATTGTTTATGTTCAGTTAAACCAGTGTGTGTGAGTCCAAATACATTTAGTTCCTTTCTAATAGAAAATACATACATCTTTAAAAATGAGATAATTTGCTTCCCCAGAGAAATTTCTTGTAAATCCTACTTATGAACAAAGTGGCAAAGGAAGGGGGTGTGTTTTAGGGGTTTGGGGAGTAGGGGGGTTACTTTTAAACTTGAAACATCAATTGCAAATGGGAGCATATTATAAATAATTTTTAGTAAAGAAGTTAATGACACCAGTCTGATATTTTTAATATTTGCCAGTATATCACCTTTTCTCATTTCTGAGCATTTAGCAATACTACTTGCTAAAAAGCTACTTGTGTAAAATTTGAACTTTAAAATGTCATCCTTAATTCATTACCCACTTTTATTTTTGTTGCTTATTGGAGGTAAAATTCCCTTAGGACCAACGTCTATATATTTATAACACATACATAATTTCACAATTAAGCCAAATTACTTTAATGTTGTATATATTATATAGGAGATCACATTTTGCCTCAACTGCTTGAAATTCTTTGCTTTCTTCTTGAATTCCAAAATGTTACTAGCCATATCATAAGAGCAAACAATTGTATGGCTCTTCTTAAAGTGATGCAGTATAGAGTCTAAATTGTTATGATATGAAAATAGTTTTGCTGCTGCTTGGTTTTAGTAAAGGAAACATTTTAATACATCTCTAGTTCATATACAGAAGTCTTAAATATATTTTAGAGTTTAAGAAATGGGAGTTTTTAAACACTAGAGTTAAGTGAAATACCCCTTTAGAGCCTAAGTGCTCTTTAAAGAACCCCTTTTTAGAGTGGTCAGAAGGGTCACTAAATATTAGCAAATTGAGAAAATTTATAGTTTTGCTACATTTTTTAAGTTGCCTTTCCCCTTTTGGTTTCTGTAGCTCTTCATGTAGCTAGGTAATCAATGTGACAGCATACTGTAAGCTACAAATAACTTAGTGTTAGAAGTAAGTTGTTTTGAATTGGGCCACATTCATAAGAAATTTTCTTATGAAAGGATGATTTTTTTTTTATTGTTAGCCGAAGGAGAAATGAAGAAGGTAATGCTACTGGTAATAGCAACAATGTATCTTGCTGTCTGTGAAAGCTGTAATTCTTTAATAAAAGTATGTAGAGAATTGATTGCCTTTTATTAAAAACTTTTTAATGTGAATCCTTTTCTTATAAATACTGGGTTGTGACGTACATATTTCAGTTTTTCAAAATAATCTTTCTACTTGGGAAAAATGACTTTTAAAAATACCTTTCTTCTTGGAAAATCGAAGTGAACTCAGGATGGAACATGGGTGACCTAAATTGAAATAAACTTCTCCACTGTCAATACTGTTTTAATTCCTCTAAGTAACAGTTTAAACTACTGTATTATGTTTTGTATATATTGAGCAATGTGATTTTTAAATGCAGGAAAAAATTTTAATTATATAGATTTCTTTTTTATACTTCAGCTTGCAATCTTTTTTTTAAAAAATCTGTACTCTTTTCTTATAGATCTGCTCTTTTCCTGTTTGTAATAAATGTTGGTCCATGTCTGTGTGATTATTCAGATTTTTCTCTAAAATGCAATATGCTTTTTAATCTGTAGTTTCTTAAATGCATGTATAAATGTAGTGTAGGGGTATAAAAGAAAACAAATTTTGCAAACACTGAAGTGAGTGATCAAATATCTGAAAGTGATATGGATAATTACATACTATTTTTAAAACAAAGGAAATATTTCCATCTACTGTTTTAAGTAGTAAACTTCTATTTTAGGTCTTACTGAAATATCTAATCCCATTCATTTTCCCTTCCATTATTGTAGCACAGATGTTTAGGTTTTTGTCACTTCCACTAACATGATCTGTACATTTTTTTCCTTGGAGCCTTTTCTTTTCACCCCAGGCTTTGCAAAATAAAACTATTTGCAAAAAGACATAGATAATTCAGATAACAAAATTTCTCTTTAAAAAAAAATCTTGTTTTTTTATTCTTTATGTCTTCTAGGTAATTTATGTGAAGTGTAGCCCTTTATTTTCAGGCAAAATCTTGTACTAATCAACCTGATCATTTTTATATTTCTTTATAAAACAAATTTATAATCATTGAGTCACTTAATAAGAATATTGGGAAAAAAGGTTCATTTTTTCCCCCTCTTCAAAAACTCTTAAAATTTTTAGCCAGGCTTTTTTATATTCTGTTTTTGTGTATCTAATAAGAGTTATGGTATATTCTGAAAATCTGGAAAAGCCATCTCTAACCAGATTTTTTTAAGTGTATACATTCCAAAATTTGTTGTGAAACATAAAGAGCTATTTTTATCATGCAGTTTGAGGTTTCCCTGTGGGTAGTAGCTTAGCCTAAATTTCTTGGGCATTTATGGAATAACATAGTAATATACAATACCAAGTAATTAGTGTTTTAAATTACCGGGGGTTGTAGTCAGTAAGGGCTTGGGGGATTAATCTGCTATACAACCCCCTCGACATCCCAAGCGATACTCATTAAAGGTAGGCTCCAACATGTGGCATCCATGAATAAACACAAACTCCCCTAAGCCTTTTATACTACTGTGGAGTTAGAAACCTCCATATTTGGAAACAGAACTAACCCTAACATGAAAAGCCTTTTTTAGGGTGCTCTGTGGTTTTGGTTCCAACTTTGAGCATAAGGGAACCTGGTGGCAATTAATTGACTTTCTCTTAAAAGACAAAAAGGCCTCATAAAGGCTCAAGCGTTTTCTAACGGGTTAGTGTGTGCTTTCAACTTGCAAACAGCTGTTCCTTTTAAATGAAATGAGTCTGGCGCAAGGCATTTCCAAGAAATGAAGATGTCTGAAATAATACTAGTGATGTCTATGAAAAGCTGCACTTCTAAATGTGGACAAGAATGCATTTATTTGCTTGTAAATAACTTCCTTTTTAAACTTTAACTTTTATTACTAAACATTTTTACTCTTAGCAACTTTGGAGCAGAAAACAAGTAGTCGGTTAGTATAATGGCATAATAAATTCTGTATAAAATTTTCCCCCACGTATTCAGAATCTGCAGCAAATTCAACAAAATGGTGAATGTTTGCTTTGAATACAACCTGTTGAGAAACTAACCGGCTTTTCTAAAGCTCAGGAAAGCATAACCTGGGGTAAGTTTTACCATTTTGTATGCTAGGAAACCTCCAAAGAAAAATTTTCTGTTTGGAAATGTTAAGTGATAGTTCTGAAAACAGAGTCTGATGTCAAGGACAGTACTGAAATGTTGTTTTGGAATAATTACTTTGAAATGTAAAAAGGTCCAAAGATAAAGTCCCAAAGCTATTCTTAATCTTCCTAATACTTTTTTATTCATGTTACAGAACATGTTCAGTTACAACCTTTTTTTTAAAATACAAAGTTTTAGCTCTAGCATATATAGATAACATTATTATAAGTCTTTGTCTAAAGATTCCTGTATATGGGAAACGGTCTTTTTTTTTTTCTCTTTCAGTTTATTGAGATACAGTTGACATGCAGCATAAGTTTAAGATGTACAACATAATGATTTGATATATGTATGTATTGCGAAATGATTACCACAGGGTTTAGTTAACGTCCATTACCTCACATAATAACAAGGGAAATGGTCTTATATATATATATATTTTTTTTACATCTTTATTGGAGTATAATTGCTTTACAATGGTGTGTTAGTTTCTGCTTTATAACAAAGTGAATCAGTTATACATATACATATGTTCCCGTATCTCTTCCCTCTTGCGTCTCCCTCCCTCCCAACCTCCCTATCCCACCCCTCCAGGCAGTCACAAAGCCCGAGCTGATCTCCCTGTGCTATGCGGCTGCTTCCCACTGGCTTACACATGCATAAAACGGGGCTAAGCTAATTCATCTTTAAGCTCTAAATTTGATTTAAACCTAGTAGCCATTTTGACTTTAAATATGTAATACATACATAGCCATAGTCTGTTGAATTAAAAAAATTTCAAGAAAACCATCATCATGAAATAGCACTCTTTTTTTCTTCAAATTGAATACAGAAATTGTCATCAATATAAGACAAACGTTACAGAAATCGTCATCAATATAAGACAAACGTTACAGAAATTGTCATCAGTATAAGACAAACGTTACAGAAATTGTCATCAGTATAAGACAAACATAAAATGGTCTTATATTGACTATGGCTATGTATGTATTACATATTTAAAGCCAAAATGGATATTAGGTTTAAATCAAATTTAGAGCTGAAAGATGAATTAGCTTAGCCCCCTGTTTTATGCATGTGTAAAATAAGTCAAGAGATTGTTATCCCTTAGAGCCAAAGTTTGCAAATAACATAACTTTAGGATCACCTGGGAAGCTTTTAAAACATTCAGGCTTTGTAATTATTATTCCTGCATTGCTGACTCAATCTCCAAAGGATGGACATGTGGGATCTGTTATTTTTAGGTGTTTCTGGTAGCCAGTTTTGGTAATTGAGGCTTTCTTTAGAGGGCAATAATTGAATCTTATTGCCATGAGTATATTTCATACCTGGCAGAATACTCCCTATACTTGTCGGGAGTATAAAGTGATTGTTCTTTTGACTATACCATGTTGTGGTTTATCAATCAGTATATAGTCAATCAAGAAGTAATCTTTAGAGGTATCTACAATTTGCTTGGTAGTATTCTTGACAGTGTGGTAACTATTAAATCTGCAGTCAGGTTTAGGGTTGCGTTATTGAACTTGGTCAGTTTTATTTTATTTTTTTGAACTTAATTTTATTCCTGGGTTTGAAGCCTGATTTTCTAACTCCATAAACTTTTTATTTTAAACACAATATAATCACCTACGTCCCAAATTCTAAGAATCAACTTGTAAGGGAGCCTCATGTGTTAAGAGAGGGCCACTTAAGCTGTGGCTTAAAAGGAATACTGCAGGGACTCCCTGGCGGGATCCAATGGTTAAAGCTCCCTGCTTCCACTGCAGGGGGCACGGGTTTGATCCCTGGAGGTTCGATCCCTGGTCTGGGAACTAGGATCCCACATGCCGTGCAGCATGGCCCCCCAAAAAATGATTACCGCAGCTTTTTTTGATAGCTGACTCTTACCCTTACTCCTGAGAATTTTTAAACATATGAATACCACATCTTCATATTTTCAGATTATTAGCTAACATCCATTCATTTAATTAGTACTTGAGTCTTTGTAATATAAAAGACTTTCTCATTCTTTTGGGGGATGAAAATGGATTGTTGTCACAGAGTACCATTCATTATTTCTAGCTATTCCTGTAGTTCAGTTTCGATTCATTTCTAAATTTTTCATTACACAGATGAGTGCGTTTAACTCATGTCCCTTTATTTAAAAAATTTTTTTTCCTTAGTGGCTTTTTTTTTTTGCGGTACACGGGCCTCTCACTGTTGTGGCCTTTCCCATTGTGGAGCACAGGCTCCGAACGCACAGGCTCAGCGGCCATGGCTCACGGGCCCAGCCGCTCCGTGGCATGTGGGATCTTCCCGGACCAGGGCACGAACCCGCATCCCCTGCATCGGCAGGCGGACTCTCAACCACTGCGCCACCACGGAAGCCCCCTTAGTGGCTTTTGATAGTTTTTAAATGAAATGTTATTTTTTAATGGTATTTTTAGTACTTCTAGCTAATGTCTATTCTCAAGAGAGTTGGCTCTTTCCAGCTATAACTGAGAATTTTGCCACCAATGATATTTATAAAAGTACTCAAGTAATATCCAAATTTCATAAAACTTAAATGTCAAAAATGACATTACCTTAACAGAGCAGCTGGTGAAAGTGTAGACTGTCATAGAAGAGCTTAAAAGTATTTGGGGAAGATTGCCAACAAAATAACTTTGTTTCCTGTATTGTCTATACATTTATTTTAATTCTTTGATCCACCATTTCCTTTGATTACCAGTTTTAACTATTGTGTAATAAGTGATTTTTTTAAGGTTTTGTGGTTCTATTAGAATGTTAATAGGTGAGAAAATGCTTAAAACATATTCATTATTTAATCATTCTTTTAGATTAAAGATTCAGATTATATGTCCATCACTTAACCTGATTGACCAGTTTTTCACATCTGACATAAACTTTATCAGTTCTGTTTTTCGTGAACCGTAGGGGATTGGGTTGCATACATCATGACATCAGTGTACTTGCTAATAACCAAGATATTCTCGTACGTAAAGAAACTTATGAAACCCAGGAAATTTTACATTAATAGAATTTTAATCTGCAGTCCGTTTTCTTCTTTAATTATTGATCTAATAATGCCCTTTAGAGCAGTTTTCTTTTAAATCAGAATCTAATCCAAGATCATTGTATATAGTTGTCATTCCTCTCCAGTCTCCTTGGATGTTGAACAGTTTCTCAGTCTTAAATTTGATATTTCCTCATTAGATTCAGGTTATATACAGTATAGCTGAAAAGCTACAAATGGTTGTGTGTCCTCTTCAGAGACACGTGACGTTCATTTACCACTTATTGATGATGTCAGTGTTGACCATTTTCTCCACTGTGTAGTTACTGTTTTTACTTTTGTAACTAATAAAATAGTGGGGAGATATTTTGAGACTCTGTAAAAATGCTGTTTCTCAACAACTGCCCACTCAATTTTTAATCTATTACGATTTTTGCCTGAATCAGTGATGTTTTTCTGACATTGTCTAGGGTTTTTCAGTGTATTTATTGTTGAATATAAATACGTACTTAAAGTTCAAGCTTATTTGTATTTGAAAACTCTTGTAAGGTACTAGCTTCTCCTTGCCCTCATTTTTTTTTCTTTTGAACAGCTTACTAATAGAGGATGATTTACAAGATTTTTTGTGCATTTTATGATTGTAGCAAGTTTTCCAAATATAAAATGATATATTCTGTCAGTAATGCTTTTAAATTCTCTCACAAATCATAAGGGGAAGATTAAAAAATTTGCTCCCCAACTCATACAGAAACTTAACTGGTTGTATATTTTCATAGCAGTCATTGTAGGCTATGGGAAATAAATATATTGATTTACTTAGTTGATCAAATGGCAAATTATTTCATGTAAGAATTAATACGTGTTTTAAAAGTCATGAGATCTTTGATTTTAAAACAGGTTAAAAAGTGAGTGAAAAAGATCATCTGGATAAATGTTTGTGTTTGAAAATGCTATATTTTTCAAGTACTTATTTAAATTCTCAGTTGTTTGAGGTACAAATTAGAAAGTTAACACTTCAAAGGAAATAATTTCTCTATCAGCAGTTAAAGGGTGCTTAAAGCATGGGAGTGGTATTTTCCCCAAAGTAAGCTGTTTGGTTGTGCATTTAAGTTTCCCAGAGTTCACAGAATAGTTGATGAGATTTACACTTAAAGAACAGACATTCCAAATTGAAAGAACTTATTTATATATGTGTCTGTGATTTAATATTTTATAGTTAGTTGGGGTAGTTATTTGCTGTGTGTCTCAATGGCACGGTCAGAATTCTCCCCATTATTACTAAGACAGTGGCCTGATAATTTTTGCTAGTGTGGAAGGGATGTTTAAATAATTGTTAATTTATTTAAAGAAATGCAAGGAATTTGTAAATTTTACTCTACAAAGGATAGTGTGGAGGAATAGCAATGACACAGAATTTGGAATCTGGTGACCTAGGATTTACTGCTTTTAGCTCTTCCATTGAATCAATGTGACCTTAGGGAAGCCATTAATTTTTCTCTCTTTTTTGCCTTCCCAATTTTTTATTATGAAAATTCTGAAACAAAAGTCAAAAGAATAATATAAGTATTACAGTAAATACCTATACACCTTCTTCCTTGATTCAATGCTATGTTTTGCCATACATGTTTATCTTTCTCTATACAAAGAATATTGTCCTACATAACCACAGTACCATTATCCCACTGAAAAGGAACAGTGTTCTAATATAATTTCATACCCAGCTCATGTTTATATTTTTCCAGCGGTCTCATATTCTTTCTAAAATGCCTTATTTCTCTGATGGATGAAATCACTTGTATTTTAACTTCTTATAATGGTCCTTCTGCTGCTGCCTTTTACTTAAATTTAACACAGAGATTTCATATTATTTCTCACTCTTGTTCCTTGCCCTTCCCAGTAGGAAAACTAATGTGAATTCAAGTGTTGTTTCCAATAATTTGTAAATTATGACATAAATGGAAACATCCCAGTATCGATTATAGACAAGAGCTGTCTTTATAACTATCCTGATATTAGAGAGTGGGGTGGGAATTTTTTATATTTTTATTACTAAGAGGCAACTTATTTTATTCTAAATTTAAATATATTTGCAGTGAGTTAAAAGTTTTGAGGATCTTACCCAAAATATGCATAGGATTGTACTTGTTCTTAGAAATAAGCAGGTGTTTTTCAATTATATCACATTTTAAGTGTAGATCTACAAAACTACTAAATTTCATGGAAAAAAATATTCTATGTGCACGTTATTTGAGGAAAAGAAGAGTGTGTGAGGATGATATTTTTGGAGGTGAAATATTTTCTAGAATACATTTTTAGAAATAAAGAGTGCATTAAAAAAATCCATTGTTGGGCTCCCCTGGTGGCGCAGTGGTTGAGAGTCCGCCTGCCGGTGCAGGGGACGCGGGTTCGTGCCCCGGTCCGGGAAGATCCCACATGCCACGGAGCGGCTAGGCCCGTGAGCCATGGCTGCTGAGCCTGCGCGTCCGGAGCCTGTGCTCCACAACAGGAGAGGCCCGCGTACCGGAAAAAAAAAAAAAAATCCATTGTTGATTTTCAGTTGTTATTGATAGTGATTTTTTTCTTTATTCTGATTACTTGCCTAAACAGTAATAGCTAAAAATAATTAGGCCTTTAATATATTCTGGGCACTGTGTTTAGTACTTTACATGGGATATCTGACTACTCATAGTTTACTTTTTGAATTAGGTAAGTATTACCCCATTTTTTTCAAATGTTCAGCTTTTCTGAGATCTAGAGTTCTTAAATAGCTTTCTTAAGATAACAATACTAAAGTTTAAGCTACTGGGAAGTAAATAGGAAAGCTGGGGGCTTTATACTCAGATAATCTAATTCCTAGGTTTGGGCTTCTACTCACTAACCACTGTACTAACAACCTAAAGGACCTAAAACACAGTTGTAGAAATAGCTAAATAGTAGGTTCATAACTGACTCCTTTTTTCTTTGCTCAAGTGTTTCTTGCATGCTTATTCAGCTATTAGGATTTGGGGGTACATTTGAAAAAATATGTATAATTGCCCAGAACCACATAAAATTGCTATGAATATTTTGGAAGATGGCATAGTACAATAACACATAACTGCATCTTAGGGTTTGTATAAAACCTTAGTTCTAAAATTCTACTTTGCAAAATTCTGTTTTTACCCTTCACGGTTTTTAAACTTTTCTGCACTATGTACTTGGTTCAGATTTCAAATAGTAGAAAGGAATTCTGAACACAAAAGCGGCAAATTTTAGCAATTCTGACCCTTTAAGAAATTTCTAAGATTTTTTTTTTTTTTGCGGTACGCAGGCCTCTCAGTGTTGTGTCCTCTCCCGTTGCGGAGCACAGGCTCCGGACGCGCAGGTTCAGCGGCCATGGCTCACGGGCCTAGCCGCTCCGCGGCACGTGGGATCCTCCTGGACCGGGGCACGAACCCGCATCCCCTGCATCGGCAGGCGGACTCCTAACCACTGCGCCACCAGGGAAGCCTTAAGAATGTATTTTTTATAGCTCTAAATATTTACATTCAGCATTAATGTGAGAACAAGAAATTTTACCTTTCGTTTCTGATTTAGCAATTAGGAGTTTTATTAGGGTGGAATTTTCTCAAATTAAGGCCAAAATTTAGAATTTAGGTAAAGTATGTTACCTTTCAATCTGCTTACTGAACGGTTATCTCTATACTTTTCTTTCCATAGAAGTCTTGCAAAATAAGTTTTCTGATAGGACAGTCTATATTGTGATTTTTGGGGGGGGGGAGATCTTTAAAATTTTTGAAGTTAATGAAGCAAAACTTCATGAAAAAATAAAAATGAAAGATTAAAGGCAGGGAGCACAATATCTAGCTTCCTTTTTAAGAAAAAGTGAAAGAGGGTGTTAATTCCTATAGTTAATGGGAAAATCACATTTATTGAAGATCAGCATTCCCAGTTATTTGAACCTTGTGGTTTATCAGACTTAGAAATTCAAGACATACTTTTTGAGTACCTCCCCAGACTATGTCACTGAAAACTGAAATATCTTCATGCATCTTCCTGATACAGTTCAACTGATTCTAAATAAACCATTATAATGTTATATCAATTTAAATTACTTACCTTATAAGAGAATTTAGCAGTTCTAAGTTTCCCACAATTGAAGAACTAGAAATTTCATGTATTCTGTAATGCTTATTCTTTTTGGATAGGATGATACTTTTTGGATAGGAAGAAAAGTATAAGCTGTACTTTAACTTTTAGGAGATTCTCTGCAGATTAAAATATGCAGAATTCTGTTAGCAAGTCCTTTTGACAAGTAATTTTACATGTGGAGTCCTTAAAAGTATCCAAAACAGTAGGTAGAATGAAGACTTACAGATGCCTGTTGATATATTTGCCTGGATTATATTCAGATAAAATTGCCTGAAGTGTTAACACTTTTTCTGTATCACAATTGACTGTTGAATTTATGGATTCTGAAAAAAGTCATCTGGTGTATTTTCAGGCCCCACACCATCTATATATTTTCATAAAGTTTTATGTGGCTTCAGGTAAAAACATACATGAAAACACTTTCTTTCAGGTTCTTTCATTTTATGTATCCGGGGAAGATGGAATTAACTTTGAAGTATCTACTGAGTAAATGCATGCTAGACACTTAGATGCTATGGACACATTAGTGAACAAATTTACAGTTTGGTGTAGGAGACAATTATAATACTGGGTGGTAGGTGCTCTGATTGAGAAAACATGGGGAGTGTATGTTAGGGTGGGTCAGGGAAATCCTCTAGAAGAACAAGACTTTTTTTTTTAACATATCTTTACTGGAGCATAATTGCTTTACAGTGGTGTGTTTCTGCTGTACAACAAAGTGAATCAGCTATACGTATACATATATCCCCATATCTCCTCCCTTTTGTGTCTCCCTCCCACACTCCTTATCCCACCCCTCTAGGTGGTCACAAAGCACCAAGCTGATCTCCCTGTGCTATGCGGCTGCTTCCCACTAGCTATCTGTTTTACATTTGGTAGTGTATATATGTTCATGCCACTCTCTCACTTCATCCCAGCTTACCCTTCCTCCTCCCTGGGTCCTCAAGTCCATTCTCTATGTCTGCATCTTTATTCCTGCCCTGCCACTAGGTTCTTCAGTACCATTTTTTTAGATTCCATATATTTGTATTAGCATATAGTATTTGTTTTTCTCTTTCTGACTTCACTCTGTATGACAGACTCTAGGTCCATCCACCTCATTACAAATAACAATTTCGTTCCTTTTTATGAGGAACAAGACTTTCTAAATGGAAGTATGAAATTACACACAGAATCCCTGGCAAAGAGAGGCACTAGTGCCGAGGTCTCAATGAAAGGGAGAAAAAACATGATCTGAGAAGTTGAAACAGCTTGGTAGTTTTTAAGCTAAGTTTTGCTTCTAGCCCTTCGCAGTATTGTAAACAGATGACTTGTGACTATTTCATGAAAGTTTTCTTAATTACAGAAACACTAGCTCAATAGTTAATCTAGAATTGCAGCTAAGCTGTTTGGAAAATAGAGCTGGAAAAAAAGTATGAACATCTGAAATTTCATAATGGCTAGAATTATGTGAATGTAATTTTGCTCTAGGAAAACCATAAGTTGTGATATTTATAATTGTGGGCCTTTTTTAAAACTCAAATGCCTACAGAAATTTAGAAGTTAAGTGAGGGGAGGTTTCCTTTACAATTTTCAAAGAAGGTTGCATGTTGGTTAGAAATTCTCTTGGTTTCACTAATTTTTACTTTGTATTTGAGTCTTAAGAAAGTAATAGAGTTAAGCTATGAAACCTTTTATTCTCTATAATAGCCTTCATATAGTTTGAGGAAAATGACATTAATTGACCAGAGTATTCATTTTGGAGGAGGAACAAAGCCTTTTCAAAGGGAGAAAATTAGTTATGTTTTATTGGTAGGTTAGACTTGAGTAGTTACTTTGAAAAAGTTGGTTCCTAGAAAATTTTTTTCCATGAATAAAATCTGTTTTTACTAAATGCCAGTCCCAAGATACCACATTGTCAGTATGTCTAGTTTATCCAATAACATAGTTCCCAGATTGACTTCTGCACACACAAAAGATTGCTCATCTGTTACATGAATTTTATTAATGAAGAAATGTATAGGACGCTATCCTTTTATTTGGTTAAATACATAAGTTAATATGCAAGTGTGTACTAAAAGGGACAGTTACACCAAAGGGACAAAACTTTTTAAATACCACTTACACTTTTATTGATTATAGTATTGAGGATTGAAACTTGGTTTTGAATAAAACCTGAAACTCATGTTCTGATGTCTTGTGAATATTTTGGGAATGCTTAAAGACTGACTAAAATTTAGTGAAAGCACAAGAACTGGGTTTCAAACTTCTCTTTTTGATGAAAAAGTTTGTAAATTTCATTCTCTAAATTTTCAAAGTTTCGTGAAGTCCAAAAATCTGTTAGGGAGGGTAGATTGCCTGTCTATGGCAGTATGTTAAATTAATATGAGGAGGGAAGTATTAATAAGAATTGTATTGGTGTAATAATGATAATATTGTATATTTTAGAAGGACATTGGTATTATATGAAACAATGTTTTTATAGCAGTAAGTAGTTGAGAAATTATAATGGAACTTTGATCGCTGAATTAGCGAGTTCTGGCTCTTGATTGGAATCTTCAAAAACAATAACCAGGGTCCTATTTCAAGTAGAAACTGAATATAGGTTTTTTTTAATGATACATTTTTAATGAATTTATATCTGTAAAGTAACATTTTTATATGTTTAAGAATCAGTTGTTTCTTAGTCATAAATTCAGATAGGTTGAAAAATTATTAGAAAATAAGTGTACAGAGTGAATACTAGGATACCCACTTAAGTATAAAATTTTGTGCTTGATAGCTGCGTGATAGATAATTCACATAGTAAATAAAGTCTCTTCTTCAGTCACTCTGGCCTCCTTAAATATTCTAGACACATTCCCACCTCAAGGCTTTTCTTTACATTAGCTGTTTTATCTGCTCTAAAGATACGTATCCAGTTAGCTGCTTGGCAAAATCCCTTGCTTTCTTCAAATTTTTGTAAAAGTGTTATCTTCTCAGTGAGATCTGCTCTTGCCCATATTTTAAATTGCCACCCCCATTCCCAACACCTCAAAACTCATCCTTTCCTCTATCTTTTTCGCCTATATTGCTTATCTTCTAGTATACTGAACAGTTTACTTATTATAGTTTGTATTTTATACATTGATATGTTTCAGGAATCTAGAACAATGCTTGGCACATAGTGGCACTCTAAATATTTGTTGGGTGAAAAATGCACAATGGAAAATAAAACTGAATTTACCATATTATTTTGCAAATTGAATTTTAATTTCTAAGAATTAGAGTGTGACATCAATTTATAACAATGTATTATTTTTCATCAAATTATATGTGGCCAATATCTTTACTGTTAACATAGGTTTTAAAAGTGTCTACACTTTTTCTAAAACTACAAAGAAACTGTCCTTTTGAATTGTCTAATACCCTCAGCCATTTAAGTATTTTAGAATAAGCATCATTGACATTTAGAATTATTCTATCTTGATGTATGACCTAAAAGAAAGGTTTTTAAAGAATTATCCAATTTTAAAGAATTACAAAAGGGCATTACTAATTTACCTAGGATTTTGAAGTACCTTAAAAAAAATTGCTTGTTTGTAATTCTGAAATGCTTTCAGATAAAACTTTAAAACCTGGTATAGAAAATAAATGCCTGACTGGTTACAAGAAAGATTTAGGTGTATATATTGAAGTAAAACTTCTGAGACATTTGTATGTGTATGTATGAGATAAAAACAGGAGTTTTCACAACTTGATTTATCAAATTTCACAGGTTGTTTGTCAAATTAGTAAAGCATAAACATTTTAATTCTTACCCACCCATTTTCACTTGGACTAACGTATATGTGCACAATGCCAACATCCAATTGATGAGTGGAAATTCTTTAAGACATCTAGATATTTAAAAATATAGAAAGTTCCTGTTTTAACTTAATCCATAAACTTTATATAGATTTATTTTTTAAAAAACAAGTATAAAAGGTGAATTACTCCAGCTTTTGTCCTTAAAAACAGTACTTCTGTGTTAAATGTTATTTATCATTTTACTTTTTGCTTTTGTAACTTTCACCCAAACTTCACTTACTTTGGCATGGCAAACATTAAGGGTAAACTCAAATTGCTGGTTTATAAAGTATTTCAGAGAACTGAATTACACTTACTTGGGAATTCTCCAATACATTAGAGGAAATATATTTGGTTTATTGAATTCTGGAATTTTCTTTTCTTTTTTTTTTTTCGGTACGCGGGCCCCTCACTGTTGTGGCCTCTCCCATTGCGGAGCACAGGCTACGGACGCGCAGGCCCAGCAGCCATGGCTCACGGGCCCAGCCGCTCCTAGGCGTGTGCGATCCTCCCGGACCAGGGCACGAACCCGTGTCCCCTGCATTGGCAGGCGGACTCTCAGCCACTGCACCACCAGGGAAGCCCGTGTAATTTTTTTAACCTTTGAAATTTAGTGTTTCAAAGAACATTGGATTTTTAAGTTTTTAGTTGCTTTTCAAGATAGTTTGCATACAGAATTTTTTCCTAATTTTTTTGAAGCCAGATGTTAATAAAATATATTGAAGAAGATTTGGGTGATATGGTGAGTTTGGTTATTCAGATAAATGGTCTCACTGAAAACAAAGGCTTCTGGGCAGAATTTTAAAACGTCTTGAAGAACTGACAGCATAGTAAAAAATTACCAAGCCAAAACCTAACTGGAAAACAAACACACACACAAACAAAAATAGGAATGCTGGGAGATAAGCTGAGTTCCTAAACTGTTTTTACCCTAAGAGCCTTTGTCAAACTGGGAGAACTTGAGCTTCAATTTCAAATGCTTATAGGAGTTCAGGAAGCAAAAGTCAAAGCCCAAGGCTTGCCCAACAGGACACTCTCTTCCTCTAAAGCTGTGTGTAGGTAATACTCAGGATGACAGTGAACCAGAAATAAATCTGTGCTGCCTTATTAACCCTAGAAGACTGAGGAAAGTTGGTGTGGTCCTGAGCAGAGCAGAATGGGGAAGTCCTGGGATGTTTCAACAAGTTGGCACTTGCATGGATTTGTGGTCCAAATAAACATCACTTGGGTGGTTAAAAAAATTTTTGAACCATGCATGTAAGGTGGCCTCAACCTGTATTATGCTACTAGGTGCCTGATAATCTTTCTCAGACTTTTTCTGGAGGAATGCACCTTCATCCTAAGCCACAGAAGAATATCCACGAATATTTTTCTAAGGAAAAGGAGTTTGCTTGTTAAAAACTAATCATGTAGAAAAAACAGATACAGCAGAAACAGATCTGCAAAGACTTCAAAGACTAGAATTAAGATGGAATTAGGTTAATAACATATTAGACACAGGTGAAGAGAGAATTGGAGAATTGAAGAAATCCAGACTGGAGTTTAAAGAAACAATGACATAGGAAATATGAAAGGATTAAGGCCACAAAGGATAGAGTGAAAATGTGTCTAACTGAAGTTCCAGAAGTAGAGGAGAGAGATTGGGCAGAAGCACAGTTTGAAGAGATAAATACTAAGAATTTTTTTAGGGTGATTAAATGAATTCAGCAGATTCAGGATGCTTAATGAAGCCCAAACAGGATTAAAAAAAGAAAAATTCCCATGTAGACACAGAATGAAACTACAGAAAAACAATGAAAACCAAACCCATCTCAGAAGCAGCTGGAAACAAAAGGACAAATGGCCTTCACACGAATGGCAGTTAGGTTGAGAGCTTCCCAAGAGCAACAGTAGAAGCCAGAAGACAATGGAATTGCCTCCTCAATTTACTTAAACAAACCTGTCAAAAGTTCTATACGCAGGAGAAAAATCTTTATGGGGGTGAAGAAAGACATTATAGGTGAGGTCAATAAAATAACATTGTCAAAGTTAAATATGTATTTTTTTTTGATAGGTAAAAAGTGGGTTTATTTAGAGAAACACACTCCACAGGCAGAGTGTGGGCCATCTCAGAAGGCAAGAGGCCACATATGTATTTTTTGACATTTCCCATTATAGTATATAACTTCCTCAAACTAAAAGAAATATATATATATATATGTGTACAAAGAATATTCTTGTTTCGGTAGTATCCACTGGATTACTCAATATTTTTCTTAATAAGATTCTCCCTCCAAAGTCATTCTTTTCCAATGAAAGTTCTCATAGATGAAAGGACTTTTGTTAGAATTGTAATTCATGTTATATTTTTACCTTTGTTTATTTGAGGAAAATGATTATGAATTTTATTTTTATTTTAATTTATAAATTGGTAAATCTTATTTGATTGGTTTAGTGCCAGAAGTTTATAAAGATTGTGGCATGCAACAGATTTTTTGTTTTTTTAATTTTTAAAGTAATTTTATTTTTTTATACAGCAGGTCCTTATTAGTCAGCAGTTTTATACACATCAGTGTATACATGTCAATCCCAATCGCCCAATTCATCACACCACCACCACCACCCCCCTGCCATTTTCCCCCTTGGTGTCCATACTTTTGTTCTCTACATCTGTGTCTCAATTTCTGCCCTGCAAACTGGTTCATCTGTACCATTTTTCTAGGTTCCACATATATGTGTTAATATATGATATTTTTTCTCTTTCTGACTTACTGCACTCTGTATGACAGTCTCTAGATCCATCCACGTCTCTACAAATGACCCAATTTCATTCCTTTTTATGGCTGAGTAATATTCCATTGTGTATATGTACCACACCTTCTTTAGCCATTCGTCTGTCGATGGGCATTTAGGTTGCTTCCATGACCTGGCTATTGTTAATAGTGCTGCAGTGAACACGGGTGCATGTGTCTTTTTGAATTATGGTTTTCTCAGGGTATATACCCAGTAGTGGGATTGCTGGGTCATATGGTAATTCTATTTTTAGTTTTTTAAGGACCCTCCATACTGTTCTCCATAGTGGCTGTATCAATTTATCACCAACAGTGCAAGAATGTTCTGTTTTCTCCACACCTTCTCCAGCATTTGTTTGTAGATTTTCTGATCATGCTGATCATGCCTATTCTAATTGGTGTGAGGTGATACCTCATTGTAGTTTTGATTTGCATTTCTCTAATAATTAGTGATGTTGAGCAGCTTTTCATGTGCTGTTTGGCCATCTGTATGTCTTCTTTGGAGAAATGTCTATTTAGGTCTTTTGCCCATTTTTGGATTGGGTTGTTTGTTTTTTTAATATTGAGCTGCATGAGCTGTTTATGTATTTTGGAAATTAATCCTTTGTCCATTGATTCATTTGCAAATATTTTCTCCCATTCTGAGGGTTGTCTTTTCGTCTTGTTTATGGTTTCCTTTGCTGTGCAAAAGCTTTGAAGTTTCATTAGGTCCCATTTGTTTATTTTTGTTTTTATTTCCATTACTGTAGGAGGTGGATCAAAAAAGATCTTGCTGTGATTTATGTCAAAGAGTGTTCTTCCTATGTTTTCCTCTAAGAGTTTTATAGTGTCCGGTCTTACATTTAGGTCTCTAATCCATTTTGAGTTTATTTTTGTGTATGGTGTTAGGGAGTGTTCTAATTTCATTCTTTTACATGTAGCTGTCCAGTCTTCCCAGCATGCAACAGTTTGTTAAAGTAAATGTTGACTTTCAGGTTTTTACCCATCTATATTACTTTAATAATCTTATTATTAAATGTTATAAATACTTTATAAAACACTTTAAGTAATCTTGAGTGACATCAATGTCTTGTTCCATTAGTTAACATCCATTTTTAGGTTTGAAAATTATCTGACTAAGTAAGTTAAAATTTTATGGTAGTAATTCTGTACTTTGTTTTATCAGTTTGTGTTATGGTTGACTGTTTCTTTTACAAATGCTTAAACTCTACTAGGTATTTAGATGTTGCAAAAATCCTTTGCCTTAAAAAATACTGTGAGTTAAATAGTTTAACAATATTATACATCTTAATATCTGTATGCATAATACATGTTCTATTACTTGTATACATTTTTAAAGTATTTGGATTTTTTTTTAAGAATTGATGGTTAAATACAGAAATATGTTTAAACATGAGAGAAGCCCCAAAAGGTTATATATTATCTAAAGAGTTTTAAAATACATATTTGTATATTTTAAAATATGGTTCAAAAACCCAAGATATGAAAGGGACCTACAGGGAAAAGTTTTTCATCTATCCATCCTTGAGTCACCCAATTCCCCTCCCCAGTGAAAAATGTTCACCTTATTTTTTTCCTCTCCTTTTACATGAACAATTGCCTCTTAGGTTTTGTTTTATACCTTGCTTTTTTCCTTTTTTGCTTAACAAAGTAAATTTTAGAGAGTGTGTATTTTATTTTACAAGTACTTATTCCTTATTTTGTTTAATCTGTCTTCTGCTGAAGGACATTTAGGTTCCTCCCAAACTTGTTTTATTACAAACATTACTGCATTGAATATATGTGTACATGTCATTTCCATCTGTAAGTATATCTAGGTTATTCCTAGATGAGGAATTGCTGGATCAAAGAGTATGAGGGATTTTTTTTAACCAAATTGCCTTCCACAGAGGTTGTAATAATTTGAAATCCCATTAATAATCCTTGATATTGAAAGTACACTTCCTCACAACTTGTTAATTCAATATATTATTATACTTTAAAATTTTTGCCAGTATTCATAGGTAAACAATTATAATATCAGTATGGTTGTGATTTACATTTCTCTTATGTATGAGATTGAACCTGTTTTTATACATTTAAAGTCCCTTTAGATTTCTTTTTCTGAGACTTGATCTCCTTATTCCATTTTTCTGTTTTGTTTTTTCTTATTTGCAGGAACATTATACATTAGGGGACTTAAGGGAAACTTAACTTTAGCATGATTTGCTATTTATAAGTTCAGGTAATTTTAATATAACATTTAAATAGTATGTTATCTTTATTGTTTATGTTTTTCTCAGTATCAGACTGGAAGGAATGATAAATATGCTCTCTGAGGTGAAAGACCAATACTTTCATTTGTTACTTTGGTGTTCATGAGTTGCTTTAAATAATTTTCTTTCAAATGTTTTGTGCTTAGATTTTCATATAGTTGATCAACTCTATAATTTCCCACTTAAGTATTACGTTTGCAAATTATTTTTCTCATACATGTCTTGAACTTTTTATATTCTTGCAACTCAGCATTAGAAATATATGAGGAGACTTGAATACCCATATGTAATAATAATAGTTTTAAGTAGATTTTATAAGTGTATATTTCTGTTGCTAGTTATATATTTTTTCCCTTAAGTTGATTTGCCTATATTTTTGAAGGAAAATCTTGATTCACAGTACAGATTTTCTTGAGCTATTCAGTGTCACTGAAAATAGTAGGCATCAAAATCATGAAGCCATCTTTCAAGAATGATAGAGAGCTCCCCTTGAAGTGAGTCTTATGTGTAAGGATTATATTTGTACTACTTATTTAACATTAAATATTTTTAAACTAGTTTTCTCAATGGTCAGGTAAATACTTCATAAAATCTGGTTTTCGAACATGCATGCCCTCCTATCCAGCAATGTATCTCAACTGTAGCAATTTGAAAGTCCATCCTTAGAGTATTGTGTGCATATTGTGAGATGATGAGGGAATGTGGGAAGGAGGATAGAGCAATGGTCTTGTCCCTGCCCTGTCTTCCTTTAGGTTTAGGGAGTGATTGGGAAAGGGCTGTTAGGAGTTCGACTTCTTTGAGAAGCGGGATTAGGAAATTTTTTATTTTCCTGTTATTTTTTACATGTCACAGCTTTCAATAATCTGACATCCCCACTAACCTGTTACACAAAGCCTGGACAAAATCAGACCTGTATATTAGGATCCATTATTAAGAATGGGCATGTGTTTATTAGATTATAGGAGCCTTCCTCCAGACTTCATTTACTGGCTAAAGGAACATCATCTTGATCCAGAGCTTGCTCTTCAGGTTTTTTTCCCCTTCAACTTTCTTTGCATTTCTGTCACAGCACAAGGAGGGAATTCCAATATAATCTTTATTGCAATCTTGTCTACTGAAACCTTAATGACAGTGTTCTATATAGAATTTGGACTTAATTCTTTACTTTAGGTGATACCACTTTGGAAAATGTCATCACAAACATATGTCTGGAGGAGATAAAAAGTGAAATATAAACCAAACATTTCAAACTATATAAAACAAATTCCAGAGAACATAGTGCATGCTTTCTTGATAAGCCTTTAAATAAATGTACTTAGGAACTTATAAAGTTAGGGAAAAAGTTTTAAAATTTAAGTATCTATTAGATTATTTAATAAACGTTCTGGAGGTAGTACTTAACATTTCAAAGTAGGACTTAACCCATTAAAATAGAGCCAAAGTTTCAGTTTTGGAGCATGTCTACCATAGAGGAAGAAGATTCATGTCTCAGTCTTACTGATTCTTCTGGAGTTTAATATTTTTTACCTGAATTTTTTCTTTGCTTTTCATGAAGATAATTTGTTAGCTATGTCTACCTATTTAAACCTCCACTTTCAAAATTCCAACTTCTCATCTTTTAAGTAAGTATTTAAAGCAGTGTTACATGGGAAATGAAAACCATGTTTTCATTCAAAAGAATTAATGAAAAATAAAATTGATTTGGGTGTTTGCATGGAATTATCTAAACCATGTGAAATCTGTTTTCAAAGTACATATTAGAGTTTTAATCAGTCCCTATCCATTGTTATTTCATTGTGAATTGTATGACAGTATAATTCTTAGCATTCTTTTTAAATCTTTTTACTCAAGTGAGGTTTTTATAGTTAATGTTTTAACGAGAATTACAGAACATATAATGAGTTTTCTGTAAAACTTACACGTTTTACATTTGCACTGATAAAGGAAAATATTATTTGAAGGAGTAATATATGTTTATTGCAGAAAAATTAGAAAAATATAAGCATAAAGAGAAGAAACATCCGTATTCCCACTTTTACCACTTAGCCTTTCTAGATGTAGCTATCTATAAAATCTTTAAACTTTTTTGTAACAAGTTTTTTACATGATAGCATATTTTGTGTTGTTTATTATACAAAATCACTTTTAAATATGCCAAAGTAGTTCATTTTAGAGATATGCTTTGTTTTTTAAATAATTTTTTTTTTTTTTTTTTTTTGGCTGTGCTCGGTCTTCGTTGCTGTGCCTGGGCTTTCTCTAGTTGCGGCGAGCGGGGACTACTCTTCGTTGCGGTGCGCGGGCTTCTCCTTGCGGTGGCTTCCCTTGTTGCGGAGCATGGGCTCTAGGCACGTGGGCTTCAGTAGTTGTGGCACGCCGGCTCTAGAGCGCAGGCTCAGTAGTTGTGGCGCACGGGCTTAGCTGCTCCGCAGCATGTGGGATCTTCCCAGACCAGGGATTTAACCCATGTCGCCTGCACTGGCAGGCGGATTCTTAACCACTGCACCACCAGGGAAGCCCTAGATATATGCTTTTTAACCAGTCCTTTATTGTTGTGCATTCATATAGTTTCCAGTTTTTGCTTTATGAGAAACTAACATAAATACAATTTTACTTAAATATCTTTACACCTTTATAACTTCTTTACATTTATCTTTTAGACTTGATTATTTCACTATCAAAGGTTGCTGACATCATCTTTCAAAAATTTCAGGTCATGATATTTTTTAATTGCTTCAGAATTTCAGTAAAAATGGCCAATGTATAGTTTGCACAAGAGTAGGGAGAAAAATGATTAAATAAATGTACAGTTTTGGTGAGAAAGATGATTAGGAGATTATTTAATATTTTTTTAAAGGGAACCTGAAATTAGGTTATTTCGTTAACAAAATAGAAATAAACTATGCTTAGAAGATTGAGAAAACTGGAATTGGATCATAAAATACAGGTGTAGGTTTTAACTTCTTGGATAAAATTAAAAGGGCATCAAAGGCAGAGTTACAGAATGTGATTGTAATTTCTGAACTAAAATTAAGAGTATTTGAAAAGCAGCATTGAAAAAAACATAATATTTTAGTCTCAGGAATGAATGTACTGTAATTTTCATAGAATGAGGAAATCATCATTCATAAGTCTATGTTGATAGGGAAATACTGGAAGAGTAGGCAAGTTGCTCAAAAAGTAGAGAAATGTAATCCACTGGATTTATATCCACTTCATTGTAGAAGTTTAATCCTGCTTTTGAAAAGTGGTTTTAAGAAAAGCTAGAGATGAAGCGTTACCCATGATATTATGTATCTAGTATACATGTTGATTCAGCAGCATTAAAGTGTACACAGAATTAGTAACAAAGAAATGCATAGAAAAACTTATGATGGGGCTTCCCTGGTGGCGCAGTGGTTGAGAGTCTGCCAGCCGATGCAGGAGACACGGGTTCGTGCCCCGGTCCGGGAAGATCCCACATCCCGCGGAGTGGCTAGGCCCGTGAGCCATGGCCGCTGAGTCTGCAACAACAGTGAGAGACCCGTGTACTGAAAAAAAAAAAACAACTTATGATGCCAGTTGATGCCACTGAAAATTAGGCAAGCAAATTGATATTCTGATAGGAATCTATCAAAATGGGAAAGAAATTATCTTGATTTATGAAACTAGAATGATCAGAGGAGTGATTAAAATAAGGCTTTTGCCCAATGATAATTCAATTGTTAATTTTTTAAAAATAGCAATTCTCAATATGCAGTGAGAAGTATTGTGAAAGATGAAAGAATCATAAATGGTTTTCTACTCTAAAAATTTTCACCACATGTTAAAAAGTTGTGTGACTATACTAATGGGAGATTAACTCAGCAAAATGAGAGTAGAGTGAGATACTTTCTAAGGCAATGTATAAAGTTCACGTAGTAGTCTTAGAGAAATTATACTATTGAATAATATTTTAAGTTTGCCTGGAAGGATTTTTATTTTGTTAAGTGAACAATTCATAAAAGCTAAAAATTAAGGTAGCAGGCTAGAGAAGACTATAAATGGATGTGAAAGAAGTAAACTGATATTAGGCTTTTGAGAGAAGTGAATCAGCACACCTACCTGAGCACTTCCCTGGTTGTGCAGTACAGAACTGATTCCATTTTCGAGATCAGTGGCTTATAAACTTGGTTCTCTTGACATTTCTGGTAGCTCGAGGATCTCAAACGATTGTACACATTTCTCATTCTCAACTTTAATTTACCATTTAGAAAGAAAATCTATGTCATACATCGATGTTGAGGTCGCATGGGGGGCTTGTAGGGGGGCTAGAGTAGCAAAACCAATGGAGCCATGAAGATGAGTGATGTTTTGATACTTTAGATCAAACTACTCACTTCTCAAAAAGTGAAATATCCTGCTCTGTTTTTCTTATTCAGAGTTTGCAGATTATTTTTGAAAAATAATTTGGCCTGGTGTTTACAAAGTGTGTTTACTGGGAGCAAAGAGTTTAGACATTAAGTGAAATAGGCTGAGTCTATAAATGTCAAGTGAGGATTGTTGACAGATGCCCTATAAATTGGGACAAAATCAAATTTAGGTCAAAGTTTTACCTTTGACATTCTTGGTTGAAATTAATTTTGCCTGATTTGCTAGCAATTACTTAATAACTTTTTCAGCTTGGTAGGCCTGGCTGAGGATTTGAGAGCATTTAAGTATGAGTTTTAAATGGAGATGTTTATAACCAGAGAAAAATACCAACGAATTACTCAGAAGAGGAATTTACTGACCCAAGTCAGCTATGATTTTCTTTCTTTTCTTTTAAGAAAACAAAAACACATTTCTCTTTGCTGCTGTGAAATTGTGTTATAGAAATAAAATCTGTCACAGAAATAACTGAGACAGAAAAATTCTCTATTCTCACAGTGATAACAGTTTTGGCTAATAGTTTTGCGTGCATTTCTCCTGAGTTTATGTCTCTTGCACTCTAGATAGAGACACAGAGGGGGTGGGATGAGGAGGATAAGTAGACTGGATAAACATACCAAATGTGTGCCCAATTTTAAAATTCCACTTCCTTTAAAAAATATATTGCGGACATATTTCCATTCAGTATTATAAATATACATCATTATGTTAAAGTTTTATGTATATATGCATAATCCATTCCATTGTTTAGACAAAGCATAATTTATTTAGTCAGTCTGCCTTTGGTCTTTTAAGTTTCCAGACTTTTCTCTACCACAAGCACTCTTTCAATGAACATCCTAATACCTATATCTTGCTAAAGAGCAATGTAGTGTAATAGCTACGTGCTCAGTTGTGCAATATTGGGCAACTTACTAAACCTTCCTCAGTTTTGTCATCTTTAAGTAGTAAATAATAATAGTACTTTACTTGAGTGTTGTTCTAAGGATTGAATGAGTTAATACATATAAACTCTTAGAGTAGTGCTTACATACCTTAAGTATTTAATAAATGCTGTTGGTATTAGCAGTATTTTGTCATTGATTTCAACTTCTAAGAAGTTGAATTGTTTCAGCTTTTAAATTTAAATTTGTAATAGATAAGCAATAATTTTCTTATTTTCAGATCCACGGATCTTTCCTATACCCAGAGTTCCTTTTGACCTGTGGCCTATCCCACCATCCACCACGTCTTTTTCTTATAATGGTCTTTGACTTCTCTGATGTGATTTTTATCCTTTTTCTCTTATCTCAAGTACTCTTTGGAGTTCTTTTCCTTTTCTCTGCCTGAATAATGGATAATTTTTGAGAAATTAATCTTTGCTTGTCTGTATATTCTCTTCTTCAGAGAATATACTTAATGCCTTAGGTATTACATGCTCTAGGTATATATAAATTTTTTTTAAACAAGTGACTCAAATGTACATCTTTAATCCCACTGTCTTATTTGAAAACCAATACCTTATCTCCTAACTGTAAACAGTTTCTACCTGAATTTATGGTCATCGCAAATGTAATAAAAAGTAAACTTTATTGAGCAGCAACTACTATAACATTTTCCATTTTCGTTCCCATGAAAAAATGACTATTGTTTTTTGCTCTATATTACTGTTTTGCTCTCCCTGTTCTCCCTCTCCCAAGCCCAGGCCACTATTATCCCACTTAAGGATGATAGCAACAGCCTCTTAGCTATTCTCTCAGCTAGTGGCTGCTTGCCTCATTCCGTGACACTGAAAGCCACCTCTGTCTTCTTTCCTACCTTTACCCCCTCAAACCGCCCCCGCCCACACACAGATGAGCCATAGTTTCTGTACTTTCCTTATTGTGTGATAGCCAATTTTTGTGTATCAGATTTAAACTCTGCTTGGCCTTTTAGGCCTCCTGTAATGGACCTCCACCACAATTAGCTAACCTATTTTCCTAATACCTATTCTTTCTTCTGTGAATGTTTTCACTGTTCTACAGAAACTCGTGTTATTTCACGAATTTACAGAAACTTTCTCATTAATGGCCAGGATTCCATCTGAACAATAAAACTTTTCCTTGGTAACTCTAATTTGCATGGAACGCCTGTTCCTCTGGATTTTATAAGACATGGCACAAGTAGAAAATAATTTAAATTTAGTCCTCTGTTCTTTCCAATAATTTTATGATTCTAACTAGATTATAAGCTCTTTGATAGAGTTCAGGTCCATATTCCCATATCTACTTGGTAAATCCTAAACATGCTACAAATACTTTTTAGTTGGTTCAGAAAAGTAGATTAATTAATATGTAATTTGGTTAGTACAAAGAATCAAAATGAACATAAATTTAATCCAAAACTGAAGATAATCATATTTTTGATTAGCACATTTTAATGTCAATCATACTGAGACTATAAGTGGTCTATACTTTACACTCATTTAACAAATGTTATTTCTGTGCACATTTTAAGTACCTTGAGGAACTGGAAATTTATAGGACAACAACATGGTTTTGGCCAATCTGTTAAATGTAAATCCATGTATGTGTATGTAGGCATACATTTGTAACTACATTTAATAGGAAAATTATGGAAATAGTACAGTATATTATAGGAAAAATTAGGAAGCACAGATAAGCAAACATTTTAAACTACCTAGTTTATTTATCTGACTCCCTCACTAAAATATAACTCCATGAACTATGAAACTTAGTTTAATCCACCACTGTATCTCTAGAGATAGAAAAGAGCCTGCCACATAGGCACACAATTATTTGTTGAATAAAAATGAATTTACTGGCAGATACTCCTCTCCTGATACCTTTACTTTAAAATTGGGACTGGGTGGAAAGGAAAATGTTCTGCAGCTTCTCTGGCAACTTAAAAATCTGTTGTTTGATCTTAGAGTTCATTCCTCAATGTTTCCCAAATTCATTAAATCTGCTTACATTTTGTAATTTTCTAAGACATAATTTCCAAGGCATAGCGGATTGAAAACAGAAAAGAGTAGTGAAAAAGAGTAAATTAATGGAAGATGGGGTTTGTATTTAGGATTCCATTTGCTTTCAGGTTTCAGGATTGGGGCTGAGCTTTTTGGATAATAAGAGAAGCAGAATCAGGCAGCTTCTGCAGCTCAAACTTAATTTAAATTGGTTGTCCTAAATTCCATGAAAGCGCATGTGCTGTGCTTTAGAGTAGAAAAGATGTAGGGGACAAATTAAGAATGTGGGTTTATGATTAATTCAGTTATTCATCACATTTGTCCTAAGCAACTGCCATGTTAACTCGCTTGAGATGGGGCCTAGCTCTGCCTCTGCTGTGTGGACCAGTAGTGTCTTAAAACACAAGTATGGACTTGCCCCAAATGGCTATTATATGAAAACCTAAACAAAATATATAGAGACTTACTCTCCTCTCTAGAGTCATCTTGCCAGTTGGGTTCACTTGTCAAATGTGTTTTTGAACCATTCAAAATAAATTATACAGGTGCTTATTAATTATTATTATACTTGATAATTTAAAAAATAACATTAAAAAGTTCTGATGTTATGGGATTTGGTGGGGTTTTTTTCCCCAAGTTATATCATAAGAAAAAAAAAAATGAATTTGAGGAAATCAGCCAAAATGCTGTTGACATGTAGAGGTTTATTTCTCTGATAAGAAAAATGCTAGCAATAATTATAGACATTTATACTGACATTTTATAAATTGTTCAATGAAATATTAAAATATGTTCTTAACAGCAGCTATGAAAAACTTATTTTTGAGCAGTGAAATATTGTGGCTTCTTTAGATCTTCATATAAAAATGTTCCACGTAAAAGGTATAGCTAATCTAAACTATGTTATAAATGAACATTACCACAGGTTTTTTTAGACTTTTCTGACAATGTTCACTTTTAAAAATTAAATAATCTACTGTAAATGATCATTAGTTCCAATAACTGCCCAGAGGATAGTTTTAGTTTCAAAAGACAATGTTTAGTTAATGCTTGGGAAGTAATTGTGGAAGTTAACAAACAACTAGAAATAGGAAGTGTTCAAAAGTTAGGAAAAGATCTGTGTTTGTTCAGTGTTATACTTGTTTTCACTCTCCCCCAAATAACTACTCATTTGAATTTGATTAAATTTAAAGTTTAATTAATCTTGCTAGAATTCCAACTGTCTTCTCCCTTTATAAAATGAAAATATTAGGAAGTTGACAATTTTATTTTTTATTTTCTCTTATTTTTTTGGCCTGGCCATGTGGCTGGTGGGACCCTAGTTCCCTGACCAAGGATCAAACCCAGTGAGAACGAGGCGTCCTAACCACTGGACTGCCAGGAAATTCCCAGCTGACAATTTTTTAAAATTTAGTCCTTTTTCTCCACCACAACTTTTCATATTTTGGTAAAATTCAAATGATTCATCAAAAAAGTAATATTGCAGTTGTATGACAGATTTTGATGATAAATAGATATATCGAAGGATAAATATTAAAATTATCCTAAATTTTTTCTTGGAATGATTTTTTTAATTACAAAAATAATATACCGTGTTATTAGAAGCTTTGGAAAAAACAATCATTCCATCACACTAACATATAAATTGTTCATTTTTTGGTATGTTTCCAACCACTTAAAAACTTTTCCGCATTAGGATAACTTAGGATTCCTGTTTATGAAAACCAGAAATCTACATTTTTAACAATCACCTGAGATGATTGTTTGCAATTTAGAGAACCAAAGACTAAAGATAATTTTTTGTTTGTTTGTATTTGGCCACGGCATGCGGCCTGAGGGATCTTAATTCCCTGACCAGGGATGGAACCCACGCCCTCTGCAGTGGAAGCGGAGTCCTAATGACTAGACCACCAGGGAATTCCCTAAAGATAATTTTTTAAGACCCCTGTAGTTTAAACTTACATAACATTACTTTTAATGTAATAGATAAGATGTGAGCAAGTTCTAGTAATCTTTGCAAAATTGTGTGTATGTATATATATATATATAAAATGAGCTTTAAATGGAGGCATTTATTTTTATTGAAGTATAGTTGCTTACAATGTTATATAAGTTACAGGTGTACAATATAGTGATTCACAATTTTTAAGATTATACTCCATTTATAATTATTATAAAATATTGGCTATATTCCCCATGTTGTAACTATATCCTTGTAGCTTATTTTGTACCTAATAGTTTGTACCTCTTAATCCCCTACCCCTATATTGCCCCTCCCCCTCTTCCCTCTCCTCACTGGTAACCACTAGTTTGTTCTCTATATCTGTGAGTCTGCTTCTTTTTTGTTATATTCACTGGTTTGTTGTATTTTTTAGATTCCACATGTAAGTGATATCATACAGTATTTGTCTTTCTCTGTCTTATTTCACTTAGTGTAATGCCCTCCAAGTCCATCCATGTTGCTGTAAATGGCAAAATTTCGTTCTTTTTCATGAATGAGTGGTATTCCCTTGTATATATTTACCACATCTTCTTTATCCATTCTGTTGATGGACACTTAGGTTGCATACATATCTTGGCAATTATAAATAATGCTGCTATGAACATTGGGGTGCATGTATATTTTCAAATTAGTATTTTTAGTTTTTTTGGATATATATACCCAGGAGTGGAATTTCTGATCATATAATGATTCTATTTTTAGTTTTTTGAGAAAACTCCATACTGTTTTCTACAGCGGTTGCACAAGTTTACATTCCCACCAACAGTGTTATTTTTAACACTTATTATTTTTAACCATTTACATTTTCTCTTCTAGGAATTGCCTATTCATATTCTTTGCCAATTTTCCCAAAGAATAGTTTCGGTTTTCCTGGCCAATTGTAAGAACTGTATATAATCTGTCATCTACACTTGGAAATCTGGTGACTTGAATTTGTCTTACTTCACTCCTACTCTCAACTCAACCTATTTACTGAGCCAAGCAGCTGGATGCAAGGAAACCTCAGATTCTGTTGCAGTCTCGAAGAACAGGGCTGGTGGAGTGCCTAGGACAAAGAATAAGAAACTGACTCAGAAATACTTGGCACCCTTCCACTGTCTTTCTGCCCCAGAGGAATGTTGACATCAGCCTGGCCTCCAGGAAACCAAAAAAGAGCCATACTGGCAGGCTGAGTCCTCCCTACTCTTGAGTAAAGATTTCTCTCTGTTTTTTTGTCAGAAGACTACCAACAGCCAACTTGCTGTTTACACCTGCTACATAGCTCTCGTGGTAGAGAAGGGTCAACTACAACACTGGGACTGCCAACTCTGAGCTCAGGGAATAGATGGAAGAAATAATTGCATATCTAAGGAGCCAGCAACAAGAAAGGAATATAAACAAGCTGTTGGGACAGGCCCCCAGCAAAATAGAGCTGCTGGAGGAGAGAGACAATAACTTGAACAAAATAATAGGAGCACAGTGAGATTGAAAGTGCAGTATTTAAAAAAATAAAACAAAAAAACCTCTGGCGCCAAAAGCCATTATTTTTGAACCAACTACGGCAATAGGTCAACTGGAGGAAAATGATAACATGGAGACTTAAATTTGTGGCCTAGAGAATCTAGTGGAAGAAGTTTCTTGGTTTTTTGTTTGTTTGTTTGTTTTTGCGGTACACGGGCCTCTCACTGTTGTGGCCTCTCCTGTTGCAGAGCACAGGCTCCGGACGCGCAGGCTCAGCGGCCATGGCTCACAGGCCCAGCCGCTCCGCGGCATGTGGGATCTTCCCGGACTGGGGTATGAACCCGTGTTCCCTGCATCGGCAGGCGGACTCTCAACCACTGTGCCACCAGGGAAGCCCGGAAGAAGTATTTTTAAACTTAGAGCCAAAAGGCAAAGAAAGGGTAAAAATAACAGATTTTGAGGATAGAAGAAGTAGACCTAATGTGTATAATAGGAGTTCAATAAGGAAAAAAAAGGAACAGATTGAAGAGAGCCAATAATTTAAAAAAGAGGAAAAGTCTCGAGCTGAAAGACATGACTAGCTTCAAAGGGCATGCTGAGTCCTTGGCAGAATTCATGGTAATAATAATAAATGTCAATTACTAAGTTCTCAGTCTGCTAGGCAGTGTTCTAAGGGCTTTCCACTTATTAACTCGTTGAGTCCTTACAACAGCCCTACAAAATAGGTACTATTATCCCCCCTAATTCAGAAGAGGAAAAATGGTTAAGTGTATAGCCAAAAAGTGAACCCAAGGGATTTGACTCCAGAGCCTTGAATAACTGCCTCAAAGAGCAAAGACCTATATTTAAGCAAATCCTGTTACAGTTTATGAACTCTGAAGATCAAGGGTGAAATCTTACAAGTTCCAGAGAGAAAGAGCAAGTAATCAGCAAAAGAAAAAGAGCCTGTCACCAGAGTTCTGATCTGCCTCACCTTAAGCCAGAAAGCAGTGGGAAAATTTATCTATACTATTGATTGAAAAGGACCACAAGCCAAGGTTTCTCTAACCAGTCAAATTATTCACCTATCAAGCTGATACAAAGATTTGCTGATATATCACAAATGAATAACTAACCCCACCTACCATCTGATGAAAATACTCAAAGGGAATTCTAATAGTATTTATTTAACCTTTGTCTTCGTACATGCAACTCCTTCTGCCTGGAATAACTCCTCTCTTTCTTTACCAGTCTAACAACTCTGTTTTTAATTAAAATAGAATTGATTTACAATATTGTGTTAGTTTCAAGCGTACAGCAAAGTGTGTGTGTATATGTGTGTGTGTGTGTACATTTCAGATTATTTTCTATAATATGTTATTACAAGATATTGAATATAGTTTCTTGTGCTATACAGTAAATCCTTATTGCTTATCTATTTTATGTATAGTAATTTGTATCTGTTAATCCCATACTCCTGATTTATCCCTTTCCCCTTCCCTTTTCCCTTTGGTAATCATAAATCTGTTTTCTATGTCTCTGAGTCTGTTTCTGTTTTGTATGTAGATTCATTTGTATTATTTTTTAGATTCCACATATAAGTGATATGTAATATTTGTCTTTCTCTGACTTACTTCACTTAGTATATTCTCTAGGTTCATCCATGTTGCTGCAAATGGCAATATTTCATTCTTTTTTATGGCTGAGTAATATACCATTGTATATATATATATATATATATATATATATATATATATATACACACCACATCTTCTTAAGCCATTTATTTCTTGATAGACACTTGGGTTGCTCCTATGTCTTGACTATTGTAAATAGTGCTGCTGTGAACATTAGGGTGCATGTACCTTTTCAAATTAGAGTTTTCGTCTTTTCCAGATACATGCTCAGGAGTGGGATTGCTGGATCATATGGTAGCTCTATTTTTAATTTTTTTTTTTTTTTTTTTTTTGCGGTACACGGGCCTCTCACTGTTGTGGTCTCTCCCGTTGCGGAGCACAGGCTCCGGACGCGCAGGCCTAGCGGCCACGGCTCACGGGCCTATCCTCTCTGCGGCATGTGGGATCCTCCCAGACTGGGGCATGAACCCGTGTCCCCTGAATCGGACTCTCAACCACTGCGCCACCAGGGAAGCCCTATTTTTAATTTTTAAGGGAACCTCCATACTGTCCTCCATAGTGGCTGCACCAATTTACATTCCCACCAACAGTGTAGGAGGGTTCCCTTTTCTCCACATCGTCTCCAGCATTTATTGTTTGTAGACTTTTTGATGATAGCCATTCTGACCTCACACCTCATTCTTAACATCTTCACTTCTTCCAGGACATCTTTTGCAACCCCATAAGTCTGAGTTTTATGCTCCTCCTAAATGCTCCCATAGCACCCTGTAGTTCCCCCATCTTGACACTTGTTTTCCCTGTAAAATTGTAAGCTCTATGAGGACATAGGCAGACTATGCATGTTTTGTTCACTGTGGTAGCCCCAGTGCCTAGCACAGCGCCTGGAGTATAGTAAATTGACTGAGTGATTAAAATTTATTTGTAGTCAAAATTCACAAATCTTTTTTGCTACCCTACTCAGATTGTTCTAGTAGTAGCTATTCAGGGAAAATAAAGCTTTAAGTTTGTCTTCATTAGATACTTAAAGCCCTATTCAAGTATGCCTTGTTTATATTTATTCATCTTGTGACTGTTTTATAAAATTTTAAATTCACAAAAGTTCAACATAAATGAGCTTATAAAAATTTTTCCATATAGAATTAATTTATGTAAGGCATATTTACAATGCATATTATCCATATTGGGTTCAAACTTCTATTGTTATTTTCAAAAGGCAGAATTAAATAGGAAAGTGTAGAAATGAATTTACAAGCTTAATCAAAACACTCAGAGATAGTGATAGTACTCTAAAAAGAATGGTGTTAATTCTATATTTTTCTGTTTCTCTGCAGATTAAAGCTAAAAATTATGACAAGGTCGAAAAGGTGAGTCCTCTTAAATATTTTGAATGTATGCTGAAGTTTAATTTAGGACTTAACGTATATAAGGCAAATATAGTAAAATGTTAACAACTGTTGAATCTAGCTAGTGATTATATAGGAGTTCATTGTACTTATTCAGCCCTTTTGTATGCTTGAAAATGTTCATAATAAAATCTTGGGGGAATTCCCTGGTGGCACAGTGGTTAAGAATCCGCCTGCCAATGCAGGGGACACAGGTTCGAGCTCTGGTCCGGGAAGATCCCACATGCCGTGGAGCACCTAAGCCTGTGTGCCACAACTACTGAGCCTGTGCTCTACAGCCCGTGAGCCACAACTACTGAAGCCTGTGTGCCTAGAGCCTGTGCTCTGCAACAAGAGAAGCCACCGCAATGAGAAGCCTGCGCATGGCAACAAAGAGTAACCCCGCTCACTGCAGCTAGAGAAAGCCTGCACGCAGCAATGAAGACCCAACACAAAAATAAATAAATAAAATAAATAAATTTTTAAAAATAAAATAAAATTTTGGAAAAGAAAATAATTAGACTCTGCTGACCAAAATTATGAAAATGATTTTGATTATCTAAACAAAATAGAGGGAGTTGTTATTTGACATCTATTTGTAAGAAGATAAATTCATGAAAGGAGCTGAATTTGTTTCTTTAATGTTTCATTTCAGCTATGTACATGTGAAATTTATTTAACTGTGGATTCTGATATTTTATTGTATTTACAGCTATTTCAGAGATGCCTTATGAAGGTTTTGCACATTGACTTATGGAAGTGTTATCTTTCATATGTCCGAGAAACCAAGGGTAAACTACCAAGTTACAAGTAAGTTAAATCAGGAGCTTAAGAATGCAAGTCATCCCGAGGCACACAGTCAATCCCATAGAAACTCACACCTCTTAACCCCAGAGGGTGAAGCAACTTAAGATTTGCAAAGTCAGGATTCTCTGAGAAGTCAGTAAACCATGGAAGAAAATGCTTCAAAGAAAGCCACTGGCATTAGATTTATTCTGGAGAATTGAATCATCCAAGCCCCTCTTCTATACTGAAACACTGTACATTTGCAACTCCAAAGCACTTTGTTGACAGGCTTGTTGACAAACTTTAATAAAAAGCATCTTATTACTTGTCATGGCACCACTCCTGGCAGGTTACATTGTAACATGCTACTTAAGTATTCCAAGGCATCTTTGACAATGGTATTGTTGTATAGTTGACCTCCTCACTAGGACTTACCCCCACCTGTCTATCTTTGTTGAATCTAAATAATGGACCTTCTCAAATGCTGTTTTTGTATATGACAAATAGGCAGATTATTTCTATAACCAGAATTCTATCTTTGTTGTTTTTCTTCATTATTGTTTATTATCTTACACTGAAGAAGTTCTTTCTCCCTAAATTTTATGTCAGAGCTAATAGATCTTTAGACATAACTTACCTTCTTAATCAAAGAACCAGATATTTCCACATTTGAATCTTCTACATGTAAGATTAGGCAATTTAAAGGCTATAAAGAGGGGACTTCCCTGATGGTCCAGTGGTTAAGACTTTGCCTTCCAACGCAGGGGGTGCAGGTTTGATCCGTGGTCGGGGAGCTAAGATCCCACATGCGTGGCCAAAAAACCAAAACATAAAACAGAAGCAATATTGTAACAAATTCAATAAGGACTTTAAAAATGGTCCACATAAAAAAAAAAAGTCTTAAAAAATTAATAAATGATATAAAGATAAATAAAACATGGCCTTTATCTTTGATAAGCTTACAAGTAGTAGGTAAAAGAAACAAAGTACATAAATTAATGACATTGACAAGCTAAACACAAAAGAGCTTAGTCTTTATATTTTGTTTATATACTTGCAAAGATGTCTTTACATTTTGTTTGTATAAGCGGTTTAAATGCTGTTCTGATCATATGATCAGAAATCATGATTATGTTTTAGCTGTAGATACATTTTAATAACATGCAATTTTTTCTATAAAAAACATGTCTTTCATGTTTATTTCAGAGAAAAAATGGCTCAAGCATATGACTTTGCACTGGATAAAATTGGAATGGAAATTATGTCTTATCAGGTAGAGTTAAATTTTTTTTAATACATACATTTAAAAAATTTGAAACTACTAAAAGATACTAACATTTTATTTTATTTCTTAGATTTGGGTGGATTACATCAATTTCTTAAAAGGCGTGTAAGTATTTTTATAGTTTTATTTTCTGTGTGAACAGTTGATTTAGCTATAATTGATGGCATTTCTTACCCAATGCCAGGGAAGCTGTTGGATCTTATGCAGAAAATCAGAGAATAACAGCTGTTCGAAGAGTTTATCAACGAGGTTGTGTTAATCCCATGATCAACATTGAACAACTGTGGAGAGACTATAACAAGTATGAAGAGGTAAATTAGGCCACAGTAATTTATTATTATGACCAAGCCATTTAAATTTTTATGCACTGTGGATTTGTGGAGGCTAGCCTTTCTAATATCATGTACCTGGATATCAGTGCTGCATACGTTTATTTTCATATTGATTGTAATGAAAGAACCATTCCTAATGTTTTGAGAGTCTCATTTTACTGTTGAGTTATTTTTAGAGAATACTCTGGGAGAATTATAATTCTTACCAAACCATTTTTAATCAGTGCTAAACCATATCCACACAGTCATACACACACATGTTGCCACTGATCTCTTATGAAACAGTTCCTTTTTAGAACTGCTTTTCTAGTAGTAATGATGAGTTGCAATGCCCCTCTTTCACCTGGTTACAGTGATGTGATTATTCCCTTATAATTGTGAGATGTAGGGCTGTGGTCCAAGATCTTTGTCTCATAAGAAAATGATTTAACAAACTGAACTAATAAGCCCATTATGTAAACATACATGCCAAGTAAGCTCTATCTTTAAAAGAAAGTTCCTCACATGTCCACTGTGATTTGGAAGAACTATGTAGGGTATTGAAACTGTTCCCTCATAGGCATGAGCAGTGGTTCTCAAACATTTTGGTCTTGGGATTTTAAAAAGTATTAAAGACCGCAAAGAACTTTTAATTTTGATGTGGCTTTTACCTATGAATATTTAGCATATTGGAATTAAAACTGAGAAAGTTTCAAGATATTTATTAATTCATTTAAAGTTTGCAGTAGTAGACTCCTTATATTTTAACATAAATAGTATTAAGACAAATATTTTCCAAAATAAGAAAAAATTCAGTGAGAAGAGTGGCATTATTTCATATTTTTGCAAATCTCTTTGGTATTTAGCTTAATAGAAGACAGATTTTCATATCTGCTTCTAAATTCTACCTGCTATGCTGTTGAATGTCACGTAGCTTCTGAAAAACTCCACTGTATATTTGTGAGAGAGGCAAATCATGTCTTAGTATTGTTTGAAAATTGTTTTGATCTTATGGATCCTCTGAAAGGGTCTTGGGGAACAGGAAGCTTTGGACTACTCTGAGAACTACTCAGCATGAATGATAATGTTTATGTCTCCTTGCTACCTCTGCATTTATTATTTATTTATTTATATTTTTTATTTATATTTTTTATTTTTTGCGTTACGCGGGCCTCTCACTGTTGTGGCCTCTCCCGTCGTGGAGCACAGGCTCTGGACGCACAGGCTCAGCAGCCATGGCTCACGGGCCCAGCCGCTCCGCAGCATGTGGGATCTTCCCGTACCGGGGCACGAACCCGTGTCCCCTGCATCGGCAGGTGGACTCTCAACCACTGTGCCACCAGGGAAGCCCTATTTTTTATTTATTTTATTTATATATTTATTTTTGGCTGCATTGGGTCTCCAATGCTGCGCACGGGCTTTCTCTAGTTGCAGTGAGTGGGGGCTTCTCTTCGTTGCGGTGCACAGGCTTCTCATTGCGGTGGCTTCTCTTGTTGCGGAGCACAGGCTTTAGGCATGCAGGCTTCAGTAGTTGTGGCACGCGGGCTCAGTAGTTGTGGTGCACGGGCTTAGTTGCTCTTCAGCATGTGGGATCTTCCCAGACCAGGACTTGAACCCATGTCCCCTGCATTGGCAGGCGGATGGATTCTTACCACTGCGCCACCAGGGAAGTCCTGTATATCATTCTTTATTAGTAGAATTTTATGTGAAATAATTGGTCCTTTCCAAATCATTCCCTCTCTTTAGAAATTCCTGACATATGGAAACTTACTGCCATCTCATAAGACATAGGCAGATCCTCCTTCATCTCTTAAGCATATAATGTGATCAAACCTTTATTTTACTAACCAAAAAGCCTCTTAAACACTTTAAAGTAATTTAGCAAATGAATATACTATATTATGCTAACACTAAAATATACTTAATTTTCAAATAATATGCATTTTTCTTTTTTTTTTCCTTAGGGTATCAATATTCATTTAGCTAAAAAAATGATTGAAGATCGGAGTAGGGATTACATGAATGCTAGGCGGGTAGCAAAGGTATGGAATTCTATCAGGACACTTACTATATTGTTTGTTGTGAGTATGTTATTTACACAGGCACTTTCCCTATCTGGTATTACTCTTAGTATTTTCAATCATTAGCAGTCTTAACTAATGACAATTAATTACGTTGTCTGAGCAGGTGATTATTTGAAGCAAAATACCTCTTTACAGACATGTTAAAGGACAAAATAGAATAAATCAAGTTTGGAAGAAATTATTTTTTAAAATATAGAAACAGAGGTCATAGAGACAAAGTTCTACCTAGAGTTGATCAAGTAATTGTTATCCATCCCTCCTGTCAGCTCATACATATCCGAATACTGTAATAATCTGTGGTCTAATGACATAGCTCTCAGGGACCGAGTTTTGTCTTGTGTACATAACTTTCCATTTGTTGACACTGTTAGAAGTTAGGGAAAATAGCCTAGACTATGAACTATTGAAATTTTAAAAGACAGATCATTTCTCCAAAGGTGGCAGTAACAGTGCCACCAGATCATCAGTCATGTTGATCTGTCAACTCCTCTGTCCTGAAGAGTGACTTCCTAGATCACCTCCAGAGAGGGCCCAGGGCTGTTCTGTTCACCCAGTCCTGGGAACCTCTTCTTGGGTAGGTAATCTTCTGTTATCTTTATTCCTGCTCTTAAATAGTTTTTAGGTTATATTAACAAAGTAGTATTTGGAAAAACTAGGCATTTTGAACAAAGTATTTCAAACAGATCAACTCCATTTCATACATCTGAGTTGTTCCTCAGCTTACCACAGAATTCTAAATACTTGTTGTCTAGGAATATGAGACAGTAATGAAAGGTTTGGACCGCAATGCTCCCTCAGTGCCTCCTCAGAATACTCCTCAAGAAGCTCAGCAGGTAGATATGTGGAAGAAATACATACAGTGGGAAAAGAGCAACCCTCTTCGTACAGAAGATCAGACTCTTATAACTAAAAGAGGTAACAAGACTAACCCTTCTGGGACTCCAATTATGTGTATGTTAGGCCACTTGATATTATCCCATAGGTTACCGAGGCTGTTTTTTACTCCCAGTCTTTTTTTCTCTTATGTTCTTCAGATTCAGTAATTTCTATAGATCTGTCTCCATGTTCATTGACCTTTGCTTTATCATATCCAATATGCTGGTGAGCCCATGTAGTGAATTCTTCATTTCAAATATTCTACTTTTCAGTTGTATAAATTTCCATTCTAGAAATTTTTGTTTTTTATAGTTTTCCTTTTTCTGTTAAGATTCCATGGCCAATACCATCTTTTTCTTTATATCCTTGAACATTTTTATAACAATAGTTATAAAATCCTCGTCTGCTAATTCCAATATCTGAGCCATTGTGGTGTTGATTTCTTTTCCTCTTGACTGTGGGTCACATTTTTTGTTTTGTCACAAGTCTAGACATTTAAAAAAAATTTTTGGACATTGTACAGATGTGTAAATGATACATAGTAAAGACTAGATTCTGTTATCTTCCTCTGAAGAATATTGAGTTTTCTTTTAGCAGGGAGTTAAATTACTGGCAGGTCTCCTGGACCTTGTGGAGGCTTGGTTTTACACTGTTAGGATGAGTCTCTGTTAGTGGCCTTCATCTCACAGTAAATCTCTTAGTCCTGGGATATAGTCTTTACTCCCAAGATATAATGGAAAGTTCAAGGTGTTTACTCAGACTCTCTTAACTTGATGGGACTCAGATTCCAGACTTGGTCTCCATTACAGTGGGCAGCTGATGAGATATCTATCCAGCTCTTTCAGCTTTGCTTTCTGCTCTGGCTGTTTGTATTCTTTCCTGTGTATGTCTATTTTAGAGTCAGTTGAAGATTTGAGGGCATTAGGCCCAGATTTTCAGCCTCCACCTTCTGTGGCTCTCTTTTGGGGGATCTTCCCCCTTAATTTCCAGCTGTTCTTGTAACCCAGAACTCCATGTTACTTACCTCAAGCCAGTAAGACTTCAGCATTTGGCTTGAGTTCTAGCTATCCCAGAACTATACACATAGGGGTTTGCACTTGTGGGAAAAAGCCATATTAAATATATATCTCACCTAGTATGATTCCAATTTTTTAAGGGCTCAGTCCTCTCCAGTTTCTTTTTCTTTTGGTCATTCTCTAGTGCCTTTAAACAGTTGCTTTTTGTATTTTTCAGTTTATGATTTTTTTTTTTCAGGAGAGTTAGTCTGATACAGACTACTCTGGCACTGTCAGAACTAGAATTTGGAACTTAAAAAAAAAAAATTCCTCAATCTTGCCTTGCTCTCTCAGCTGGAGGCCTTTGCAAGTACTGTTTCCTTTGCCTACACCATTTTTGTATCTACTCCTGTCCTTCCTGCCTCTACTTACTCTCTCATCTGACCAGATTCTACCCCTTCTTCAGGTTTCGCTTAGATATCAGTTCCTTAGTGAAACCTTTCTTGAGTCTCTAAACTATGTTAAGTCCTGCTGCTGTAAGTTTCAAGAGTACACTCTACTTTCCTCATCATAATACTTATCACTTACCATAACTGCATTCTTAATATCGATCTTCCCACTATACTGCAGACTTCTTGAGTATAGGAAGTCTTATTTACTGGTATATTCACAGTGTCTTTCACATTCCCTAGCATATAGTTGGTACTCAATAAATATTAATTTAATAAATGACGAATGGATGGGGTTTGGGTGGATGATAATGCCAGAAATCACTAAAGTTTTTTTATTTCCAATTATCATTCATTACTGAGGGCTCTGTCTTAGCCTAAAAATTGAGTTGTGACGCTTGTATTGATAGTTTTGTAAATAATATTTATTCTAATTGAATGTTGCAAATGTCTTCCCTTAGTTATGTTTGCTTATGAACAGTGCCTGCTTGTGCTGGGCCATCACCCTGATATTTGGTATGAAGCTGCCCAGTATCTTGAGCAGTCAAGTAAACTGTTAGCAGAGAAAGGGGTGAGTATTTATTTGTTTCCCCCTTTTGGTCTTTTCATGGTTTTGATATAGCAATAATTTGCTAAAAGTATAGCACTGAATTTTGGTAATGAAGTGTAGGTATTGAAAATTTTAATCTTATGTCACTATGAATCTTAGTGACCCTCTTATATGATTAGACTACCTTAGTCAGAATTAAAATATAGTGGCTCTTCTTTAATGTATTAAAGTGATAAATCATTTAGAGTACTTCTGTGATTCTTCTTTATGTTAAAATAATGGAAAAAGTCTTTGGAATTTTTTTAAATATTTACTTATTTATTTATTTGGTTGCACTGGGTCTTAGTTGCAGCACGTGGGCTCCTTAATTGCAGCAGGAGGGTTCCTTAGTTGTGGCATGTGAACTCTTAGTTGCGACATGCATGTGGGATCTAGTTCCCTGACCAGGGATTGAACCTGGGCCCCTTGCATTGGGAGCACAGAGTCTTATCCACTGTACCACCAGGGAAGTCCCTGGGATTTCTTAAGAATCAAGAAATGCATGTGTCCATAGGTATAAACATATGAGTGTGTGTTTTATTCTCTTTCAGCTTTATTGAAATTATTGTAAGTGAGCTTTCTTTTTTCTCTCCTAGGATATGAATAATGCCAAATTATTTAGTGATGAAGCTGCTAATATATATGAAAGAGCCATAAGCACTTTATTAAAGAAGAATATGCTTCTTTATTTTGCATATGCAGATTATGAAGAGGTGAGTTAAAATATTTAGAACTTTCTTGTAATTGGATTTTTTACTGCAGCACTGAATTTTTTTTCTGGCTGCTTCTTTGCCAGGCATATTACTTTTGGAAGACAGAGATAATGCAGAATGAACAGTTATTAGTCCTTAGCTCATTATATATTTATGTTCAAAGCAGATGCCTTTGTGGGGTGCAGCCTCTGGATTCCTCAGAGCTCAAATGCTGCTTGTTTATGAATATATATTTATATCCACTTCTTCTCTACCACCTTAGAGTCGCATGAAGTATGAGAAAGTTCACAGTATATATAACAGACTTCTGGCAATTGAGGATATTGACCCCACCTTGGTAAGTAACTTTACAAGTCTCTTTCCCACTTTTGTAGTCTGCTTTAATTTAAAAAAAAATTAATTTACATAAAGTAAAATTCACTGTTTTTGTTGAATTGTTAGTTCTATGAATCTTGACCAATAACATAGAGTTATGGGACAACCATCACAATTAAAATACAAAACACTTCAATCACCCCACAGAAATTCCCTCGTGTGACCCCCTTGTAGTCACCCCTTCCCTGTCTCCCAGCCCGACAATTGCAGATCTGCTTTCTGCTCGTTTCTTCTGTTGTTGTTTGTAAGTGCAGCGCTATGAACCAGCCACAGTGGAGCTTTCTCTAACACCTTCCTTGTGAGCATGGCTTGAATACCACATAATTGTTGCTTAATAAATATTTCTTTTTAAATAAATGGAGGCAAGAGAAACCAACATTCTGGGAAGAAGTTGGACAAGAACTCACTTTATCCTGAATTCAACTCTGTAATTGTGGTTTTCAAAGCCCTGAATTTCTGCAAAAGTGCAGCAGAGTTCTTTCAGTGGGAGGGGAAGGGGAGGGGCCCATGCATGGGGCTCTAGACCCTCTGCCTCAAGTCAACTACAGCTATACTCCTTTTTCTGTCTGTTTATCATGGGATTCCACTGCTCTAATTGCTTGCATTTAGTCATCATTTTAAAATTCATTTAGCAAACTGATCTGTGCTATGCACTGTGCTAGATTCCAGCAGTATAATGACACATAAGTAAAATTCCTTTCCTCAAGGAACTCATAGTTCATTCATCCATCTATTCATCTGTCTAAACTAGGCAATGTAGTTTGACATCATCAAAACTGAGCAAATCAGGACCCTACTCATAGTCACCCTGTGTACAGTCCAGAGATGTTTTTTCATTGAACAAATATTGCATACTCATCATGTGTTGGGGCACTCTGTAGGTGCTAAGTATAAAATGACTCAAATAGTTTATCAATAAAGTTACATTATATGGTCTTTAGGAAATAGAGTAGTGGGCTTTTAAAAGTAATAAATCAAGAAATACTAGCATTTTCTAGTATTTTCACTTTTATTCCTTCCTTAAGATTTAATTTGCATGTTCTGGAATTAGATAATTGTGATGACTGCAAAACCTTGTGAACATACTAAAAACCGTTAAATTATATATTTAAAGGGTGAATTTTGTGCTATGTGAATTATATCTCAATTAAAATATTAATGTGCACGTCTTTAATACCAGAAAAAATTTGCTCGTGGATTTAAATAGTACACTATCTATAATCTTTTTTATTTCTCAAGTATTCAAAATTGCTTCCTTATACAGCAAAACGTGTTAGTACTGAAGTAAGGTGAACCTGTATTGGATGCTACAGTCTGTAGAAAACAAATACTTTTTTTGTGTAGGTATATATCCAATATATGAAATTTGCAAGAAGAGCAGAAGGTATTAAATCTGGAAGAATGATATTTAAAAAAGCAAGAGAAGATACCAGAACCCGCCACCATGTCTATGTTACTGCAGCACTCATGGAGTATTATTGTAGTAAGGTAAGTCCTCAAATAAAATATAAAGATAAAATAATTTCCTTCATATGAGATAAATTAATTAAAAGAAAGGCAGTCCTAATTTCTATCATTAAGTTTTATTATTTATTTATTTATTTATATCTATCTGTTTTTTTGGCCACGTTGGTCTTCTTTGCGACACGCGGGCTTTCTCCAGCTGCAGCGAGTGGGGGCTACTCTGCCTGTTAGTTTATACCTTATTAAACTCCATATTTATGAATCTGAATCCCCTTGAATGGTTTTTAGCTCTGTAATTTTTACTTAACATAATTTTAATCTCCATTTTAATTCTTAATATACGTTGTCATATTTAGATGTTATAGTTTTAATATTCTTTGAGTATCTTGTCTGACACTGCATGGAAATCAGTAGTTTCCTCTCTACTTCTAGGACAAATCTGTTGCCTTTAAGATTTTTGAGCTGGGGCTAAAGAAATATGGAGACATTCCAGAATATGTCCTGGCCTATATTGACTATCTTTCTCACCTCAATGGTAAGTAGATTCTAGATCTGTAATGGTTACTTAATATTAAACCATCAATGTCATTCTCTGAAATTATGTTGCTGGGTTTTTTTCTTTCTCAAATGTATTATATTCTGTCATCACACCAGAACCAGGCACTTGATAGGCACTCAAATATTTGTGGCCTGTCAACTATGAATTTACACTTATTGTATAATGGTTGATGCCTTTTGATTCTGCAGAATGGTCTTTAATTTAGCATCAAAGTCCCAACAGTAATAGGGTAAAGCCACAAATATCTAGCCACGAAAACTCAAAGATGCCCAAGTAGTAAACTGCTTTGAGGCTACTCGGGAAGATATTTCAAAGGAAACATTATGTTTATAAGCATCTTTATTTTCCTATTTTGTTGTAATAATAATGACCATCTTTTATTGAGTTCCTACCTTATACCAGGCACTAGGCTAGAGGATCTGTATATTTATGTATGTATCTTATTTAGTCTAGTTACCCACAGTCCAGGATATGTAATTTCTTGACTGAAAATGATCTGGTTTAAAAACTGATTTAAGAAAGAAATATGAAATTATGTGCCATGTAAATAATTAGATGTAAATTAGATATCACAGGTAAATATTAGTGATTTTAATGATATTTTAGAAAAATGTAGCATTCTATATACCTAAATAGTAGAAAAGAATAAAACTTAAACATGATTTTATATTTCAGCTTAGTGATTCTACTCTCTGGAAAAGGACTTAACTCCAAAAAGTGAGACAGTGGAGCATTTAAGATTTTTGAGCTGGGGCTAAAGAAAATTTTCATATAATTTTCTTGTATGAAATGAATGTTCCTTACCAGTTTTATATTGTTTTGCTTGATTTTTTAGAATAGTTACTAAGATGTACAATATTTTACTCTAAAATTGAGGATGAACTCTGATGTCAGCATTATTATCTTCTAAAATCAGTGTCTTAGTTTGTTTATTCATCAACCCATCATTTATTCAGTAGCTTTGGTAGTAAGGTCTGGAAGTACAAGAATAGGACTCCATTGTTACCCTCAGAGTATTCTCCTGGGGAAATCAGATGTGTAAACATAATTGCATCATCATTTGATTCTTAATTGTGGCATAAATTCTGGGGTTAGGTGTATAATGGTGTTTCAGATTTCTCATCTACAGAATGGTTATAATAAGAGTACCTTTCATTGAACTGTTGAGATAATTAAATGAACTTTTGCATGTATTTGACTTATATATGGAATGTGGTAAGCATACAATAAATGTTAACTATTTAAGCTGATGGTGGCAGTCATGAAAAGCATGTGCTAAATTCTGTAATAGAGCCCTGAATGAATTACTTTGGAAGCACAGAGAGGAGCGTGTAATCTAAGTTCCAGAGCTGTGCTATGCAATTATGGTAGCCACCAGACTACTAAGTTTTGAGCCCTTGAATTGTGGCTAGGCCAAAATGAGATGTGGAGTAAGTTAAAATACATACTGACTTCAAAGAGATAGTAGAAAAGAAATGTAAAATATCTTAATAATTTTTCACATTGATTACATGTTGAAATGATAATTTAGATATTTAGGTTAAATAAAATAAATTAAAATTAATTTCACCTGTTTTTATTCTTTTATTTTTGTTTTTGTTTGTTTTTATTCTTTTAAATGTGGCTAGCAGCAAATTTAAATTATTGGATAGTGCTGTTCTAGAGGGTGGGAGAAGGCAGCATGAGATGGGTCTTGAAGGATAAGTAATCGTTTTCCTAAAGATACAGGAAAATGCATTATTCCAGGAGAACACAGCATGTAATAAGCAGTGGAAAGTTATGTGGAATGGCAAAAAGTGTGTCTGGAGCAAAGCTTGGAATAAAGCTAAAAGAATAAAATGCAGGATTTACTTATTTCTTTAAGTACAGTATGTTAAGTTGAAGATGAAAGCCATGAATATGGTGCCATCTTCTTTGGTTCAATACATGTAATCTCTTGGTTTGACTTTGCATATTATGGACATGTAGTAAAACTGAATAACTGCCCTGCGGCAGTAAAAGCCAACTACTCTGTTGGATTTTAACAGTTTTATTGAGGCATAATTTATATACCATAAATGCACCCATTTAAAATATGCAGTTCAAAGAGTGTTAGTAAATTTACTACTAGATTCTTAAATTTTAATAGATCCCTTAGAGCTTAGCAAGAAGTGTCATTTTCCACTTCCAACTACAGACCTCCCGAGACTCTTAAATTTTAATCCACCTCTGGTGACCATTCTTATTCATTTTCCATTTGCATATTTATCTACCAATCTAGATATGGTACCTATATAAGAATTTAAAGTAGTTAAATATAGAGTAGTCCTGGTGCTGCAAAATAAGAAAATCAAATATCTAAATTTGAGCTTGTCATCCTCCACATTCAGTGTATTTAAAAAATATCAATAGTTTGATTCTTATAATGTCAACGGTATGCAATTTTCATTATTAAAAAAAAATGAGATACCCGATTCAGATATCACACTGTTATAAATTGTTTGACATTACAACTACACTATACTATAGAAGGAGGGCTAAACTAGAGGTAAAAAGACCTGGCTTCTAGTTATGGCTGTATTACTCAGTAACTGTGAGCCACATCAACTCACTTCATCTTTTTGAACCTCAAGCTTCCTCATCTATAAATATTGGGTGTGATAATAGATCTCTCTGCATAAGATTTTTGTGAGGATTAAATGAGATAATGCATTGTTGAATTATAAAACTGAATTTTTAAAAATATTTAAAATCTTCTTTAATATCCTAGAGGACAATAATACTCGAGTTTTGTTTGAACGAGTTTTAACATCTGGAAGTCTTCCACCTGAGAAGTCTGGGTAAGCCATTTTGAAAACTTACTGGTCGGGTTCTAATATTTGAATTGCGGTCTATGGGATGAACATTTGCTTGTTGTGAGTTCCAGGAGTGAGTTGTGAGTTCCAGGAGAAATTTCCCTTCTCTCTTGAAGCTTAATTTACAAATGCCTGCCTTGCCATATTTTCATACCTGTTTAAGATTTGTTAAAAAAATTTTTTGCATACTGACTAGGATTATTTTGAGAGATGCCTTAGCAATTTATTATTAAATATTTTAATATACCTTGGTATATATCCCTAGAAATTTATATGAACAAACTAGAGAAGAGTTCTGAAATTTTTACTTCTTACTCGAGAGCAAAGACTCTTGACAAAATGAAAATTTGTTTGACAAATTATATCCCTGATTTATGGTTTTGACTCTGTCAGTTTTACAGGAGGAACAATATGGTATAGTGGTACAGTGAAAGTAGTAAGGCTTTGGAGTCTTGGGTTCAAATTCCAGCTCAGGCAACTACACCTTGGGCATATTTCCTCACTCTTGCCAATCCTTACGTTCTTGTCAAGTAGCAGTAATGTCTACCAGTGTAGGAATTTTGTGATAGTCCTCTACCTAGTATATAATAGGAACTCAGTGCATTACTTTAGTACAAAGGTGCTTACTGAGATTTATTTATTTAACATTATTTTTGCAGTATAATTGCTTTACAATGGTGTGTTAGTTTCTGCTTTATAGCAAAGTGAATCAGCTATACATACATCCCCATATCTCCTCCCTCTTGCGTCTCCCTCCCACCCTCCCTATCTCACTCCTCTAGGTGGTCACAAAGCACCGAGCTGATATCCCTGTGCTATGCAGCTGTTTCCCACTAGCTATCTGTTTTACACTTGGTAGTGTATATATGTCCATGCCACTCTCTCACATTGTCCCAACTTACCCTTCCCCCTCCCCGTGTCCTCAAGTCCATTCTCTATGTCTGTGTCTTTATTCCTATCCTGCCCCTAGGTTCATCAGAACCTTTTTTTTTTTTAGATTCCATATATACGGGTTAGCATATGGTATTTGTTTTTCTCTTTCTGACTTACTTCACTCTGTATGACAGACTCTAGGTCCTTCCACCTCACTACAAATACTCAATTTCATTTCTTTTTATGGCTAATATTCCATTGTATATATGTGCCACAACTTCTTTATCCATTCATCTGTTGATGGACACTTAGGTTGCTTCCATGTCCTGACTATTGTAAATAGTGCTGAAATGAACATTGTGGTACATGTATCTTTTTGAATTATGGTTTTCTCAGCGTATATGCCCAGTAGTGGGATTGCTGGATCATATAATAGTTCTATTTTTAGTTTTTTAAGGAACCTCCATACTGTTCTCCATAGTGGCTGTATCAATTTACATTCTCCCCAACGGTGCAAGAGGGTTCCCTTTTCTCCACACCCTCTCCAGCATTTATTGTTTGTAGATTTTTTGATGATGGCCATTCTGATCGGTGTGAGGTGATACCTCATTGTAGATTTTTTTTTTACTTTTTTTAAATTATTTCATTTATTTATTTTTGGCTGTGTTGGGTCTTCGTTGCTGCGTGTGGGCTTTCTCTAGTTGTGCATACTCTTCGTTGCGATGCGCAGGCTTCTCACTACGGTGGCCTTTCTTGTTGCGGAGCACGGGCTGTAGGCGTGCGGGCTTCAGTCGTTGAAGCACACAGGCTCAGTAGTTGTGGCGCACGGGCCTAGTTGCTGCACGGCATGTGGGATCTTCCTGGACCAGGGCTCAAACCCGTGTCCCCTGCATTGGCAGGTGGATTCTTAACCACTGTGCCACCAGGGAAGCCCTCATTGTAGTTTTGACTTGCATTTCTCTAATGATTAGTGATGTTGAGCATCCTTTCATGTGTTTATTGGCAATCTGTATATCTTCTATGGAGAAGTGTCTATATAGGTCTTCTGCCCATTTTTGGACTGGGTTGTTTGTTTATTTGATATTGAGCTGCATGAGCCTTACTGATATTTAAGTATCAGTAAGTATTAAGTAAGCCTTACTGATATCTACTTACTCTCTAAGTAGAGTCTTAGAGAATTAATTTTGGCTGTTAGAAAAGTGGTGAGGCACAAATTTGTCCCCAGTGATCCGTATTAATGGGAAAAAAGAGAGAGCATGTTAGGTTTCAAAATATATTTTTATTCATATGTTGCCCCAAGAATGTATTCTACATTTTAATTCATGCGACTACAAAATGGTGAAGCCACATTATTCAGGAGAAACTGGAAATCTCTCTAGGTTCCTTTTTCAACTCTTCCACCTAGAGTTTACTCTCTCTAGTGTAAATGTCTCTCTTATTGGCCACAAAGGATAGGAAGGTATGCTAAATAAGTAAAAACTCAAAAAAAAAGCCTTAAATATGAAAGTATTTAGGGTAAAGGGTTATGATGACTGTAATTTACTTTCAAATACTTAAGCAAAAACAAGATAAAGCAAATATGGCAAAGTATTAATAATGATTAAATCTAGGTTATGGTATATAGGCATTCATTACACTACTCTATTTTTCTGAAGTTTGGAAATCTTTATAATAAAAAAAAGAGAGATTTGTATAATTTTAAAAAAAAGGGGGGAGGAAGGGAACTCAAAGATTTTTTGTAAGCCTCAAACCCAGAATAGTAAAGTATTGATTATATTTATTTTCTTACAGAGAAATCTGGGCCCGATTTTTAGCTTTTGAAAGTAATATTGGTGATCTAGCTAGTATACTCAAAGTGGAGAAAAGACGGTTTACAGCATTCAAAGAAGAGTATGAAGGCAAAGAAACAGCTTTACTGGTAGATAGATACAAGTTCATGGATTTATATCCTTGCTCTGCAAGTGAACTAAAAGCGCTTGGGTATAAGGTATGTACTTGGGCTCAAGATGTGTGTAGTGTCTTTACTTTCCTAATGTTTTAGAATAGTTCATGGATAAACTTCACTCTAAAGTAAATTCTGAAATAGAAATTAATCGAGCTTTAGAATAGATTTGCAGAATAGAAAAAAGTTCAGGGATTTTCCTTGGGTTTGTGAAATATTGACTATCAACAATACTGAACAAAATGAGAATTAAAATGAGATTTAACAAACTTTCTTTCCTGGAAATTGTTAATGCCTTATATCTTATGTCTTGTGGGCAGATGGAGGAGGTGGGTGAAGGAAGAAAAACAAAAGAAAATCTGAATGTCACTTAGGTTAGTTTTTCTCTAATAGCTCTTAAGACTGATGTGTGTGTTTTGACAGGAGATCATATATAGTAATTCCTGCTATATATTTTGTAGATATAATGAAGAAACATTATAGCTTATTAAATCCATAAAGTTCCTTGAAGGATTTGTATCTTTAAAACAGGGCTCCTTCAGTGGGGTCCTTTAGGAAATTAGCTTATCTAGGAATGGAACTCTTCTGTTTGGACTACTGAGTCATAAGGAAACAAATATGGAACCTGAACTCATTCAGGCCAAGGGGAAAGATTAATGTTTACACACTCCTAGAAATAGCCCTTTCTGAGAAGACCATTGTTCTATCATTTCTTGATTTTTCTGTGTCATGTGAACAAAGACCAAGATGGAAGCCCAAAGGGAAGCTATATCCACAAGAGTCCTCGATTGGTCCCCTTAAGCCAGCTGGCATTAGGATGTTCCTCACCATCACTCTGTATTTCCTCACTGCCCTCTTTTAGCCTGGGTCTCACTGGCTAAACCAGATTAAAATAAACTTCAGACCTTTTCATTAATGGAAGCTCCAGTTGTGTGCCAGCCCCATGTTCCTATTCTGAACTAAGGGGTTACTGCTTAGGGGATCAGCAGGTTCTGCTTCTGGTTTAACTACTTCTTAATGAAAAGCCAAAGACATTTAAAGAATATTATGTGGAATTTTTAGGCTATTTCAACTTTGCCAAGATGAAAATGGAAATTAAGGAAGTTAATGAAAAGATCTTACTAAGTAGAACTACTTCTTGAATATGAATTTTCCATCTTGTATTTGTTTGGTTTTTTATTTGGAAAGGATTATTATGCTTTTGTGTGTCACACATAAGTGAGAGAGGGAAAGAAAGAAAAAAAAGTAATTCCCAGTAGGCATACTCATTTAGATCTGCCACCAAATGCATATGAGCAAACTTTGAGAATATGAAATTCTCTTATATCCCTTGATGGTGGCAAAAGAGGCTCTTTTGGTTTTAGACAGATTGACACTGGTTACCTGTAGCAGAGGAACTTCTCTGGGATAGGGCCTCTTTAAGAGGTAGCATGTTGCTCCCTTTGACATATCTCAGAGGGTTGCTTTCAGCTCTGGCAGGCATTGCTGGGACACTGAAAAGAAGACTGGATGGGTGTGAGGTCAGAGAGGCCTGTGCTCTCAAATCCTCTCTCTACTTCTTAGCCATCTAACATTGGAGACAGCAGAACCTCTTTTGAGTGTCAGCTCCTTCTGTAAAATGGAGGTGTTACTATTTGCCTCCTCAGAGAGGGAATAAATGGCAAAAACTGACAAATAGTGGTTGCTCAACAAACATTCCTTCTCCCCTATAACAGTATTTTGGGAGTAATTTTTCATTTCATTAGCAAAATCTTATGAACTAATGTAAGTGATGATAAGCTTTATGTTAGGTTTCATGAAACAGCACCTTTCTTAATCCAGCTTCTTCACTTAGAGAACCTGGTAGATGATGTTCAATTTTAGTGGAAGGGAGATATCAGGAAAGTATCTAAAACCGCAGATTTTCTTCCAAATTACCCCACCTCTACCTGGTATGTATTACCTACAAAAGCTTGTATCTATCCTACAAGTGTCCCACCTGGCAACACTGAGTCTAATGATTCTTAACACTGGTCTTTACAGCCCTTTAGCTTTCCTTGTTAACAACCTTTACTGTCATGGAAGTTCTCGCTTATCTTTCTCCATTCTCTCTATGGTTTTAACCCAGTTATTCACAGTGTATCCTCAAGATTGTAGAATTGCACAGTTTTACTCTATAAGTCCCTTTTTCAGGTTTAGGATTCTTCTGTTCTGCATTTTCAGGATGTCTCCCGTGCTAAGCTAGCAGCTATAATTCCAGACCCAGTTGTAGCTCCTTCTATAGTGCCTGTTCTGAAAGATGAAGTGGATAGAAAACCAGAATACCCTAAACCAGACACTCAGCAGATGATTCCATTTCAGCCACGACATTTAGCACGTAAGCCATGACTTTAGATCCAGTACTGAGACCTCAGTTTGTTTGTTGGTTTAACTGGAGAGGTGTGGGGGGCAAAGTAATGTGACCTTTCCATTGTAGGTTAATAATTAGACTCAGGGTCACTATGACAGGTGGTTTGGCTGTAATCTTTGAACCAAGATGAGTTTAAAATGTCTTAAAAAAGAAAAAAACAAAACCTCATTGATCCAGATTGCAGTAACCCATTTTGGCAGTGATACTTAAGACAGTTTTCAGAAATGCTGCTACATACAGATTACCTGCACAGCTGGAAACTTACTTTGGTGATGTTATTTGGTATCGTTTATACTTACTAATGGGTAGTAGCCTCTCTGGATTCTACTTGAACAAGGCCCTTATGATTAAATATGTTACTGTATAACTGACTTTAAATGGGATTGCTGAAAAAATGACTTGTGAGGCTTAGGCATGATCTTTGACAAAAACTGACTAGCTCAGCGCCTGGGTTGCCTTATGCAAAGTCACTTGTTTACTTTTCTGCCTCCCAGTGGCCACGGGGTTGAGACTGCTTTCACTGTCTCACCCACTTGCGTTTGGTCAAACATATAAAGCACTAAAAACATTTTAAGACGTCCAGAACAAAGCAACATGACTATTTGTACATAGTAATTTATGTACAAGTTACTTATGTTGGTTCATTACATGTGCAGAAACTCTTCCATCCCATTTGATTCCTACTTTTCTTTCTTTTACAGCTCCGGGCTTACACCCTGTCCCCGGTGGAGTGTTCCCAGTACCACCTGCAGCAGTTGTTTTAATGAAACTTCTCCCTCCTCCCATTTGTTTCCAGGTTTGTTCACTATTTTCACGATAGATATTTGCTCTATGGGTAATTATAGTAATTGTGTGCTTTTTCTCTTGTATCATGGGAAATGCAAAGTAGGGCTATTTTTGTCAGATTATTGGGGATTAAATTTTCTTTGTGTCAAAATAGGGTCCTTTTGTACAAGTGGATGAACTGATGGAAATTTTCCGAAGATGCAAGATACCAAATAGTAAGTGATGAGTCTCCATTACTAGAGTGGAATTCACATTGTTGTTTCCTAGGCAGGAGAGACTGTCATTCTTTGGCACTGAAGTTTCCAAAACCAGCTAGCCATCTTGCAGAAGTACAGTGACACCTAGGAGGGATCCTTTGGATCTCTTTGGTACAGAGAGGCTTGTTCATGTTCTTATTCTTCTAAGAAAAACATCATAAAAAGCATATCTTTTCTATTCATGTGAACATGCACTATCAGGTTTGGCTTATGAAAATAATTTTATTAAACAGCAGCTTTTTTGTATTTAACTATTTATTCAATAGTATCAGTAGTACTATCTCAGAATTTCCTAATAGGAGGCTACAAAATTATAAAGTATCCAAAGTAGTACATACATATTCCTCCACAGTAGCATACTTTTAAACATCCTCCAACAACAGTCCTTTTTGTTTTGCTTCAATAGCAGTTGAAGAAGCTGTGAGGATCATTACTGGAGGAGCCCCAGAGCTAGCTGTAGAAGGCAATGGCCCGGTGGAAAGTAATGCAGTACTCACCAAGGCTGTCAAAAGGCCCAACGAAGATTCAGACGAAGATGAGGAAAAGGGAGCTGTCGTTCCCCCTGTTCATGACATTTACAGAGCGAGGCAGCAGAAGCGAATTCGGTGAAGCAGGCACAGAACCTGCCTCAGAAAGAAAACTCCTATCCAGGATTCCTTTTGCCTCTTAAGTCATATGTTTAAAAGAGACAATGCTTTGTTACAAAGTTCTTGGAAACAAAGTTGTATTGTCATTGGTGCCTCTATTCATATGCTTCTTGAGAAAAACCAACCAACCTATGTGAATTTTAGGATGTGGAACAGACCTATGCTCTAAGAAAAATTAGATTTTCAAAAATGTGAGAAGAGTACAAAGTGGCAGAACCACATTTTGTTCCCGCTTCAAGGGTGTCTTGTATGTACCACTTGAAGACTTGTGGGTTTTCAACAGTTTTATTTTAAAAACTGGATGGCTTATGATTGTAAAGCATTTTATCACATTTTCTGAAAACAACAGCTGTTCTTGGTTTGCTTATGTAGAGTCCTGCCTTATTGTTTGTTTTATTTATGGCAGAATGTAAGGAATCGGTTTTGTAGTTTAAAATTTTAAAAAACAATCCTTTAGAAAATAAAAGGATCTCAAAAAGTCGTGTCTCTCGCTGCTGCTTTCATTCAGATTTTATTTGAAATAGCTACTTAGGTTATTTAGCCAATACTGTTTAAAACTAAATGTCAACAATGTAAGGAAAAGTCATCCTGTATTTACTATATATACACTTAACTGTTGTCCTTTCCTGGTCTTTTTTGCTACTATTTGAAAACATGAGGGATCCATTTTTAAGAGGCAAATTAAAACATTTTAGAAATCTTCAAATATGAATGCATTTTTCCCAAATTAAATCTGAGGGCGATAGACTGAGATATTTTATCTTTCATGTCTCTTAAAAGCAACATAAGTGTGGGAATTCCTTTAACCACTCACTGTCTTGCTCTCACATAAATATGTTTCAAAAAGTGGTCAGTATTCAAGAACATTTTTTTCATCAGCTAAACAAAGACAGCATTAAAGGAAACTACAGCCGAGTAACCAAAACCTAGCTACAGTGAGCAAAAACTTACCATAAAAATCAAAAGAATTAAGTTTTGCTCTTTTTTAGCAACGTTACCTCCTCTTGACTCATCTCTAGAAAACTAGACCAACAACTAGTTGAGCCTAAGGATTGTGATTCAGAATAAAAGCTAAAAAAATAAGGAAGGAAATAAGAGGAAAAGTACGAAGGCTATAAAGAGACAATCTTTGCACGATGGGTACACAATTTAGAATTTGAATTCAAGTGTGATTAAATATCAGCTTCAAATATTTCTATAAAACCTATAATAAAAGGTTATCTTGAATCACTTTCTTATATAAATTTATACGTAGCAAGGTCATATTTACCTAAGTTGATCACAAGCATATGTCTCCAGTATTTTACCAGTGAAGCTGAGAAAAATTTCCTCAAAACAAAGTCAGCTGCCTCTACTTCAGATTTTGTTATCTTCCTAAGTATCATTTTCAAGCTGCGTGGGTTTTTTTTTAATATCATGGTTATCAACAAAACAATCTGAAAGGCATAAGTAGTACCATATAGCATAAACTTAAAAATATAGAGATATGGAATCTTTCCTGAAGTGCTATCTTTGGGTAGTGTATTGAAGAAGACAAAATGGTTTCAAATACCTGTAATGGTCTGTAACAGTGTTCCCATGTGACAAAAGAAAGCCACGTGATTGAGTATGGAAAATGCCTTTTTTTTTTTTTTTTTTTTTTAGCATTGTAATAAGAAAACACACACGTACACCCCTACCTACCTTGGGGAAAAGTGCTGCTAAGGACTGTTAAGGCCATTATGTGTATTACAACTGCTCCTACTACATTCATTTCTAAGACTTTTTCCCCTAGAAATTATATGACCTTTAAACTTAAAAAGGATTATTTCTTAAGAAAATATTTTCTAATGTTCTACCTGATATATATATGAACTTTTAGTTTTTAGTATGATTTTGTCTGAATGTTTGATAATTCCTTTTGTAAACACAGTGAACAAGTAGCATGATGTTAGAAATCTGAAATTATTTTTGGAAATCTATCTGCAGACTCTCATGGTATATATAGCCAGTCCTATGTGTCCAAGGTCTCTCATATATCCATATTGCTGGACCCAGAGAAATTACCAAGAGATATCCATATCTTTCCTCTTTATAAAAACAATGACAGCATCTCCCCACAATTCTAGAACTGGATAAAATTTAAGGACCATAAATGCTCCCTAAACAAAAATCAGTCAAACTCTGGCTTTTAGCACTAAATTTCGAACGAGAGATTTTATCTCTGTTGCCACACATAGTAAAGTAAAAGGTTATAGCTACCTAGTAAATATAAAACTGATCAAATTGTACCACTGGAAAAGAATGAAAAAATATACCACTTTTGTCAGCACATTGACCTTGGGCAATAGTTATTAATTTATTTGGTAATTTTATAATCCTCTATTGGATATGCTTTCTTTAAAAAAATAAATTTATTTATTTATTTTTGGCTGCGCTGGGTCTTCGTTGCTGCACGTGGGCTTTCTCTAGTTGCGGCGAGCGGGGGGCTACTCTTCGTTGCGGTGAGTGGGCTTCTCATAAATTCTGGTTTTTACATTTCAGTTCCCAAAGCAAACTTCATTAAAGTTGGTAGTTCTTACTTGACTGTGACGTTCAGCAAGTGAAGTTATATTTCATTTAGTAAAAATTTCAGAAGTCTTGAAAGGTAATTCATACCAAGTTAACAAAACTCAGGTGCCATATTACTGATTTAAGTAAAAACTTAAATATTCAACAGAAGTGAGCTTACCAGTCTCTGGGAATAAAAGTCCAAAAAACCAATTCAGTTTACTAAATTTTCTTCCCCGTCTGAGCCCTGACCAAATTTCTGCTTCGAGCTTACAGCAGACAGTACTTTAAAAAGCAGAGGCAACAAGAATTAGAAAGGAAAAAAAAAAAGTGTTACTTCGATTTTAAGGTTGCTTTTAAGTCAGAAGTTGCACTTAAAGGTTCTCAATGCTTAGTTCAGATAAAGCAAACACAAAAATGGTGAAATCTGACTATTGCTACCAACTCCAGACACACCTGATTACTAAATTAAGTGACATTCCATCAAATCATGCCTATAGATTAGTTCAGAAGGCAACACAGTATGACAGAAACCCACACTAGGGGCAGTTTTAAGTAAAATTCTGCCTGTTCAGATTTCTGACACTTCTAGCTTTTTCTGAAAGTGTCAGTGAACATTTGATAGGTTAAGAGAGGCTTTTAGGCCTAAAGGTTTTCCCCTCCCCCATCCCATGAAGTTGCTTTGAATACTGTGAATAAAAAGGCAATCCATTAAAATAGGTATACAATATAAAACCCAATATAAATACACAATTGCAAACATCACTGTAATTCTTTATTTAGATTACGTTTTCAATGAGATAGTGCCTTTTAATATGAGTTTCATAGCCCATCGTCCACTACCATTTAGTCATCCACTCATTTGTTCATTCATGCATTCATTTACTTCAAATGATATAGAGGTGGAAATGGGGAGAAACCACTGGGGTGGAGTGAACGGCAGCAGATACGAAAAGATTGCAGCTCTAGCACAGAAGAGATGAGAAAAGAAAATAACAGTCTTGGGACAGGACAGGAGGAAAACCTTCCCTACAGGCCTGTAAAATGTGCTCGACTGAAGGGAGGTTGGGCACCAACAGTCGAATATGTCATGATAACAGATATGCACCCGCAGGCAGGGTTATATGCTCTCCTTTGTTGCTAATAAAGTCATTCATAGTCCTTTTGCGTGTACAAAGCATTCTAATATCCATTATCAAATTTAATCCTCACAGGAAGTGTGAGTTAGGAGTATGCTCATTTTACAGGTGAAAATACAGAGCCCAAGGAAGAATGATTAGCCCAACATCACATAACCTTGCAAGAAGGCAACAGAGGAAAAACTCAACCCAGATCTTCCTCTAAATCAGGAACTTTCTGCACAATCCTACTGCAGTCTACTTAAGTTATTAAGTCCAGTCAGACTTACTACAGAATGTCAGACTTGGAAAGGCTTGTAAGGTTAAATCCAGTCCTTTCATTTTTTAGGTACTGGAAATGGGTCCTGATTTCCTCGAGCTAATCACGTAACAGAAATGGGATCAAAACTCTGGTTTCTTGACAGCTCCCAGTCTTTCCAATCTACCACCCTGCCTCAAAATTAAAAGAAATACAAATGTTATACACAGAAATCAGGGCATGCCAAAATGTCACTGGAAATCAAACAGCAAACACCTATTCCCTCCCTTTGAAATTCACCAGGAAAGTAGGCTGCTCTATTCCCAGGTATCTTAAGACTTTGGAGAAAGTAAAATAAGCCACAAAAACAGAACTGCTAAATAATCCGTTCAGAATTGTCAGCCAGTATGTGCACATTATGTGCCTATTGAGTCAAACTTTTTAATAACTTCTCTTCACAGAGAAAAAAATTCCTATACACCTGTCCACTGCATTAATCAGTAAGATATATCAGTGTAACTCTGACCTGAAGTATATTTATAAAGGGCTACATAAACGATCACATTTTACAGCTTGCTTCAGAATAAGATTAAAAAATATACATATGTAGAGTGAGAACCCACCCACTACCCACCCAATCAGTTGAGAGCTGACAAGGCAGCAGTTACCGCTCTAGACATTCATTCATTCATTCATTCATTCAGGAGACTATCAAAGAAATCTACCTGACCTGCTGATATCAACCCAACTCTCAAGGCACCCACCTGCAGTGAAATACTAGTGCCCAATAAACTTAGCACTTCCATGAGACATGTTTTCCACAAACCTGTTAGGCAGGAAACCACATCAAATGCAATCAGTATGCAGTATATAACCCAATTCAATTCTGAAGGATAATTTATACGCCAAAGCTATTTCTGTCTTGGAGGGAGAGCTGTAGGGGGGAGTTCTAAGTAGATGCTTAGCAAATGTTTCCTGAGTGACTAAATGAACTAAATGAATTTTCCTGGCCCTTAGTGATAATCCTATGAGATTCCAGGAAGAAAACTAGCTCACTTATCTTCAAAGAGCAGCAACAAAACGATTCAATATGAATATTGTGATTCTGAACTCTGCCGTCTTCATTCTGGCTTCTGTAGAATTCCACCAGTGGACACTGAGGTAGTGGGGGCCACAGGAGTCTGTGAAGCTCCCTGTTATATAGGCATCAAGATTTCAAACTGTTCAAACTTCACTCTATGTAGGAACCCATGAGGGAAAAGAGAGAAAAAAATCACCTAAGAGTTAACTCTTACAAAAGAAATCAAAATGAAGGAACTTTGAGATTTAGGGAAAATGGCTGCAGGAGCTGGTGACCCACCCTGCATCTGTGAGGGTAACGCTCCTCTCCGGCATCCTTGGCTGTGGAGGGAGGGACCCAAACACTGAGGCTGAGGCAAGCAAGAGTGCTGCCCCCAGGAACCTCATACTCTACAACCAGTGAGCACAGCTTCCACAGCAGCCTTATTTCCAGAAACAATTCCAGAGGTGACCTCATTGAATAAGCTACAAAAGATGTAATTTTGTTCTTTAAAAGTTCTACTTACCGAGCTTTCATCCCCTTCCAGTGAAACCTTGGAGGATTTGTCCTTCAGCCTAAACTTTATTAATATGACCTCTGACCACGTAACCCAGCATACATCTCTGACTGCAAGTAAAAATATTAGAAGCAAGTACTTGGAGAAATCACATTCCCAGTATAACCGTCACTCCTCTGAAGCCTCGCATCACTAGACAGTGTACAGGGTGGATGTTTCCCCAACGCTGTCCCCAGCTCCACCCCAGCGCTCATCGGCTTGAATGAAGGGATTCCTTGCATGATTCTGGGAACTGGAGATCGCCCAACAACTTCATGACTCTGTTTCTAACAAAATGTCCCTGTCTAAAATACACACAGGCACGTGCGCACATTTTATTTTTTTTAACAGAACAGGTCACCTGTGAGAGCCAAGCTACCCTTTCAGTCACAGGATATGTCAGGAATTCTGGTCACTGAAGTTCCTCAATAAATACTGCTCAAAAACCAGGGATCTCCTATAACTTCGTTATCCAAGAAATAAGTGAGCTGACGCTATTTTACCTGAAAACACTTAAATCCAATGCTGGAATTCGAATCCAATCAATACATCTATGTATTGTATCAGAGTGAACTTTTCAGTAAGAACTTCAGACATCTGTCCTCTTCTATATATTACACTAACATATATTAAAAAAAAATATTCCTCCTTGGCTTTCAAGACATAAAAGTCACAGAATTTTCCTTTCTCTAGATCCCATAACTGCTATCATCCAGGCTCAGAAGTAATTTTGTATAAACAAGTAAGCTTTTTAAAATCAAATAACTCTCCTCTAGAACAAAAGGGTTCTGGGGCTCCAGCTAGCCCAGGCAGGGAGAAAGCAATAAATAGTGGGCGCGGGAGGTGTGTGGAGGCAGTAAGACTATATAAAGTCCTTCCAACACAAAATACCTGGAGGAAGGAGGGCTGGGCTGGGCAAGAGACGGGCAAGGGTCTAAACGCATCAAGGCCTGGTTCTGTTCACTCTGGGGTGGCTGTCAGATACTCTTGGGTGTCTGAAAGAAAAGCGAGCCAGATGGCAGAAGAGGTCCCAGGCTCCTGGGAGAGACGAGGCAGCTACGATCATGATAGGGTGTGGGTGGAGACACACGGCAGTCCACCCGTTGAAAGCTGAGTGCTACCTACAAAAGTCACGATAACGAAAAGCTTCTCTGATTTGTAAACTTGCACTCACGGACACAAACCCTCAAAACAGAATTCAGTACATGTTTCAACAAGCCTTTTCAACAGTGATACACAATACTCTTCCTTTTGGCATCAGTGCTGTTAAACAGAAAGGTACTAAGCAGCCATTTTCCAAAGCAACACTACAGCTGAGAACAGGTCAAGTGGGTAACACTGCTGCTGTAGGGAGCACAGGCGTTAGGGTCTGACAAGGATCTTACTGAGGATCGCATCATAGTAGGGACTGAAGACCATCTTGTTATAGTTGACCAGGCGCACGAAGTTAATGGCAACTTCCTCCAGCTCTGTTTGAACTGGACCTAATCCCCCTGGGGCTGTGGGCAATGGCTTCTGATGACTGGAGACAAGGTAGGTTTCTAAGAAGGTCAGGATTCGGGAATCTGCGACAGAAAAGAAAGCAGTTGTTTGCTTCTTGGTCAGGGTGACTTTACAAGTTTCTATTTACGCTTCAGTTTTCAGCTTAAACATTACCTTTTCGGGAAAGTCTTCCCTGACCATCCTGAGGCACCTCCCACTTCTGAACATTCATCCCATCTGTACTGTACCCCCGCCCACCCCAAAGCTGGTCGGCTCCACGGGGTGGGACCATGCTCATCTTGTTCATCATTCTCTCCCCAACACCCAGCACGGTGCCTGCCATGAGGCCTGGACACCAGGCAAAGCCCAAAATACACTTGGAAAGCAAGGATAAATGTATGAACGATTAAGGGGAGATTAGGGTGCTGCCAGGTTCCGCTCTCAGAAGAGCAAGGCACACCGAGACCAACATTAGCCATTGTTTAAGATCATATAAAAAGTGGGAGGAAAAATAAAGCAGGAAATGCAAGTTCAAAAGAGAAGAGAAAGGGACTTCCCTGGTGGCACAGTGGTTAAGAATCCGCCTGCCAATGCAGGGGACACAGGTTCGAGCCCCGGTCCGGGAAGATCCCACATGCCACGGAGCAACTAAGCCCGCGAGCCACAACTACTGAAGCCCGCGCGCCTAGAGCCCGTGCTCCCCAACAAGAGAAGCCACCACAAGGAGAAGCCCACACACCACAACGAAGAGTAGCCCCCACTCGCCGCAACTAGAGAAAGAAAGCCCGTGCGCAACAACGAAGACCCAACGCAGCCAAAAATAAATAAATAAATACATTTATTTTAAAAAAAGAAGACTCCAGCACTATTGGCTTGTGATCTAGATTTTCCCATAAGCCCACATGAAAGAAGCCTAAGCCTCCTTCTCCAAAGCCTGCAATGAAGGCCATGGAGTTGTGGGCCACTTGTCCTACTCTGAGGAATCATTTAGTTTGACGCTTCTTTAGCCCATCCCCTGCTATGATATTTTTGCACATTCCTGTGTATCCTCAGCTGCCAAAACAGTGTGTGTGCAAAGCCGCACCTTGCAGATTTTATTACAAAAGCAATAGCGGCATCTATATCAAATAAGCGTTTTCAAACTTCACACCCACCTCATGCCCTAGGGAACCTTCTCAGGTGCAACTGACTTACATCCTTTGGAGTCCAGTAACACACTTAACTGGCTGTGACTAAACAACCTAGATGACAGGGCTAAGGCAGCAGCTTAGTAGCCAGTGGTCTCTTCACAGCACTTCCCCGCATCCCCACCCCAGTTGACAACAATGATCTCGACAGTCCGAGGGCCCTGCAGCATCAGGAGGCTCCTCCTGAGGGACCTGCAGATGAAACTGTGACTAATGCGGGCCTGGGATGAAATTTTTAAAAGGCATGGTATTAGAAGCACACCCATGTCACTGGTTCAGCCTCTACTCCAACCTAGAATCTGATAACCACAGATCATTCTGCTTTTGCCTGAAGCCTGCTAACTTTTCATTATTTATAAGATGAACATCTATATGAGTTCGTAAAGAAGTTAAGGAAGGACTTTACAATTAATTAAATAACAATAATTTTAAAAATTAAATATTAGATGATGTAGTGAACAGAATCAACCAGGGATGATGGAAAGTCACAGCTCACACAGCAGAGTAATATATATATATATATATATGCCCCCTGCACTGGAAGTGCAGAGTCTTAACCACTGGACCGCCAGGGAAGTCCGGAGTAATATTTTTAATAACTGCGACTCGTTAGTGAGTCCTCCCTATGCTGCCAGGTTCTGCAGTAAGCACCTTACATATCTTACCACCTGCAGTCCTCTCAGCAACCCTGCAGGTGCTGGTATTACCCCCTTTTAGAGATGATGAAACTCAAGTATCACGTCACTTGCTCAGGCTACACAGTAAGTGCTTGTAAAGAAAACCCGTCCTAGCCTTGTACTACAGCTATACTTTTCCCTTACCCTCGCACCACTACCACATTCAAAACGCTTCTGACTCCAGATCCAGGGGAGAAGTGTCCCCACGCCAAGCAATTCTCTGTGACCCCAGCTGGGCATCCTACAATTTTACTCAGTTCTGACACTACGTGCAGATAGCCTCAGATCCCACAAGTTAAGGGCTCAGGCCCACAAGACTGCCCCCGACTTCAGAAGCTGATCACAAGGAGGAGGCCCGCAGGTCATCCACAACTTCTGACTTGACTACAAATCAGAGGTTGCCATGACGTCCTCTCCCTTGGATTTTGATGATTTGCTAGAATAGCTCACAGAACTCAGGGAAACACTTACTTAGGTTTACCAGTTTATTATATAATAAAAGATCTGATAAAGGATACAAATGAAGAGTCGGAAGAAGCCATACATAGGGTGAGGTCGGGGAGAGTCCAGAGGGCAAGAGCTTCTGTTCCCGCGGAGCTGGGGTGCACCACCCGTCCACTACACGGATGTGTTCAGCAACCCAGAAGCTCTCCAAACCTTGTACTTTTGGGACTTCTGTGAAGGTTTCATCACGCAGGCATTTCTAGCCCCTCTCCTCTCTCTGGAGGATGGAGGGCGGGGCTGAAAGTTCCAAGCTTCTAATCATGGCTTGGTCTTTCGGGTGACCGGCCCCCACCCAGGAGCCCATCAAGAGTCACCTACTCAGAACGCAAGACACTCCCAGCACCCAGGAAATTCCAAAGGAGGTAGGAGTTCCGGGTCAGGAGCCAAGGTCAGAGACCAAACACTAGAACAAAAGATGCTCCTAGCGCTCTTATCACTGAGGAAACTACCAGAGTTTCAGGAGCTCTGTGCCAGGGGCCAGGGGCAGACACCAATATATTGTTTCCCACCACCTCACAGTGCTGGATGGAGCAGGGTTCTGAACCAGGACCCGTGATTCCAAAGCCAGAGCCCTCAGGACAGTGATGGCTGCCTAGTCACTTGGCCAAAGCTTCGGGTCGCCTTAATTGCGCTATGGTGAATAATCACTCTCTCTTCACTCACTGGCACTCGTAATCCATCAAACCCTTCTAGATGCCCGCAGAGGGGCCTGTCTGCCAGCCCATCGCAGGCATATCCCTGGTCCCGCCTTCGCCCAAACGTACCCACGATCCTGCGGATGGGGTTGTCAGGACTGGCCATGGCCTGGATCTGGCCCTTGAGCACGGCCTCCTTGTCCGTGGTGAGGGGGCTGAACCCGCACAGGGAAAGGCAGCTGCTCACCTCCAGGCAGACTTTCTCCCCAACGGTAGTCAGGGCATCCTCCAGATGGAAGGAGCTTGAGCAGAGAAGGGAAGGAGAAGCCAGTGAAGAAAGGGCCCATCAACAAAGTGCACATCCCACCCCCACCCCCGCCCAGCCCCCGTTTGGGGAGAGTCACAGCGACCAATTCACAGACTGATGGGTTCAAAGGGAAAACTGTGCCTCTTCCCTGCCCCGAGCCCCTCAGACTGCGTCCATCCAACTCAGGGGACTTTGTCTCTCTACCCGTCTCTCTCTGCCAGAAAGAACAGTGGCACGGGGAGGACTCAGGTTATGCCTGGTCTAACAATCTAAAAGCTAACTTCTTGCTAGCATCTGTGTGGTGAAATAACCCTGGAATTGACTTAGGACTACCCTGGACACCTCTGGAGCAACACACCAGAAACCAGAAATGTGGCAGCCGCGGGACGGAGTGGGAGAGAAACTTTTCATTGGATACCACTTTGTCCCTTTAGGCTTTTGAAACACAGTGTATTAACGACTTTCAAAGAACAAATAAAACTGACATCTAAAAGTTAAAATTCACACTTTGATTTCCTGGGGCTCCTGGGCTCCCCTGGAGTCTCTGTGGAGAGCCCTTGTGCTGGTGGGTGTTGTCTGAGAAGGCAATTGCCTTTGTCCTGGATCTACAGGCTGTGTACAGTAGAATGAGTGTGAGCAAATGTGAGAGCCCCAGGACTTGCTGCTGGGGCCAGGGTGGACAAGGCAGGGCCGGCCTCCCAAGGAAGCATGGACAGGCCCTCCTCCTCAGTAGCTTTGACAGAGCAGTTTTACTGGAGGGGGACCTAGGTGACAGCCCAGGGCTACACCTGTGCAAGGGCCTCAGGCGAGGCCTTGCCTCAGCAGACACCCTGCAGGCCTGAGTCAAGACTGTTGAGCCCCAGGTCACAACTCGTGGACACGCCCCTCATCGCACTGAACACATGCAAGCTGTGTGCAAACTCAGCAGCCAATTCCTCTACTTTGTAAGGAGGAGGAGAAGGTTTGGGGACATCCCACTTGAAGAATCCTCTGAGGTGGACCTTGTCAGATACAGGTTTACTTAGAAACATTCAAAAATATTCTATATGCTGGGAACCACATAAATCACCTAATCTGATTTCACTGCAGAAGCAGTTGCCCTCACACAAGTGTGGACTGGTGCTGGTTGATAGATAATCCATTTACACTCAGCACAAAATGTCTATGAGGAGTGTTTTCCGCAATGGGCGGAAAACTTTAGTCACATTCACACACTCTGGAGGAACGCAGCTTGTTTCTTATTTGACCTTTCCCTAGGGCTGTGTTGACCAAACTATTAGTTGATTATGAAAGCAATTCACTGGGTAGCAACCAGTATTTTTTTTCTTTTTAATGGGACAAGAATAGAATAGAAATATCAGGAAGTGTTAAGCACAGTTGGGTAAGTTTCACTTTGTGAAGTTTTTATTGCAGTTACATGTGTGTCCAAGTATGCACTGTCACCACGGAAGATGAATTTCTTACTATGCGTCCTGGTCACAAACATTTGAAAGCCACTGTCCTAGAGCCTTGCTAATCAGCCCTGGAGTGGACTCTAACTTTGACCGTGTGACCCTGAGTAAATCCCGCGGGGGTGAAGAACGCTGGAGTGCCAGGTTTCCTCAGTCTCTGGCGAGCGGCCCCAATTCTGCCTTACACCGCAGACCCCCGCTCCAGTCTGCTCCTCGCCACCCGCTGCCTCCCACCATCTGTTGAAGGCCCTGGTCGCCAGAGCTCTCCATCACTTACGGTAGATGCATATCTGTGAGCAGAATCTTCACGATCATCTTGAGTTTCTCAGCAAAGTCGGCCCGGCTGGAAATTCCTGGGGCTGCCATGCTGAACGTGACCAGCAACACGGCCCCCAGGACGGTCAGCTGCTCCAGCTGGAGCTGGAACTCTTGGAAGCGAGAATGGTCCATCAAAACTGTCTGCAATGAATAAAACAGAAATCATCCTGAGCTGCAGGGCTGGGCTGTCACCGGCAGAGGGCAGTGGGGCCGCAGCCCATACGGAGGCCTCTGAAGTTCCCCTGAGGATTTTCTAGTCCTTTCAGAGCCGGCCATAAGGGAGTCAGGTGTGAATTCTTCCACCGCAGCGCCCCTCTCCCTCAGGAAGGCTGCAGTACAACGTAAGCCAGACTGGGTGTAAATCCAGACTTCATCATTTAATAGCAGCACAACCTCACGCGGGTTTCTTCAACTCTGAGCCCTAGGCAAAATGGGGATTCCTCCTTCACAGTGCTGTTTTAAAGACGAAAAAAGGGGAGAGGGATAAGTTGGGAGACTGGGATTGACAATATACACTCTACTATATATAAAATAGATAACTATTAAGGACCTACTGTATAGCACAGGGAATGCTACTCAATACTCTGTAATGACCTATATGGGAAAAGAATCTAAAAAAGAGTGGATATATGTATAACTGATTCACTTTGCTGTACAGCAGAAAGTAACACAACACTGTAAATCAATTATATTCCAATAAAAATTAAAAAGAAAGAAAGAAAGATGAAAAGAGACCATGTATATAAAGTGGCTGGGACTTCCCTGGTGGCGCAGTGGTTGAGGATCTGCCTGCCAATGCCGGGGACACGGGTTCGATCCCTGGTCCAGGAAGATCCCTCAGGCCGCAGAGCAACTAAGCCCACAAGCCACAACTACTGAGCCCACGCACAGCATCTACCGAAGCCCACGTGCCTAGAGCCCGTGCTCCGCAACAAGAGAAGCCACCGCAGTGAGAAGCCCGCGCACCACAACGAAGAGTAGCCCCTGCTCACTGCAACTAGAGAAAGCGCACGCACAGCAGTGAAGACCCAATGCAGCCAAAAATAAATAAATAAATGTATTAAAAAAAGAAAGATAATAATAAAGTGGCTGGCAGAGCCAGCACTCAATAAATAGGAATTACATCATTAGATGGGACAGAATAATGAGGTACACAGGGGGCCAACTCATCCCAGTTTTTCCAGGAGTGGCCTGGTTTAAAACTGAAACTCCCAGGTCCTGTGAACACTTCCCCTCCCCACACCCATTCCCAGTCCTGGGTAAACCAGACAACCAGCCACCCTATCCAGGACACAGGAGGGAAGGAGGGGAGAAATACACTTATTCACCTCAGTATCCCCCTCAGTATCCAGCACAAAGGAGGCTCTCAAGAACTGGGAAGTGAATAAAGAAAGAGAAAAATGAACGATAAGTAGAAAAAGTTGGAATGACAGATAATACCTGGAAAGTAGTCAGTGAGTGAATTTCCATGACGGCGTCCCCGTGTTATTGACAGGCCTGGGTGCTGCCAGGCCAAAGTCCTCTGTGTGGGGTGAGGTAAAGGGAAGTGGAAAGGCTGAGGAGATATGACTTCTGATCTGAGTTTTTACAGATGAATCAAATAAACTTTAAGGACCAGTCTTGCTATAAGAAACTGACACACCAAATCGAGACATTAACAATGTGGAGTCTTAGCCCAGAATTCTCCCTAAGAAGTAAAAACCATCTTTGAAGGCTGAGACTCCTCTATTGTTAAACAGAGAGGCTTTACCAGTCTCTTTTTTGACTTCACTTTGTTACAGGGCAGCACCCTTGCTTTGTGGCCTCCTAGCAGTATGCCGTACTTGGGTTTAGGACGCAAAGGATTTCCAAGGATCAATTCTGAGAGTAGACATCTGTCCCCAGTGAAAACACCATTTTCCCCACGGCTATCTTTTGAGAGAAAAGTCTACAGGAGAGAGCAGAGAGCATGTCACTCTGCAGGAAGGAAGCTCCCCACCCCCACTTCAATATCCCCTTGAGAGCCTGCTCTGGCACAAAACAGGGAACTCACAAAGCAAGAGGTGAAACTTTAGGCTCACAACATCTTAAAAAGAAAAATAAGGAACTGAGAAAGAAACTTCGAGAAGTAGCAGGATATGAGGCTAGAAATAAGAAGTGTGAGTGCCCTCAAAAAAGAGGGGGAGTCTAGACGCCAAACCAGCTATTTGCTGGGGGACTCCCCTGTTAGTCATGTCTTTAAAGGACTCCTGCAGTTAGAAGCACTTACTGCGAAAAACATACAAAGAAAAAAAATATTGCTCTGGGCTTCCCTGGTGGCGCAGTGGTTAGGAATCCGCCTGCCAATGCAGGGGACACGGGTTCAAGCCCTGGTCCGGGAAGATCCCACATGCTGCGGAGCAACGAAGCCCGTGCGCCACAACTACTGAAGCCCGCGTGCCTACAGCGCACGAGCCACAGCTAGAGAAAGCCCATGCGCAGCAACAAAGACACGATGCAGCCAAAAATAAATAAATAAATTTTAAAAAATATATATTGCTCTGCATGGAAGGGGAAGAAGTTTCTTTAGATAAAACTGAAAAGCACCGTCACTGTTTGGGTTTTCATCAAGATGAGTAAAAACAGGACAGAAGCTCAGCAGCACAAATTAGAAGCCCCATACACTGCTGGTGGGACTGTAAAATGAGGTAGGCGCTTTGGAAAATAGTCTGGCAGTTCCTCAGAATGTTAAACTTAAGAGTCACCACGTGACCCAGCAATTCTAATCCTAGGTACATACTCAAGAGAACTGAGAACACATGGCCACACAAAAACTTGTACACAAATATTCAGAGCAGCACAATTCACAATAGCCCAAAAGTTGCCCATCAGTTGTCCATCAACTGATGAATGAATAAAGCAAAATGGGGTATAGCCACACAATGGAATATTTTTCAGCCTTGAAAAGAAATGCTGCCACAAACAACATTGTGGATGAACCTCGAAGGTATTATACTAAGTGAAATAAGCAAGTCACAAAAGGACAAATACTGTGTGATTTCACTCATATGAGGTAGCTAAAGTAGTCAGATTCAAGAACACAGAGGAACCGGGGGAGGGAGGAATGAGGAGTTAGTGTTTAAAGGGTACTGGGTTCCAATTTGTTCCATGAATGGGTGGCTGTGATGGCTGCAAAGTCATGTGAACGTACTTAGTGCCACTAAACTGTACACTTAAAAATGGTACATTTTATGTTGTGTATATTTTAACACAATAAAAAAAAACTTAAAAAGAATGAAGTACTGATTTATGCTACAACACGGATGGACTTTATGCTAAGAAGCCAGACACAAATGGCCAACATTGCCTGATTCCGTTTAAACGAAAAGTCCAGAATAGGCCAGATCCATAGAGACATAAAGAAGATTAATGGTTGCCAGGGGGTGGGGGGAGGGTTGTGACTGCTAATGGGTACAGGGCTTCTTTCTGGGTGACGGAAATGTTCTGAAATTAAACAGTGGTAATGGAAGCGTAACTCTGTGAATGTACTAAATACCAGTGAATTATACAACTTATAAGGGAGATTTTTCTGCTATGTGAATTATAGCCATTATTTTTTTTAAAGTTCAGCAGCACAAAAAAGAAATGAGCAGTCAGACTGCTCTGGAGCACCTACTTCAGGGAAAGGTCTGTGGAGGTGGTCCCACTTCAGAAGCTTCAGGTACGCATAATTCTGGACAGCAACAGGATCTGGCCTGGGACTGTCCCCAGAGCCAGAGGCCTCTCCCACAGCCGGCAGGGCATTTCTATACTTCTGATTCATAAGGTCATCTGCGGCTTCTTCCAGCCACTGGGTGACAAAGTCCAGGGAATCTGTGAAAAGCAAGGCTTCGAACATTACTGGAACGCTCTGGACGGATTCTTCCCAGAATTACTTTAGGGAAGATCATCCTGGAACTGTGGTAAAAGTATAGAGCACGGACTTTGGAATCAAATAGACCTCAGTTCACATCACAAGATTGCCAGTTACCAGTTGAGTGTTCTTAGATACGCCATTGTCTGACTATCAAGATTCTTACACAAAGAAATGTCCACCACCACCTCACAGGCTGCCGTGAGGACTAAGCACAACAGTGGATATAAATGCCACCTTAGATGTTCAAAAGACCTCCACTCTCTTCTCTCCCACCCTGGCCACTCCTGCATGATACGTGGCTGGAAGCTCTGATAGCTCCAGCTCAGTGAGATGCAAAAATTCTTGCCCATAGACAGATGGGATGAGACACTGACTAGAGTTTCCCAGTGTAAAGTATCCTCCACACTGAAGATGAGGCTTGTCCTTGTCTAGATCTTAGTCTTGTATCAATCTGGTTTACTTTAAGCCTTGCTGGGGTAGGGGTGGGGGGTAAGTTCTGTCACGTATTTGACACATACTGTGCAGTGTTTGGAGCACTGCGGGGCAGGTGGGGGGAACCTCAGTTGTTTTTCATCCGCCAGCATGCTTCCCCTACTTTTCTAAACTGAATAATGCACCAGGGACTCTGAGGGACACAAGAGAGAGAAGATGAGGTTTTTGTCCACATTGTATGAGCAAACACCCCTCTGACAGGACCTGGAATAGGTTGCAGCCCGGCCAGTGGAGGCCACCTTAAAACAAAATGGGCAGCCGAGGGCATGGGTGGAGTCCACTCTTCACTGCTGCAACAGGACACTCCTCTGGTTCTGCCCACATGCTGATCACACCGAGCTCTTGGTTCCGAGCTTCGCTCTCCCTTTCGCCTCTGCAGACAGCATTCTGTAGGCAACCAGCTCTGGAAAACCTCGGCTTTCATGCTGTGAGTGATAAGCACTAGACTCGGACCGGCTCAGCGCCTGGGCCCCAGCTGTCCGCACCTGGCCCTCATACAAAGGCTCTTCACAGCCTGTAAACTGCAACCCTGGTTTCTCCTGAGGGGCAGTAAAATACCGGTTGAGAAAGGGAGCTGTGTGGTCATCAATTCTGATCAAAAATCTCTCAAAATCTGGGGACTTCCCTGGCGGTCCAGTGGTTAAGACTCTGAGCTCCCAATGCAGGGGGCACAGGTTCGATCCCTGGTCAGGGAACTAAGATCCCGCATGCCGCCTGGCACAGCCAAAATTTTTTAAAAAACCTCTCAAAATCTATTACCACATCTGTAAAATTGGTTTAAAAAATACTGCCTACCTCGTAGGCTTACTGTGAGGTCACCTATGGCAACACAGGTACACCCTTGGCACAAGCCTAGTACACAGTAAACACTAACCAATCTTCTAGTACTGCTCCTTCAACTCTGCCCTTTCTTGACTCCTCCTGGCCCTCAGGACCAGTTCCAACTTCTCTGCCTGGAGCTGGATGAGCAACTGTTGACCTGATCCTGGTCAGGCAACACAACCTATCCAGAGACTGCCATTTTCATCTTGTGACCCGCAAACTTAGAGGCTAAACGGAACTCGTAATAAATTGGAACTGAAGGCTGCAGTTCACTTAGAACATCAGCTGCCAGTGCAGAGACCAAAAAAGCACCCTAGAAATGAAACATAGTTTGGATTTTAATTTATCTGTTTCCTGGAGTCATCTGAGAGGTTCATAAAAATGAGACTTTTTCTGGGTACGAAACCAGATTTATGCATATAGAAGAGAAGCAAAGTGAAATTTCTTGACGTACCTCATAGAGGGGAGAAAAGTGAGCTAAATAGTCCTAAGAAGTTCATCATGTTCTTAAAACCAAGGCCAAGTATACAATTCACCTCAAACTGGTGTTTTCATAAAAACCCATTTAATTTAGGGCTTCTTTGTTTTTTTAAATTTCTATTCTCCTCTCCTACTTACAGTTCTCTTGCTTGTCAACTAAGTTTTCAGGGCCTAACATCTTGTCCTTTTCCGTCTTCAAATTAGACTACTCCTGAAACAGGAGGGAAGGGGGCAGGGCACAACCTTTGAAAGAATGATATAGCCCGAGGACATGACATAAACTGATTAGAACCAAATGGGTCCAAGATGGCGGACAAGTCAATTTCCACTAGACCTGGAGCCTCAGTATAGGCTCACTGTAACACATCAGCAAGCGAAATGATACACCCACAGGCGCCATGACAGTTCCCAGGCCCACCATAAGGATCAAAAAGTGGGCGGTGGCCCAATTCCTGGAAATCACCACCCCTTCCTGAAATAGCAGGAATACTCCTCCCACTCATTAGCCTATAAATTACCCACCTCTATAAAAACTGACAACCCCATAGCCTGGTGCCTTTCTCACCTTCTGAAATGGCTCACACTCTGTCTGTGGAGTGTGTTTCTCTCTAAATAAATCCACTTCTTACCCATCACTTTGTCTCTCACTGAATTCTTTCTTCGATGAGATATCACGAACCTGAGCTTCATTAAGTCCTGAAACCAAGTGTGTGATCTCAGTTGGAAGACCGTGGGTTTTGGCTGGGTTTGAGTCCCAGCACGTGGGTTCAAGTCCCAATCTGAGGTGCACAGTTTCACTCTCATACTAAATTCTCATTTTGTTTTGAAAATATCATTATGCGGCAAGCTACAGCCACTAAAATGAAAAAGCACAGACAACGAACAGGCACCACAAAACATTAAACATACTTGGATGCTTCTCCAAAAACTCTTGAAACTGCTTCCTTTCATATTCAACTGACTGCTGCATGAGATGTGGCCTAATGCTACTGACAGCAAAGTTTGCCATATCCACTTTCATTAGGTCCAACACGGAAAAAATTGCCCTGAAAGAGATAAAAGGATTTATCACTGGGCACTTGTAAAGTAAACACTGCTGTAAAAAAAAAATGAAGTGAGCTGATTTGAGACAGTTTTTTCATCTCAGAAAGGGTGGCAAGAAAAGTTGGAGAAGCCATGAGAACGCAGATTAAAAAAAACAAATTTAGAAGAAAGGACTGCAAATTTTTAAGTTGCTCTCTGTCCCCACCCTTGCCCCTAGGCAAACGTCACTTCCCGCACTGCCTGTCAGGCCCAGAGCTCTTTCTTTGGCTCTGGGTCAGCCCTCTTGGCTGCAGAGGAAGGACGGCCCCAGACCCGAGGTTAAGAGCAGAGAGTTCACCACCTGGTCTCCATGCTCACACAGGTGAATATGTTCACGGCAGGTTTTATGCTCTAGCTCTCATGGCATAATTGCTAGCTCACACTCTGAATGTAACCAATGGGCAGACCTGATGCAATGCCAAGGATGCCTTCCATACCACGCCTGTCACATACCAGCAGCACTTTTACCAGAGGTCAGGAGCTGCTAAGTGACCTACTTGCAGAAAGTGGATAAGAACCCAAGGTGCAGGTTTAGGTGTGGTCCTACACAGGTAAGAACAGGATCAAATGTCCTCCCAGTCCCCTGATGCCCTTTGGGACTGACTGAACATCGTATGACAGAATAAACTCACCCACACATAAGGTGATATGTATGGGAAAGGATATACAGTCTGAGGAACAACTCAGGGCCCCTCACCCTGCCACTCTGTCCCTCTCCCAAATGCGTGGGGCAGCCCACTTTCTGGAGGGTGTTCTGCCTCTCCTTTGAGCATTCCCAACAGTCCCCTAAATCCACCTACAGGAAACCAGAGACTACTGGAGACTGCCAAGTGGCAGACCACTGACTGGAAGTAACCCACAATCATGTTTTATGCTCACAGTGTTTTTAAAAGCCAGGATTTCTAGCTTCTCTTGAAAAATCAAAAGATCTGGCAACCCGGGCCCAAACTCCACCACAACTACAATCGGCTGGCACTAAGCGGCCACTGTGGCCTCCTTCAGATAGGGTGTATACTCCCAGGTTACCGGTTTCCCCAGTCCCTTCTCTTTCCAGTAGGAATCTGAGTTAGGTTGAGTTTGCTACCAGCTATTTCCCCAGAGGACTCTCTTCCAAGGAATTCCTCATTTAACTTAGCTGATTTTGAGCTCTTACCGACTATATTATTTCTAATGTCTAGCACCGTGCCTAGCACGTAAGAGGTGCTCAGTAAGAGCTTGTTGAATGAATGAACAAATCAATAACTATATTTAGGCAGTCTTTTCAACATGCTCTCTCCTATTAAACGTTAGTTAATAGGAGAGAGGGAACCTGACAGTGAAGGGCATTTTTCTATGTAATGAATATTGACAGCATAATGATATCAAGAAGGCTAGAGATTAAACTTTTTTTACTTATAAAACTTTTGGAAAGCAACTTGGTACCGTGCAATGAATCTTAAAACTGTTCACATCCTCTGACACAGTAATCCCATTTTAAGAACCTATCTTTAGGAAATAACCTAAAATAAAGAAAAAAGTTTTGTGCACAGATGTTCACTGCAGGGTTAAATACTAAGTAACTATACATAATCTAATTGTCCATCTTAACAGAGAAACAGTTAATCATATCTATGTGAATGAATATATTGCAGCCACTGAAAATGCTTATGGAGAGTTTAAAAAAGTAACGTAAGTTGGTTATAAAAGGGCAATGCAAGAGATCCTTGTGGTGTTGGAACTGTTCAGTATCTTGAGTGTGGTGGTGGATATTCCAACTTAGGTGATAAAATTGTATAAAAGTTACTATAAATAAACATATACATGTGTATACAGGAAATCTAAATGAGATCAGTGGACTGTATCAGTGTCAACACCCTGGTTCTGATAGTTTTGCGATGTCACCACTGGGAGAAGCTGGATAAAGTGTACTGTATTATTTCTTACAACTCCATGTGAATATATAATTATCTCAATGATACTTTCAATGAAAAAATAAGTGAAATAATTAGGGTGTAATGTTAACAAAAACAAGTCAGGCTTGCAGTGCCCACGGGGAGGTCTTCTTTGGTTCAGCTGAACAGTCAGCCTCACAAGACAATAAGCCACAGGTTTGGCACCATCTATTCACACAGCTTGCCAACAGGGTGGCACCAAGCACTCCTCTTCAAGAAGAGTTACAATATCAGTCATGAACAGACAGCTCAAAAATGTGGGAGCACCCTGACTTAAAAGCTCGTAATAACTCCACGGCATGCCTTCTAGGGTCTCTATGGGGGGCATGCCCAGTTATAAAAGTTTCCCCACTCAAGGAAGTATCAAGTATGATATGCCATCGAGTATTTATAGCTCATTATCATTTCTTTCTGTCTAGATGCAATTTACCAGTTAGAGGTCATTTTCCCCATAAGTAATGTTACCTAGTAGTATTTTGATACATAACACCTTCATCTGTTTACAGGAAAACAGTAAAGCAGTTAACCAAAAGTCAAATTCTCAGGCAGCGTCATGTCAATCCTGTGCCCATATTAGCATATAAATTATATAAATTTGATCACAACTGTATACATTTAAAAATAAACATTCAAAAGACTAAAGGAAGTTAACATGGACTAAACGTTAGTTAATAGGATTATATTAATGTTAAATTTCTTGAATGTCCTGGTTGTATTTTGATTATGTGGGAGAATATCCACATTTTTAGGAAGTAGTTGCTGAAATAGTTAAGGGTGAAATGTCGTAATATCTGACATTAACCATCAGAAGGTTCAGGGGAAAAAATATACATACATACGTACATACTCAATGTGCACATACTCAGCGTATATATAAAAAGATAAAGCAAACTGACTAAATGTTAAAAACTGGTGGATCTGTGTAAGGGTTATATGAGTGTCGATTGTATTGTTTTCGCAACTTTTCTGTATGTTTGTAATTTTTCAAAATAAAATGCTGAGGCAAAAAAAACAAAAAAATTTATATGTCAATATGACAGTAGTGATTGTGCCTTTGTGTGGTAAAATTACAGGTGAAATTTTTCCTTCTTTCTCCTTTTCTATAGTTTATAAAATGTTTGCTTTTTAAAAAATATCTCATGCCTTTTTGTTTCATTGGATTTATATTGATTTTAGTAAAAAACAGGTTTGAATTTTAACATTTTTAAAACATATGCTAATTATCAGTCTTTACCTTGACCTGCCTTCAACCAGTTAAAGAATATACAGACTATAACCTCACCCAGAGTCTCAAGTTCACTGTCTTTTTCCCCTTCCTTCCTTCCTTTCAGCCTTCCCTTTCTCTTCCCTCCCTTCATTCCATCCCTCCCTCCTTTTCTTATTATAATCACTATTTTTAAAAAATACAGAACGTTTCACGAACTTGTGAGTCATCCTTGCACAGGGGCCACGCTAATCTCTGCATGGTTACAATTTTAGTGTATGTGCTGCCAAAGTGAGCACAGCAAAATATTTGCTTTTTAATTTTTTTTTTTTAAATGCATGAATACCTACACTTGAGGAAGTCTAACTCTGAAAATAGGCTCTGTATTTTAGGTGCCCTGAAGGTGATTAACACAGTGCCCATACCTGAAAAGGGGCACTATTTCCTTAATGTCCTTTAGTTTCTTCACTTCCTCATCTCGAACAGGTGCGCACAGTGTCCCCATCATGCCAATAATGAATTCTGCCAGCTTGGAAATGTCCAAGGCCCCATTCTCTGCCTCCTGCTTTATCAGATCCAGATCCAAGACTTCTGTTATCTGGTTTCTCAGTCTAGTGTGACCAGGCAGCAAGAAAGATAAGAGCGTCTACAAGAGAGCACAGCCAAGTTTAATCAAAGCTTCCTAGTCAGAAGCCATTTTTGATTATATGTAAAGGAATTTACAATTATTCCAATAAGGGCTTACCAACTGCTATTGTAATGGTGCACACATTTTAACCTCTTATTCAACAAATTGACAGAAAAACATGTTTACAAATCATTTAGACTAGCTATTTAAGCTTCCATTTAAGCTCTAGGTAGCAATCAACTGGATGCAGGAAGAAAAAACTGTTAGAAGTGAAAAAAAAAAAAACCCACATTAATTAGTGTGTGCCTGTGAGCTAACAACAGATGGCAATTTCCACAGACACATTACTTCTTTGGAAAACTGTTGCTAAAGGTATTGCAAAAACAGTTCTACCTTTCACTTAATGCCTTCTCTGTCCCAAAGACTGAATCGCTTTTATGGTCATTATTTATTGAAGGTGTTAACATCTATTAAAAATTTTATAAATTATCTGTATTTTATAAAATAACTTGTTTTCTTTAAATAATTCTGTTTTCAAAAATATGAACCTTCTTTTCATTTAGAAGAGTAATGCCCTCAGGTTATCACAGCTTCTTTGAAAAATTTTAAAGACCAGTAAGCCAAAAATACCCTAAATCCACATTTCGGCAAGCAATTTAGAATCCTGATCCTTCAATTTCTTTAACGCCTTCTGGCACAGTAACACAGGATGAGTAAGTACTCCTAACATACGAGGAAAGCACCACGACTTGCTCTTCGCCTCACCTCTTTGATCTCACCAACAAGCTTGATGGCCTGGTCATAAGTTGGGGGGTCTTCACATAACTGGACGCTCAAGCAATCCCAAAAAGCTTTATGTACAATATCCTTTACTTTCTTCTCCAAGCTGGAGGCAAATGGAAAAAAAGGCAAAAGCAAATAAAATATTATTGCCTCAAATTACTTTCAAAAGCACAAATTCTACAGGTTTAGGGTAAGAAAATTTTTTTAAATTATTTGGATGAAGGAAAGATTTCCCAGATATACCTAAACCAATCACATACTTATTTTTAGTTAGTGATTTATTTCAATAAGTACCTCATTGGAAAAAATAACTTTCAACTAATTTGACAGGTGACATTAGTCCAAATAACAGCCCATAACAGTGCCATATGATAAAAAGAATACTGGAAAGTTCAGATCTGTTAATTTAAGTTCCCCGATACCAGCAAGTTTCCTAAGATATTTATGATTAAGTAGTTTAAGACATTAGTCCAAATAACAGCCCATAACAGTGCCATATGATAAAAAGAATACTGGAAAGTTCAGATCTGTTAATTTAAGTTCCCCGATACCAGCAAGTTTCCTAAGATATTTATGATTAAGTAGTTTAAGACTTTAAACTTTAAGTTTGTTTCCTAAAATTATCCTATTCCCATGTGACATACTGGACAACTGTTTAATTAGGTACCAAACTACTAATATAACAACTTATATATAGCATTTCAGGAAAACCAATCTTTATGTCATGAGAGCAAAACAAGTAATTAATTCTTCATGATTAATGTGAAAAAGTACTATCCTTGCAGAACATATAAGAAATGTTTGTAAAGTCATATTCAGAAGCCTCATGCGGGAGACACTATGGCTTGCTGACCCAGCAGCCATTGCTCCTCCTTTGTCAACAGAATCCCGATTTTTTTCATGGTACTTTCACAATTGTAATGGGCAATGTTTCTTCCTTCTTGTGACAATCCATCTTTAAAAGGTGCACCTTACAATCAACAGAATTTTAGATTCAATATGATATGTGCCAGGTACTAGGTAGGGATAGAGAATAAAGCATAGTCCTCGTCTCTAAGGAGTTTACAATCTGGTGAAGAATGCAAGTAAACCAACAACTACAGTAAAATGTGATAGTTACAAAGAAGAAATGAAGGAGACAGTACAATGAACACACAAGAGGCGGCAGCTAAATCCTATGGAGTGGGAAGAAGCTGACACGCAAGACTTCCACAGGAGGTTTCCAGACCTTTTACTACATTGTCAAGGATCAGTGGTCCTGAGATCTACTATCGAACTCTAGTAATTCCCAGGATAAGGAATATATTTTAGCAACATACAAAAGGAAAAATATATTAGAATATATTGACATCAAGTGAAGAAAACATTTCCAGAGCTGGGAAACGGCTTTGTTCTACCAAACAAGATAACTCAGTAACCACCTTACCTGTCTTCTGGTAATTCAACTGGTTTAATCCGAAAGTCTCCATTTATGACAATTTCATGGGCTATGGTCATGTTAGTTACTCCTTTTGCTGTCTCTAGAAGTTCTTCTACTGTCACGAATCGAGGAGGACTAGCTATAACAAAAATCCAGTGTAAGAGGTCTGTTCCTCTAGATTAGGATTTCTATTAAATTAAGGAGAAGGTAGTGGTTCTGGTACCAGCTAATAATTTCAGTTATCCCTTTACTTATGAAAATATTCTGGCAATTTCAAATAGAATTTTACCTATTTCATATTCTTTTTTTTCTTTTAACCTGGAATCCTAAAAGCACAGATCATTTACAACACTCAAAACATCTTTTTTTTTTTTTTTGCCAGAACTGGTCAATGGAAAATGATTACAGTAAACTAAGACTTAGAAAAACTTTTTAAAGTTACTGATTATCACCTTCCCAGCAAGCTGAGAGTTTATTTTCTAATCCCTATGCCTCCTGTCTACCCTAAATGGAAAAAAGACACCAGATTTAGGATCTTCTCTTTTGTTCCCATCAGCAGTTTACATTTTGCTCCATCGTTAACACTGTGCCTTGAACCAGTCTCCCCAAATTAAAATAGCCTTGAGCCAGGTGCTGTTTAAAAAGTGCTAAAACCACTACCCTGTACAGGATACTAGGACAATATAAGAATTCTGAAGTTGACAAATGAACAAATTAGAGTGTGTGACACAAGAATTTGTAGAATGCAGGCCCACTGAATCAAAAACCTCAGAGTCATCTCTGACTTCTCCCTTTCCACTGCTCTGTTATCCAGGTCCTGCAGATTTTACTTCTGTGTCAACTGTGGCAATAGCCTCATAACTGGTCTCTGTTCTTTGCTTTCTTTTGATAAAGTTTGAGATTTATCTTCCATAAAAAAAGTTCTCACAAATCTCCCCAGGTGTTCCAAGCCAAGGAACAAAGGGTAATTCCTACTTTTAAAAAGTCTATGATTAAATACTTGCATTTTTGATTTATCAGTTATATCTCAATAAAGCTGGGTTATTTTGTTTGCTTTTTTAAAAAGTCCATGATAGGGCTTCCCTGGTGGCGCAGTGGTTGAGAGTCTGCCTGCCGATGCAGGGGACACGGGTTCGTGCCCTGGGTCCGGGAAGATCCCACATGCCGCGGAGCGGCTGGGCCCGTGAGCCATGGCCACTGAGCCTGCGCGTCCGGAGCCTGTGCTCCGCAATAGGAAAGGCCACAACAGTGAGAGGCCCGCGTACCGCAAAAAAAAAAAAAAAAGTCCATGATAGCAGGTCTTTAGTTTATATCAGAATCACAGGGAAGGCTTATGAAGACAGATTGTTGGGCCCCCTCTCAGGGTTCTGATTTAGCCTGTCTGGATGGGGCTGGAGAACTGCATCTCTCATAAGACTCCAGCTGATACTGATGGTTTCAGAAACCACACTTTGAAAAGCACTGGCCTAGAAGATGATTATATTAATTTTATGTAATGTTGATAAGATCTGGGCTTAAATGAGATAAAAATGCCACTGGTTTACACAGGGTTTAAAACATAAAGATCTTCCTAGGTTAGTGAAAAGTTATTTTCCCTCTTCTTTTACTTTTTTCTTTTGCTCACCAGAAAAAGGAATCAAATCTAAGAGCTGGTCATATTCTGTCTGGTAAAAATCTTTATTTACTCACATAAGGGGAAGTTGAGAAAACTCACAAAATTTTTTTCAGCATTTCCAGGGAATATTAATAAAAATAATAAAGAATATTGGCTTTGTGGATATTGGTAAAATGCAATAAATATCTAAAATCAAGGCCCAACAGATCTTTTCAATTCTTAGTATTATTTAGAAGTCAATTTCTACCAAATTGATCTACCGATAAAATGCAATCCCAATCAAAATCCCAGCAAAGTTTTTGTTGAAATTGCCAGACTGATTCTAAAATTTGTATGGAAATGCACAGGGCCTAGAAAAGCCAAAACTATTTTGAAAAAGAAGAATAAAGTTGGAGGACTTATACTAAGTGATTTCAAGACTTACTATAAAATGCTAATAATCAAGTCAGTGTGCGTCTGGCATGAGGACAGACATATAGACGAACTGAACAGAGCAGAGGATCCAAAAATAGACTGATGCACACACATACATATGTATATTTGTGGTCAATAAGGCAAGATTCGTTTTTTTACCAAATAGTGCTGGAACAATTAGAAATCTATAAATAATAGAATGACCCTCAACCCTTACCTCACATGATAAATAAAAACTAACTCAAAATGAACTGCAGACCTAAATATAAAAGCTAAAACTATAAGACTTCCAAGAGAAAACACAGACAAAAATCTTTGCGATCTTGGATTAGGCAAAATTTCTTAGATAGGATACAAAAAGCTTAAAATGTAAGAGAAAAAACTGATAAATTAAACTTTACCAAAAGTCAAAACTTTTGCTCTGTGGAAGACTCTATTAAGAAAATGAGGGACTTCCCTGGTGGTCCAGCAGGTTCAAGACTCTGTTCCCAATGCAGGGGCCTGGGTTCGATCCCTGGTTGGGGAACTAGATCTCGCGTGTATGCCACAACTAAGAAGTCCACATGCCACAACTAAAAAAAAAAAGATCCCGCATGCTGCAGTCACTTTGGAAAACAGTCTCTCGGTTTCTTATCAAGTAAAACATACATACACTTACATGACCCAGCAACCCCATTCCTAAGTCTTTACCCAAGAAAACTGAAAACATATGGCTATGTAAAGACTTGTACTCAAATGTTCATAGCAGCTTTCTTCATTACATTCAAAACCTGGAACTAATCCAAATGTCAGTAACAGCAGAAGGGATAAACAACTGTAGTATAACTATACCATGTAATAGTACTCAGCAATAAAAAAGGAACAAACTACTGACACATGCAAAACCATGGATGAATCCTAAAAGCATTATCCCTAGTGAAAAAGTCAGATACAAAAGACTGTACAGTAGGGACTTCCCTGGTGGCGCAGTGGTTAAGAATCGGCCTGCCAATGCAGGGGACACGGGTTTGAGCCCTGGTCCAGGAAGATCCCACATGCCATGGAGCAACTAAGCCCGTGCACCACAGCTACTGAGCCTGCGCTCTAAAGCCCGCGAACCACAACTACTGAAGCCCACGTGCCAAAACTACTGAAGCCTGCGTGCCTAGAGCCCATGCTCCACAACAAGAGAAGCCAGCGCAATGAGAAGCCCGCGCACCGTAATGAAGAGTAGCCCCCGCTCACTGCAACTAGAGAAAGCCCGTGCACAGCAAGAAAGACCCAACGCAGCCAAAAATAAATAAATAAATATTTTTAAAACTGTTGCTAAATTGTTACAGCATTTGTGCACTTACACTCTGTTACAGAAACTGAAAACCTCATTAAGTTAAACATGCCCTTTGGGAGCCTGCCAAACAGATTCCAAAATAAAATGAAGGTCTAATTCAGAATGGCTTACTCTCACCTTTCTTCACTAAGGGGTTCCGGGACCAGAAAAGTCTACACACTCTAAAGAGATGCTTCCAGTCACACAAGTGGATGGACATTTATTGAGGGCAGATGGCAAATGTCACCCAAAGAGCTACTGTAGACTGAGTATAGTGAAGCAAGGGTAAAGCTTATCCACTGAACATATTACACTGTGTGGAAATGGTTTGTTACAGTATCTTCCTCACTAGATTGCAAGCTCTAGGAGGACGGAGAGCACGTGTGCCTGGTTCACTGCTGGACTCCCGCTACACAGTGTGCAGTCAATCAACACTGATTGATTGATTAAATATAGGGACACCATAATTCAGTCTGGTCTTGCACTTTAGAAAGGTAAGAACTTGGTGTCACCCGTTTATCTAATGAATCTCATAAGGACCTGATTTAATAAATTAAAATGCTAAATGGGAAATATTAACTGGAATAACAATTGATGTTTTTCATCTGAATATGGCAACTTTTACTGATCAACTAGGTGATTAAATGCTAGAGCAAAGGGTGCATTGTGAGCAGAGAATTAAAGTATATTAAAGGGACTTCCCTGGTGGCACAGTGGTTAAGAATCGCCTGCCAATGCAGGGGACAGGGGTTCGAGCCCTGGTCGGGGAAGATCCCACATGCTGCGGAGCAACTGGGCCCGTGCATCACAGCTACTAAGCCTACTCTCTAGAGCCTGCAAGTCACAACTACTGAAGCCCGCGCACCTAGATCCCGTGCTCCGCAACGAGAGGCCACCACAATGAGAAGCCCACACACCGCAACTAGAGAAAGCCCACGCACAGCAACAAAAAGCCAATGCAGCCAAAAATAAATAAATTAATTTTTTAGAAAAAGTATAAAAAACTCCAAAAAAAAATGATACAAATGAATCTGTATACAAAACAGTAACAGACTCAGAGACACAGAAAAACAAACTTATGGTTACCAAAAGGGAAAGGGAGAAGGGTAGGGATAAATTAGGAGTATGGAATTAACAGATATAAACTACTATACATAAAATAGATAAGCAACAAGGATTTACCGTATAGCACAGAGAACTATATTCAATTATCTTGTAATAACATATAAAGTAAAATAATCTGAAAAAATATATATATATACACATAACTGAATCACTTTGCTATACACCTGAAACTAACACAATATTGTAAATCAACTATATTTCAATTTTTAAAAATCACCATTAGAATAAAAGGGTAATATTGGTGCAGGCAAGATCACTGGTAAAGGCTAAAATCAGTGAGTTGGAAGTTTAAGCAGAAACAGGATGTCTGCATAGTCCCAAAATATTGTAAGCAGATAGGGTAGGTAGGTGGTCTCCAGAGAAAAAGAACCAGGCATGACTCTCTTGACACAAGATGCCATTTTTGACCTAAGCCACTCTGTGATGTAAGCCTGGCCACAGTGCTTGCCCTTGAACAGATCTCAGTAATTTAGTAAGATATGCATAACAATGTGATACATATCTTTGAGTTCTGCAGGAACTAAGGCCCCCACCCAGGTGGAGGATGGTAACTGCATGCTGAGACCCCAGACTCTTCAGAACCGGAGGAATGATGATGTTGACCTTTTTCTACATTCTGTATCAGTTACTAAAAGTTCTGAACCCAAATTCCATTACATGCAGGGGAAGTGGGGTGAAGGTTTTTTCCCCACACCACCAAGCAATTCTCTGACACCAGACGGGTGTCGTACAATTCAACTCAATTTTGACACTACCTGGAGACAGCATCAGATTCCACAGGTTAAGGACTCAGTCCTACAAGACTGAGCCCCCTGCCCCCCCGCCACTTCAGGCAACAGTCCCAAGTCCAGATTGTCACTTTTTTTTTTTTTCCCTAACTGGATACCTTTTATTTATTTTTATTGCCTGGCTGGGATCTCCAGTTCAGTTTTAATTAAAAGTAGTAAGAGTAAATATCCTTGTCTTGTTCTCAAACTTACAGGGAGAAACATTCATTCTTTCACCATTGAGTATGATGTTAACTGTAAGAGTCTGTAAATGTCCTTTTATATTTTGTGGATGTTCTCTTCTTTATTTGCTGAGAGTTTTTACCATAAACTGATGTTAAATGTTATCAAAATAAGTCTATTTGTTTTAAACAAACACATTATTTTGCTTCCTATGAACCAGGCACCATTCTAAAATGCTTTACAAATAGTATCTCATTTAATCCTCTAACAATCCTAGCAACATGAACTAGTTTTGAACTAATAGTGAATTACTATTGTCCCCATTCAGATAAAGAAATAGGCATAGAGAGGTTAAGTAACTTGCCCAAAATGACATGGCTAGTAAGTAGCAAGTCACCTCTGCTTCTGACAGACTGGCTATGGATGGGAAGTTCCAACAACCTCTCCTTGCGTTCAATTAATTCACTAGAGCAGCTCATGGAAGTCACAGAAACATTTTACATACTAGATTACTGGTTTATTATAAAAGGATGTAACTCAGAAACAGCCAGATGGAAGAGGTGCATAGGGCAAGGTATAGGGAAGCAGTGTGCCACTCTCCCAGCACCTCCATGTCTTCACCAACCCAGAAGCTCCCTGAACCCCATCCTTCTGGGTTTTTATGCAGGCTTCATTACCTAGGCAAACTTGATTAAATAATTGGCCATTGGCAACTGATACAACATCCAGCTCCACCCTCCTCCCCAGAGGTGGGAGTGGGAGGGTGGGACTGAAAGTTCCAACCCTCTAATCACAAGGCTGAGTCCCCTGGCAAACAAGATGCCATCCTTCGGTTAGGTTACCTAGGTGCTTTCCAAGTCTAACAAAAGACATCTTTCTAGCTCTCATCACTTAGGAAATTCCAATAGTTTAGCAGCTCTGTGCCAGAAACAGGACGAAAACCAAACATTTCCTATAATAAATCACAGTATCACAGTTAGCAATAGCAGTTCTACCCTTAAAACATTACTCTGTATTATAATTTGCAAGGCTAAAGGCTATCTTTTTGCTTTTAATTTGTAGCATCCCAGATGTGATTTTAGAGTTACTTATAAATTCAGTTTGGGAGAAATGTCTGCAAACAGCTAATTTCATATTTTATAAATTCTTATTTATGCTCTATGCAGGCAGTGATGTCTCCTGACCTGGTCCCCAGACTATGGGGTCTTAGTTTTACCACTGGAGTCCACAGCCCTATACCTACCTATTACTACAAGGAGAAAGAGCAAGAAAGCCAATATTTTAGGTCATTGATTTTAAACCTCATTTTGATATGGACCTCTATGAGAATTTAATGAAAGCTTCCATGACCTTCTTCCTAGAAAAATACACATACACACACATGTTGATACACTTTTTTGACTGTTCCTGGGTTCCCCAACTCTTGATCATGGGTCCCAGGATAAGTTGCCTTAAGGACATAACCACATACAATTTCAGATAGTCTAGTGTTGGCCTGACATTAATTTGGAATCATGCCATCAAACTGACAGGATGCCAAAGACAAGGACATTAATCAAAGAACAACTGAAGATCTAAACCAAAGGTACTTCTTTACCAGAAACTGCAAGTGATAAAACTACCATATTGGCCATAGACAGCCACATTACAGCTATCAGTCCTTGGTATCTTTAAATGCAACAGATGGGGGAACTCCCTGGCAGTCCAGTGGTTAGGACTCTGCGCTTTCACTGCCCAGGGTGTGGGTTCAATCCCTGGTCGAGGAACTAAAATCCCACAAGCCGCGTGATGCGGCCAAAAAAAAAAAAATTTTTTTTTATAGTAAGTAAATAAATGCAACAGATGACATGTTAGTAGCAGTAGTATTAACAACTAATGTTTACTGAGCATTTATTATGTGCCAAGCACTGTTCTAAGGGCTTTACATGAATTCATTTAAACTTTTCAACGACCCTAAGAGATAACGTGTATTTTCCTTATTTTAAAAACGAGAAAACAGATGGTTTCTAACTATACATATTGGAGACAAGGCCTAACACATGCATGATAGGCTGTTATCAACAGCATATTTCCTTCCCTGAACACAATTTGACCTAGCAGTATATTTATCAAAATCTATGTGATAATAAACCACAATAAAATGGGGTCCACCAATGTTTGCTATAAGAATACTCTGTTGACTAATAAATTACCTGGGAGGGGCTTTTATCATTTTAAAAGAAACACACCTTAAACCCCAAAATGTTTGTACTTCTTCCAAATATGAAGGATTACTGATCATCTATACTTTAAAGAGATAACATCAACACTAACATTCTTAGACTATGACACCCCCTCTTAAAACTTTCATTTTTGCGCTCACTTCAAAAACCTCGAGTGTTCTTAATAAAAGACATGAGCTGGAGCAACTGCTGGGAATGCATGCGGAAACTGCCACCCTTTCATCTACGAAGCCTGCTCCCTGCCAGGGATCTGAAGTGACTTCACCACACACAGTTAGCAAAGCGAATCCCCTCAGCCTTGTGGGAACTAAGCCCCTAGGCAGTGAAGTTAGGGTGTGGTGAACTCACGCACAGTCAAGAACTTTTGTTTTCAACCTGCACAAGCACAGTCCTAGCTGGGACCTGCCTTGGGCTTTCCAAACACTCTTTTAATTAAAGTTGCTATTTGCACTCCACCTTCCTATTTCTCAGAGCATTTCAGACAAACTGGAATGTCACTGAGGCTGGAGGAAAACAGGAATATTCTGGACATTATTCTAAAATTGTAATTTCTCATGCAATTGAAAACCCAAAAGTGTCTAGGCTGTCAGTTGCTAATGCTAAAATGCTAATGATTGGCAATGTTATCATATTATTAGAACCTAGTTCAAGGCCACATGCACAAGGAAGCATAATAAAATATCATCTGAAAACAATGAAGATATTGCTTCTAACCAAAGTCAAATGTGCTTACAGTGAGGTCTTTGCACTCTTTGGGTGCTAGGAGAGCCCGACTTTATTTTCTGTAAAGCTTCATCAGAACCTTCCACAGCATCTTCAAGGCCTTGCTCAGAATCATTTGATTTTGATTTTCCTTCTTCGTTTATATTGGACTTGTCAAGGTTTTCAGACATTCTCAATTAAGTTCATTCACTTTCCTAGGGGGAAAAAGAAAATGAACCAAAATGTTCTTGCTCTGACACTAACTAGCAGTGTGACTCTGGGCAAATGATTTAACTTCTTTGGCTTTCAGATTTCTCATCTGTAAAAATCAATGGGCTTGCTAAAGTCTTATCCAGCTATAATATTCTACTTCAATGATTAAACAGACCACCTGTAAAATGACACTTGTAACTATCAAATTTACGGACCTGTACTTCAGAGAGTAACAAGTTCGAATACTTCTGTCCCAATCTGAGTACCATGTCATGAGAACACAGGGCCTTAAACTGTTGGGAGGTAACCCTATAAACTGCCTGCTACTATGTTTTTTTTCTTTTTTTTTTTTTGCGGTACGCGGGCCTCTCACTGTTGCGGCCTCTCCTGTTGCGGAGCACAGGCTCCGGACGCGCAGGCTCAGTGGCCATGGCTCACGGGCCCAGCCGCTCCGCGGCATGTGGGATCTTCCCGGACCGGGGCGCGAACCCATGTCCCCTGCGTCGGCAGGCAGACTCTCAGCCACTGCGCCACCAGGGAAGCCCCCTGCTTCTATTTTAATCAAAGAGTGATTCAATTCTTAAATTCTTTACTTTCAGTCCTGAGAAGTGATAGGAAAACTCTGGAAATAATGCTTTTCATCGGGCTTCGAATTAAACATACACTAGGCTGAGGAGTTGGTTCCCTGATCCTCTTATGTGGATAAGACACCTGGGGATGACAAACAGAAGGCAGAATCTCATGGAGCATTTAGGAAAAATGTGTGGGGCAAATTATTTTTGTTAACTCCTTGCCAGTCAGCAGGAAAAGATGGTGAGTAAAGTAGGAAGTTGCAGACAACCATAATGTATGTGGTTGGGAGGGATTTTAATTGTCTTAGTTGCTGATTAGAAGAGGAGTAACACTTAACACGCTGGTTTGGGCCTGGTTGATAAAGGCCTGGAATAGTAACCTCTGAATTACTATAAATGGTTTTTGTCAAGTTTTTCCCTAGAGTTCTCTATTCTTAATGTGTTTCTAAGTAAGGGCAAAGAAAGACACAACATTTTCTGCATTTATAATACTGAAAATATTAGCATTTGTACTATCAGCGCTTGGAGATCACAAAACATTTCCATAAGCACTAATCAGACTTTATTACATACCTGGATGTTAATCCAGGGATCAAAAGAAATGACTATTTTCAGGAGGTTTGGCAGACTCTCTTCTGTACATTAGAAAAGAAGAATCACTTGATATAATTATCTGAACATCAGATACCCCCATTAAATAGAATGAAGCTATTGGAATCGACATTTTCAGGCCTGTATTATTAACATGAAGGTTGCTTTAATGTAGCTCCCTTTTACCTTCCAGCAACCCACTCCAGACACCCATCTCCTCTGTCCTAAATCCTGTCTGGCTCTAGAAATGCTCCAAGACCCAAAAGATAACATTACCAGCATATTCTATGAGAAAGGACCAACAAAAACACTTCTAATTTTATCCTCTTCATATGCTGGGAATTAGCTCAGAAGGATGAAGTAATGCATTCTGTGCAATAAGGAGGAAAATCAGGATTTCCAGGTCTTTAATACTAAGTTTAGTAAACTAACCCATCCTTGTAAAATTCGGCTCAACGCCTACCTCCTCCCAGGTCACTTCCCAACCTCACCAATGTTTGCACCTTTCTCTGAACTCCTGTAGGGATGGCTATTAGACATCTGGCATTCATCATTGCCTTAAATCCAATTCAAAATATCCTGATTTAAATAGGAATACAACGATGAAAAGGCATGGTCTAGAGAGGGAGAGAGACAGTCTTACAAGGAAATATAGTGAAACTTAAGCGTTAATGGCATTATGAAATCACTAGGGGAATACAGCAGAGGGAGAAACTAATTCTGCCTGGAAGGAGGTTGAGATAACCTTACCAGAAAAGGTGACATTTGAGCTTGTCTTTTTGAAAAGAGTAGGATTTCACCCAATTAAAAACCAACTGGAGAGAATTCCCTGGCGGTCCAGTGGTTAGGACTCAGCACTTCCACTGCAGAGGAGACGGGTTCGATCCCTGGTCGGGGAACTAATATCTGGCAAGCCAGGCTGTGTGGCCAAAAAAAAAAAAAAAAACCAAAAAACTATCTGGAGGTGAAAAGGGGGGCCTTTCACACAAAGGGCAGCATTTCACTCAAAGGGCACAAGCGAAAGCAGAAGAAAATAAGTAGACGAACAAGCAGCAGGTGATGAAGAAGGAGAGATGGGTTGGGGTCAGATGGTAAAATTACAAGTTCTTATTTTTTAAAAAACTCTTCAACTAGATTTTTAACTTCTTAAGGGCCAGACCAACCACATTCCCTACGTATGCTCCACACATATAAGTATATCCTTCAAACAGATACCCACTAAGTATTTGTTGATAGCTGTGTCATCTCTTTAATGTCAGTTTATACGGGACGCATGGGCGTTGGTCTCAGACATAGCTGGGTTCCAATTCTGGCTCTTTACTAGCTGTGTTAACTTCAATTTCCTCAACTGTAAAATGCAGCTACCTGCCTCTTGGGTTTGGGGGACGTGTAAACGACAGAGCGTACATAACGACAGCTGGTGCACAACAGGCTTCCCACAAATGATAACTATAATTAGAGGACTACAGGATGCAGCGAGGAACCATTTAACTGCGTACAGCGTGCTCATTCACTCAACAAGCCCCAACTCCTGCTATGCCTAAAAAGGGAACCGAGGGGTAGAAGACCCTCGCACTTGCCATGAAGACCGTCTATCTGAGCCGCAAGCCGAGCCCAAGCTGCTCACAAGAGACTCCCCCAGGAGAAAGGGTCTTTCAGCAAAAGAGCTCTGTCCAGCGCCGGCGAGAATCACCTCCCCTAGCACTCAGCGCCACTCACACCCAGCGTCCGGATTCCGTTGTAAACAACTGTTTGGGCCGGCGAGGGAGTGGCAGGGCCGGGAGCAAGCAAAGGAAGCGGGGCGCGCCTGGAGGACGGCCTCGAGGGGTGGGACAAAGGCCGCGCTAAGACTCAACCCTCCCGCCTTCTCTGCCTCTTCCTCGCCTCCACCCGACATCGCCGGGAACTGACCGACGGAAAAAGGAGAAGAAATGCCCGTAATCTCGACCTTGTTCCTCCCGTGCGGGCCCCGCAGGGCTGCCAGCCTCCGCTTCGCTCACCTGCAGCGGAGTCGGCGTCCTCCCTCCTGCCGCTCGGCCGGGAATCTGACGGGGGCTGGCGCCGCGGTGGAGGCGGGGAGGATGCGCGTCGGGCAGGGCGGTTCAGCCTCTGCCCCTCCGAGGCCGCACCCCTCACTGCGCTGCGAGCAGTCCTCCTTGACCGGCTCGGGTGGGCAGCGGCCAGCGCCGCACCTCCTCAGCGTCGGACAGCGGGAGAGATCTCTTAGCCCGGAGGCGCCGGTCCCACGCAGGGCGACGCCATGTTTCCGTACGGAAAGGCGGGAGGCGCGGCCGGATGCCGGCGGAGAGAGCCCAGTGGGCAGTGACTCGGAGCCGGGAGGCACCCCCACGCCACAGAGGGCGGCGCCATGTTTCCGTACGGAAAGGCGGGCGGCGGGAGGGGGGTCGCGGAGCCAGTCAAATAACGGAAAAGGGTTGGCAGTTTAGCTGCAAAGCTTTCCCCGCCCTGGTTTTCAAATTTAAATATTACATCACGTTTTGTAGCAGCGTATAGTTCATTCCCCTCCCCTCATTTTGGCTGTTAGAAAAAAGGCACGCCCACCACCTTGATAGCCAAGTCTCATTTTAATGGCACAGATTCGGTTTGGTTTGGGTCATCTCTTTTATCTAAGTGGCTGCTACACTTTGTCGACAGGAAGAGCGAGATTTTAGCCCTGAAAAGATGGAAGGTGAGGGGGCAAACACGTCCCATGAGGGTTCAGCTCGGTTTAGACAGTTGAGAAACACAGTGAGCACTCAGCATTTTATGTGCCGTCTGCGTTCTAGAAAGGAAACATCCCATGTTAAGACAAGCTTGTTCTGGAGCCTCCTTTCCTTTTGTCCCAGGTACCCGGGCCGTGGCTATCGCGGCGCTGGATAACTAGAAAACCATGCTTTTCTCAGCCTGTAGTAGTAAGATAGTAAGCTAAACGAATAGAAATAGTTTTGGGGCCTAATCTTAAAAAGTAAAAGCTACGTGACTCAACTGTTCGTTAGTAAAATGCTTTAAGACTGAGCATCAAACATATATGCCTTAAAATGAATGTAACAAGTCTCCTACCTGCAGCCTATAAAAGCTGCTAAATTTAAGTAACTAGAACAAAACAAGATGGAGTGGAATTAGTGCTTTCAAACACTACACCTCAGGCTTCCCTGGTGGCGCAGTGGTTAAGAATCCACCTGCCAGTGTAGGGGACACGGGTTCTAAGCCCTGGTCGGGGAAGATCTCACATGCGGGGGAGCAACTAAACCTGCGTGCCACAACTACTGACCCTACGCTCTAGAGCCCGGGAGCCACAACTTCTGAATGCTCGGGCGCCTAGAGCCCGTGCTCCAAAGCAACAGAAGCCACCGCAACGAGAAGCCCACGCAACCGCAAGGTAAAGTAGTCCCCCCAGCCCCCCTCCCTCCAAGGGGTGAAGAAACAAAGACCCAATGCAGCCAATAATAAATTAATAAATTTATTTTTTAAAAACGCTACATCTAAATTGATCACACGTGGAAAGTTACTCCTAAAGTATTGAAGACTGATGGCAATACAGCAACCTCAAACCATTCACTAACTAGCACATTGAAGTAAGAATTTTTCCCTTAAACACACAGAGTTCTCAGATGAGGATTCACTTTAGAGAGGGGAAAAACGTTAAGACACTCAGTTAACTGGAACTAAGATTTAGGCAGAAAACATTCAGTTCTCACTTCTGAGTCCAGACGAATATACCATAGTCTCTAGATGAGTGGTTCTCAACCCTGACTCCACCTCAGAATCTCCTGGGGAGCAGTGGTTCTAAAGCTATCATCTGAAGCTCAGGGGGGTGGGGTGAGTGGTGATGCCAGGCAAGAATTTTTAAGCTTCCCAGGTGACTCTAAGAGGCAGCCAGGCTAAAACCACCTTCCTAGAGAGATCTACCCCTACCTCCACGCCCCCAGTGAGAGTCCCCCTACCTTCCTTGAAGGATGAGTATAAACAATTTTCACATGTGGAGAAGATGCTGCAACACCACCAAAACCACTGATTCGACTTGGATGGCTCACTTGTAATCTTTTGATATATTTTGAATTGTTTCCTTTAAATCTTAAAAACATTGACACATGTTCCAGTTTGCTTTTTGGCTACAAGAACTGGAAATTCAAATTACCTCAAGGTAAAGGGATTTCACTGACGGGCTACCTAGGGTTTGGAAGAAGCAAGCTGGCTGCTGCTCTAGATTATTACTACTCTATCATCTCCCCAGGACACACAGGATCTCTTTCATCACATCTCTACTCCTTGCTGCAGTTGGCTTCACTCCTCTCTACACTACAGACTAGCTTCTTTATTTTTTAGTCGTTCCTCCTTCAAAATTTAGATCTTTCTATACAGAATTTGATTGGCCAAGCTGATTTTTGTGCACAGTCTCATTAGCCTCCAGGTAGGCTGTCCTTGGATCAGTGCTTAGCCCTGGGCTACTCAACTAGAGTGGTGGGGAAGCTCTTAGTCACCTAGGCATCAGGTGTTTAAGTGGGGATGGCTTTCCAAGAGGACATCATGGATTAGTGAATGAGGGCAAGCAGCAAATGACGATTGACAGTTCTAGTGATACAAGAGGGTTGTCCAAGGCATTCAGGGTAGCACCAGACCTGTAGTTTAAAACTTTGACGATGCTTGCCATAAACATGACCAATTTTTCTTAAAACTTTGTGCTGATGAAGTTTGAGGTAAACTGTGGTTTTACTAGATTTTCCATGAAATTAACATTCTATTAGAAGGCCACTTCTTCTAGGACCATGAATATAACTAGGCAGTTCTGCCTTCCCCTGAAGGAGAGGTGTTAGTTTTGTTGCCAAATAATCATGTTATTCCATGAAGTGCAAAATAAAGGTTGCAAATCACGTAGTACACAGTTTTTGTCAACTATGGTCTCACCACACTTTCAGTAGTTTGTTTCTAAAAACTTCCTCACCCCTGAATTATGAAGTATCTTCTCTTTCACTTCATTGTAGAGAGCTGGCTTCCTTTCTTGCCTATGCAACAAAGCAAAATACACACCACAAAAAACCCACCTGACATAGTTATTCCCTGCTTTATTAGGAGAATTGGTATTTTATACTATAGATATGTCCTCAACTTTATCCCATTTAAAGAGTAGTCAGTATCAGTTATATCTTACAAAAGATTGACATGCTAGCATATTGGTACATCATTTTAGTTTTCCCTACCTCTCATTAAAAGTCTAAATTTAAAGTTCAGCCTCATTTTATTATTTTTTCTTTGGTCATAATTCCTACATATTTTTTTAAGTTTTAAAAATTTATTTTTGGCTGTGTTGGGTCTTCATTGCTGCACGTGGGCTTTCTCCAGTTGCAGCGAGCGGGGGCTACTCTTTGTTGCGGTACGCAAGCTTCTCATTGTAGTGGCTTCTCTTGTTGTGGAGCATGGGCTCTAGGCGTGCGGTCTTCAGTAGCTGTGGCACGCGGGCTCAGTAGTTGTGGCTCACGGGCTCTAGAGCGCAGGCTCAGTAGTTGTGGAGCACGGGCTTCTTTGCTCCGCAGCATGTGGGATCTTCCCAGACCAGGGCTCGAACCCGTGTCCCCTGCACTGGCAGGCGGACTCTTAACCACTGCGCCACCAGGGAAGCCCTCAGCCTCACTTTAATCTTTTGGTTTTATTTTTGTGAAGATGCACAATTTAAAATTGTATTATAGAAGTATTATATTGCACGTCTATTTGCCAGGTATATCTTGACAGTGCAGTAGTTCCAAAGTAATCATTAACTTGGATAAAAAGTTGAAGACTTTAGCTCTAATTTACAAGAAATGAAGGACACAGAGGAACATGATAAAGGATAGTACAGGCTTGCAATCAGCTAAATCCAGACTGTGGGAAACTCAAGAACAGATGACCAGGTTTATTCAATGACAGAAAGAGAGAAAAGGAGAAGGAAGGAGGGGTAAAGAGAAAAACCTCTAGAGTAAAAGATTTAAGAAGCACATTAACCAATTGCACTTTATGAACTTTGTTTAGATCCCTATTTGTATAAACTGTGAAAATCATTTGAGATCAGAAAATGTGAACACTGAATGCATTTTGATGATATTAAGGAATTGTGGCTTTGTGTGTAATGACACTGTGGTTATGTTTTTTTTAATTTAATTTTTTATTTTTGTCTGCGTTGGGTTTTTGTCGCTGTGTGCAGGCTTTCTCTAGCTGCAGCGAGCGGGGCTACTCTTCATTGCGGTGTGCAGCCTTCTTATTGCAGTGGCTTCTCTTGTTGCGGAGCACGGGCTCTATGTGTGCGGGCTTCAGTAGTTGTGGCACATGGGCTCAGTAGTTGTAGCTCGCGGGCTTCAGAGCGCAGGCTCAGTAGTTGTGGCGCATGGGCTTAGTTGCTCCGCAGCATGTGGGATCTTCCTGGACCAGGGCTCGAACCCATGTCCCCTGCATTAGCAGGCGGATTCTTAACCACTGAGCCACCAGGGAAATCCCTGTGGTTATGTTTTTAATGTCCTTATCTTTTAGCGATACATACTGAAACTTTATAGATGAAGTGATAGGATATATGAAATTTGCTGAGGTGGGAGCACAGAATAGATTAAACAAGATTGGCCATGGGTTGACAGCTGTTGAAACTGGATGATGAGTACATGAGAGTTCATTATTCTGTTCTTTGTATATGTTTGAAATACATATTTGTATATGTTTGTATATGTTTGAAATTTTCCACAATAAGCTTTAAAAGATGTTGAAGTTTTCAAAAGCATTAGGACAGCTCAATTTTTACTTGTCTACAGTTTATGGTAATTGACAAATTCACTGTAGCATAGCCTAAGTTTCTATCTTGTATCTTTAAGAAGTATACCTTTCAAGGTACAAACCATACTCCTATTAACTTGTAATTACAGACTTCCTTACTGTTTAATACTTTCTTATAAAAACACTGCAATGTCATATCATTTAAATTCCTAGGATGTTCTATTAAGTGTCGTGCACAATAATTATAAATCAACCCACCTAAAAGAGGTCAATACTTAACAGCAATACACCATCTAATACTCAGTTTCAGACACAAAAAGTTATACAAAAAAGTTTTATTAAGTACAGTTTCATATCTGGAAGAACATCCAATATTACAATGTGATTGGATCTTTAGGATACATAATTTATTCTTAAAATACACAAGTTATATACAGACACTGGAACACTCAGTCCCCAAAATACTCAATAAAGATGTCTGGGTGACACTTATGGAACTGCCCTAGCAATTTTTTCTTCTCTTTGGCAGAAAGTTTTGAATCCTCATCAATATTTTTTAGTAAATTCATTAGCTCATCCTTGGTTGTCTTCCTTGTATGGTCAGAATAATCACTTTGATCAATTCTCTGGCAATAAATATATCCTTAAAGTTTAAAAGTAAAAAGTTCAGTTAATGAATCTATTCCTCAGACTTAACTAGAAAAATCAAGCAACACTTTTATACTTATATATATTTTTCCCCATTTTGTAAAATGCATGTAAAGATGCTAAGCACTGCTGACTTTCGAACCCTGTCAAGTTGCTTTTTGACATAAGGAGGCTCTCAGCTAAGTCTGGATGGCTCTGAGGAGATTGATTAGAGTCTAGTTGAAATTAAAGTGCAACTACTTACAGCAAAACACTTTCAAATAAACACCAGGAATTTATCCTTGTGAGACATGGAAGTAGTATTTCTCAGATTACCTGTGTCTCTGTTTGGATCTCTCCCCTTCTGAATGTCCATGAGCTTAACACTGACAATTTTATGTAGAGTTCCAGGAATCTTTAAAAAAAAAAGAAGGAACATGGAACATTATTCAAATGCATTTTAATCTAGTGATCTATTACATAAGATCAACTTAACTACTTTCAGAGTTTTACCTTAAAAACATCTTTTTGATGATCCATTAAAAAGAGTACCAGAAGATCAGTTTTGCCTTTGGATAAATTTTTATTGTCAACAATAGCTTTTGAGAATATCCTTTTCACAACCATTCGGTTGTCACTCTATAAAAATAAAACAACACACACCCAATGGTATATATTTTTAAGAATTGTAATATAAAAGGGAATGTTAAATATTAATAGCTACTATCCATTTCAGCATAATTGATGCTGATGACGGATATGTCCTATAAATATTACAGATGCTGAATACAATTAACATTTAGACAAAAGACTTACTTCTTTCTGTAATTTCAATTCAGAAGGATGTGCTGCAACAGCCATGAAATACAGTAGTCTTCTAAATTCTTCTCTATTTTGAGAATCCAAAAGCTTTAGAAAGAGCTGAGTAGCTTCTAATGCTATTTCAGTCTTCCCATTCACTTCAGCCAAAAGAAAAAAAATGCTTTTAATTTTGACCAGACACGACTATATCAAAGGGAACAAAATTCAAGTTAGAGCTTATGCTAATCAGTAATCTTATCCAAAATGATGTTCAAAAGCAAAACAAAAAGACTAGGAATTACAATGAATGACCAATACCATCAAGAAAGCCTATACTTGGGACTTCTCTGGTGGCACAGTGGTTAAGAATCCACCTGCCAATGCAGCGGACACAGGTTCGATCCCTGGTCCGGGAAGATCTCGCATGCCACAGAGCAACTAAACCTGTGCGCCACAACTGCTGAGCCCACATGCCACAACTACTGAAGCCCGTGTGCCTAGAGCCCATGCTCTGCAACAAGAGAAGCCACCGCAATGTGAAGCCCATGCACCTCAAGGAAGAGTAGCCCCCGCTTGCCGCAACTAGAGAAAGCCCGCACGCAGCAACGAAGACCCAACACAGCCAAAAATAAATAATTAAAAAAAAAAAAAAAAAAAGCCTATACTCAAATTGGCCAGTCCTAAGTCCTTGTCATACACAAATCTTAAGATGTTAAATCTAACTTGGTTTGTAAATAAATTCTCAGTCTATGTTTTCCAATACTTCACTACATTTCGAGGGTACACTTTGTATACAGTACTGATGTATCCAACTCTACCTGAGAAAAATAAAGGATTCTCTGAAACCTGCAACTTGTTTTCAACAAGCCATATGGAACAGTCTGGCTCACTGGTACAGAGACAAAGCAGAGTGTCTGCCATTGTGAAGAGAATGAAGGGGGAATGGTGATAGTGCTGATAACACTTTCTGAAAAAGAGAACTGCTACTCTATGCTTATTAAGCTTCCAGTGAATGAGAGCAGCATTCTCCTGTAGCAACCAGAAGTCCCTGAATAATCTCAGAGCTTATTAAAGCCTCTTTCCAAATGAGGCCTAGAAGTTTTGGAAAAAACACACTTTCCATGGATTAATCCAGATCCACTCTCAGCTTGAAGTAGTACCATTTTGGTTAATTTTGAGGACAAGTAACGTTTTCCTGTTCCCTCCAAAAGAGAAATTCTTGTATCCAGTAACATCTTACTTACCTAGGAGTTCTGCAATTCCATTATGAACATCAGATAGGTGATTTAACAGAGGTTCCCTACTACTGTAATATTTGCTAATGGCATCAAACAGAAGTTCTTTCACTAAGTCTGTTCTATCTGGTTGCTCAGGAAAGTTTCTGCTTATGTCTACAACCATCTGGTCTGGAAGGTATTCCAAGCAGTCAATTGCTGAAGAAAGCCACTCATCTTCCCTATGGGAGAAAATAATTATTATTTTAAAAAGCAAAGGATAACCAACATACACTCAGTACCTAATTTACTAGCTATTTCAAGTTTCCTACCAGAATAAATCTCTAAACACCTAGATAAAGAGATGTGTAATTCTTTTTAATATATAGTTAGATCATGAATCACAGATAAAAAGTTGGGTTTAATATGTCTTTTTTTTTTTTTAAGTGAAAACAGAATCCATCCACTACAATATAGGCCTGAGAAAGACATCAAAATTCAAACTCTGCTCCTTAAATTTGCTATGGAGGTCCAGAAACTCTAAGTTGCTTGCTCAGGGTCCCAGGTATGACTAGATCCCAGATCTGACTCTTAGACCAGCATTTTTCTAATATAGTATTGCTTACTTCAAAGCTCTGTGTATGATCTATCATCTCTGACTTTGGCTAGAAGAGAATACAGGAAGATAAGGTACGGTTTCAAAATAATTAACTATTAATTACCATTTCTAATAAAATGCCAGTTGGGTAACTTAAGAAAATTGCTACATTTCAAGGAACAGAATGACTAAGTTTTTTTTTTTAATACCTTTATTGGAGTATAATTGCTTTACAATGGTGTGTTAGTTTCTGCTGTATAACAAAGTGAATCAGCTATACGTATACATATATCCCCATATCTCCTTCTTCTTGCGTCTCCCTCCCACCCTCCCTATCCCATCTCTCTAGGTGGTCACAAAGCACCGAGCTAATCTCCCTGTGCTATGCGGCTGCTTCCCACTAGCTCTATCTATTTTACATTTGGTAGTGTATATATGTCAATGCCACTCTCTTACTTCGTCCCAGCTTACCCTTCCCCCTCCCTGTGTCCTCAAGTCCATTCTCTACGTCTGCATCTTTATTCCTGTCTTGCCCTTAGGTTCTTCAGAACCTTTTTTTTTTTTTTAGATTCCATATATATGTGTTAGTATACAGTATTTGTTTTTCAATTTCTGACTTACTTCACTCTGTATGACAGTCTCTAGGTCCATTCACCTCGCTACAAATAACTCAATTTTGTTTCTTTTTATGGCTGAGTAATATTCCATTGCATATATGTGCCACATCTTCTTTATCCATTTATCTGCAGAATGACTAACTTTTAATATTCAATTTGTTAATATATATAGTTCAAAAAAAATCATGTCCTCCACTGTTGTGGACTCAGGACAATTAATTCTGCCACCACCCAGGTCATGTCATTTCCTCTAGTCATCAGCTTCATCATAAGATGTAGATAGATGAACTTTAAGGTCAATTTCTGATTCTGTACTTAAAATTTAAGGTAATCATACATTTTTTTCACATGTTACTTTAGATTGTAGAAATGTAATTTAAATTCTTGTAGAATAATAAGCTTCCTCTTTATATAGAGTTCAATAAGTAGTATGTTGGGATTAATTTTTTCACATAAGGGTTTAAGGTACCTTTTGACATTCAACTGTTTATTAATAATTCATTAGAATGCAGAAATGGTAAAGTATACTAAAAATATAAGTTGTATTCCTTTCAAACATTTGCATCTTCCTAACTACTGGAACACTATCTGCTAAGGCAAAAATCACTAAAAATTAAATAAACTAGAAAATACAAGATTTTAACATTTAATAATTTTACTTAGGGGAAGAGTTTCAAGGTTATAAGGAATATAGAACTCCTCCTTAAGGAAAAATGAAATCATAATTCCCTTAGCACCTGGAGTTAAGCCTTCAAATTTTTAATCAGGAGAGTGTAGTCAGAGGTGAGAGCAAGAGTTATTTCATGATGTTTCTTGAATAAAACTAGTTAATTTAAAAACATACTTAGTTGTTTTTAATTGTTATTTTTAATATGGTTGTAAAACTAAATATAATGGCAGAACTAATTCTTAAAAGAGGACTCATGTATGAAAAGTATAGTAAACTCAATGTAAAATATAGATTTTTATCACAACAACCAGGAAGTTGGTGATGCAATAAATATATATATATGCTTAACTTATAATAATACATATGGGATAAGTATATATTCTGTTTTTTTAACATCTTTATTGGAGTATAATTGCTTTATAATGTGTTAGTTTCTGCAGTATAACAAAGTCAATCAGCTATATGTATACATACATCCCCATATCTCCTCCCTCTTGCATCTCCCTTCCACCCTCCTTATCCCACGGCTCTAGGTGGTCACAAAGCACTGAGCTGATCTCCCTGTGCTATGCGGCTGCTTCCCACTAGCTATCTATTTTACATTTGGTACTGTATATATGTCCATGCCAGTCTCTCACATTGTCCCAGCTTACCCTTCCCCCTCCCCGTGTCCTCAAGTCCATTCTCTACATCTGCGTCTTTATTCCTGTCCTGCCCCTAGGTTCATCAGAACCATTTTTTTTTTCTTTTTAGATTCCATATATATGTGTTAGCATATGGTGTTTGTTTTTCTCTTTCTGACTTACTTCACTCTGTATGACAGTCTCTAGGTCCATCCACCTCACTACAAATAACTCAATTTTGAAAAACACATATTTAATACACATTCTAGAAGACTATAAAAGCATATATAGTCAAAGGAGTCTAAGAATTTGACAAATCTGTTCATTTTGTTCCAGGTCCGTTTGAAGACCAGACAGCTTTAAGAGAGCAGACAGCCCTACATTTTAACAAAGAAGATGGAACATAATAATTTTCTTCACTTGATGTGCAAGTGAGATATATGTGAAACAAAAATGAATATGAAAAATAATGACATTTAAATCTCGGTAATTTTGACCAAGGTAATTTTGTTCATTTTTCCCAATACTGATAATATCAATTGACAAAGCATATCTGATTGTATGGACAGAAGAAGTCAAAAGATTATCTTAAAACTAATATCTTCCTATAAACACACTCAAATTATTATATGTATTTCCACATACTGAGATTCACTGTAAGCCTTGAGAATCCCTCGATCCAGATAGTTCCTGTTGCTGACCAAGTCAGGCTGCCTCTTAGGTTGAGTAACTTTAGGTACCACCTCTTGCCGTTTGAGGAGGGAGTCAAGAAGTGGAAGGTCTATAAGTTGTAGCAGACGCCCAACTGTTTCTTCTTGCCATACTTCATTAACAACTGCACAGGGAAAATAACAAGGGGAAAAGTAACAATTAATAGTTACTACACGCTCACCACAATATCTGCCTAGGCAGGTCTAAGCTAATAAACTTGTGGCAAAAGAAAAAAAAAAGAAGAAGAGAGAGAGTCAATTTTATGAAGTAGTTTCTTATAACAAAGTAAAACAATTCAAGATTTGTTTAAAGTGTAGGAGAACAGACTTTGGACAACAGGAATTCTTTTCATTTTTGTACTGTAAAAAGCAATATGGCTTGATAAGAGATTAAGTCATATAACATGTTAATAAGGACCTTGGAAGAAAGAATGATTCATTCAATCTGAAAACTGGTTTGAAACCATTGGCTGCAGATTATTCCGCTCAGGGTTTCCACAAATGGGATGGGGGAGGGAAGGTGGAAGTCAGTCATTAAAACCACATTCCATTGCCACAGACAAGGAAGAACATATAACCCTGTTAATGTTTTAATATATTTCTCAAATTTTTATTTAACCTAATAAAATTTTAGGGAAAGATATATCTGAGAGCAGATTTCAAATAAATTTTTTAAAATCTGCATGTAAAACATTTCAGATTTGAATCTCTGCCAGCTGATAGGACAAAAGTCAGTGTTCCAGAATTGCAACACTGATCTATTTGTTAAAGATAATAGACCTCTGTTAAAACTTAATATAAACAGCTTTAATACACAGTGTGCTCTTTCTTTATGCTCTGAATATCTAAATTCTAATAAAGGTTAAGATTGAAAAAATTTAAATAACTTTATTTGAAGTTAGTCTTCTATTTCCTCCTGTATCATCTTTAGCTTACCTTGTGGAGACAAGTTTGCAGAGATATTTACGTGAGGGGATTCGGCAGGCTTTAAACTCAGATTTTCCCACAGATCCTCTAAACTTGCAGATTTGATATCAGAGGACTTAAATAATGCATCTGCATACCTAAAATGAAATTATTTCATAAATTCCTGTTTACTAGTAAGCCTACAGAAATATTTTTGAATCTGAGAGCTAAGAGCTTCTAGAAAGTTTATGTATTTCAGAGCAAAAACATAACAAATACAAATTCTAAGAGTAGAATGAAATACAAAAACATCCCACCTTCTTTCTCAAGCCTGAATATACACACTCTACATAAATTCTCCTTTGAGCATTTAGATTTAAGTAATTCAATGACTAAAATGTTAGTCGCCAATTTTAAAACATAATCAAACACAGTCAAACTTCATTATGCTTACTGTTTTTATTAGTTAGCTCTCTTTCTGGGGCATTCTCTGGTAGATAGTGCTCAAATACAGAACTATAATCTCTTATTCATAATTCTGAAACCCAAAAAGCTTTGAAAAACTTAAAGTTTATTCAGAATTCATATAGTGACAAAACCTGTTCTGAGACTATCACAGCCTTTATCTATCCCAGTTAGTGTGAATATATTCATTGCAGAAATACTAGTGTGTTTGATTACCAGATGCTACCCCAGATCCCTCTCAGAGTGTGATCTAGTAAATGATATATGTACATAATGACCTTTCTAAAATCTCCAAAGTTCCAAATTCCTAAACGCATTTGTTCCCAAAGGTTTCAGATAAAGCACGTGGACCTACATTTGGAAAGTACTGACTGTGCCCTACCTTATCCTCCTACTTCCTTCTTATATATAGACAGGTAAATTTTATCATGTTTTAGAGTTTAAAAAAACACATTTGAAAGTCAATACACTAAAACTCTGACTTTGGGTCAGATCTGAATTGTAAGAGCTTCAATTACATGGTCACCTTTTCAAAGCTTAGCTGAGGGGAATAAAAGGGAAAAGTTTTATCTCATGACAAATAACTACGTTAGCTATGCACTTATCACCTACATCCATTTCAATCACTGGGTTCTACAATTCTGTCCCCCAGGTTCCCTTTAAATGATTCCTGCTTCTCCACCACTGCTGCCTACTTCCCCCTCATCTGTAGACCACAATATTGCAAGATTCCTCTCCCCGTTAGGCTGTCCATATAGCTGCTTAAAATACAACCTCATCATGCTTAACATCTTTCTGTGGCCTCCCCAACATCTGTGTGATCACGTGCAAACTCCTTAAAATGTCCTATGAAACTTTCTGCATACTGGCTCCTTTCATATTTCACATCTGCTATTTTCTGGATTCTAGCGACAACCCACCTGCTTGTCTTCACCTCTCCTGTTCTCATACCACTTTGTGTATAAACTCTCTAACATTTTTTATACTGTAATTGTAACCTGAAGCAGAAAAATCAAAGTTTGTTGATGGTTTCTGCTAAATATATGAACAAACGAGAATTCTAGGAGATACCAAATAAACAAAAGTTTGCTCTACTTTATCAAATTTACCCACAGACCCAGATTTTAGCCTAATTTACTGTTCCAAAAATAACAGACAGTCAGCATCTCATTAAAAAGTAGACAAAATCCTGCCAATATCCCCCCTGCCAATATTATGAGACATGCTACCTACTGCACTAAAGAGGCACCTCCCCCTGCCAATAGTAAATGAAAATCTAACATAGACTAACCTGGAAGGTGAAAACAGTTTGTTCTCTTTGCCTAATTGACTGTCTTGGTTAGGTATCGTTGTGAATCTATAAAGGCTGCAACTACTATCTTCAAATGTAGGCTTTTTGTCTTTTCCAAAGACTTTGGTCGGAACTGCTTCAAATACTTTGTAGTCCATAAGTGCTTGACACACTCTCACCACTTTGGCCCGAGGAATATCTACATCACCAAAGTATTTATTCTGAATTAGGTGAGAAAAAATGACATCCACAGCTTCCGAACCAACAAAACAGTCATTGTGTCTTTTTAAACGATGCCTTCGTTTTTTCACCTCCACTTGTGTTTGAAGAGTGTTTATAATGCTGCTCCATACATATGTGGCTCCAAATGGCTTCTGGGCTACACTGAAACCTGGAATGGGAAAAATCACAGTTACCTCACTCATTTGTAATAAGGTCTAAGCAATCCTTAAGCAAATCTCCAAAGTTATTAATAAGAAACAATTATGAGGGCAGCTTATTATTGAAATATGAAATTATTAGTAGCAACTCATTAAAAAATGTAGTGCTGAGCCTGCGTGTCCGGAGCCTGTGCTCCGCGACGGGAGAGGCCACAACAGTGAGAGGCCCGTGTACCGCAAAAAAAAAAAAAATGTAGTGCCTACTATATGCTAAACACTGTTCTATGTGCTAGGATACAAGAGTGGGCAAAATAAAGTCCCTGTTCTTACAGACTTATTCTTTGTGGGAAGATACAGACATTATGTATATGTTAGATCAGTGCCAAGAAGAAAAATAAAGCCAGGTAAGAAAGAGAATGCTGTTTTAGATGGGAGGTCAGAAAAGACCTCTTTGACATGGTGATCTCATGGGATCTCCAGGGAAGTCCCAGCAAGATTGTTTTTACTTATCAAAATTATATTTTAAAATTCCAGGGCTTCCCTGGTGGCGCAGTGGTTGAGAGTCCACCTGCTGATGTAGGGGACACGGGTTCGTGCCCCGGTCCGGGAAGATCCCACATGCCGCGGAGCGGCTGGGCCCGTGAGCCATGGTCGCTGAGCCTGCGCGTCCGGAGCCTGTGCTCCACAGCAGGAGAGGCCGCAACAGTGAGAGGCCCGCGTACCGCAAAAAAAAAAAAAAAAAAAAAAAAAATTCCAGATACTTCATAATTCATTACTAAACAAAGAAGGAAGTAATTGATGCTAGTTTTCCAAATATGTGAGCAGTTTTAAGAACTGAATTATGGAGACTCAACAAGATAAATCAAGCTGAAACTAGACTTACTACTGGTACTGTATTTAGTCTCTACTGAGTAGAGCCAGAATCATGCACTGGATGGAATCTCAAAATATGTCCAGGTCATTCCCCTGGTATCCAGAACTAGGAGTAGCTGTACTGTTTCCAGCCACTATGACTAAATAAAAGGAGGATTAGCATTTAATATTCTTAACTTCCTAACGTACCAGAGATTATAGCTGAGATTTAAATGAACTTAATGTCTGTTCTTTAGTCTTTTTTCAAGTCTTCATTATATTATTAATAGTAGCTAACATTTGAGGACTTACAATATGACTCTGCCTTCTCTCATTTAATAAACTGATAAACTTCTCTAAAATAGTTATTAATAATTGTATTTTGAAGAAATTGAGGCTCAATGAATTAAACAAACTTACCCTCAGTATTTTTTTTCCCCCCTCAGTTTTACAGGTAGTAAATATATACTAGCTTTTCTTAGTACTTAAATATAAATATATTAAAAGTAAGTCAGGGCTTCCCTGGTGGCACAGTGGTTGAGAGCCTGCCTGCCGATGCAGGGGATACGGGTTCGTGCCCCGGTCCGGGAAGATCCCACATGCCGCAGAGCAACTAACCCCATGCACCACAACTACTGAAGCCCTTGTGCCTAGAGCCCATGCTCCACAACAAGAGAAGCCACCGCAATGAGAAGCCCCCGCTCGCCGCAACTAGAAAAAGCCCACGCGAAGCCACGAACACACAGTGCAGCCAAAAATAAATAAATTAAATAATTTTTTTTAAAAAAGCTTTGGAAAAAAAAGTTAGCAGATAGTTTTAGCATTAACCTTTCATTGAAGACTTGGATTAACTGAAAGAGCTTTAAGTGAGCCAATGAGATTAAAGAAACAAACAAAAAAACAACTTTTAAGATTTTTGAATCCTTAACCAAGCTATTTAAAAACACTTAGTCATTACTCCTAAAATAAGATAGTTATCATAATTCTATGATATATACTATCCGTAGTACACAGGAAAGGAAAATAAGCAAGGTTCAAACTTGTAGAGCTCAGATCGCCTATTAAGTACCAACAAAACAGACTTCTGGGCTAGTAATAATACTAAAGATGAAACACATAAATCATAACAGTTGAGCTACAAGTAAGTTAGCATAAAAACCCTAAAAGACTCACTTATTAATTTGAGATCAATAAGACAACTGATGGGGGTGAGAGCCTCAATGATGTGAAAAAGGCTAATCTTCACAGGGGAATTAAGAAATAAAGAATATATTTCCCCATATTAACTTGCTGTTTAAATATGGGAAATCAGGAAGTCTTACAGGTTGGATAACAAAGTATAAAAGATTAAAGAACAGGTTAGAGCAGGATAGTAGGCACCTGTGAGCCATACAATGTTTCCAGAGTTCTCCAGGCATAACATAATTCAGCCCTTTCAGGTCCCCTCTGTTCTCACTGACCATTAATTCCCAACCATTGCATCCTGGTTGCAAATATCCTGGGATATTTCCCCTTAAGCATCACCACCCGCAGACCCAAACTAACTCATGTTCGTACAGATATTTTAATACATAATCTACCCTGGACTTGATGAGTAAATGTGCCAAAACCCACACCAGGATAACCTGTTTTTTTAATGCTGCCTTCACCAGTTGAACATAGATCCCCCACATGCTGGTTTGAAACTTATTTATCATCATCTAAGAGCTGAAATGAACATTGGTATCGCTGACCATGGCCCAGTAAGATGAATTATTGTGACTTCTAAACAGGATTCGAGAGACCCAAAGTATACAATGAATGTTTTATAAGTCTAGCAATCAGAATTTAAGCTTCAGCTTGTCCTCAAACTTCACTTGCATATGAACTTGACAATTCCTGAAAATTCATCACTGTCTACATCTTGATGCTTCTTTGTTTACACTTGGTTAAGCATGTTCTGAAAGCATCATGACCTAATGATCAAAGTCTAGAGACCAGCTGCGATAACCCTGAAAAACAGACTTAACTTTTATAATTTGTTTTCTTCATTTACTGATACAAGAATTAAACACTATGTTTAAGGTATGTTTCAGGTCTAAACTGCTGATTTGCAGGACTTTGGAGACTAAAATTATATCTCTCTCCATTTAGACATGGTCATTGAACACCAAACAAAATATGTAAGAAATGAAGCATAGTAACAAATTTGACCTGTCGAATAAAAAGCTTTGAGAAGCTATCAAGAGGCTCAGAAACTGTTTTAAACTAGATCTATAACATACTACACATGCTCTTGAGCACTGTATAAATCTACGCTAGTTAACATTCAGTTTTCAAGCAGGCTCTTCTTTATCTGTGTGAAAACAATAGCTATTTTTCAAAAGCAAAGACCCATCCTTTGCATGTGTTTGAAATCTACCCAAAAAAGTTTACCAGCCATAAAAAAGTTAAACTTCTAATATTGGACTTATGTGTATTTGTAACACTACTAATAATCATCTTTACTGGGCTTCCCTGGTGGTGCAGTAGTTGAGAGTCCGCCTGCTGATGCAGGGGACACGGGTTCGTGCCCCGGTCCGGGAAGATCCCACATGCCGCGGAGCGGCTGGGCCCGTGAGCCATGGCCGCTGAGCCTGCGCATCCGGAGCCTGTGCTCCGCAACGGGAGAGGCCACAACAGTGAGAGGCCTGCGTATCGCAAAAAAAAAAAAAAAAAAAAATCATCTTTATTTCTAAAAAGGTACACTAAATAATCAAGTTATTATAATAATAATTCCTTAAAAATCAAGTCATAAGGCAGATAGGTCAAGAAATTACATTTACTCATTAAGTCACAAGGGGATAATCAGCATCAACTATGGCCCTGCTGTGAAAACCAATTTAAGGGTGAAAACAATTCTATAATCATTTCAATCAGTGAGATTATATTAACTCCTTAGAAGATCAATAGACACATTATAAAACTGGATCCCACTGTAAGGTAAACATACACACAAGAGTTACTAAAACATGCTACTTCTAAATGAATATGTAACAATCGTATTTTCAATTTTGGACATTACACTGCCCCCACCCCCAACACACACAAAAGAATTCAGAGAGCTCATGTTAGGCAGTTTTGCACAAAACTTAAAGAAACAGTGAGCTAGTGCCTTATTTCATTCAAATTTCCTTATACTTCACAGAGGTTCAAATTATTCAATACTTGTTAGTTGTAGATTACTGCCAACTATTAAAATATTTTAAAGAAGGGTTAACACAGTGGTTCTTAGTGGGTGATTTTACTCCCCCCGGACATTTGGCAATGTCTGGAGCCATTTTTGGTTGTTATAAGCTGAGGGAGAAATGCTACGGATGTTTAGTGGGTAGAGGGCCCAGGGACACTGCTTAACATTCTACAGTGACAGGCCAGCTCCCGCAACAACAAAGAAAATGTCAGCAGCGCCGAGGTTCAGAAACCCTAGATTAATTGAATAATGTTTAGACATGGAAACTTGTGTTAATGCAGCAGGCACAGTGCTAGGTTCTGTGAATAGAAAAAGACGAGAGTGTGGGTTCTGGAGTCCCAGAGAACTTGGTTCTCTATTCTTGGCTCCATCATTACTAATAATGCAATCTTGGGCAAACTGCCTAACTTTTCTGGTGCAAAACAGAGTTAATTCCACTGCTCTCAGTTACTGTGAAGGTCATCTAAGATATATATGTAAAGTGGCTGGCACGTACCCAGCAATTAACAGACGTATAAAAACGAAAGGGGAAATTGTCTCAATCTAGAAGAGCCGAAGGACATGTGGATTCACTGTAATGTAATATCCTGGATGGGACCCTGGAACAGAAAAAGGATATTAGGCAAAAACTAAGGAAACCTAAGTAAAAGTATGGACTATCAATATCGGTTCACTAATTGTGACAAAGGTATTACACTAAACGTAAGATGTTAATCATAAGGGAAACTGAGTGAAGGGCATATGGGAACTCTAAGCGCTAACTTAGTGACTTTTTGTAAATCTAAATCTATTCTAAAAATGTTTAAGTTTATTTAAAAAGTTAAAAAAAAGGAAGGTCTCTTTCTTCCTCTTCCTTTCTTTGAACTAAGAAGACACAGTCCCCACCCTCAAAGAGTTTACCCTCTACCTATTCATACCACTTGGATGATGAGGTCAAGCGCTGAACAGTAGTCAGTCAAATAAAGACCACTAGCAGGTGAGATGACAAACGTGACACATACCAGAAGATTTAACTCCTCATCAGAAGATAACAAGTACATAAAATCCTAAATCATTTAGGATTTGAGAGAATTTTTCTTAAGAATTATTTTTTTTCAAAAGGGGTTTTAAAACATTACTCACAGAATTGTTAAGACAAAGGAAAAGGACTGCATTTATTGGACATTAACCAAAATTTCATGAAAATAGATAAATGTAGAGAGCTGTGCTTTGAGTGTTAAAACTAGGCAGATGTGACTGAGTGGGGAAAACTTCCTATACGCCAGTATCAATACTGCAACACTTTTACTGCATATTGGTTTTGGTAATCCAAAGTTTGTTTTCCTCTTACACAGCATTAGAGATGTCATGCTGAAGACTGACATTGCCTCTGAAAAGAAGGCTGCAGGTAAACTACGTAAAATAAATAAAGAACAATTTTAGAATATGTTTAGAGAACTATTAACAAAAGCAGGCACTGGCCCCTGCTTTAATTCATACAGATTAATGAGATAGCATATGGGAAGTACTTTGAGCTCCCTGGAAAAGTGATACCAGGTGAATTCAAAGAATTAGGTTACAGTATAAAGGGATAACAGGATAACATACCACTTTCTTGCTTGTCTATATTAAAAGACAAATTTCTCCAAATTACTTACTAAAGGTTAGCATACAGACTTTATTTCTTCTACATAAATCAGGTCCCTGGTTGTTACAGCCCCTTTAAACTATGGAAGGATTACTAATAGTTAGAGAAACAAAAATACAAAGCTGCTTGCCAGAGGACACAGAAAGAGAATGGCAGGGAACCAAGAACACAGGCTCCCATTACCATGCTCGCTAGGACTGTGACAAGGCAACTAAAGAGTGGGAAGGGGGATGAACATAGGATAACAGGTAGGGTTCCAACTGTAGCAACCAAAACAGATGAGAAAACACAGTGGGCCCTTCTCTGCCCACTGCACCTGGTGTGCAGAAGACAGTGGTCCTTTCCTTGGGTTCAAATTCGATGACCAGCATTTCAACTCTTCCCTCTGAGAGTCATCTACTTAATTTTGAATACATATTCCCTTATACGAAGAACTTGGTCACTAACGACCAAAGCTCAGAACAGGAATTTCAGCTGTTAGAGAAGACAGGACTTTTAATCACATAAAATTTGGCACTTTCTTTCACCCAGAAAGTAAGCCTAAAGAATTCTCAAGACTGTTTCCAATATTATTTGATTTTATATTCCTAAACAATGAAGTATTTCCCTTCTCTTCACACTGTAAACACTGGAGAAATTCTGAATGTAGCCATCATGCGCTTATTTGAATCCTTTTAATTGGAGAGTAAGATTAATGTTAAGATCGTTTTTAGAAAAGTACAAATGAAAAGTGGTTCTCTATCACAATTTATCATTAGCATTTTGAAGATTAAAAGGAGCATCACTAATTGTAAGTTAAACAGAAAACTGGGGGCACTGAGATGCACCCAATTTGTCCCACGTCAATCCACTGACCACTGTCACCTTGAGGAAGGAGTCACAGTTTCACTGGTTTGCTTTTACAAATGAAAGGCTTAATAATAAGGGAACTAATTCCTACAGCAACCCACATTGTAGCTACAGAAAGGGGGGAAAATTGTAACTTCTCTAAAAGGAAAACAAAAAAGCCAAGTATTATCTGTACCCCTTAACTCTATTAACTGAGACGTAGGGTATGCTAAAATCGGAATTTTAGAACCGATCATCCGATTCCGTTCAATTGTTTGGACATTTAAAGAAACCAAGATGTTAGCATACTAACATCCTAAGTAACCTGCCTGCCAGGACATGATTAAGCTGGCAAAATTCACCAGTGTTTCTCCTTATCTCATGCAACCATTGAAAAGGAAAATCAAAAACTTCTACTCATTGAAATACTGCTTATCCAGAAAGTGTAACTAATAAATACCTTTTATGCCAAGTTCCTGCCGGTAGAACTTAATATAACAGAAACCTCTCACCACTCCCAGGAAGAGTCTGGGCAACAAACTGGGCAACAGAGGCACTGGGCCCCTGGCCATATTGTGGAGTCAAGGTTTGTGGCTGAGACAGTAACCAGTAATGATGTGGAGCACGTCTGGAGACCTACTGCAAGCGCCCGGCACGCAGCTGGCGCACAGACTAGCGCGCGGTGAAGTTAAAGTCCGGGTAACTTAGGAGAAAGCTGGCTGCGAGGGCACCAGGGTCCGGCACAGCAGCTCACCGGCGGGGGCGCCGGCCCGAACGGCCACAGCTGTGCGGAGCTCTCGGAGGCGGCCGCGGACCTGGCTGTACCTGGCGAGATCCCCCGCCCGCGCGAGAACCTCGGCCTGCGCCCCCCGCCCGCCCCGCGACCCCCAGCGTTCCCAGACCGGGTCCTCGACACCTACTGGGAGGCCTCTGCGCGGGACTTTGGAAAGCCGTCAGGTTGAGAGCCGCCGCCTTCTCCCGCACCGTGGCCATGGCCGCAGCCGCGCGGACACCGCCGCCCCAGACCGCCGCACAGCGAAGTGGGCGCCAGCGCAGCGGCCGCCAGTTAACTGGCCCGGGATGGGGCGGGGCTCCCGCCAGGCCCAGTCCCCGCCCTGTGATCGGCCGCTGCGCGCCGCACGCCGCCGGTCACGTGTAGGCCGGGGCCGACGGTAACCTGAGGCCCCGCGGGCGAGGAAAAGGTGCGGACCCCGCCTTCGAGACAGCCAGGTGGAAAGTATTTCGGGGTGCTGCGCCCTGCGAGTCCGCGCCGGCCGCACGCTGCCCGCATCCCACCCCCGCCGTCGGCACAGCCCACGCGCAGGCAGAGGTATGCGCGCGGCAGGCTCAGACCAGCTGGGTGCAAAGCGCGTCCCGCCGTGGATTAGGTCTGGGGCTCGGCCAGCTGTTTAACTGTCTTGGGCTTCTGTGTCCTCACCTGTGACGCGAGGGCAGTATTAGTATCCGCTTCGCGGAATTTTTTTAATGAAGATTACACGAACCAATTCATGTATTTTAGTTGTTGGGTCTGGAACATAAGTGCTTAAAACTATGTCACGGTGATAAGTGCCTCGAGTTTTTCACGCATCCCCACCTGTAAAGAACAAATCTTTATCTGTTTCAGGAGAGCAATGTCTAGAGGGCACAGTCAGGAGGGCAGCTAGCTGGCCTTGGGGCTGGCTGCCAAGGAAATCGGTGCCGCCTCCAAAGTAACTCTGGGTCAGGTGGGTAGGGACAGAGTTAGGAAAGAAGGGAAGGGGGCTGTTAAGGGGAATTTGAAAACAGGGAATCCAGGGATCCAGCGCTGGGGTAACTCTGAAAAGATGAGTGGCGTAAGAGACCGATAATTCAATTGTCAGATACTTAACCACCTCCCGCTTTTTTTTTTCAAATTTGGGGATTTTGCAATCATGTTAAACCTTTGGTACATATAATAAATGTCTTCTTAGAAGGAGGATGCCTGCGTGATCAGGTTATAAACCAGAATGGTTTTTTAAAAAAATTTATTTTATTTATTTTACTTTTGGCTGCACTGGGTCTTCATTGCTGCGTGTGGGCTTCCTCTAGTTGTGGTGAGCGGGGGTTACTCTTTGTTACGGTGTGCAGGCTTCTCATTGCGGTGGCTTCTCTTGTTGTGGAGCACGGGCTCTAGGCGTGTGGGCTTCTATAGTTGTGGCGCAAGGGCTCAGGGTTTGTGGCACGCAGGCTCTAGAGCACAGGCTCAGTAGCTGTGGCGCATGAGCTTAGTTGCTCCATGGCATGTGGGATCATCCTGGACCAGGGCTTGAACCCGTGTCCGCTGTATTGGCAGGCGGGTTCTTAACCACTGTGCCACCAGGGAAGCCTCAGAATGGTTTTTAAATGGGAGTTCATTACTTAGCTTATTGGAGGAAGCTCCTACACGTAGTTGCTTCAAAATGCTAAGAAGAATACAAACGTGGTTATTTCAAAGAGCACATACCAAGAAATTGCGACCCTAGGGCCCCCAGTTTAGTGGGTTAGACGTGGGCCATTGCTGCTCCTAAGATTTAGAAACGGTTGCCAGGGTTGTCCTTTTTTTTAATGCGCTCTCTCCCCCTGGTGGTATTAAAACCCAACCGCACCTCTATTCAAGGAATTTTCCTTTGTCATTTCTCAGTTGACTACTCAGTTGACTACTGTATCTCAGAGATAAGATACAATTTAGGACGGGTTTCAGGTACTCAGTAGGCCAGTTAACTTTAGTCTACCTCATGCTGTGTAACTGAATGAACACACAAATCCATCCTCACTACTTGGGGAAAAAAAAGATCTTATTTCTGAAAGCAAATCTTGACAAACACTAATATTGGGTCTTTTGAAAAAGGCAGGTGACCTCAGTGACTATTTTGATGATTTATATAACATTTCAAAGAATTTTTACCAGCTTGTGCTGTCTTTGTCTATCTTACCTGGTGAAATGCTCTCTTTTACTTGTCCGCATTCTATGTATCTTGGAGGCCTAATTCAAATCCCACCTTCTTTGCTGGACAGATTTTTCCAGATTACACTGATATATTCCTTCCCTACAGACCCATGACATTTATCAAATACATTACTGTTTTATGGCCCCATCGTACTGATACTACCTAATTATTTCAGCACACACCTCTTGATTGCCTAGCAAAGTTGGAAAACTGTTCAGGGCAGGGAGAATATCTTAACCTCTCAGATTTCTTTCAGTATCTGTCGTGTTGGGCACATGGTAGATGTCTTATATAGTAATGATTATCCTCATTAAAATACAGAGCTTTTAAAAATATCAGCTTCATGCTTTTAAAACTTTAATTTTTTTGTTGTTGTTTGTTTATTTTTGTTTTGGCCACGCCATGGGGCTTGCAGGATCTCAGTTCCTCGACCAGGTTTTGAACCCACGCCCTCAGCAGTGAAAGCGTGGAGTCCTAACCACCGGACCAGCAGGGAATTCCCCAAATTTAATGTTTAGGAGCCTCTAGTTAAAAAAACATTAAAAATCTCTTTCATATCTAGAAGTGTCACAATCAGTTTATGACATGAAAGGAAATTTCGTCCATCCCTTTCTGGATGAACCTAGTGCACTGCTGCACAGCCTGCAGCCTCTTTCTTTCTGTCCTATAAAACTACTATAAAACCGCATGCAACTAGGTAATTTTTGCAGTTTTTTTTTCTTAACAGACTGCTTTAAAATCATTTTTATTGATTATTAAACAAGTGTGTCAGGTCAATATTATGTTTAGCATATGGGAAAACTTCGCTTGTTCTAACTTGTCTAAGCCAGTTTAGAGGCAGGAAACAACTGTTCTGGTGCAATCCTGCATACACACACACACACACACACACACACACACAATCACCCCCAAACAAACAACCAGCACTACCATTTTCTCTAGCAGTGGAAACTAGAAATGTAAATCTAGAAATGTAAAAAAATAATGAATAAAAATCTTTTGGAGTTTTTGAAAAAACTTTGTTATTAAGGTAGCAATTTAGTGCCATTTTTTCACTATTAAAACATGGAAAGTGTAATTTTTAAATTTTCACTTCAAATTTTGGCTAAATCAAACTTCAGGCTCATATCTTAACCAAGGCTCCCCCTCCCCAAAATTGTTGTAGTGGACTATTTGTGTTTTAGGAACGGTATCCATCTCATATTCACTCCCGTTTTCGGTGGCCAAATGGTTGGGGAAATGAGGAGGAGGCCACTGAAAACAGAGAGGAATTGAAACCTGTTTTCTAGAAAAGATCTGATACACAATTTATAAAGCTGACTACTTGGTTTCCAGCCCATGACACTGAATATTTCCCCTGTCTCGCTGGTTGTTATTCGTCCATCTCCCTTCCTCTGATTCTTCCTCTTCTTCCTGCTACTAATAATGTTCAGGTGTCCCAGAGTTCAGGCTTTGTCCTCTTCTCTATCATTCACTCCTTCAGCCAGCCTCGTGTTTTAAAAAACCATTTGAAGGCTCCCCAAATCATATCTCTACTGTAAACATTTCATTAAAACTGCAGCCTCATTTATCTGACTGCCAGCTCTACATCTCCACTTGGATGTCCGGTAGGCATCCCAAACTTAACATGTCCAAAACCAAACTCCTGATCTTTCCCCTCAAAATCTCTTCCACACAAATTTCTCCAGCTAAGTTAATAGCAGCTCCAGCTCTATAGTAGCTCAGGCCAAATATCTTGGAGTCATCCTTAACTCCTTTTCTCTCACTATACACCCACCCAATTCATGAGGAAATCTGTTGGCTCTATTTTCAAAATATGTCCAGAATATGACCATGTCCCAATACCTCCATTCCTACTACTCTGGCCTGAATCGCTACCACCTCTTACCTGGGTTACTATAGTAGCTTCCTAATTGGTCTTCTTGCTCTTCTCTTTGCCCCACCCTTTTCAGTCTCTTTTAACAGAGCGGCTAGAATAGTCCTTAAACCATAAGTAAGATTATGCCACAGATTAAACCTCTGCAAAGGCTACCCATCATTCCATTCCAGCCACACTAGTTTCTACCTGTTCTATTAACACATCAGTCACATTCCTACCTTAGGGGGTCTCTGTACAGTTGTCCACTCTGCCTGCAATGCTCTTTTCCCAAATAAAGCCACAGCTAACTCTCCTGTATTCAAGTTTTGGTTTAAACGTCACCTTCTTGATGAGGATTTCCTTAACAATCCTATTTAAATACTGCTGTCATGACCTCATCTCTCATACTTATCCCTCAGCAATCCAGACCCTCCTTATCTTGGTCTTTTTCTCTTTTCCAAATTTCTTATCCTTTTCTAATACATGTACTAACTTCTAAAAATCTATGTTTAGTGTCTGTTTCTTCCCTCTCCCCCAGTGTAATCTCCATGTGGTTAAGATTCATCAACATATCCCAAGTACCTAGAACAGTGCTTGGCACACAATAGACATTCAATGAATACTTGGTGAATTAAAGAATAAAAAATAGACTCCACCTTGCTATTAAGTTCTCTTATTTACATTGCAGAATTGTCCCATAGGTTCCATTTTGAGTTTTTTCAGTATTTTTTCATTCTTGAAAAAAAAGAGGTCTATTTAAGTCTAACATTTGCTTAGAAACAAAGGAAGGAGATCCTCCTTGGATCGCCACATTACACACTGTCGTGTGGTTGAGTATGTCCTCTCCAGTCTTTAAGTGGGAGAGCTCCTGTTGTAAATATGCATGACTAGGTCCATAATCCAACATCCTGAGAGTTTCTTTTTTGTGTTTGGTGAAATATCTGTACGAGGGTCAGCTTCCTAACTTTTTATTTGGTCCAGCTCCCATTCCACATAGATTGTATTCCGTGTCTTTCCTATTGCAATTTCCTCCTAGGTGGGGAAATACCACATCACCTGCGGGCTTATGTTTGGTGTGGGCGTGCTTACCCTGAGGATTTCCAACTGCTGTGGCTTTCAAAGGCCTTTTAAATGTGGCCTTCAGTTGGACTGCTCCCCTAAAGTCTTGTGACCTTATTCTTTCTGCCGCCCCCCCTGCTTTGGCTACATCACGTGGCTTGCAGGATCCCAGTTCACCGACCAGGGATTGAACCCAGGGCCATGGCAGTGAAAGTGCCAAGTCCTAAATACTGGACCTCCAGGGAACTCCCTTTCTGCCACTCTTTATTCCACCGAATTAGAGGTTGATAGTTGGATTCTACCAAGATCTCCTTTATTTACTTACCATACCACCATTCTGTTTTTTGTTTTTGTTTTTGTTTTTTTTTGGAAGAGAAGTTGAATGTCATCTCTGGCATATTTTTCTTCAGTCTGGTCTTGTTCAACACCCAGAATTTTTTTTTTTTTAGGTTTGGAGCATTTGGATCCTATCTACTTATTGATGCAGATTTTTTCCTTGTTTTTTAGTTCCTTTGGCCTTTTCAGTTGTAGTTTGGCAGCAGCCTGTTATAAACTGGTGCCTGGAAGTCCAAGAGTGTATAATTCAATAATTACCTGTAAGATGTGTACAAAAGTGTTCAATCTCTTTTGCACTTGGAAATAAGCTCCCTAAATGATTTCAGGTTGTAGCTAGATTTGGGGACTGCTAGGATAGATCATCAGTGAGGCTTACATTTAGGACTGAAAAACGTTGTGCTGACTACAAATGTACCTGAGAGCTTTAAGCAGTACCCTCAATTTGTCACCACTTAGCTGCTTTTTCTTCTGGGAGTTCCTTTTTGTTTTCAAAACCAAAAGGCATTACCCCAAATAGCAAGATACTGCAGACATCAAATTATCATCACTGCTTGAGATGTGTGTGGACAAAGAATGTTGCCTGCCATTTCAGTAAACAAAGACTGTTACCTGCCATCCTGGTGTTTTTTGAATGGATAAATGATGAAATCCCATAATTAAGATCCAGGGAAATTATGGCACTAGACAGTGAATCCTAGAAAGAATGGTTCCCCTTGAAACATTGGGAAATTATAAGGCAAAAAGTCTAATTTGAAACAACTGTTTTTGTTTTGTTTTGTTTTTTAGAGGATTTCATTTTCAAAGGAAAGTGCAAGTGAAAGCAATCTTTTTAAAAATTAAATTTATTTATTTATATATTTTTTTCTTATATGGCTGTGTCAGATGTTAGTTGCGGTGCTCAGGCTTCTCTCTAGTTGAGGCGCACAGGCTCAGTAGTGCATGGGTTCTGTAGTTGTGGCACGCAGGCTTAGTTGCCCTGTGGCCTGTGGGATCTTAGTTCCCCGACCAGGGATTGAACCCACATCTCCTGCATTGGAAGGTGGATTCTTTACCACTGGGCCACCAGGGAAGTCCCAAAAACAATCTTGAAGAGTCAGCAGCAGTTAGTTCTGCAGTGCCAGGTAAGGATCTGGAAGTAGCACATGGGATTATATAAATGTGTACACATCTTTGTATGCATGGGGATTATTATTATTATTTATTTATTTATTTATTTTTGGCCCACAACACGGCATGTGGGATCTTAGTTTCCTGACCAGGGATCACATCAGTGCCCTCTAGTGCCCTCTGCAGTGGGAGCACGGAGTCTTAACCACTGGACTGCCAGGGAAGTCCCTGAAACACCTGTTGACAGAAAAAAACCTGCACAACCTAAAAGTTGAGAATTATGTTTTATTTGGCCTACTTACTGAGGTCTATAGCCCAGGATAGTAGCCTCTCAGATAACTCTGAGGAACTGTTCCAAAGAGGTAAGAGAGTTGCCAGGATATATAGGAGATTTTGCTGGGAAAAAAAAAATTTAGTTGAACATCAAAAGATTATTGCTGGGCTTCCCTGGTGGCACAGTGGTTAAGAACCTGCCTGCCAGTGCAGGGGACACAGGTTTGAGCCCTGGTCTGGGAAGATCCCACATGCCGCGGAGCAACTAAGCCCATGAGTCATGACTACTGAGCCTGCGTGCCACAACTACTGAGCCTGTGCACCACAACTACTGAAGCCTGCGTGCCTAGAGCCCATGCTCCACAACAAGAGAAGCCACTACAATGAGAAGGCCGTGCACCACAACAAAGAGTAGCCTCCGCTCACTGCAACTAGAGAAAGCCCGTGTGCAGCAACGAAGACCCAATGCAGCCAAAAATAAATAAATAAATAAATACATTAAAACAAAAAGATTATTGCTAATCACAAAAAACAGACATCTCAAGTTAATGATTTTAGTGCTTTTCTATGTATGGGAAGATACAAGAGTCTCTGCTCATTGAAATTATACCCGTGACATTCATCTTAGCTACCTAGGGCCAGTACCCTGCTTTTCTCCATCCTGAATTACCCTCAGGGCACACCATGGGAGTGGGGGGTGGGCAGCTACAGTGGCTGATGGCTTGGTGGCAGCAACCTGTTTTTTTCCATCCTGAATTCCCATCAAGGTGTACCATCAGGGGCAGCTGCAGTGGCTGATAACTTTATGGCTGCAACATCCTTTGTTTACTGAAATGGCAGAAAGAATATTTGAAGAACTAATGACCAAACAACTTTCTTAATTTGATGAAAAATCTAAATCAACACATTCAAAAAGCTCAGCAAACTCCTAGAAGGTAAAGTCAAAGAAATCCAAACCTAGGCAATCATCATCAAACTGTCAAAAGTTAAAAACAAAAAGAGACTCTTAAAAACAGTGAGGGATACTCAATTTGGTTAACAGATGACTTCTCAACAGAAATCATGAAGTGCAGAGGGACAGCATATTTCAAAGTGCTGAAAGAAAGAGACTATCACCCAAAAGTTTTATATCTGGTAAAACTATACTTCAAATGAAAGAGAAATTAAGACATTCTCAGATAAACAAAAACTGAGAGAATTGTCACTAGCAGAACTGTCTTACAAGAAATACTTCATCAGGGACTTCCCTGGTGGCGCAGTCGTTAAGAATCCACCTGCCAATGCAGTGGACACGGGTTCGAGCCCTGGTCCGGGAAGATCCCACATGCCACGAGCAACTAAGCCCGTGTGCCACAATTACTGAGCTTGTGCTCTACAGCCCGCGAGCCACAACTGCTGAGCCCGTGTGCCACAACTACTGAAGCCGGTGCGCCTAGAGCCCGTGCTCCACAACAAGAGAAGCCACCGCAATGAGAAGCCCATTCACTGCAACGAAGAGTAGCCCCCACTTGCCACAACTAGAGAAAAGCCTGCGCACAACAACGAAGACCCAACGCAGCCAATAAATAAATAAATAAATAAAATTTTAAAAAAAGAAATACTTCATCAGGCTGAGATGAAATGACACGAGACAGGAACTCAAGTCCACATAAATTAATGAAGAGCACAGGTAAGGTTAAATACATAGGTAAGTATAAAAAAATATAAATATATTTTTGTTTGTCACTCTTTTATTCTCCCAATTTAAAACAACTGTGGGAGTTCCCTGGTGGTCTAGTGCTTAGGATTCTGTACTTTCATTGCTGTGGCCTCGGTTCAATCCCTGGTTGGGGAACTGATATCCTGCAAGCCATGCAGTGTGACCAAAAAAGAAAAAGACAAATGCCTAAAGTAATAGTTATAAAACGGTACTGATGGGTTTTTAATATAAAAAGATGGAATTTATATGACAGTAATAACACAAGGGAGGGGGAGGGAACACAGCTAAACTGGAGCAAATATTTTATTATTTAAATTAAGTTGGTATTAATGTGAATTAGATTATTTTACATTAAGATGTCAGTTATAATCTCCAGAGCACCACTAAGAAAATAACTCAAAAAATATATAGTAAAACAACAAAGGGAATTAACATGGCACACTATAAAGTACCTATTTTAACACAAAAGAAGGCAATAATGAAGGAATAGAGGAACAAAAAAGACATAAAACATTTAGAAAACAAATGGGAAAATGACAGAAGGAAATCCTACTTTATCAGTAAAGACAATAAGCATGAATGGATTAAAAAGTCCAATCAAGGGAATTCCCTGGGTCCAGTGGTTAGGACTCTGCTTTCACTGCCGAGGGCCCAGGTTCAATCCCTGGTAGGGGAACTAAGATCCCCTAAGCCACATGGTATGGCCAAAACAAACAAACAAACAAAAAAACATGATCCAACTGTATGCTGTCTGCAAACAATACACTTTATTTCCCTCCTCCCCCAAGCAATACACTTTAGGTTCAAAGATACAAATAAGTTGAAAGTACATAAATATTTATCAAGAAAATAATACATTGCTAGTAGTGTGCTAGGATTGTTACATACAAAGGGAAATAGCACACTGTTCCTATTTTTAAGTTCCATCAAGTGGGAACAACTAAGATGTTTAGAAATAATTCCATGGCCGTGTGAGTAGTGTTATAATAGAAGCATCTGCAGAGTTCTCTGTGACCACAGAAGAAGAAAGATCAGACTCTGTCTGAAGGAAAATAGAAGGCTTCCCTGTGGGTCTGTGTTAAAGTTGAGCATTTAAAGATGTTTACCTGATAGAGGAGGAATTAGAGGACTTCCAGTCGGGCAGAAGAAATATCATAAGTAAAAGCACGGTAACATGCTTAAAATGGTGTACTCGGCAATAAAAAGCTCTGTAGGGCTGCAGAGTAGGGTCCATAAGAGTAAAGATGGGAGCTGAAGGGAGATTACATGAGAAATGTAAGGTAGGCTACATCATGAGGGGTCTTAGGTGATCAGGAAGCCAGTTTCTGCTGAGTGTGTAGAGATAAGATTGAAGGGTTAAGAATCTAGAAGTAAGGAGACCAGTGAAGCCATGAAAGATACAGATATGAGAACTAAAATAGTACTTAGTTTTTACTGAAGGAGAAATAGAAGGAAAAAAAGGGAAGATTTAACAGATCCCTTCCTTCCTTCTACATGTATTTCTTGAGCACCCACTAATGGACATGTATAGTGCTCAGTGAATATACAGAGCTAGGTGGACGATTACACATGGTCAGAGAAGAAAAGGGAAGAGTCAAAGATGATTCCTAGTATTTCTAGCTTGGGCAGTTATGGACAGTGAGGGTATCCACACTTTCAAAATCAAGGTCAAAGAATTAGAGGGAATCTTCCAAGAATTCAACTTATGTATCAATATGTCAAAGTCAAGACCTTTTGTAATTGATGACCAAAGTGATAAGCTAAAGGTGGTGGGAACAGATGGAAGTTTTGTTTTCCAAATATTTAAAAAATTTTTAAATTCTGGCAAAAAACACACAGTATTAATTTACCCTCAACCATTTTTAAGTGTGCAGTATCATAGTGTTAACTATATTCATACTGTTGTATAACAGATCTGTAGAATGTTTTAATCTTGCAAAATTAAAACCCTGTACCCATCAAACAACTGCTCCTCATTTCCCTTTACTCGCAGCCCCTGGCAACCACCATTCTACTTTCTATTTCCAGAAATTTGACTGTTTTAGATATTTCATATAAGTGGAATTATACAGTATTTTTTCTTTTACAACTGGCTTATTTCACTCAGCAAAATGTTCTCAGGGTTCTTCCATGTTGAAGCATGTAACAGGATTTCCTCCTTTTTTAAGGCTGAATAATATTACATTGTATGTATATTTTCAACATCCATTCATCTGTCAATGGACATTTGGGCTACTTCCACTTCTTGGCTATTGTAAATATACTGCAATGACCTCTTTGAAATCCTGCTTTCAACTCTTTGGCTATAAACCAAGAAGTGGGATTACTGGATCACATGGTAATTCTAAGTTTTTGAGGAACTTCCATACTGTTTTTCATAATGGCTACACCATCTTACATTTCCACCAACAGTATGCAAGTGTTCCAGTTTCTCCATATCCTCATCAACATGTGTTATTTGCTTTTTTTTTTTTTTAATTTTGGCCATCCTAATGAGTATGAGATGATACCTTGTAACTTTGATTTGCATTTCCCAGTTGATCAATGATGTTGAGCATTTTTTCAGGTGCTTCTTGGCCATTTGTATAGGAAGAAATGACTGTTCAAGTCCTTTGACCATTTTTTAATTGGGTTGCTTGTTGTTGTTGAGTTGTAGGAGTTCTTTATACATTCTGGATATTAACCCCTTATTAGATATATAATTTGCAATTATTTTCCCCATTCTACAGGTTTCCTTTTCACTTTGTTGATTGTTTCCTTTTATTTGCAGAAAAAATTTTAAGTTTGATAGATTCCCATTTGTCTACTTTTCTTGCCTGTACTTTTAGTATTATAGTCAAGATGTCATTGTCACATTTGATGTCATGAAACACTTCCTGTATGTTTTCTTCTAGGAATTTTATAGTTTTAGGTCTTATGTTTAGGTCTTTAACTCATTTGAGTTACTTTTTGTATATAGTGTAAGGTAAGGGTCCATTTTCATTATTTCACATGTGGATATACAGTTTTCCCAGCATCATTTATTGAAGGTAAATCCTTCCCCACTGTATGGTCTTGGCACCCTTGCAAAGATCATTTGACCATATACACAGGGTTTAATTCTGGGCTGTCTATTCTATTCCATTTGTCTATGTATCTGTTTTTGTTGTGGTGGTGGTGGTTTTGTGTGTGTGTGTGTGTGGTATGCGGGGCTTTCACTGTTGTGGCCTCTCCTGTTGTGGAGCACAGGCTCTGGACGCGCAGGCTTAGAGGCCATGGCTCACTGGCCCAGCCGCTCCGCAGCATGTGGGATCTTCCCAGACCGGGGCACGAACCCGTGTCCCCTGCATCGGCAGGCGGACTCTCAACCACTGCGCCACCAGGGAAGCCCTATGTATCTGTTTTTATGCCAATACCACACTCTCTGATTACTGTAGCACTGTAATATGTTTTGAACAGACTGTTGTTTTGATAAGGTCATTATTTCTGGTATTTAGCAGAGGATTTAATACAAATCCATCAGGGGTACTATTGTCATTGACAGAGTATTGGACTAATGTTTCTCCCTATGTTAAGAAAAGTATGCTAATTTAAAATAATATTTAAAACAATACTTGTTTGAGGATGTGGAGAAATTTACCCTCATATGTTGCTGGTGGGAATGTAAAAGAGTGCAATCACTTTAGAAAACAATTTGGCAGTTCCTCAAAAAGTTAAACATAAGAGTTACTTTATGGAAGGGGCAGACAGCAGAAGCAAGAAGAACTACAATTCTGCAGCCTGTGGAAGGAAAACCACATTCACAGAAAGACAGACAAAATGAAAAGGCAGAGGACTTTGTACCAGATGAAGGAACAAGATAAAACCCCAGAAAAACAACTAAATGAAGTGGAGATAGGCAACCTTCAAGAAAAAGAATTCAGAATAATGATAGTGAAGATGATCCAGGACCTCAGAAAAACAATGGAGGCAAGGATTGAGAAGATGCAAGAAATGTTTAACAAAGACCAAGAAGAATTAAAGAACAAACAAACAGAGATGAACAATACAATAACTGAAATGAAAACTACACTAGAAGGAATCAATAGCAGAATAACTGAGGCAGAAGAACGGATAAGTGACCTGGAAGACAGAATGGTGGAATTCACTGCCGTGGAACAGAATAAAGAAAATAGAATGAAAAGAAATGAAGACAGCCTAAGAGGCCTCTGGGACAACGTTAAATGCAACAACATTTGCATTATAGGGGTCCCAGAAGGAGAAGAAAGAGAGAAAGGACCCAAGAAAATATTTGAAGAGATTATAGTAAAATACTTCCCTAACGTGGGAAAGGAAATAGCCACCCAAGTCCAGGAAACGCAGAGAGTCCCAGGTAGGATAAACCCAAGTAGAAACATGCCGAGACACAGAGTAATCAAATTGACAAAAATTAAAGACAAAGAAAAATTATTGAAAGCAGCAAGGGAAAAAAGACAAATAACATGCAAGGGAACTCCCATAAGGTTAACAGCTGATTTCTCAGCAGAAACTCTACAAGCCAGAAGGGAGTGGCATGATATACTTAAAGTGATGAAAGGGAAGAACCTACAACCAAGATTACTCTACCAGCAAGGATCTCATTCAGATTCGACAGAGAAATCAAAAGCTTTACAGACAAGCAAAAACTAAGAGAATTCAGCACCACCAAACCAGCTCTACAACAAATGCTAAAGAAACTTCTCTAAGTGGGAAACACAAGAGAAGAAAAGGACCTACAAAAACAAACCCATAACAATTAAGAAAATGGTAATAGGGACATACCTATTAATAATTACCTTAAACGTGAATGGATTAAATGCTCCAGCCAAAAGACACAGACTGGCTGAATGGATACAAAAACAAAACCCACCTATATGCTGACTACAAGAGACCCACATCAGACCTAGGGACACATACAGACTGAAAGTGAGGGGATGAAAAAAGATATTCCATGCAAATGGAAATCAAAAGAAAGCTGGAGTAGCAATACTCATATCAGATAAAATAGACATTAAAATAAAGAATGTTACAAGAGACAAGGAAGGACACTACATAATGATCAAGGGAGCAATCCAAGAAGAAGATATAACAATTATAAATATATATGCACCCAACATAGGAGCACCTCAATACATAAGGCAACTGCTAACAGCTATAAAAGAGGAAATCAACAGTAACACAATAATAGTGGGGGACTTTAACACCTCACTTACACCAATGGACAGATCATCCAGACAGAAAGTTAATAAAGAAACACAAGCTTTAAATGACACAATAGACCAGATAGATTTAACTGATATTTAGAGGACATTCCATCCAAAAACAGCAGATTACACTTTCTTCTCAAGTGCACACGGAACATTCTCCAGGATCACATCTTGGGTCACAAATCAAGCCTTGGTAAATTTAAGAAAATTGAAATCATATCAAGCACCTTTTCCGACCACAATACTATGAGATTAGAAATGAATTACAGGGGAAAAAACGTAAAAAACACAAACACATGGAGGCTAAACAATATGTTACTAAATAACCAAGAGATCACTGAAGAAATCAAAGAGGAAATTAAAAAATCAAAGCCTAGAGACAAATTACAACAAAAACATTAGGATCCAAAGCCTATGGGATGCAGCAAAAGCAGTTCTAAGAGGGAAGTTTAGAGCAATGCAAGCTTACCTCAAGAAACAAGAAAAATCTCAAATAAACAATCAAACCTTACACCTAAAGGAACTAGAAAAAGAAGAACAAACAAACCCAAAGTTAGTAGAAGGAAAGAAATCATAAAGATCAGAGCAGATATAAATGAAATAGAAATGAAGAAAACAATAGCAAAGATCAATCAAACTAAAAGCTGGCTCTTTGAGGAGTTAAACAAAATTGATAAACCATAGCCAGTCTCATCAAGAAAAAGAGGGAGAGGACTCAAATCAATAAAATTAGAAATGAAAAAGGAGAAGTTACAATGGACACTGCAGAAATACAAAGCATCATAAGAGACTACTACAAGCCAATAAAATGGACAACCTGGAAGAAATGGCCAAATTCTTAGAAAGGTATAACCTTCCAAGACTGAACCAGGAATAAATAGAAAATATGAACAGACCAATCACAAGTAATGAAATTGAAACTGTGATTAAAAATCTTCCAACAAACAAAAAGTCCAGGATCAGATGGCTTCACAGGTGAATTCTGTCAAACGTTTAGAGAAGACCTAACACCCATCCTTCTCAAACTCTTCCTAAAAATTGCAGAGGAAGGAACACTCCCAAATGCATTCTATGAGACCACCATCACCCTGATACCAAAACCAGATAAAGATACTACAAAAAAAGAAAATTACAGACCAATATCACTAATGAATATAGATGCAAAAATCCTCAACAAAATACTAGCAAACAGGGCTTCCCTGGTGGCACAGTGGTTAAGAATCTGCCTGCCAATGCAGGGGACACGAGTTCAAGCCCTGGTCCGGGAAGATCCCACATGCCGTGGAGCAACTAAGCCCGTGTGCCACAACTACTGAGCCTGCACTCTAGAGCCCGGGAGCCACAACTACTGAGCCCGTGGGCCTAGAGCCCGTGCTCTGCAACAAGAGAAGCCACCGCAATGAGAAGCCTGCACACCTCAATGAACTGTAGCCCCTGCTTGCCACAACTAGAGAAAGCCCGCACGCAGCAACGAAGACCCAACGCAGCCAAAAATAAATAAATAAAATAAATAAATTTATTTAAAAAAATACTAGCAAACAGAATCCAACAACACATTAAAAGGATCATACACTATGATGAAGTGGGATTCATCCCAGGGATGCAAGGATTCTTCAGTATATGCAAATCAATCAATGTGATACACCATATTAACAAATGGAAGAATAAAAACCATATGATCATCTCAATAGATGCAGAAAAGGCTTTTGACAAAATTCAACACCTATTTATGATAAAAACTCTCCAGAAAGTGGGCATAGAGGGAACCTACCTCAACATAATAAAGGCCATATTAGGCCAAACCCACAGCAAACATCATTCTCAATGGTGAAAATCTGAGAGCATTTCCTGTAAGATCAGGAACAAGACAAGGATGTCCACTCTTGCCACTGTTATTCAACATAGTTTTGGAAGTCCTAGCCACAGCAATCAGAGAAGAAAAAGAAATAAAAGGAATACAAATTGGAAAAGAGGTAGTAAAACTGTCACTTTGCAGATGACATGATACTATATAGAGAGAATCCTAAAGATGCCACCAGAAAACTACTAGAACTGATCAATGAATTTGGTAAAGTTGGAGGATACAAAATTAATGCACAGAAATCTCTTGCATTCTTATACACTAACAACAAAAGATCAGAAAGAAAAATTAAGGAATCAATCCCATTCACCATTGCAACGAAAAGAATAAAATACCTAGGAATAAACCTACCTAAGGAGGTAAAGGACCTGTACTCAGAAAACTATAAGACACTGATGAAAGAAGTCAAAGATGACAAAAACAGTTGGAGAGATATACCATGTTGTTGGATTGAAAGAATCAATATTATGAAAATGACTATACTACCCAAAGCAATCTACAGATTCAATACAATCCCTATCAAATCACCAGTGAACTAGAACAAAAAATCTTAAAATTTGTATGGAGACATAAAAGACCCAGAATAGCCAAAGCAACCTTGAGGGAAAAAAACAGAGCTGGAGGAATCAGACTCCCTGACTTCAGACTATACTACAAAGCTACAGTAATCAAGACAATATGGTACTGGCACAAAAACAGAAATATAGATCAATGGAACAGGATAGAAAGCCCAGAGATAAACCCACACACCTATGGTCAACTAATCTATGACAAAGGAGGCAAGGATATACAATGGAGAAAAGACAGTTTCTTCAGTAAGTGGTGCTGGGAAAACTGGACAGCTACATGTAAAAGAATGAAATTAGAACACTCCCTAACACCATACACAATAACAAACTCAAAATGGATTAGAGACCTAAATGTAAGACCAGACACTATAAGACTCTTAGAGGAAAACACAGGAAGAACACTCTTTGACGTACGCAGTAAGATCTTTTTGATCCACCTCCTAGAGTAATGGAAATAAAAACAAAAATAAACAAATGGGACCTAATGAATCTTAAAGGCAAAGCAAAGGGAACTACAAACAAGACGAAAAGACAACCCTCAGAATGGGAGAAAATATTTGCAAACAAATCAATGGACAAAGGATTAATCTCCCAAATATATAAACAGCTCATGAAGCTCAATATTAAAAAAACAAACAACCCAATCCAAAAATGGGCAGAAGACCTAAATAGACATTTCTCCGAAGAAGACATACAAATGGCCAAGAAGCACATTAAAAGCTGCTCAACATCACTAATTATTAGAGAAATGCAAACCAAAACTACAATGAGGTATCACATCACAGCAGTTAGAATGGGCATCATCAGAAAATCTACAAACAACAAATGCTGGAGAAGGTGTGGAGAAAATGGAACGTTCTTGCACTGTTGGTGGGAATGTAAATTGATACAGCCACTATGGACAACAGTATGGAGGTTCCTTAAAAAACTAAAAGTAGAACTACCATATGACCCAGCAATCCCAGTACTGGGCATATACCCAGAGAAAACCATCATTGAAAAAGACACATGCACCCCAATGTTCATTGCAGCACTATTTACAATAGCCAGGTCATGGAAGCAACCTAAATGCCCATAAACAGATGAATGGATAAAGAAGAAGTGGTACATATATATATAATGGAATATTACTCAGCCATAAAAAGGAACGAAATTGGGTCATTTGTAGAGACGTGGATGGATCTAGAGACTGTCATATAGAGTGAAGTAACTCAGAAAGAGAAAAACTAATATCGTATATTAACGCATATATGTGGAACCTAGAAAAATGGTATAGATGAACCAGTTTGCAAGGCAAGAATAGTGACACAGATGTAGAGAACAAACATGTGGACACCAAGGGGGGAAAGAGGGGGTGTGGTGGTGGTGGTGGTGGGATGAATTGGGAGATTGGGATTGACATGTACACACTAATATGTGTAAAATAGATAACTAATAATAACCTGCTGTATAAAAAAAAAATAAAATTCAAAAATTTGTAAAAAGAAACCTTAAAAAAAAAGAGTTACTATATGACTCAGCAATTCTAGTCCAAAAATTTACCAAGGAAAATTGAGAGCACGTGTCCACCAGAAATTTGTATACAAATGTTCATAGAAGCGTTATTTATAATAGCTAAAAATGGGAAATCAACTCAAATATTCATGAACTGATGAATGGATAAACAAAATGTGATATATTGATACAATGAAATATTTAGCCAAAGAAAGGAACAAAGTACTGATACATGCTGCAACATGGAAGAATTTTGAAAACATTATGCTAAGTGAAAGAAACCAGATGCAAAAGATCCCATGTATCATATGATTCTGAAACCACGTAACTCAGATTGGGACTTGAGCCCACATGCTGGGACTCTTACCCAGCCAAAACCCAGGTTGGGACTTGAACTCACTGAGATCACACACCTGTCTCAGGACTTAATGAAGTTCAGGTTCTTGATGTCTCATCATAGAAAGAATTCAGTGAGAGACAAAGTGATAGGTAAGAAGTGGATTTATTTAGAGAGAAACACACTCCACAGTCAAACTGTGGGCCATCTCAGAAGGCGAGAGTGGCCCCAGGGTATGGTGTTGTCAGTTTTTATAGGTGCGGGTAATTTCATAGGCTAATGAGTGAAAGGAGTATTCCAGTTATTTTGGGGAAGGGGTGGAGATTTCCAGAAATTGGGCCACTGCCCACTTTTTGACCATTATGGTCGGCCTTGGAACTGTCATGGTACCTGTGGGTGTGTCATTTAGCTTGCTGATGTGTTACAATGAACATATACTGAGGCTCAAGCTCTAGTGGAAGTCGATGTCTGCCATCTTGGACCCGTTTGGTTCTAATCTGTTTATGTCATGTCCTTGGGCTATGTCATTCTTTTAAAAGTTGTGCCCTGCCCCCTTCCCTCCTGTTTCGATTCCATTTATATGAAATGTTTGGAATAGGCTAATCCATAGAGATAGAAAGTAGATTATCCAGGGGAGGGGAGGAGAGGGGAACTGGTATGAGATTTCTTTTGAGAGTGATGAAAATGTTCTGAAATTACACAGGTGGTGATGGTTGCACAACATGGTGAATATACTAAGAACTGTTGAATTGTGTGCTTTAAGGGTAAACTTTTTCATATGTGTATTTTGTCTTAATAAAAAAAAATACTGGGAATTCCCTGGTGGTCCAGTGGTTAAAACTCAGCACTCTCACTGCTAGGGCTCCGGGTTCCATCCTGGTTGGGGAACTAAGATCCCACAAGCCACAAGGCGTGGCTGGAAAAAAAAGCTTTGCAAGACTCCTATTTTTTTTTCCCTAACCACTGGACCGACAGGGAATTCCCTGTAAGACTTTTATCTTTTTTTAATACATTTTTATTTATTTATTCTTAAAATTTTTATTGGAGTATAGTTGCTTTACAAGACTTTTTTAAAAAAGTGTAATGTAGATTTGCTTATGCTTTTTTTTTTTTTTTGGCTGCATCGGGTCTGAGTTGCGGCACGTGGAATCTTTGTTGCGGTGCGTGGGCTTCTCCCTAGTTGTGGCACTCAGGCTTATTTGCCCCACGGCATGTGGGATCTTAGTTCCCTGACCAGGGATCAAACCCGTATCCCCTGCATTGGAAGGCAGATTCTTAACCACTGGACCACCAGGGAAGTCCCACAAGACTCTTATCTTAAAAGCACATCACTGTGTAGTGAAAACTTTGAAATACATGTGCTCGATATAAGTGATATATGTGATAGATGACTTCAGGACATATTTATTGCCATATTTTGATCACCTTTATTTTGTTACATAAGATTTCTAATACGAAGAGTTTGATCACTACTAGTGTAACATGTATTTCCAAGGATATGTCTGTATCATTGTCGACAACATTTCCTGTCGTAGATTATCAAATTCACTCAATGTTAGGTACTTATTGAGAGTTGTTCAAGTGTTTGTCCGATTGTGTGTACTATTGAATTAGGACCTTGATTTTACAGTTAAGACAATGAGCTTTGGAGTCACAAGACTTACATTTAAATACTAGCTCCACCACACAGCTTTGGGTTATTTACTTAATTTCTCTAGTTTCCTTGCCTGCAAAATAGGATAACAGTAATTGCCTCATAGCTCTGTTATAAAGATTGAGATATTAGATAGTTAAGCATTATTAAAGTGTATGTTAATTAAACTAATTGTTTATGGGGCTGGGATGAATTGGGAGATTGGGATTGACATATATACACTATTGATACTATGTATAAAATAGATAACTAATGAGAACCTACTGTATAGCACAGGGAACTCTACTCAATGCTCTGTGATGACCTAAATGGGAAGGAAATCCAAAAAAGAGGGGATATATGTATACGTATAGCTGATTCATTTTGCTGTACAGTAGAAACTAACACAACATTGTAAAGCAACTATACACCAATAAAAATTAATTTAAAAAATAAACTAATTGTTTAGCATATAGTATGTATTTAATAAATCATTCTTATTCCTGTTGTATTATGTGCCCTAGTTTTTGTTTTTTTTTTTCCCGGTACGCGGGCCTCACTGTTGTGGCCTCTCCTGTTGCGGAGCACAGGCTCCAGACGTGCAGGCCTAGCATCCATGGCTCACGGGCCTAGCCGCTCCACGGCATGCGGGATCTTCCCGGACCGGGGCACGAACCCGCGTCTCCTGCATCGGCAGGCAGACTCTCAACCTACTGCACCACCAGGGAAGCCCCATGTGCCCTAGTGTTTTGAAAAGCCAAGGATGAATGGCCCAAGCATCCAGAATAAATAATTTGTACTTCTACTACTAGTGGAATCTTCACTTATCTTCATCTTAATTTTTATTGCTGTGTAAATCTCAAAAGCAGAGCACCTAACACAAAGTGGGTGCTTAATAAACTAGGTGATGAATTATAAATATTGTTTGCCAGTTAGCCAAAAAAAAATTGTTTATAAAGAATGGGATTTGGGTATGCCCACTAAGTTAATCATCTACTTTAATAAAACACATGTACACAAAGCACTTAGGGCATGCACCTTAATAGCATATATAGCTAGATAAACAATGAGTGCGATGACAGTTAGGTTGTGACTTCAAAGTTCAGAAGAAGCAGTTCTAAATCCAATCCAGTTTCTTTTGTTTAAAGAACTGGTTGCAATGTAGTTAGTAAGTCACTTTCCTGTAGTCTTAATATGTAATAAAAAACTAATCATACCAACATGTGTATTTGGAGTAATGCTTAATCCCAGTTGAAGGAAGGTTTTGATGTTCTCCGATTTAAAAAAAATACAAACCCTTTTTCTATTAAGATTAATATTTGTGGGCTTCCCTGGTGGCACAGTGGTTGAGAGTCTGCCTGCCGATGCAGGGGACACGGGTTCGTGCCCCGGTCCGGGAAGATCCCACATGCCGCGGAGCGGCTGGGCCCGTGAGCCATGGCCACTGAGCCTGCGCGTCTGCAGCCTGTGCTCGCAACGGGAGAGGCCACAATGGTGAGAGGCCCGCGTACAGCAAAAAAAAAAAAAACAGATTAATATTTGTAAATACATGTAATCAGAAAAAGTGGAACACAAAGGACTAAGGGACAACAAAAGATAAAAGAAAAATATATTTCTTACTATTTCATGCATATAATACCTTCAAAAACCCTAATCTAAATTAGAAAAAATTTTTTATTATACATATGTTATATATAATGTATATTTTAAAAATTTTATACGTTTCTTTTTTTTTTTTCTTTTTTGGCCTCGTTGCGTGGCTTGCAGGATCTTAGCTCCCCAGCCAGGGATTGAACCTGGGCCCGCAGCAGTGAGAGCACAGAATTCTAACCACTGAACCGCCAGGGAATTCCCATTTAATTATTATTTTTATCAAATGCAAACATGGTACAAAGACTCTTATGCTTATATTAAATATGGACCGTTGCATTTTTGCACAAAAACTTACATTTAAAAATTTAAACAGCTGGAGATTCCATGTTAGTGTGAGGAGCTTCACTGACCCACTCACCAATGAAATTGGTGAAAATTATTTTTAAAAACCCAACGAGTTAAAGCCTCTAGGAATGATGCTAAGCACAAACAACAAATGAAGAAACATCTATTCAAGAAAACGTATGAAAATTGAGTAAGAAAGGCGAGTCTATGATACTGAACCAAGACCACTCTCTCCTTCTTCCCAACTCAGCAAGGCAGAGACTGCACTCCAGATAGCTGCAGGGCTCCCTATTCCCCCAGCTCCCAGTGGGAGGACTTTCTGGGTGGAGCAAAACATCAGCATTTCTCACCCTGCCCCCAACTACCTCTTCTGAGGCTACGTCCTTGAGTATGGTTGAAAGGTGGGGACTCCCTTCTGCCCAGCTCCTGCTCATGGAATGTAGGCTCTACCTTGGGTGTGACATGCTGAGAACTCTGGGATCCTGATCATCCTTGCCCTCGTTCATAAAGCAGTGGTTCCGTGCCAGGAGAGGCAAGCCAAGAGGACCCCACGCAACTGCCCCCCACACCCCCACGAGCACCCGGCTCCTAGAATGGAGGTGTTATTTGGAGAGAAGCTTGCCATCATGCCCCACCCAGCTTCAGAGGCCCGTCTCAGAGATTATCTCTGGCAGCAGAAGCAGGTCGTAAAAAAAGATAACTACTGGGCTTCCCTGGTGGCGCAGTGGTTGAGAGTCCACCTGCCGATGCAGGGGACACGGGTTCGTGCCCCTCTCCGGGAGGATCCCACGTGCCGCGGAGCGGCTGGGCCCGTGAGCCATGGCCGCTGAGCCGGACAAGAAGATAACTACTAATCTCTTTCAGAAGGAACTGACTTCCTTTGCAGCAGAGCATGGAGAAGACCAAGCCTAAGAGCATTCACAAGGACAGTGCATGTTTTGGTGAAAAACATTTGGAAGGAGATTCAAGATACATGCTAAACTGTAGGCTGGTTAATTTTCCGAAGAGAACCAGAAATAAGGCAGCAGGAGAAACCCCCCTGGAGTCAGAACAGATATCGAACACTGACCTCTGAAACTATCCCTTCAAGTGAGCCTTGACTGGAGTAATCTGAACAGAAATTTATGCCCAGGCATAAATTAAAAACAAGAGAGCAATCGGCTGGAAATTAGTGAAGTTTAACCCCAGGTGTGTTCAAGGAAAGACAGGAAGACAACTCTACCAAAACCACTGTCATCTCGGCGTGACTGTGGGCATACCACTTCGCTGAGGGGCAGCCCCACAGCTGACGGAATACTAAAAGGTGAAAGACTGGATGCTTCCTCCTAAAGTCAGAAAGAAGACAAGAAGTCTGCTTTTCAGCATTGTATTAGGTGTCCTAACTAGAGCAACACTGTAAAGGAAGAAGTGAAACTTTCCCTATTTGTGAATGATATGATCTTTTATATAGAAGATCTCAAGGAACCCATTAAAAAATGATTAGAATGTTCACCAAGGTTACAGGGTAAAAACCCAATATACAAAAAAACAAAAATTCAAGTTATCTATTTTTTTCTTCAATGAGCTCTGATAGTTTCTATTCAAGGAATTTGTCCACTTTATCTAACTTGTCAAATTTTTTTTTGTTTCTTTTTTGCCTTTCTTATTTTTTATATATGTATTTATTCTTTTTCAAATTCTTTTCCCATTTAGGTTGTTACATAATATTGAGCATAATCCCTGTGCTATACAGTAGGTCCTTGTTGGTTGTCCATTTTAAATATAGCAATGTGTACATGTCAACCCCAAACTCCCTAGCTATCCTTTCCACCCAACCTTCCCCCCAGTAACCATAAGTTCATTCTCTGAGTCTGTGAATCTGTTTCTGTTTTGTAAATAAGTTCATCTGTATCATTTCTTTTTAGATTCTGCATATAAAGGATATCATATATCTCCCTTTCTCTGCCTGACTTACTTCCCTCAGTATGACAATCTCTAGGTCCACCCATGTTGCTGCAAATGGCATTATTTCATTCTTTTTAATGGCTGAGTAATAGTCCATTGTATATATGTGCCACATCTTCCATTCCTGTCAATGGACATTTACGTTGCTTCCATGTCTTGGCTAGTGTAAATAGTGCTGCAATGAACAATGGGGTGCATGTTTCCTTTTGGACCATGTTTTTCTCTGGATATATGCCCAGGAGTGGGATTGCAAGATCATATGGTAGCTCTATTTTTAGTTTTTAAAGAAACCTCCCATACTGCTCTCCCCAGTGGCTGTACCAATTTACATTCCCATCAACAGTGTAGAAGGGTTCCCTTCTCTCCACACCCTCTCCAGCATTTATTGTTTGTGGATTTTTTGATGACACCAATTTTGACTGGTGCGAGGTGATACCTCATTGTAGTTTTGATTTGCATTTCTATAATAATTCGTGATGTTGAACATCTTTTCATGTGCCTATTGGCCATCTGTATGTCTTCTTTGGAGAAATGTCTATTTAGGTCTTCTGCCCATTTTTTTATTGGGTTGTTTGCTTTGATGATATTAAGCTCGATGAGCTGTTTGTAAATTTTGGAGACTAATCCCTTGTTAGTCAGATAATTTGAAAATATTTTCTCTGTATCAGTGGGTTGTCTTTTCATCTTGTCTATGGTTTCTTTTGCTGTGCAAAAGCTTTTGAGTTTAATTAGGTCCCATTTGTTTATTTTTGTTTTTATTTCCATTACTCTGGGAGATGGATGGAAAAAAATACTGCTGTGATTTGTCAGAGAGTGTTCTGCCTATGTTTTCCTCTAAGAGTTTTAGAGTGTCTGGTCTCACATTTAGATCTTTAATCTATTTTGAGCTTATTTTTGTGTTTGGGGTTAAAAAATGTTCTAATTTCATTTTAAAAAAATATTTATTTGGTTGCACCAGGTCTTAGTTGCAGCAAATGGGCTCCTTAGTTGCAGCTTGCGGGCTCCTTAGTAGTGGCATGCAAACTCTTAGGTACAGCACACATGTGGGATCTAGTTTCCTGACCAGGGATCAAACCCAGGCCCCCTGCCATTGGGAGCACGGAGTCTTAACCACTGTGCCACCAGGAAAGTCCCAGTATTATTTTTCTTTTTAATATTTATTTATTTTGTTTTTTGGTTTTTTTTGGCCGTGTCGGGTCTTAGTTGCAGCACATGGGGTCTTCGTTGAGGCATGTGGGGTCTTCGTTGAGGCGTGTGGGATTTTTCATTGCAGTGCGTGGGCTCTTCATTGTGGCACTGAGCTTCTCTCTAGTTGTGGTGTGCGGGTTTTCTCTCTCTAGTTGTGGCACATGGGTTCCAGGGTGCGCAGGCTCTGTAGTTGTGGCGTGTGCGGTGCAGAGCACGTGGGCTCCATAGTATGTGGCATGTGGGCTCTCTTGTTGAGGCGTGCAAGCTCAGCAGTTGTGGTGTGCGGGCTTAGTTGCCCCACGCCATGTGGGATCTTAATTCCCCAACCAGGGATCGAACCTATTTCCCCTGCACTGGAAGGCAGATTATTTACCACTGGACCACCAGGAAAGTCCCCCAGTATTACTTATTGAGATAGGTTTTACAACCAATTTTATTTCTGTCCTTCATTTTTTCTGACATAAGAACTAGGAAACGTTGTTCTTATAAATAATGGATGAATGAAGGAATAAAAGGTATTTTATTCCTTTTTATGCAATGTCACTGAATTTTGAAAATACACTCTTTCTAAGTTACATGGCAAAACAAATCACATAGCTATCTATGAACAAAAACAGAGATACGGCCTCCAGCAGACCCTCAGAAAAGAAAACTGTAAGGGACATGGTTTAGTCATAAGCTTGTCATCCCAAAGAGAAGATGTAAGGTGCAAGAAAGAATGGAGGGCAATATGGTAAATATATAAATAAACCTAAGCAAACACTGACTATTTAAAACACTATTGCTTGTTGAGTATTAGAAAACAGGATAGAATTAAAATATGTGGGGGTGGGACTTCCCTGGTTGCACAGTGGATGAGACTCCACACTCCCAATGCAGGGGGCCTGGGTTTGATCCCTGGTCAGGGGACTAGACCCCACATGCATGCTGTGACTAAGACTTTGCATACCACAACTAAGCTCACGTGCCACAACTAAGGAGCCCATGTGCTGCATCTAATTTCATTGTTTTACATGTAGCTGTCCAGTTTTCCCAGCAACATTTGTTGAAGAGACTGTCATTCCACCATTGTATAATCTTGGCTCTTTTGTCGTAGATTAATTGACCATAAGTGTGTGGGTTTATTTCTGGGCTTTCTATCCTGTTCCATTGATCTATATTTCTGTTCTTGTGCCAGTACCATACTGTTTTTATGACTATACCTTTGTAGTATAATCTGAAGTCAGGGAGCCTGATTCCTCCAGCTCCGTTTTTTTTCCCCAAGATTGCTTTGGCTATTCGGGGTCTTTTGTGTCTCCATAAAGATTTTAAGATTTTTTGTTCTAGTTTTGTGAAAAAATGCCATTGGTAATTTGATAGGGATTGAATTGAATCTGTAGATTGCCTTGGGTAGTAGAGTCATTTTGACAATATTGATAATTCCAATCCAAGAACATGGTATGTCTTTCCATCTGTTTGTGTCATCTTCAATTTCTTTCATCAGTGCTCTTATAGTTTTCAGAGTATAGGTCATTTGTCTCCTTAGGTAGGTTTTCTCCTAGGTATTTTATCCTTTTTGATGCGATGGCAAGTGGAATTGTTTCTTATTTTTTAATTAATTAATTTATTTGGCTCCTCTGGGTCTTAGTCGCGGCACACAGGATCTTCATTGCCACGTGTGGGATCTTCGTTGTGGCATGCAGGATCTTTAGTTGCAGCATGCGGGACCTTCAGTTGTGGCATGTGGGACCTTTAGTTGTGGCATGCGGGCTCTTAGTTATGGTATGCGGGATCTAGTTCCCTGACCAGGGGTCGAACCTGGACCCCCCCCCTGCTTTGGGAACACAGAGTCTTAACCACTGGACCACCAGAGAAGTCCTGGGATTGTTTCTTGAATTTCTCTTTCTGATCTCTTGTTGTCAGTGTATAGAAATGCAACAGATTTCTGTGTATTCATTTTGTAACCTGAACTTTACCAAATTCACTGATGAGCTCTAGTAGTTTTCTGGTACCGTCTTTAGGACTTTTTATGTGTAGTATCATGTCATCTCCAAATAGGGACAGTTTTACTTCTTCTTTTCCAATTTGGATTCCTTTCTTTTTCTTCTTCGATTGCTGTGGCTAGTACTTCAAAACTATGTTGAATAAAAGTGGCGAGAGTGAACATCCTTGTCTTGTTACTGATCTTAGAGGAAATGCTTTCAGCTTTTGACCATTGAGTATGATGTTAGCTGTGGGTTTGTCATATATAGCCTTTATTATGTTTAGGTAGGTTCCCTCTACGCCCACTTTCTGGAGAGCTTTTAATCTTAAATGGATGTTGAATTTTGTCAAAAGCTTTTTCTGCATCTATTGAGATGACCATGTGGTTTTTATTCTTCAATATGTTGATGTGGTGTATCACACTGATTGATTTGTGGATATTGAAAAATCCTTGTATCCCTGGGATAAATCCCACTTGATCATGGTGTATGATCCTTTTAATGTATTGCTGGATTTGGATTGCTAGTATTTTGTTGACAATTTTTGCATCAATGTTCATCAGTGTTAGTGGCCTGTAATTTTTTTTTTTTGGTATCTTTGTCTGGTTTTGGTATCAGGGTGATGGTAGTCTCATAGAATAGTTTGCGAGTGTTCCTTCCTCTGCAATTGTTTGGAAGTTTCAGAAGGATAGGTGTTAGCTCTTCTCTAAATGTTTGGTAGAATTCGCCTGTGAAGCCACCAGGTCCTGGACTTTTGTTTGTTGGGATTTTTTAAATCACAGTTTCAAGTTCAGTGCTTGTGACTGGTCTGTTCATGTTTTCTATTTCTTCCTGGTTCAGTCTTGGAAGGTTGTACTTGTCTAAGAATTTGTCCATTTCTTCCAGGTTGTCCATTTTATTGGCATATAGTTGCTTATAGTAGTCTCTTATGATCCTTTGTATTTCTGTGGTGTCAGTTGTAACTTCTCCTTTTTCATTTCTAATTTTATGGATTTGAGTCCTCTCCTTTTTTTCTTGATGAGGCTGGCTAAAGGTTTATCAATTTTGTTTATCTTTTCAAAGAACCAGCTTTTAGTTTGATTGATCTTTGCTATTGTTTCCTTCATTTCTTTTTTATTTTTGGCTGCGTTGGGTCTTCATTGCTGCACGTGGGCTTTCTCTAGTTGCGGTGAGCAGGGGCTACTCTTTGTTGTGGTGCACGGGCTTCTCATTGCGGTGGTTTCTCTTGCTGTGGAGCACGAGCTCTAGGCACGCAGCTTCAGTAGTTGCAGTGCTCAGCCTCAGTATTTGTGGCACGCGGGCCCTGGAGTGCACGGGCTTCAGTAGTTGCAGCACGTGGGCTTCAGTAGTTGTGGTGCACAGGCTTAGTTGCTCTGCAGCATGTGGGATCTTCCTGGGCCAGGGATCGAACCTGTGCCCCCTGCACTGGCAGGCGGATTCTTAACAACTGCACCGCGAGAGAAGTCCCCTGTCTCTACCTTCTTGAGCATATATGTTTAGAATAGCTGTTTTATTATCCTTGTTGACTAATTTTATCATTTGGATCTTTTCTGCTTCTGTTTCTATGGATTGATTTTTCTTCTCAAATGAGATGTATTTTCTTGTTCTTTGCATTCCTGGTAATTTTTGGTTTGATGACAAAGTTAATTTTACATTGTTGGGTATTGGAAATTATTTTGTATTTCTTTATATATTTTTGGGCTTTGTTCTGGGATGCAATTAAGTGACTTAAAAACAATTGAATTTTTTTCAGGATTGCTGTTAAGCTCTGTTAGATAGGTCCAGAACAGCCTTTATTCCAGGCCCAATTTTGTTGCACTAGTGAGACAAAAATCTCCTGAGGATTCTACTAATGCCCAGTGTTAGGAAGTCTTTTCAATCTGCCTAGTGGGAACATGAACGCTGCTAGTTCCTGTGTGAGCTCGGGAGATTGTTCTGACTCTTTCTGGCGGTCCTTTACTTGACCTTGGTAGTTTCCTGCCACATGTAAGCTGGTCAGTCAGTACTTAGTTGGATTCTTGAGGGGAACCCTCTGCAGGTCTGCAGAGCTCAGTTTTTGTGCAGCTTTCTCCTCTCCGGTACTCTGTGCTTCAAATTCTAGGTGCCTAGGCCTCCCCAAAACCTGAAGTTTGTCTCAATTTAGCAAGACCTAAATGCTCTGGGTTCACTGTTCCTGTGCTGTGTCCTAGAAACTTTCCAGAGAGTAAGCTGTGACAGCGGGAGGGCTCAAGTCATTTGTTTCCCTTCTCTCAGATTACTATCCTGTGCTGCCTATTGTTTAAATGTTTGAAAACCATTTTCATAATTTTGGCCTCCTTTATAAGGCAGAGTTACATCTGGTCCCTGTTACTCCATCATGGCTGAAAGTGGAGGTTGCCAGTAAAGTTTTGGCCTTTATCCTAAGAACAACAGACGGCATTGAAGGGTTTCCAGTGGTGTTTAAAATCACCGACTGCTCTGTAGAGAATGGATGGAAGGAAAGCAAGATGGGAAGTGGGGGAAACAGCAATTCATAGATTACTATAGTAGGCCATTACTACAGTTGATGGTGGTTAGGACCAGTAAAATGACAGTGGAAGAAGAGAACTGGGGAAAGGTGAGGTTTAATTAGGATTAAACAGGATGTTATTGCCTGTGTGAATTTCAAATAATACGTCTCAGTGATGAAAGTCTTTTTTTGTGTGTGTGTGTGGTACGTGGGCCTCTCACTCTTGTGGCCTCTCCAGTTGCGGAGCACAGGCTCCGGATGCACAGGCTCAGCGGCCACGGCTCACGGGCCTAGCTGCTCCGCAGCATGTGGGATCTTCCCGGACCGGGGCACGAACCCGTGTCCCCTGCATCGGCAGGCAGACTCCCAACCACTGCGCCACCAGGGAAGCCCAGTGATGAAAGTCTTTGATCTCTGTGATGAGGGAGTCTCACTGTGAACCTCTGAAAATCTTATAGCAGATGAGAGCGGTGTATATAAACTGTGTTCTTGCTTCCTGGTAGACCAGAGATAATTTCAAGAAAATCAGTGATGATTTTCACCTTTTCTATGCCATAGTTGATAAGTTAGTGGTTGTTATGGACTGAATGTTATTTGTCCCTCCAAATTCATATGTTGAAGCCCTAAACCTCAGTGGGGTAGGATTTGGAGATGGAGCCTTTGAGAGGTAATTAGAGTTAAGTGAGGTCATGAAGTGAGGGGCACTCATGCAGGGATCAGTGCCTATATAAAAGACACCACAAAGCCTGCTCTCACTGCCATTTGAGGACACAGCGAGAAGGCAGCCATTTGTAAGCCAGGGAAGAGAGCCCTCACTAGCAACTGACTCTGCTGGACCTTGGTCTGGGAGTTCTAGCCTCCAGAACTGGGAGAAAATAAGTTTCCGTGGTTTAAGCCACACAGTCTATGGTATTTTGTGATAGCAGCCTGAGAAGACTAATGCAGTGGTGATCAGACTCCAGTCAGTGACGACTTCTCATCGTTCTCATTTGGATGGCCATGTGTTTGTTAATGAGCAGTACAGGTATACCTTAAAAAGAGATTTTTTTTTTTTTTTTTTTTGCGGTGCGCGGGCCTCTCACTGTTGTGGCCTCTCCTGTTGCAGAGCACAGGCTCCGGACGCGCAGGCTCAGCGGCCATGGCTCACGGGCCCAGCCGCTCCGTGGCATGTGGGATCTTCCCGGACCGGGGCATGAACCCATGTCCCCTGCATCGGCAGGCGGACTCTCTACCACTGCGCCGCCAGGCCGCCAGGGAAGCCCAAAAAGGCAAATTTTTGCTTTGCAGTGCTTCGTGAATGGTGCTTTAATACATAATCCTTTTGATAGTGAATTGTTTGCAGACTCCTGTGGTAATGTTAATGTATTTGCATTAGTGTTGGCTGTGAAAAACCTTAACTTCCTGACTTCTACTTTAGTCAAATAACATTATCTTATAATAAACTCAATGAAGGACTGGCATTGGAAAGACCTTCTGCTCATTTGCCCATTAACAGTTTTTAAGTCATTGATAAATAGTCTATGTAAACAAGGATAATTAAAAAAATTCATTCTGAAGCCAGGTTCTTTCTGTTAGGCTTGTTGCTAGCGTTTTGATTTTCTCTGCTTCACTGCTTAAAGACAGCTGCTGTCTGATGATAGCCCATTCACTTCCACCGACTAAACGGAAGTTAAATATAAGAATTAAGAGAATGGACTCTGGTCTGTTGAGAAGTAAGCACAGAGTGAGAACTCAGAGTGACATGCAAAGGATGCGTTCTGTAAGAGATGTTCTCCTCTAAAAATAGAGAAAGCAGGGAATGGGCCACTGACTATTATATTTTGAATTACTTAGAGGTCAACCTGAAAACACTTTGAACTGATTCCAAAAAAAACCCCATTTATCCATTCACCCATCTACTCAACACATACCTATTAAGTGCCCGTTGTGTAAAAGTCTCCGTGCTATTGGAGATATCAAGATGAAGACTATGTGGATACTGACCTTAAGTACTTCACAACTGACTGGTGACATCGGACATGATTCTACTTAATCTTATGCTAGTGTCACAGATGAACTAAGCGCTGCTAGGGTGTGTGCGTGTATAAGATACCTACTTAATGACTCTGATACAGTCTTGCAAGTTACTAAAAGACTGTAAATAATGGAGTAAAGCCATTCTTACCATTCTGCTGTCCCTCTCTTTTGGTGCTGCCAAACTGAACCGCCTTGCATTTCTCCCAACATTCCAGCCTCTCTATCCAGATTCAGAGAAGATTAACAGCTTTAGAAGACTTTCTTACCTTACTTTCTGGATGAGAAAACATCCAGATTAGGCTTCACATGACATGCCTGAGGATAGAGCTAGTTTATCTAGAGACAAAACCATTCTCCTGAATACAAACTAAGTATTATGCCTTCTTCATCCAGCCCTGTTTAGAAGTCCTCCCAAACTCTGAGGCTCCACTTGATCATTACTGCTTCCATGAAGCCTTCCCTGACCCTCCCCAAGAAATGAACCCTCCTCCCAAGAGTATTTTGCTCACAGTGAGTACCTCTAACAGAAACATTCATTTATTTTTACCAGGACTTTGTTCCCTAGTTATTCTGTCTAGAGAGTCTCAAGCCCCAAAGACAGAGGAATGTGAAGTCCTCGTCCCTGGGCTCTCTCTGCATGAGGGCAAAATGGAGAAAATCATGGCCACTACATTCACTTTTTCATAAAATACCAGCAACTTTCCTATTATACAAACTCTTGATATTGTCATTTTTTTCTGATGTCACAATTACTATTGCTCACTAAGATCATGAACACCTTTACTGCAAAATTCATTGTATACTTTTCTGTTTTTACCTTTTTAATGTTCCCTGTAAGTTTCCTTTCATATATCCATTTATTCATCAAATATTTAATGAGAACAGATACTGCACTAGATGCTGGGAATACAATGGTGAGGAAAACACACATGGTCCTATCATCAGACGACAGGACCAAGCAGCCACAACAGTGTGGTAAATCCTACATTAGAGGAATCACAGGGCATATGATCTGGCCCAGAGGGTTAGAACCTAGTCTGATTACTTTTCTCTAAAGAAGACATACAGATGGCCAAAAGGCACATGAAAAGACGCTCAACCTCTCTTGTTATTAGAGAAATGCAAATAAAACTACAATGAGGTATCACCTCACACCTGTCAGAATGGCCATCATCAAAAAATCTACAAACAATAAATGCTGTGGCGAGGGTGTGGAGAAAAGGGAACCCTCCTTAGTTAGTCGGAATGTAAATTGGTACAGCCACTATGGAGAACAGTATGGAGGTTCCTTAAAAAACTAAAAATAGAGCTACCTTATGATCCAGCAATCCCACTCCTGGGCAGGTATCCGGAGAAAACCATAATTCAAAAAGATACATGCACCCCAATGTTCACAACAGCCAGGACATGAAAGCAACCTAAATGTCCATCAGCAGATGAATGGATAAAGAAGATGTGGCACATATGTACAATAGAACACTACTCAGCCATAAAAAAGAATGAAATAATGCCATTTGCATCAACATGGATGCAACTAGAGATTATCACACTAATTAAGTCAGAAAGACAAATACCATATGATATCACTTCTATGTGGAATCTAGAGTACGACACAAATGAACCTATCTACAAAGCAGAAACAGACTCACAGACATAGAGAACAGACTTGTGGTTGCCAAGGGGGAGGGAAGTGGGGGAGGGGTAGACTAGGAGTTTGGGGTTAGGAGATACAAACTATTACATGCTGAATGGATGGACAAGGTCCTACTGTATAGCACAGGGAACTATAGTCAATGTCCTGGGATAAACCATAATGGAAAAGAATATAAAAAAGAATGTATATGTATCTATAACTGAGGCACTTTACTGTACAGCAGAAATTAACAACAGTGTAAATCAATTATACTTCAAAAAAAAAAAAAACACCTAGTCTGATTAAACAGAAGTGATGTTAAAGTGAAATCTGAAGATTAAAAGATGAAGAATAGTTCAGCAGAGGGAACCTGAAGGCAAGAAAAAACATACACGTTCCTTCAGGCTGGGCCACAATGGGGAAAGAAGAACCATTCCTTAGAGGACTTTGTACACTGTGACAAAGTCTGGGCTAAAGGCAATGAAAAGCCATGGAAAGGTTGTGAAGAGGGGAAGGACAGGAGAAAGATAATTTTGGCTGCAATTTAAGAAAAATTTCTACCATGTCCATTATTTTTTAACTCTACGTCTTCAATGATTTTCATTGTTGCCTTATTCTAAATACTGTAAGGAGCTAAATTAAAAGAAAATCTGTATTTGATTTGAGAGAAAACAATATATACATCATAGGTAAATTACATAAAACATAAGCTATTCTTATAAAGCAATTTCTTGACTCCTGATTAACATCACAAAATAGCTAAGGCTTAACAATAGACTAATAGGTAATTGTATCTTCCTTTTATTTGAAACCAGTCAGTTCTAAATTATGCATGCTAACTGAAGAACAGATACATACGTAACCTGAAATGATCAATGATCCAGATAATTTCTATTTCACTTAGGAATGTGCTTTTCAATTTTCATTTGAACATGGGTGTCTCTGAAATTTAGGACTTTACTTAAAGCCATACCACAGAAATGGGCCAATCCATACAGGCTTAAAATCTTGTGACCCATCCCATACTGGGAACTAACAGTATGTTTGTTCTAGGCTGATGTCAAGACTTAGTAGAGAGTGATTTATATCTTTTTAAAATATATTTTTTGACTTTTTTTGTACAGGAATGAGTAGCTTTATTATTTTTCTGGTAATAAAAACATTTCCACATGGAAAGCAAAGAGCAGAAGTATCCTCTTTCACATCTTCCTTGAGAAGGTCACGTTAAATAATTGAGTTTAGAGAGCTTCTCTGAGATACAAAGTATATATTTTTTAAAATGCTAATAAAAAGAACCATATAGTAACAAGACAGTTACGTGCAGTTATGTGTCAAGTGTAATTAACAAAGCAGTGTAGTATAAGTACTATTATTTAGGTTTGCCATACGTATAATTTGAATAATGACTATTTTCTAAAATATATGAACGATGACCATTTTCTAAAATGAACAGCAATTTCAGCAGCCAGTGGAGAATAAAACAGAGATGTTACAGAATTTTAAAAATTTTTGATAGAGGTCATTGATTAAAGATTTATTTTTGTACTGTGTAAAAAAAAATCAAGGAGTGAAAAGTGCTTTTATAATCAAAACTAAAACCTAGCAAATATGCTGACAATATTTTTACTTGAAATACTTAGTATTTTAAAATATTACATGAAAGTAAAGGCAGAATCTTATTCTGAAAATTAAAGGATCAGTCAAGACAAAATCCTTTTTACTTATTCAACAGTTTATATAGATAATAAAAAGTATCTGGATATCAGCAATTACTTCTAGCTATGCATTATTTTCAAATAAAAATTAGAAATTATAGAACTTATACTTCTTTATAGGAGGAAAAGGGCTAAAAGAGTTGTATCTTACCACAGAAACTCCTAAATACTTTCTGATATTGTCAGCTTAAGCTGAATAATTCATCAAATATTGACTTAAATCATTTGAGAAAATGATGGGTGGGCCCTTTACCATTTGTACCTAATAACTTTACTTAGGACTCTGTAATGTACGTTGAATCTGTAACATGATGATGCATGGATAATACCTCAGTTTTCAATTCTTAAAAATAAAAAAACCAAACCCCAAAACATTCTGATCTTGTTGTTTAAAAAATTGTTTTCATTTTAATGATCTGAGTTAGTAACAAACAAATATACAAAATTGTCTTTCACATTTCCATACATTGTATTATGGACCACTTAAAACTCTGGACTACAAATGCAGGTTTCTTTGTATCCTTAACTTCAATTATTGTCACTTATAAATAACAGTGATTTGCCAAAACATGCATTTGTGAACACAGGTGCCAAAAGTCGTATGTGTAAGTTAATGTACAACCAATAGTGTACATTGTTCATTTGTGCAGTTATGTGTCAAGTGTAATTGACACAGAAGCAGTTATCCTGGGATATTTCACTCTTTGAAAAGTATTTCTGAGAAACAGATGGAACTACAGTTTAAAACAAAATTGTATTCTATAGATACAATAAAATTCACAACGTGCACATCTGAAGCAACTTCTGGGACCCAAAGCTGATTCAATAACCCTGCTGCCATATTAGCTTTATGGGTATATCTCCAAAATCACAGGTTGGAAAATAGCTGCTTTAACAAAAATAATATGTATATTAAAAGGAAAGTGAGACTTTGAAAATAGTAATGATGTGAGCCATCAATAATTTTCACTATTTTAGAAATTAAAAGAAATTTAGAAATTTAAAGGTAATCTGAATATTTTCTAGGCCATTTTAAGTTTAGATTTTTCCATCTCATCAATGTTTTCTATCTGATAGTATAATAGAAAAATGGGCAGTTTCTATTGTTTACTATAATTCATAAATCATTATAAATTTATGACTTCATTAGAAGATCAATTAAGTAGAAACTGGGTCATCATGAAATGGGAATAAGGAGGCCCCTTTTCTCTAACCACTAATCTGAACTAGAAGTAAATACCAATACAAAGTGATTTTTTTAAGGAGTAAATCGTTTCTAGGTTTCTGTAGGTAGGAAAATCCAATCTTTCTTAAACAGGTTTTCCTGGGTTGTAGCAACATGTGCTTTATCTCTTGAACTCCATCTACAACCTAAGGTTATTCCTGTATTATACATTTCAAACTCCCTGGCAAGGAATGTGAATGCTAACCAGCTAGGTATTTATTCAACTTCATACAAAGAAAGGACTCATGTATGGATGTCATACTAACAGTCCCACTTCACTAAGGCCTGAGTTTGATGTCTTCACCTATGCTATATGGATCAAATGACAGAAGATGGTACAAAGCAACTGGCTCTCCTCCAGGCAGTATCACACACTTGGCCTCTGATTTGACTAATATGAATGCAACTGCAGTTGAAAAGGAAATGGGTTATTTTCTACAGGAAACAAGGAAAGGTCTCTGTTTTCCATGGGTCTTATCATGAAGGAAATGTGGCTAGTGATTTCAAACGTGTACATCAAGCGTTACCTAAGTGCAGGATGGCTTTTAAAAATGTTTAAACCATCAATGCTTCAGGGAAGTAAGCTGGGGGAAATAACGTAAAGGTGTATACTTACAACACTACGTTAGGAGATGTAGTTATTTACTTCTGCACTTTGGAAATGAAAGAAACCAATTCTGTCCAGAGTCAATATCAGAAAGAAATATGGCTGCTTCCTACTCTTCTCCACTTAGCAAAATTAATTTTATGATGCTCTCACTGCTGATATTCTCTCATTTGAGTTAGTTAGGCAAAATGAATCTAATAGGTTACTTTTGTTTTCAAAATAAGCTGCCTAAACAGGTTTTCAAAAGACTTTCAGAAATGGAACATTTAATCCTTGAGAGAAATTTCCATGATTATCTTGTCTAATGGCAGGTACAAGGATTGTTGGATTAAGGATTATTGCTTTCAATAAGATAACCATCAGAAATAAATATGTAAGCTTAACTCAAATACTCATTTTTCACCCAATGCTACAATGTTTATTCTCAAATCAAGTCACGTGTTACTTTTAATTCTTTGCCAGTTTACCAAGGTTTTAAGTGTAAGAAGTTGGCCTGTTAACTCAAAATCAAGACAATAGCAATATCCACATAAGCACGTCTTATTTGGGCATTGAGCAGTAACACTGCTTTCTTGATAGGACTTACTTAAGGCACTAAATGGTGGTAAAATAAACAAAAGTATGATGATTAACAACTTCTTTAGAATCGTAAAAAAGGAGATCATTTAGAAGGACACTAGTAAATCTTTTTCTCAAACAAATAAGGCATCCTGTTGGCAAACACAAATAAAACACAAGGTCATGGTGAACCTAATACATTCATGGTCTCAGCTAAACTACTTGAAGAAACACTAGCTATCAAACTAAAGAGAGCTACCATAGCATATATAAAGGTTGGAAAGGCACCTAAAGGAGGGCTCTACCACTTCCAGTTCTAAGAGTTGGGTAAGCTGTGTTTAACACTGCATGTAGTCTAATTATAAATTTTATTCTTCAAAATGTATAATGTGGTTAATTTTTACTTCGACAGATCAGTTAACCAAGTGCTAGTTTACTAAGAAATTTATTTTCATGAATTAGAAAATTCCTGCAGTGTCTAACACAACCCCATTTATAAAGCTAAACTAATTCTAGTACTGAATGCATATTTTGGATAACACTGAAGCAAATCTGTATAAACAAAAATGGTTACCTCAAGATAGAATTCACAATAGAAATTCAATATATAACTAAATAAGATTTACTGAAAATAATGAAAAGTGTAGTACAGATACATCAAACATAATTATAACCACAACACTTTCCTTGTGAAAAATACAACTATTAGTGAAATAAAATGTACAATTGAAAATTTTTCCAAAGGAAAAACAGTATAAAGGAAAATACTTTTCTTTGAGATAGGGAAAATAGTATGTCATTGTTTTTTCATCACCATATAATTTGACACAAAAAGCAGTCATAGAATTGCACCAATTCCACATCCAGTTTCCTGAACATGTTAAGAGTAAAAGGAGTTCATAAACCAGAATGCAGTTTCTGAATTTTACATTTTAAACTGATAATGTTCTCATACAGAATGTCACATCACACCAGATATGTTTACATAATGTACAATACTTTCCATTTTGTGGTCAGACATGAATATTAACATGTTTTCTGCCACCTCTCTTTCATTCTGGTGTTTAGTCGGAGTCAGGAAAAAATAATCATGTTACTTAAGTGTTATCTCTCTAGCAATAAAGAAAAATTATATTTAGTGCATGCTTCATCATTTGTCAAAAAACATTTCTGAAAATAAAACTCAGTTACCCAATGGTTTACAAAGTAGAAAGATCGTTCATTAGGATAAAAACGTGGTAGGATTTTAGGTCCATTTCCAAAGGACTGACTTCCTTGGCAGCACCACTGTCCTTTAGCAGAGACCAGGATGCAAGTTCATGATCAAAGCAGGCATGCTTGCAGGAGACCACTGCTTGACACTCAATTATCTGAGGCCCCTAGACCCCCTTTGACCACCCGCCTCTGCCGTCTTATTAGTGCTAGAAAATAGATGGAATTTTTGTGAAAATGTTAGGAACATTTCTGCTGTACATGATTTAGAAGTTCTCCAAATTTTTCAAATAGGTCTTCCACCCATTTTACATTTTTCATACAAAGTTGGACAATTTCTTCCTGTCCTAAATCTTCATTTTTTTTCTGCACAGAAGAAATCTAAAATAAAAAGAAATACCAAATTGGTTTATACTTATCACTTTATAAGCTCTTCATGAGGGCTTACTGTTTCTATATCCTGAATGAAAAGAGGATTTATAAATTCACCTAACAAGTACAGATTTTTTTGTAAAATTCCATCCACGGAGAATGACTATCTCATATAAATTTGGGTGGTCTGATCCTATCATTTTTGACTACATGGGGGCAGGGAGGAAGGCTAGGAAAAGTGGTTCAAACTTTCTCAATTACTTCCATTTGTGTTAAAAGCCGAATGACAAATTTTGGGGTAAGTTCTGCGTTTCAGGGCATTGTAAAAATAGCCAACATACTTTACATGACCATCTTTACTTTCTCCTTTGCTAGACAGAGGTTAGATTTATGAACGTCTTTCCACACCAGACCATTATCAAACACATGATTGTACAGCCTTGAGCCAACTTAACCCTTTTTAATTAAAAAACTGATAATGCTTGTCAAAAAAGCTTACTGTCTACAACCATTTAACCTCTGAGATTAATCCTTACATCCTATCCACCAAGTGTTATTATGGTCATACATAATTTCTGAGCAACTTAAATTGATACTTAAAAGTTACAATTAAATTTTGACTATCATTTCTTCATGCCAAGGGACAAAACTCCCACTTTCTCTGCAATTAACTGGGATAAGGCCATTCTACAGATAAGGAGGACAGCAAGATATTCAAAGCAGTGACTAACGAGAATTAATTAAAGTAGGATCATTATACGTATGAGAGAAGAAAATGCAATAAAGTGCCATTTATTATGGCAACGTAAAGCGAGTATAACAGCTTAAAAACATTACCACTTACAGCTCCTATGCGATGGTGAGCCTCAGATTAACCTGAGCACAACGCTTAGAGTATAGACACATTTTTTAAAACAATTTTTAACAATTCTCTTTAAAACATTAAAAAATACTGTAGCTAACTAGTGCATATAACAAAAAAGCAGACTCACAGATATAGAGAACAAACTAGTGGTTACCAGTGGGAGGCGGGAAGGGCAATATAGGAGCTGGGGAGTGAGAGGTACAAACTGTTGGGTGTAAGACAGGCTACAGGGATATATTGTACAGCACAGGGAATATAGCCAATATTTTGTAATAACTGTAACTGCAGTGTAATCTTTAAAAATTATATATATAAATGCTACAGCTACAGTCTTCTTAAAGTTCAGAAAAACATACATTTCTAAGTAAACGAAAAAGTAATTACCTCATCTTTACATATGAGATAAACATGATATTTATAATGATGGAGTGAATGATACAAAGAATACAACTGTATTTTCTCTGGATCAACGGCAAACTCCTATAAAAAGAAAAGAGTTTATAGACACATTTATTTCATGGAGCATCTGAACTAAGAATACTTTTATGAAAATACTAGACCAAAAGTCTCAATGGAAATCTTAAAAATGACTTACATGGCTAGATATTAATATGTATTAATATGGACAAGAGACTTATTCAAAATAAGATTTTAAATTGTATTTTAAAATCTTTATTCTTTTTCCTGAATATAAATATACACTATTTCAAAAAAGTTAAACATTACAAAAAATTTAAACAGTAAACATAGAAGATGACTTACAAGGTAAAGAATTCTATAATTCTTGCTTCAGAGGTAAACAAGGTTAACAGTATGTCACATATTCTTCCATGTGCATGCTTCCATATGTATAACATATATCAATAACACTAATTTTGTAATGGGAAGGGAATCATACTATATATATTGTTTTGCAATTTTATTTTTTAGAATTCTTTTTCTTTAACCAAAGTAAAACTTGGATATCTTTCTATTTATTAAGCACCACCCTCCCAAGAGAAATTATATGAGGGCAGGATTTTGGACCATTTTTCGCTGTTGTATTCCTAGTACTCAAAACTATATTTGGTATACTATAGGTACCAAATTTTTTAATTGAAAGAATGAATGAATCTATCTCTTCTTTTTAAAAAGTACATAATATTACATTATCTGGGTGGCTCTTTATTTAGTCTCACACTGGTGATATATAACTGGAATTGTTCTTACAACTAATTCTACAATGAGCAAAGGCATACGGTTTTATGCATTTGTGAATGATTCTACAAAACACATTTTTGATGGGGAACTGATATGTTGCTAAACTGCTTTCTGAAAAGGCAATAATTTAGACTATGTTTGAAAATAAATGAATTCCAATTTTAATAATTTTACAGATATGGAATATTGAATCTTATGGAATGTGTGCACATCCACTTATCTGTATGCATTTGTACCCAGTGACACACAAAAATATTAAAAATATAATTATAAGCATGGGATGATTATTAGTCTTATTTAGAAAGTTTGTGAGCACTCACCATATACCAGATACCGTGCTAGGCAATGGAGAAAAACAAAGAGTAAGAACGAGTCCCTGTTCTGTAGGCCAGAGCTGCTCATTCCTGCCTGAAACCATTTCACATTTAACAACAGAGTAAAATATTTGCTTGTTTCAATGTTTGAAGTAGGATTTTTATTGACAACTAGAAGGTATAATTACATCAATCAATATATACTTACTTGTGCAGATTTAGTAGTTGTTTTAGAAGTTCTTAGAGTTTTTTTATTATAAGCTTTGCCATTCATTTTGATTTTAGAAATAGCAGATCCCCCACTTTTTGTTTTAGAGTCTCGAGTAATTATTGTTAGTTCAGGAAAACTTTCCAAGGCATTCTTTACAATAAAATAAAGCAAAAATAACTGACATCAGAAAAGTGATCTCAACTACTTCCAGCTATTCAAAACTTATTTTTAAAAAATATAGAAATATATTCATACATGTACATATACTCAAAAAATATATGTGGGGGGGTTACTGATGGGGTGCGGTAAATATATACAATCTATACATACATACACAAACATATGTGGGGTGTTAAACATGGCCACAAATTCTCTGTAGCTCCTCCCATCAAGATGTGGAACCTACTTCCCCATCCCCTGGATCTGGGCCAAACTTATGACCTGATTTAAGCAACAGCATGTGACACTATGGGGACTCCCGAATGAGTAAGACCAGTAATGCCTCTCTGGCTTCAAGGCAGCGGAAAGAAGGACATTTGTAAGCTTCAACTGTTTATAAACAGTTTCAACCTTCAAGGTCACTCTTTCCCAAACTCTATATAGATTCCCAAGCACCTGGTATTGTGACCCCTCAAACAGTGCATTTTAAAACAACTTAATTTTCTAAATAAAAGTGTAGGAGTGAACTGTTTCATTAATAGAAATAATAGAATTTTTGGCATTTCCTACCATAGTGAGCTATTTGTTTCTAGCTTCATTCTAACTTTTAATACTGTATGCATATTTTGGCTTTGAAATGCAAATTGCTATAAATGAAAACTATCTGTCACAGACATCACTATTATCATTTATAGTTATATTAAATAACTATAATTTCAAAAGTAGAAATTTTGTGTTTTTTCCTGTGAAAACAAGAATATGAAAATGAATATTTCAGTTGTTCACCATAAACTATTGCATAAGATTTAAATATCTACTGAGGGCTTCCCTGGTGGCGCAGTGGTTGAGAGTCCGCCTGCCGATGCAGGGGACACGGGTTCGTGCCCCAGTCCGGGAAGATCCCACATGCCGCGGAGCGGCTGGGCCCGTGAGCCATGGCCGCTGAGCCTGCACGTCTGGAGCCTGTGCTCCGCAATGGGAGAGGCCACCAACAGTGAGAGACCCGCGTACCGCAAAAAAAAAAAAAAAAAATTCTACTGAGTCTATTAAATTCCAAGTGGTGGCTTTATTTTTCTTTTTTTTTAAGATTTATTTATTATTTATTTATTTAATTTATTTATTTTTGGCTATGTCGGGTCTTAGTTGCGGCACGTGGGATCTCCGCTGAGGTGTGCAGGCTTCTCTCTCTAGTTGTGGCGTGCAGGCTCCAGGGCGTGGACTCTGCAGTTTGCGGCACACAGGCTCTCTAGTTGAGGTGCGTGAGCTTAGCAGTTGTGGTGCATGGGCTCAGTTGCCCCGCAGCACGTGGGATCTTAGTTCCCTGACCAGGGATTGAACCCAGCTCCCCTGCATTCTAAGGTGGATTCTCTACCACTGGACCATCGGGGAAGTCCCGGTGGCTTTATTTTAATACAAGTTGTTAGAGAACTGGTTTGACATCTCTAAAATGGTTAGCCAAAACCGGTCATTTTTAAGATTTAGTAAATATTCAGATAACAACATTCCATTGTCTGTAGAAAACATGGTATTTCTCCCCAAAATATTTCATTTGAAGACAGCAGTTAAACAGAAAATACTGGACCAGGGGTGAGCAGAACAAATTCTTAGCACGGGGTGTCTTACTAGCTTCTGACCTTTTTCTTTCCCCTCTGCAAGTATCAATACATGTCAGTGAAGAATACAGGACTACTAGTCAGAGTTTGGTGTCACATAAACTCTAAATCAATCTCAGAGCCTTAATTTTCACCTAGCTAAAATGAAGTCGATTTTCACTTTTATGTGGAGTTCAGATAAAATAGGGATGTGAAAAAGCTATTACAAATTGCCCAAAGGAGTTGACAACTTATGTCCACACATAAGTTCACACAGACTTGTCTAGCAGTAATTGCCAGGACTAGGAAGCAACCAGTCCTTCAGTAGGTGAATGGATAAACTGTGGTACATTCAGACAGTGGATTATTATTCAGGCTAAAAAGAAAGAAACTATTTCACTATTGCCGTGAAAAGATACGGCAGAACCTTAAATGCATATTAGTAAGTGAAAGAAGCCAATCTGTAGCCAAATCTACATAGTGTATGGTTTCAACTATATGACATTCTGGAAAAGGTAAAATTATGGAGTAAAAGTAAAAAGATCAGAGGCTGGGGGAGAGAAAGGGACGAACTGACAGAGCACAGAGGATTTGGGGGGCAGTGAAACTACTCTGTACAATACTATGACAGTGGTTATGTCTGTCCAAATCGATGGAATGTACAAGAGTGAACTGTCACGTAAACGATGGACTTTGGGTTGTAATGATGTGTCAGTGCAGGTTCATCAGCGTGACATTCTGGTGGGAGACGCTGGTAATGGGAGGTTATTCAGGTGTGGTGGCAGGGGGCACATGGAAACTCTGTACTTCCTGCTCAATTTGGCTGTGAACCTAAAACTGCTCCAAAATATAGTCTGTTTTTTAAAAAGCTGAAAACTTCTCTTGAGAGAGATATAATCAAGTGATTCCAGGTGTTACATGTTATACTTTTTTTTTTTTTTGCGGTACGCGGACCTCTCACTGTTGTGGCCTCTCCCGTTGTGGAGCACAGGCTCCAGACGCGCAGGCTCAGCGGCCATGGCTCACGGGCCCAGCTGCTCCGCGGCATGCGGGATCTTCCTGGACCGGGGCACGAACCCGTGTCCCCTGCATCGGCAGGCGGACTCTCAACCACTGCGCCACCAGGGAAGCCCATATGTTATACTTTGAATAAGAAAAGGCGGGAAAGTTTTGACTACTAAGTAGCTTCTATGATATATTTTCTGAGTTTAGATTAGCTTTTTGTTCTCTATTTCTGGTAACACCAAAAACCAATGTATAGTGCCAAGGTACGTTAACAGACGTATATACCTCCTACCATTAGGTGAGGATCAATTTTTCCTCAGATACTGAGTAATGCAGGCAAGTAAAGGGAATTTTGATAACTGTGCTAAGGCCAATTTTAAGTATATATGAAATGTGAAATTTTTTTTTTTTTTTGAAATGTGAAATTTTTAAAGAGGTTTAAAAGAAAAACAAGATTGGAATACAGTAGTTTAAAGGAAGTATTTTTGAAAACATTTGGAAATTATTATATATAAGGAATACGAGATGAATATAAAAAATGAATTTAAGCAGAGAAAAGCAAATGATTAACACTAAGAATATATTTAATACAATAAAAAGACAAGCTCAGACAAGACTCATAATGAATAAAAATCAAATTTTTGTTGGGTGGAAAAATCTTATAAAACTGAGAATGACTTCCCAAAATTTTCTTTCCTATTATATCTAAGACTATGATTGCCACTGAGTTTGCTAATAAACCACCTGACAGAAATACCTTGAATGACTGATCCAAATGAAGATTCAAAAGGAGTCTCTTTCGGTTATCATTCAGCATGCTATCTATTTTTTTCATATGAGGCAAAAGTAGCTCATCTAAAACAAGATAAAAATTTATTGTGACAGGATAAACTATCAACAAAAAAACTTGTTAGAAATACAGCTTTTCTTTAAAACATTAATAGACTGACATTAAATTCATTGATTAAGTATTGATTTAAAAATATTGCACATGAAGCTTTTTGAACAAAAGTTACCTTGAAAAAATAGGTTTACAATAGCTAAGTGAGAAAGAAGTAGCATACTGTGATGACAGAATCAAAAGTCCTGGGTTTTAACCCCATCTATGCCACCGGAATTGATCAACCAGTGGGCAAACTGCCTAATCTCTTCAGACCTCATTTACCATGTGAACGATAACAGTATTCCAAAACATAAATTTAACATTAAAATTTTTTATGAAATACTGAGTATGATATTCTTTTTTTTTTGCGGTACGCGGGCCTCTCACTGTTGTGGCCGCTCCCGTTGCGGAGCACAGGCTCCAGACGCGCAGGCTCAGCGGCCATGGCTCACAGGCCCAGCCGCTCCATGGCATGTGGGATCTTCCCGGACCGGGGCACGAACCCATGTCCGCTGCATCAGCAGGCGGACTCTCAACTACTGCGCCACCAGGGAAGCCCCTGAGTATGATATTCTTAATTCACTATAGTTTGGGGCAAAGAAAAAGTAGGGCAAGAAAAATAGTCAAAATCCAGTTTCAAATACACAAGGGAAGAGTCAAAATAGTTATTTGAGAAAAGGGAAGAGTAAAAGTATGATGAAGGTTTCTTACCCAAAGATTATGATTTCTTTTTTACCCTTCTGAAACTTTAAGCTCTTTTAAGAGAAACACTTTCAAAGTATAAGTTAATTACTTTTAGTGCTGTATTAAATATTTTAGGTTACTAAACTATTTCTTAATTTATCAGCATAACAACATTTTATAATACTAATTAGCTTTAATGACCCTTCTGAAAATGTATGTATAACCCTTAGAATCTGGTTACTAATTTCATAGCTAAACAAAATGAGTCTTTATAATTGGAGAATAAACACAAGCACAGAGACCAGAAAAAGAACACTTTCCTCAAATTGAAGAAAAAGTCCTCAATAAGGAATGCTTTCTAAGATCACCACAACACACCTGACAGCTTTCTTTTTATCTTTCTAGCAGTGATTAAATCTATTCAAGTATTATAAAAATTTACATTTCACACAAATAAGTTTTAAACATTTATGGATTATTTTTAAATATAACCATTAAATTTTTCATCCCTCATTTTAAATGGAGAAAATTTTTAAAAAATGATAAGCAATAGAAAAAAAATCATTTAAAATACAACCACCCAGAAATGATCACTACTAAGAAATGCATATTTTATGATGCAAGGAGTTTTGATTGAGAGAGAAAATGTTTATTGGCAAAATGCTGACCTAGGGAATTAATTTTGGGTTTTGATTGTGGCTCTTCTACCACTAACTTGTTCTGTAACTTTAGGAAACACATTTAATATCTTCTCTAACATCTCTTCCAGCTCTACAATAGTTGATGTATGAATTACTGCCTCTGATTATATAGTCAAAAAAGCAAGACTAGAAATTAGAAGACCTTGGATTTAATCCTTTCTCTGCTACTTGCAAGTTGTGAGCTCTTAAGCAAGTCACTTAACCTTTTTCAAAAAAGGCTCAGCATCATTGTCTTCACCCAAAAAATGACTGTCTAAGTTGTTCTGGGATTAATATAGAATAATGTATGTCAAAGTATGTGGAAATAATAAAACAATATACATTATTAAGCATTGCTGTTGAAGTATATTGTTACTGATTATTCATTGTTACTATCTTTTTGATCTTACACTTGTTCAACTCATTTTGATAGAAGGATAATGGAAACTGACTCGTTAATCCTTTTATTCTCTCTTCTAGTTGTCCCTGGTGAATGCTATAGTAGCTGAAGGGTAAATGTTAGTGAGCAACATTAGATATATAAATTACCAGTTTATTTCTTATGTCATTTTCATCCCTACTCTACCATAAGAAAAAGTTACTAAAGGAAGAGTAAAAAAGGAATAATATTAATAAATATAACCCATGGCGTTTATTGTTTTACTACTAATTGATTAGAAAATAATTACTCTGTGATGTATCTTTTACTGGACACAAATATACAATTTTAATCTTTACACCATTATAATCTTTCCAATTATTAGAAAACAGAATATATTGACATCTGGACCTTCCATGCAACTCAGACAATTGGTGAAATGTTATAAGGATGATAAAGATTCTAGAATTGAAAGAAACTAGTGGGTAGTTACATAATATTCTCATGAGTAGAAATCAATAAAAATATATTCAATATAAAATTGTTCATATATTCAAACAATTCATGAAAAGCTATGACCCCATTTTATAGAATCAATATATCAAGTTTGTTAACTGACAACATATACAAAAACCATATATTAAATATGTAACTAACAGAGAAGAATAAAAAAGATCCAGAAAGTACTACCAAGAAAGTACTACTTAGCAGACTGTACCGTTGCTCTTCTCTAAGGCTTGCATTGTGTCAGGATCCAAAGCAATGCTAACAAGCAATTCCATGTAACTCTTAAAGGTTTCCTTCATTGCTCTTGTGTTCAAAAAACGAGTGACAAAGGGAGCTGGAGGATTAAATTCTGGGAGGGAGAAAAGATGAAATATTAAATACTCCTTCCTGACAACTTTAAAAACACTCTGCTCTATAGCAATTGTCTATAAGCAGATAAAAGGTTGTAGATAAAATTTCTTCAAATTCAAGGTTCTCCCACTCTGCCTTTAAAAACACCGTGGGTGAGAGATTCTCAAAGGTGGTTTTGCACATCACAATCACTGGAGAGCTTTTAAAACAAAACAAAAAAAACAGATTGCTGGACTTATTAAAACAGAATCTGGGGTGGTAATGGTGGTAGTGGTGATGAAGCTTAAATGTTATACTTTTTAAAAAGTTCCCAGGTGCCTCTGAAGCCCAACACCAGCCCAGCATTTGGAAACATCTGCCCCATAGGAACCTGTTTCTCCTCCCCTGGCCCTACCAGACATCTGCTGCCAGGTCGTGCTACTTCAAAACTGATGGTTTCTATAAAATTTCTATAAAATTCTGGTCTAGAGTCAACACATATTAAAAAAAATTTTTTAATGTAAACATAGCCTGTGCATAAAGAAAATTTCACTCAAATTCAATGGCAAGAACTGCAAGATTAGAGGTGTGTCTGAATTTTGACTCTTTTCATTCAAGTACAGAACTATTATCACAGCCTTTAACAGGGGTTCTTAGACTTTGGTCCACAGACCCCTCGGGGTCTCCCCTCATAACCATTTCAGGGGTCTCTGATGTCAAATTGTTTTCCTAATAATATTAAGATGTTATATACCTTTTTCACTCTGTTGACATTTGTAAAAGGAATGTTGGGTAAAACTGCTGGGGCCTTACCTAGGCTGAATTGAGGCAGTGACACCAAACTGTACTAGTAGCCATATACTTTGCCATGACTGTCATCTAACTGCCATGAATTTGAAGGAAAAAAACAAACAATTTCCCTTAAGAATAATCCTTGATGAAGCAGTAATAATTATTAATTGTATTAAATCTCTACTCTTGAGTAAATGTCTTAAAATTCTGTGGGATGAAATGAGAGGTACATATAAAGCATTTCTGCTATGAAGTATGACAGTTTTCTCCAGGAAAAGCATCCATGTAATTGTTTGAATTACAAGATGAACCAGCCACCTTTTCCCCCATTGGGATACCAATTTTATCTGAAAAAAATGACTGACAGATACACTATGCCTATTCAGACTTGGGTATTTGGCAGACATTTTCTTAACGAAGTGAACCTGTCACTGCAAGGAAAACAACTGACAGTATTTGTTGCCAATGATAAAATTTGAGGTTTCAAGTGAAAATCAGAATTCCGGGGGACTTCCCTGGTGGCGCAGTGGTTGGGAGTCCGCCTGCCAGTGTGGGGGACGCGGGTTCGGGCCCTGGTTCGGGCGGATCCCATATGCTGCGGAGCAGCTGGGCCTGTGCACCACAGCTACTGAGCCTGCACTCTGGAGCCCGTGAGCCACAGCTACTGAAGCCCGCGTGATACAGCTACTGAAGCCCAGGCGCCTAGAGCCCATGCTCCGCAACAGGAGAGGCCACCGCAGTGAGAGGCCCGCGCACCGCAACAAAGAGTGGCCACCGCTTTCCACAACTGGAGAGAGCCCGCGCACAGCGGCGAAGACCCAACACAGCCAAAAATAAATTAATAAAATTGATTAATTAATTAAAAAAAAAAAAAAAAGAATTCCGGAAAACTTGTTTCCACCACTGTGAGCCTGACAGCATTCCAATACTTAAGGACTTCATTGATGAAATCAGTGTTGATATTAAAAATGTCATTTCTTTGATACTGCAAAAATGTATGAACTAAAACCATAAGACTCTTAGAAGAAAATACAAGGATAAATCTTCATGACCTTGGATTTGCAATGGATTCTAAGTATGATACCAAAAACATGAGCAATGAAAAAAAAATAGATAAATTTGGCTTCATCAGAATTTCAGACTTTTGTGCATCAAAGGACATTATCAAGAAAATGAAACACTGTGCTCACTTCAGCAGCACATATACTAAAAAAAAAAAAAAAAAAAAAAAAGGGCTTCCTTGGTGGCGCAGTGGTTGAGAGTCTGCCTGCCAATGCAGGGGATGCGGATTTGTGCCCCAGTCCGGGAAGATCCCACATGCCGCAGAGTGGCTGGGCCCGTGAGCCATGGCCGCTGAGCCTGCACGTCCGGAGCCTGTGCTCCACGACGGTGAGAGGCCCGCGTACCGCAAAACAAACAAACAAACAAAAAAACTGAAATATCTACAGAATGGGAGAAAATGTTTTCAAATCATATGTCTAATAAGGGTTTAATATCTATAATATATAAAGAACTCCTACAACTCAAGAACAAAAGGAGACATGAACTGGGCAAAGGATTTGAATAGACATTTCTCCAAAGAAGATAAGCAAGTAGCTAGTAAGCAACTGAAAAGATGTTCAACATCATTAGTCATTAGGGAAATACAAATCAAAACCACAATGAGATACCACTTCACACCTACTAGAATAGCTATAATCAAAAAACAAAATATAACAAGTATTGGTGAGGATGTGAAGAAATTGGAACCCTATGCATTGCTAGTGGGAATGTAAAATGGTGCAACCACTGTGGGAAAAGTTTGGCAGTTCCTCAAAAAGCTAAACATATAATTATATGACTCAGCAATTCCACTCTTAGGTATATAAATAATTGAAAACAAGGACACAAACAGGTATTTATATGCCAATGTTCACTGCAGCATTACTTACAACAGCCAAAATGTGGAAGCAACCCAAGTGTCCATCAATAGATAAAAAGATAAACAGGAACATACAATGGATAAACTTACAATGGAATTGTATTCAGTCATAAAAACTAGTAAGTTCTAATATATGCTATGTAACATGGATGAACCTTAAAAACATTATGCTAAGTGAAATAAGCCACGCCTATATGAGATATGTAGAGTAGGCAAATTCATGGAGACAAAATAGAGTAGAGATTCCCAGCAGCTGGGGGAAAGGGAGAATGAGGAGTTATTGCCTAATGGTTACAAAGTTTCTGTTTGGGATGATCAGGAAGTTTTGGAAATAGCTGTGACAGTTGAGCAACAGTGTGAATATAATTAATGCTGCTGAATCGTTCACTTAAAAATGGTTAAAAGTGGCAAGTTTTATGTTATATATATTTTACCACATTTTAAAATGTGGAAAAAACATGAAATAGACTATGTACATCAATGAGCTAACAGATAGTTTCACATTACAAAAAAATGTTATAAAATCATTCATGGATGAAAGATACCTCAAAGGGTAAAACAAACCAATAGATTTAATGTAACAAGCATGAAAAGTTGAAGAAGCTACCACTTGTCAAGTTTATCAAATAAAATCCTTTGAGTATCAAAGAAAAATATACATAATTATCTGAAAAGGTAATCAAAATACTCCTCTCTTTCCCAACTACATAGCTAATGTGAGGCTGGGTATTCTTCATATACTTCAACCAAAATAATATATATACAAACTGAATACAGAAGCAGATATGAAAATGCTATTCTTCTAACTAAATACAATTGTCTAAAAAAACTTATGTGAATATGTAATATGTAATTTTTATTTAAAATATCTTAAAATTGTCTGTTTTAACTGATACTTGGTGATATACATAGATACAGGCCACACACACACACAAAAAGTGTTTTGGAATCCTCAGTAAATTTGAAGATTATAAAGAAGTCTTGAAACAAATAGCTTGAAAATCACCAGCCTATAAATCTACGTTTATTATCAATATTTGCCTTCTTTTTAAGAAGCACTAAAAATGCTTGCCTGTTAGTGACACCTAGTGGTAACTCAAGTTACCAATGAAAGAAAATTTTCACCTTCATTGTCATTTGAGGAAGCTGTATAAATAACTGAGTGCAAATTCAGAACCCAAACTTCTCTAAACAGTAGGCAGAAATGCTAACTGCGAAATTACGTATAATGCCTTCCACACATACTCAAAGCACTAAATTTCTTTATAAATTCCAACGTGCCTACTTCTAAACAACAGTTCAAAAGTAGCTTTTAAAAACAATACATTTAAAGTAAACTTCTGTACTGAAAAGTTTTTATTATAATTCTGTTTCTATCCAAGTAATCTCTAAGATCAGCTCCCTAGCAGTGATACTTAAAATGTCAGAAACCATCCTGGACATCAACCTCAACAGTTCCCCCAACACCCAATTCATCATTCAAGTTCTGCCAAGATTACATCCTGAATTTCTCAAATGTGTCCTCTCTCCTCCATCCCTGCTGCCAAAACTTAGGTTCAGACTTTCAGTTTATACCTGAACTGTGATGTCAGGTAATTCAAATTCAGATTTTACCATGTTGCTCCCTTACTTAAATCCCTCCAAGGACTCCCCTTTGCTTACAGGATCCCAAGCTTTTTAGCTTTAGCATATGCAGCCTTCCATCATCCTTTCGTCTTTTCCCGACTACCTTCAAATGTATGCTCTAGAAGAAGAAGGGTCAGCAAACGTTTTCTGTAAAGGGCCAGATGGTAAATATTTGGGGCTTTAATAGTCATATACTCTCTGTAGTAACTACTCACATCTGTCACTGTAATGGGAAAGTAACTGTATGAAAATATGTAAATGAATCCCAGTGTTCCAATAAAACTTTATTTACAAGAATAGGCTGCAGATCAGATTTGGCCCACTAGCAGTAGTTCGCCTACTTCTGCTCTAGACTACTGAACTGCTAGAAATTTCTTGCATATATTACACAACAAGTTTGATGGCTGATGGAATGTTTCCTGGTATATTCTGTGTTTTACAGCTATCTCAGGTTTAAGTTGTAATGAAGTAAATTTCAATATATATAGCCTACATAAATGCTCTTTGGTGTCTTCAACAGTTTTTAACAGCGTAGAAGGGTTCTAAGGTCAAAAAGTATGATAACTGCTATCTATTTCAACCTTTTCACTTTATAAAAGAGAAACTAAGGCACAGTTAGCTAGCTCAGTCATGGGCAAATATATGCCTAAGCAGAACTTAATTAGGTAGCTAAATTCCCTAATTAAGTAAAAGTAAATACATTTTGAATTGTCAGCATCACTGCTCCTCCCCATTAATGTACATAATCTAAAGTTATCAAGGTATTCATTTCATGGAGAACTCACCCTCATCATCACTACTACTAGAGTGGATCTCGGGAGATGAGTCAGATTGGGATGATGAAAATTCTTCTTTCCATTTCTTCCTTTTCTTTGGTGGTGGCTCAGCCTTTACTTTTAGCTGTTTAACTTTGGGTTTCATGGAAGGGGCTTTTGTCGTTGTAGTTTTTGGTGCTGGAGCATCAGAAGTTTTACTGCTACTACTTGGCTTAGCCTGAACAGTTCTGCAATGTTACAAACAGACTTCATGAATGCACTGAAATCTTGTCAAATTAAAATAAATTAGACGAGGGATTTCCCCGGCGGTCCAGTGGTTAAGACTCTGCGCTTCCACTGTAGGTGGGGGTGTGGGTTTGATCCCTGGTCAGAGAACTAAGATCCCACATGCCGCGTGATGCAGCCAAAAATAAATAAAATAAAATAAATTAGACAAAAACCTGAGAAACACTGGTGAAGAAAAGTTTATTTACCTCACCAGTATCTCCAAAATAAAGTCTAAGTCCTACACATCTCCAATGGTGATTCCTCCAAAAGTCTCTTGTAATATACTCTTTAACCACTGACATTCAATATTCAGTTAATAAGGGACTATATTAATTCTGTCCCTATTTCTCTCTCTCCCTCCACTCTTCCTTTCCCTTTGTAAATCCATTTTCCTGACTATGAGGCTGTACACGGCAGATGATCAATGGACTTATAGCCACGTCAGAAACTCTCACAGGCTCTGGTGGTGCCAGGTTTTGATGTGGAATCCCAGCTGCACCTGTTCTAGAGCCCCTCAATAAGATTTGCTATACACTAGTTCTGGAGATTTGAGGGAGTGGATAAAATTGCATCATAAAAATAAGGTGGGCTGTGTCCAATACGTTGGAATCTTCATTAAACTAGATCTTCCTAGCACTAGATTGAGAATATCAAGGTTCACACCCCCTTTCCCACAGAGATCAAAGGGAATGTGGCTAGGTCATCTGTTTTCCAAATTCACGCTCCAGACAACCCAGAGTCACATTGATACACGATGACAATTCTACTGTACTTGTAATGTACAGGCTCAATTTTTTTCATTTTAAATTTGACATTCTGTTATTATTTTCACTTTATTTATGGATAAAAAAGAGGGCTTAGAAAGGTTATCTTTTTTTTCTTTCTTCTTTGTTTTTGGCCACACTGCACGTGGGATCTTAGTTCCCCGACCAGGGATCGAACCTGGGCCCTCTGCAGTGGAAGCATGGAGTCTTAACCACTGGCCCACCAGGGAAGTCCCTAGAAAGGTTATCTTAATCTAGGTCACAAAAAGATGGATTCAAACCTTTAGACTGTAAATCCAATTTTTTTCACTATACTAGGGTGACACCAAAAGGACTCGGAAGAAAAGGGTACCCATCCCACCATGACAGCCATGGGCTTTACAGTTCCTGTCTCATTACTTCAAAAAGAATCACTTATTACATCAGGCACTGAATTTTCAGACTTGTACATAATGGAAAAAAAAAATCAGCCTCTTTAATTTATGTAATTCTTTGTACAAGACATTGCCAATAATAAGCCTTCCAATAATTACTACAAACATATTACATAAAATAATAAATACCTGATAGTTTGTGAAGGCTTATTTCGTGGCTTTTTGGAACACACTCTGACATACTCCTTTTTGTTAGTGTTTTCAATGAACTTCACATATATCCTTTTGTATTTACTCTTTGCATCTCCAAAATATCCAAGGTACTAAGGAAAGAAATATTTTGAATTACATAATTGTACATTCTGTACATAAAATATTACTTTGTTGTCTTGATAAGACTGTCACAGAGCCATCCTTCAAGTTTTTCAAAATGCAGCTCTGGTCAGGCTAATTGTACCCTCAGTAAAACTGATTCCAGCCTCACTCTTAACTGCAAGCCCATATATATAGATGCAGTCTTATTTGGCTGATCATCAGATGCTCACTTACTCAGTGCTATGAAACAACTACTTAGGTAGAAAATAATTCTGTAAGTCTTCTTGGTAAATCAGGATATCTGACTCTGGCAGAACAATCAATATAAGAGTCTCTGAGTCCATCTGAATTCTTCACAGACTAACACTAATTCCTTTCCTTTATTTAAAAAATAAAAAGTTAAGCAATTTAAGTAGCTGGTATTTAGACATTAATTTTATTTTAAAATCAGTATCATATACTCTGTAGTTCAATTTTAATATTTTATCTCAGAAATGCTCAATATACATACATTAAACAATACATTTAAATTTACATCATTCTGTATTTTACCCAGGATCACTGTCAAAAAATAGGAAGGTTAATGTAAACAAGCATTTTACTTACACTATTTGTAGCAGCAAATTCTCTTTGCCCATCTCGAATTTCAGGAACAAACTTCTGTAATAAAGCTTTTTGTACTTTCCAAATAGCTGGGGGTTCTTTTCCTGCTTTTAAAGCCTCCTGTAATAAGAAGTATTAACAACATTTATAGAAACTAGCAACATATTCTAGATTTATAGAATCTTAGAGCTGAAAGGAATCTTAAAGACCTACCTAGCTCAACCTTTTATCTTTTACCTAGCTGAACTTTTGCAGTAATCCTTTTAAGTGGGCTATTCAATCTCTGCTTAAATTCTTCCAGAAACAGGGAGCAAAAAAATGCAATTGTAACCCATTACCCTTTTGTATAGCTATTGGAAAGTTTTCCACTAATGATATTGTCATACATTATTTATGCAATTTTATAACAGTATGTATATATTCAAAAAGACCAGAAACAAATATGCTAAAATATTAACAATAGTTAATTGTGAATGGAAGGAATATGGATAATTTAAATATTATGTTCTTCACTGTATTTTTAATACCATTCCTCTCCACCCCAATTAAAAAATAAAATCAAAAGCAAGCAAACAAAAACCCCAAAATAAGTTTTCTTAAACACTGCTAAAAATTTCTTATATGAAATTATAACATTCTGCAATTTGAAAAAAGTCTAATTCTACTTTTACATTGTATTCCTGTTATTTTCTTTAAACTTTTAAGTTAGATAAATAACCATTTTCTCCAAACTTCTAATAATACAAATGACTTGGAAGCTTTGAAAAAAATTAACATTTCAAAACTGCTCTAATTACTAGTAGCTAAATGCAATATACTGACCAGTCAGAAATACACAAAACTCAGAGACGAGTTAAAATTATTTTAAGCTATTTTCCTTTTCAAAATACCTGACATCTCTAGTTTGATTTCATTATTTAACAATTATGACAACAGAATTATAAAAATATAACTTTTCACAATTCAGGCTAGATGCATGGTATTAAAAGTCATCATGAAGGCTACCATAGGGCACGCCCATTAAGCTATGACCTTTATACCTGTGAACATTCACATCACCTTAAAAGTCTCTATGTCTTCTATCTTTACCACAAATTCATCACGCTCTCTGTATTGGCCTTCTCCTCCACTTTCTGTGTTCTCCTCATCTGTAAAACCTTCTATGGCAACAGTGTCCTGTCCTTTTGCAAACTGGTCTGAAGGAAGACCATCATGTTCGATGGACTTTGGGGGTTCTGCAGAGTTTATATTTTCCAGGATATTTACTGCAGATGAAGTAGAGTAGAGAGGTTCTTGCTTAACTGCACCCACAGTGGTGGAGGAAGTAGTAGCAGTACCAGTAGTATTGGCAGTTGGACTAGTAGTTGCCACCTGTAGGGCTTCTGAAACTAGATCAAGCAAATGCAAATTAGTAATACAAATTATTAAACATTTACTTGCTTTGAGTAAAATCTGAACAGTCTACAAAGAAAGACCTTATTATTTTTGCCATCAAATTGTTTGAAACAATGAAATTAAAGAATGGTTGTTAACTTCCAAGAACCAAAGTGGTGAGAATTACATCTGGATGACAATTAGACAGAACCTCCATCGACCTAAACTCACCCCTACTTCCACTTAAGTATTTAGCACAAAAATATTTTTAAAAGAATAGAGACAAAAAAGTGATGCCAAAAAAAAAACAAAACAAACAAACAAACAAACAAAAAAAAAAGTGATGCAAGACAAGGAAGGGTCAGCCAACTGAAACTGTGAATTCCTAGAAGAAAAGCTGATTGGACGTGGAAAACAAAAACAGCACCTCCCAAATACTTTGAAATACCAGTAGAAGCTACCGAAGTAAAAAGGATTATAAAGTAATGTAATGAAAAACTGTATGCTAACAAATAACTTAGATGAAATGGACAAATTCCTAGAAAGACACAAACTACCAAAAGAACTCAAGGAGAAAGAGAACATCTGAAGAGACCAATAACAAGGGAATAAAAGAAATTAAGAACATCCCACAAAGATAAGCACAGACCCAAATGGGTACACATGGGCTCTATCAACAGTTAAGTAAGAATTAATACCAATCCATTATAAACTCTAAGAAATAAGAGGAAACACTTCCCAACTCATTCAAGGCCAGTATTATTCCAATACCTAAACCAGACAAAAATATCATGAAAAAACTACAGACCAGTATCCCTTATGAATACAAACACAAAAACCTTCAGCAAAATATGAGCAAATATACCAACACTGAAAAGAATTATACATCATAACCAAGTGGCTTTTATCCTAGGAATGCATGCTTGGTTTTAACAGCTGAAAATCAATCAATCACCATATTAATATAATAAAGGACAAAACCACAGGATCATCAGAATAGGTACAGAAAAAGCATTTGGCAAAATTCAGTATCATGAATTTAAACACTTTCATGATAAAAACACTCAAGAACTTAAAAATAGAAGGGAACTTCTTCAACCTGATAAAGGCCATCTACAAAAAACCCACAGTTAACATCATACTTAACGGTAAAAAATGAGATGCTTCCCCCTAAGAAGGATGTCTGAAGAAATAAAACTGTATCTGCAGATGAAATGATCTTGTATACAGAAAATCCTAAGGAATCCACTAAAAAACTATTAGAATAAATAAATTTAGCAAGTTTGCAGGGCATAAGATAAATATATAAATCAATTGTATTTCGAAATGCTTTCAATGAGCCATCCAAAAACAAATTTAGAACAAAATTCCATTTATAATATCATCAAAAAGAAGAAACTATTTAGGAATAAATTTAATGAAAGAAGTACAAAGTTTATATTCTGAGACCTATAAACATTGTTGAAAGAATTAAAGGTCTAAATAAGTGGAGAAACATCCTGTGCTCATGGATAGGAAATGTCAACGTTGTAAAGATGGCAAACTCCCAAACTGATTAAAAGAATCAAGGACTACCCTGTCGGTCCAGTGGTTAAGACTCCACGCTTCCACCCCCACTGTAGGGGGTGTGGGTTTGATCCCTGGCCAGGGAACTAAGATTCTATATGCTGTGTGGTGCAGCCAAAAAAAAAAAAAAAGAATCGGCATAATCCCTATAAAAATCCTAGCTGCATTTTTGGCAGAAGCTGACAAACTATTCCTAAAATTCATATGGAAATGCAAGAGAGCCAGAATAGCCAAAAGAAATCCTGCAAAGAATAAAGTTGGAAGACTCACATTTCAGAAATTTCAAAACTTTACCACAAAGCTTTAGTAATTAAGACAGTGTGATGGTGGATTAAGGATTGACATATAGATCAAAAGAGTAGAATTAAAGTCCAGAAATAAACTCTGTATTTATGGTGAAATGATTTTCAACAAGGGTGCCAAAACCATTCAATGGGGGAAAAATGAAAAAGCTTTTTAACAAATGGTGCTGGGACAACTAGATAGGAATGAAGAATAAAGTTGGATGTCTACCTCACACCATATACAAAAATTAACTGAAAGTGGATCATAGACATAAATGTGAAAGTTAAAATCATGAAACTCTTAGAAGAAAAACAGGTACAAATGTTCATGACCCTACATGTAACAAAAGAAAAAAATAAGCTGGACTTCATCAAAACTTAAAACTTGTGCTGCAATTGATGCCATCACAAAAGTGGAAAGAACCTACAGAATGGGAAACACTGCTTACAAATCATGTACTTGCTAGAGATTTGTATCCAGGATATATAAAGAACTCTTACACCTCAATGATAAAAAAGACAAATAACCCAATTTAAAAAGTGAGCAAGGGCTTCCCTGGTGGCACAGTGGTTAAGAACCCACCTGCCAATGCAGGGGACACGAGTTTGAACCCTGGTCTGGGAAGATCCCACATGCTGCGGAGCAACTAAGCCCGTGCGCCACAGCTACTGAGCCTGTGCTCTAGGGCCCGTGTGCCAAAACTATTGAACCCACGTGCCACAGCTACTGAAGCCCGTGGGCCTAGAGCCCGTGCTCCACAACGAGAAGCCACCGCAATGAGAAGCCCATGCACCGCAACGAAGAGTAGCTCCCACTCACCGCAACTAGAGATAGCCTGCGCACAGCAACGAAGACCCAACACAGCCTAAATAAATAAATAAAATTTATTAAAAAAAAAAAAAAGTGAGCAAGGACCTATTTGTCCAAAGAAGACATAAAAATTGTCAATAAGCACATGAAAGGCCATTCAACGCTATAAGTCATTAGCTCAATGCAACTTCAGTAGATAATTGCAATCTCACATGCAATAACATGCTAGCAGGTGTGAGGAGAAACTACAACCCTTGTACCTTGCTGAAGAGAATGTAAAATGGTACAGCCACTATGGAAAATAGTTCGGCCATTCCTCAAAATGTTAAGCATATAACCAAGGAATTCCACTTCTAAATTCCACTTTCTAAATAAATAAATCTACACAAATACCTGTATATGAATGTTGACAGCAGCATTATTCCTAATGGCCAAAAAGTGGAAAAAACCCAAATGTCCATCAGCTGATGAATGGATACACAAAATGTGGTATATCCACATTATTAGGGAATAAAAAGGAATGAAGTACTGATATATGCTACACCATGAATAAACACTGAAAACATTACATTAAATGAAAGAAGCTAGTCACAAAAGGTCAAATATTATATGATTTCTTTTACATGAAATGTCCAAAAAAGGGCAAATCTATAGCGAAGATAGATTAGTGGTTGCCTATCATTGGGTGTGAGTGTGGGTGTAGAGACTGACTAATAATGGGTTTCTTTTTGGATAATGAAAATATTCTAAAATTAGATTGTGGTCACGGTTATACAATTCTACAAACCCACTGAATTGTACACTTTAAATGGGTGGATGTTATGATATGTGAATTATAATTTAACAAAGCTGTTAAAAAAGGACTTTGAAGCCTAGAGCTGATAGAGAAGCTCCAGGCTGAGAAACAAATATAAAGAACATGTAGCACTGCAGCAGTAATTTTGAGTAGTGCTGATGAACTAAAATAATAACATATACAATAATAAGTAAATAAAACAGGAAGGGCAGTGATCCCCTTGCTTATGCTGAGCTGTAGGCAGCAGGGGTGGCTTGATCACAGGCCAAAATGTAAAAACTGTTCCCTGAAGAAAGTGAACTCTATCTGCCTACAGGAGGGGTTGAGAGGGAATCAAAGCAGAGCCCAACACAAATCCAGACCTATGAAACACAAAAGAAAATGGAAAAGCAGATAGGCAAGGGAAATGAGTGAACTACAGTGCTTGGCAACTAGAGTACATCTCTCCCTTATTCTAGCTAATTAGGGGGGAGGAGGGGCTGGGGGGGGTGGTCTAATAGCTGTCACCAGCCAGCCTACCTGATCTGTATCCCAAATTAAAACTATCCTCATACATTTATATGACTCCTCCCAATCAAAGGGAGGCCTGTTGAGGAAATACAAATGAATAATCTAATTATCAAGTCACTGTGCTGTATATCTTGAACTTATACAGTTTGTACATCAATCATATCTCAATAACAATGGGAAAATAATCTAATCATTCAAGATTAGATTACAGAATTTTATCCTAATGTAAAATATTTTTATGCTACTATAACTATACATCATACTTTCTGCCTCAAAAATGTATATAAATGGAAATCAATTTATGTCTTGTGACCAGAAGGCTCTATATATTAAACACTTCTAACATTATAATACTTACAACACATAATACCGTAGATCTAAATTAATATTTTTTCAAATTTAATGTAAAACAAATGTAAATGTAAAATGAATGCTTCTTTTGAGTGGATGTGGCATTTAAAACTTACTCGTTTATGGACTCATGGGTGAATATTACTTATTGAGATAGGTTTTACAACCAATTTTATTTCTGTCCTTCATTTTTATTGATAAAGGAACTGGGAAACATTGTTCTTATAAATAATGGATGAATGAAGAAATAAAAGGGATTTTATTATAGCAATGTCACTGAATTTTGAAAATACACTCTAAGTTACATGGCAAAACAAATCACATAGCTATCTATGAACAAAAACAGAGATACGGCCACCAGCAGACCCTCAGAAAAAGAAACTGCAAGGGACATGCTTTAGTCATAAGCTTGTCATCCCAAGGAGATGTGAGGTGCAAGAAAGAATGGAGGGCAATATGGTAAATATATAAATAAACCTAAGCAAACACTGACTATTTAATACACTATTTCTTGTTGAGTATTAGAAAACAGGATAGAATTAAAATACGTGGGGGAATTCCCTGGTGGTCTAGTGGTTAGGACTCCGCACCTCTACTGCCGGGAGACAGGGTTTGATTCCTGGTTGGGGAACTAAGATCCCACAAGCCACGTGGCGTGGCCAGAAAGAAAAAAACGCAAATATTAAAATACATGGTAACATTAAAGTTAGGAGGGGGTAAAATGGAGTTTTAGTGCTCAGAGTCTTTATGTTATTCAGGAGGAGAGTAAGATACTAATGGGTTTTGAGAAAGTGAAAATGCATATTGTAATCCCTATTATCTCCAGGTAAAGAACAGAAATATTTCATTAAAATCATCGGGGGGGTGGGGGGTGAGAGGGTAGGTAAAGATAAGAATGAAATAAGACTGACCATGTATTGATGATTACTGAAACTGAGTGATTCATAGATCGGTTTAATTATACCAACCTTTGTAACTTTATGTTTGAAATTTCCATAATAAAAAGTTAAGGAAATATTTTATAAAAAGAATAGCTTCCAAATTAGCAGAAGGAAAAACTTATCAATACTGTATGATGCTCTTTATAAGAAGTTTTTAAATGGGCCAAACAAAAGTACAGGGATACATACACAGGTGGTAAAATTTATAAAAGAAAAGCAAGGAGGTGATTACCATCCAACTCAGACAGTGGTTAGTTCTACAGATTATGAGCTGGATTTACTTTAACACTCAATTTATTTTTGAACTTTCTTGCTTTCTAATGAGTAGCATTTAACACCATAAATTTTCTTCTTTGCCCCACACATTCCTGGCACAACCCCTTGGTTCCAAAATATGATGCTCCACTGTCCTAAGTGAGTTGTCATTTCAGCTTTGGTTTCCTTTTAAAGCCATGAGTTATTTAGAAGTTAGCAGAAGTTATTTAGAAGTTTTAGAAAGAAAAACTTACTTTTATTTGTCTCTTTTTTCCTTTCTGCTATTTTTTTATGAAATTACTGCATTGTGGTCAGGGAATATGTCTTAACTAATATCTGCATTTTCAAATTTATGGGAATTTTCTGCGTGTTTTTCTTATGTGTATCATATTTCCATATGTGAGTTATATCTCACAAGAAAAAAATATTCTGAAAGAAGAGATATGGAAAATATACTAAAAATGCTAACAATAAGATTAGTATGGCAATATTAAAAACCAAAATGGGAAATTAAATGTGAAAAAGAGATTTTATTATGATAAAAGGAAATTTAACTGTAGTAAAATTTCAAACACCCAATTACATGGGTTCAAAACAACTACACAGTATTAGAAAAACAATAAAACATAGCTGGATACTTCAACACACCCTTTTCAGTAATCAACAGATGAAGCAATCTAGAAACAAATAAGGATAGGGAGGATTTTTAAAAACCTTTTTATTAAAGATTTAAAACATATATAAGACTATACAAACCCTCACATACCATAACCCAACTGTAACAACCACAAACATTTTGATAAATTTATCTTTCTGTCACCTCTTTTATATTTGCTGGGATAGTTTAAGGCAAATTCCAGACCTATCATTTACTTGCAACATGTACATACACATTTTGTTAAATAACCTAATATCATTTATTACATTACACAAAAAATAAAAAGATATAAAGGACTTGAACAATATTACAAATAAAACCTATTAGCACTTGGTACTCATGGGATATTTATAAAAATTGACCATTTACCAAGCTAGTAACAAAATTTCCACAAATTTCAAAATGTAGACATTACTTAATTCATATTCCTTTGACCACAATACAACAGGGCCATAAGTTAGTATTAAAGGAATACCAAAAACAACCAAAAAACCAAAAATCTACTGGGAAACAGGCAAGACCCCACTATTCTTAATAACTCTTGGGTTAAAAGGAAATCAAATGAAATGACAAACCATTTAGAAAGGACAGTGAGAGCATTAAAAATTGAAACCAGAGGAATAGAGCCAGAGTGTAGCGAAAGAAAAAAGGAAACATACAACTTTAATGCCATTCATTAGACAGCAAACAAATAACAAACTAGCCAGAAAGAGAATATTCAACCCAGGGAAGATAGGGAAAAAGAACTGATAAAAACAGAAATTAAGAAAAAGTGAATAAAAAATGATGAGGAAAAAAAAAAAAAAGAAAAAAAAAGTACATTGGTTCTTTGAAAAGAACGATTAAATAGGCAAGTCTTCCACAGATTGATAAGGAAAAAGATTCAAATAATCAGTTGGAACAAGAAAGAACATACCTACAGAAACAGAGGAGACTACAAACTTATGAGGTAATAGTATGTACAACTTTATAACAACAAATTTTAAAATCTAAATGAAAGAGATGATTTTACTAGAAAATATGCCATTCTTAAATTGGCCCAGATAGATCAAACTATCAGGAAAAAACTAGAGAGTTCCAGATATATTCTTAGAAATCCCAATTATATATAATAAGCTTTTTAAAATTTAAACAAATATAAAAGCTTTCCTAATTCAATTTGTAAGGTCAGCATATTCCTGAATACAAAAATGAACAAGATTAAGACAAAAAATACGATACATTCACTTCATTTATGAATCTAGGTGTAAAAATCCCAAATAAAATACTAGCAACTTAAATCTTACAGTGGACTAAAGCAATTCATCATGACCAAGCAGAGTTCATGGTAGAAATTTTTAAAAAGAGGTTTAGCATTAAGAAATCGAGTAATAGATGAATGTGGGGGTAAAAGAAAGCAGATTTACCAGAACCAGCTCAAAAAGGCATCTGACAAAATTCAATGCTCATTGTTAATTTTAAAATAATCTTAAGAACTTCAAAACATAAGGATATCTTCTTAAAGAGTATGGTATACTAGAAACTGACAAATATATTTCATAGTCAAACACTACATATTTTACTAAATATCAAGAAGGAGGCCAGGATGCTTGCTATCATTGCTACTATTAAACAACAGAGGCCTGAGCCAATAAAATAAGTTACCAAAAAAAAAAACCAGATAAATTACCATTATTTTTAGAAGATATAATCATCTACTTAAGAATGCAAGAGAATCAGGTGGAAAAACTGTTAAAATAGAAATGCAACAAAAATGCCAAACACATGATGGAGACACAGAAATCAATCATTGTCATATATTATCAGTAACCAATGAGAGAACACTATGGGGAAAATTATATTTAAAATACTAGTAAAACTAGTATTTTTTAGATACTATAATATAGAATATCTATGTGGAAAAAAATGATAAGATATTAAAAGACATAAAATAAGATCTGAATAAGTAGAAAAACACTACATTCCATAAGTGGATGAGAAGACAATATTGTAGAGATTAACAATTCTCCCTTAAAATTAATTTGTGAATTCAATGTAATCACAATCAAAATCTCAAAACATTGAAGGGGCTCCTACTGGCCCATTACAGGACAGTTTGAGCATCAGAAATAACGACTTAACCTGTAAGACAAATTTTAAAAAATTCATGAAAGGCTTCTGGTGCCAACCAAGATGAAGTTAAGTCCACTAGACCTACTTATTACAAATAAAAACTCTGGACAAAACATAAAATGCAACTACCTGAAGACTCTGCAAAGTTAGTAACTGCAGGCAGACTGGGGAGGGAAGCCCAAACTGAAATAATTATATAGAGGTGTTTCCTCACTTTCCTTCCTCTCTTATCACCTAGCATTGACTAGAGGGTGGCCCTTATGCAGAACTACACAGGACACAGACAACAAAAACTCCAAGAAAATCTGTCTTTCTGGACCTCGAGGAGTGGAAAGGAGCCCCATGCGAAGTAAGAATGTGGGGGGCCACTGTCATTTCTTTTTTCTTCTCTTTCTCTCTCCCAGCCCTGCCGCAAGGGCAACCCAAGTCACAGAGCTGCAACGCAAAGGCAGTAAACCTGACATCTTAAACCCGAACAGAAGACCTGTCTTTTTGGTGTACCAGAGGCACCTGGATGGGGCATGGGCTCCTATGGCATGAAGAGAGTAGAAAATGTTGTATGTCAATTATATCTCAATAAAGTTGGGGAAAAACATGTAGGAGGATTCCCTGTCCTTTTTTCTCTTCTCTCAGTGTGCTGCCCCAAGGGCAGTCCTAGTTGTACAGAATTGTGTTAAAGCATAAGCAGCTAAAAAAAATCCAAGGAAAATTCCAGCTTTCTAGCCAAATGTCTGGGAAAGGGAACCCTGAGGGCTGGGCGTGTAGGGAAATTCCCAGGGAAGAGAGAACTGGAGAGTGGTATCCTCTAATTCTGTGCATGAACCTACACAAATCTTAGTTTCATGCCTAAACTGCACATATGCAGAATATACCCGAACTAGTATAGCAAAGTCTTTGAGATCTAAACTATAGCAGTCTACCATCCACCCAAGTTCCAGACTAACTGCTCCGACAGATCCAAAGCACCAGAGCAAAGGCTTTGAAAACTGAACTAACTTCAGACCATCACTCAAAGATGAGACAGAACTTATGGTCTGACTGCCTGCTAAAACAAAACAAATCAACATTCTGCAGAGGATTTTAATAGAACCCAGAGTCTTACAGTACTGTACTCAAAATGTCCAGGATATAATCCAAGACTGCTCAATATATTAAGAACCAGAAAAATGTGACCAATCTTCAAAGGGAAAAGATAATTGGCAGATGCCACTCTAAGGTGACTCAGATGTTAAAAATTATCAAAGACTTGAAGGCAGCTATCATAACCATGGCTCCCTGGGGTAAGGTGAACATACTTTTGAAATGAATGGAAATATGTAAGTTCTCAGCAGAGACATTGGAACTAGAAAAAAGAACCAAATGTAAATTTTAGAATTGAAAAAAATATCTGAAATAAAAAATTCACTGGATAGGCTCAGTAGCAGAATTGAGAAGGCAAAAAAGTCAATGAACTTGAAGACAGACCAATAGAAATTATACAATCTGAAGAACAGAGGGGGAAAAAAGATTGAAAAAGAAATAAACAGAACCTCAGGAACCTGAGTAACAATATAAAAATATTTTACATTTATGTCATTGGAGTCCCATAGGAGAGAGATTGGTGCAGAAAAAAATAACGTCCCCAAACTTCTCTAATTTGGAAAAAGAGATACATTTTATAGATTCAAAAAGCTCAATGAACTCCAAACAGGATAAACCTTATCCAGACAAATAATTACAATCCTGAAAATCAAAGAAAAAGTCTTAAAAATGGAAAACTTCTTTGTGTTGAAAGGAAATGATACCAGAGGGAAACCTGGAACATCAGGAATAAAGGAAGTGCAACAGCAATTATAAATATCTGGGTAAATACAATAGACTATTCTGCTCCTGTTAAGTTATTTAGAATATATATGACTGTTGAAAGCAAAAATTACTTCTCTATCAGGGTTTTCAATATATGTAGAGGTAATATATAGGACAAATATATATAACATAAGGGCAAGAGTAAAGAGATCTCTATGGTTTTCCGGTTTTTACATTTTAAGTAGCAAAAATATTAACTAAGTGGATTGTAATCACTATGTCAACCACTAAAAACATAATACAAAAGGATACAGCCAAAAAAGAAAGAGATAAATTTAAAAATAAAATAGTAAAAAAGTTCAAATAATTTTTATTTTAAAGATAGGAAAGAGGAGACAGGAACAAAAAAGGGGGGAAACAGAAAACGATAAAATGGAAGATTGAACTATATCAATAATTACATTAAATGTAAATGGTCTAAACATTCTAGCTGAGAGATTATGAGATTAGAGTTTTTTTAAAAAAGACAAAACTGAACTATAAACTGTCTACAAAATACCCACATTAAATATAACGTCACAGATAGGTTAAAGGTAAAGGATGGAAAAAGATATACATGCAATTCATCAAAAGAAACCTGGAGTGGCTACATTGATAACAGACAAAGTAGACTTCAGAATAAAGATTATTACCAAGGAAAAAGAAGGATATTATATACTGATAAAAGGGTCAATTCGCTAAGACTTAACAATCCTAACTGTGTACATATCTAAAAACAGAGGTCAAAATACACAAAGCAATAACAGATAGAAATGAAAAGCAAAACAGACAAATCTACAAGCATACTTGGAAGCTTTGGAAATCCTCTCGCAGTAATTGACAGAACAAGTAAACAGATAACCAGCAAGGAGAAGAATCTGAACAGCACTAACAACCAACTTGATCTAATTGACATTTATACAACAATCCACACAACAGCAGAATACACATTCTTTTAAAGTGCACTGGAACATTTATCAAGATCAACCATATTCTGGTCTATAAAGCTAACCTTAAAAATTTTAAAGAATTGAACTTACACAAAGTAGAAATCAATAAAGGACAGATGTCTGGAAAATTCCCAAATATTTGAATATCTTAAAATATGATTCTAAATAACTCATAGATCAAAAAGAAAGCACCAAATGGAATTTTTAAAACTTTTAGAACAAAAGAAAATAAAAACAAATAATAAAAATAAAATCTGTGGGACATAGCTAAAGCAGGGCTTAGAAAGAAGTTTGTAACATTAAATGCTTAAAGCAGAAAAGAATAGAGGTCTGAAATCAGCAATTTAGGCTTCTACCATATGAAACTAGAAAAAAAAATACTAGCACATAATAAACCAAAATCAAACAGAAAAAGGAATTAATGAAAATAGCAGAAATCAGTGAAATTGTCAACAAAGGAGAAAAATCGATGAAACTAAAAGCTGGTCTTCTGAAGAGATCAATAAAATTAATAAACTTCTATCCAGACTAACGAAGATGAAGACAGAAGACACAAATGACCAACATCAAGACTGTAAGAGTGGGACCCATGTGCTACAACTACTGAGCCTGCATGCCACAACTACCGAAGCCTGCATACCTAGAGCCCGTGCCCCGCAACACAAGAAGCCACTGCAATGAGAAGCCCACGCACCGCAGTGAAGAGTAGCCCCCAACTCGCTGCAACTAGAGAAAGCCCACATGCACCAACAAAGACCCAGTGCAGCCAAAAATAAATAATTTTTTTTTAAAAAAGGCCATATTTTATTTTTTAAAAAAAGACTGTAAGAGTGGGAATCACTACAAGACCTACAGAAATTAAAAAGATAATGAGGAAATGCTACTAACAACTCTATATTCATAAATTTGACAACTTAATGAAATGGACCAATTCCTTCAAAGATACAAAACACAGTCAAGAAGAAACAGACTAGTTGAATAGTTCTGTCAGAGAAATTTAATTCATAGAAAACTCCAGGTCCAGATGGTTTCACTAGCAAATTCAACCAAACATTTGGGGAAGAAACAATACTACCCAATCTCTTGCAGAAAATAGAGAAGAAGGGAATACTCCCCAACTCACTTATGAGGTCAGCAATAACCAGATACCAAAACCAGACAAAGGCATTACAAAAAGAATACTACAGACTAATATTCATTGTGAACACAGATACAAAAAAATTAGAAAACTGAATCCATCAATGTATAAATGAGATAATATATCAGTCAGTGGAGTTTATCCTGAGAATGCAAGGCCACAGATATATTTAACAATCAATCAATGTAATTCACCATACTGACAGACTACAGAAGAAAACTACATGATCATTTAAATAGATGAAGAAAAAGCATTTGACAAAATTCAACCTCCATTCATTATAAAAACTGTTGGCAAACTATAAAATATAAGGAACTTCTTTAATGCAATAAAAAAAGGCATCTACAAAAACCTACAGTGAACATCATAGTTAATGGTGAAAGACTGATTTCTTTCTCCCAAAGATCAAGAACATGTTCAGGATGTCCACACTCAGCACTCTTATTAAACATTGCATAGGAAGTCCTGTATATTAAGACAGGAATGAAAAAGCATTAGACTGGAAAAGAAGAAATAAAACTATCCTTATTTGCAGATGACATCATTTTCTACATAGAAAATCCTATGGAATCTAATTTTTAAAAACCATTTTTTTTTTTGGCCGTGCCACATGGCTTACGGGATCCTAGTTTCCCAACCAGGGATCGAAACTGTGCCCCCTGCAGTGGAATTGTGGAGTCCCAACCACTAGACCGCCAGGGAATTCCCATTAAAAAAGTCTTAAAATAAATCAGTTGTGCGGATTTAAGATAAACGTATAAAAAATAACTATTTTTATAATCTACTAATGCATAATTGGAATCTGAAAATTTCAGAAAGTGTCACAATAAATAGCACCCCAAAAAACTTAGGAATAAATCTAACAAAGCAGGATCTATATGCCAAAAACTACACAAGACTAGTGAGAGAAATCAAATGTGTGCATGAATTAAGGCTCATTGTTAACAGTTTAGTGTTCCTCAAATTGCCACAGATTCAAGGAAATCAAAATCCCAGAAGGATTTTTTTGTAGATACCAACAGCTGACTTGAACATTTAAATGGAAATGGAAAGGAACTAGAATAGGCAAAACAATTTTGAAAAAGAACAGATTTGGAAGACTCACACTGCCTTATTTCATTCAAGATTTACTGTAAAGCTATAGCAATTAAGACAGTGTGGTACTGGTGAAAGCATAAACACATAGATCAATGTGACAGAATTGAGAGTCCAGAAATAGATTCACACAAATATGAATTCACACAATTAATTTTTGACAAAGGTGCAAAAAGCACTCAATGGAGAAAGGACTGTCTTTTCAACAAATGTGCTGGAAAAGCTGGACTTCTACGTGCAAAAAAATTAACTTCAACCCATACCACATATCTTATACCAAAAAAAAAAAAAAATCAAAAGGGACCCTAGACTTAAATGTAAAATGCAAAATTCTAAAATTCCTAGAAGAGAACAGGAGAAAATTTTTGTGACTATGGGCTAGGCGAAGATTTCTTAGGATACAAAAAGCGCAAATCATAAAAGGAAAATTGGATAAACTAGACCTTGCTGCAATTTAAAACTTCTGCCCTTCAGAAATATTTAAGGGCTGTGGGAATTTAGAGGATATGAGCACTAATTCTGCCAGGAGTAACTTCCACAAAGTGACTTTGAAGATGGTCTTCAAAGATAACTAAGTGTCTGCTGGGCTAAAAAATCAAGAGGAAGGCCTAGGTAGAAAAAAACCTGTCCAAAAGGAGCACAATTGTGACAGGGGCTCACAGGTCCAAGGAACAATGAGAAATTCAGTTGTCACAGAAGAGGGGAAGTGGAAAGGGCGGAGCAAGAGTGAAACATGGAAAGGGAGAATTTTTACACATTATAATTTTTTCCCATGGAGCAACAAGAAGCATTTCAAAGCAGAGAAGTAACAATTGGTTTTCCTTTTTTGTTAAGTTTGATGACAATGCGGAGGACGGACTGGTGTAGAGACTGATGGGAAGGATTCTAATGAGAAGTCCGTTGCAATAGTCCAAGCAAGAGATGATGAGTTCTCACAGATGAGGAGGCAATGGGGATGGTAAAGGGAGAACTTCAAAGACCTATTTGTAAGGATCGGGTTGATGGTGGTGATTTTTAACTAAAAATGAGATAATAACTGTTGTCTGGAAGAAACTAGTTCTAGATTCATGTTTTATAACAGAGATTATAAAATGTTTGCTCTAGGAACATAGGAGGGAATATAACAGTAATTGCAAAGAACTCTGAACTGGGGGAATAGAATGTAAAACCTTACTAGGATTAGCCACATCTCTAATGTTTTGACTCTAACAATGATTTTCCATTATGCTAATTTCCTTGTATAACAAAATGAGAATTCTTTGCAAATGTTTTAGCAGAAATTTATGCTGATAGAGTATTTGGGATACCAGCTGTTTCATATTACTCTAGTAGTTAAAAAGGTAGTCTCAAATCTGGAGAGAAGCTGAAAAGTACATCACAAAACAAGGTTTTACTCATAAAGCACCACTCTATTCATACAAAAGAGGTAGGCAGGGGCTTCCCTGGTGGTGCAGTGGTTAAGAATCCTCCTGCCAATGCAGGGAACACGGGTTCAAGTCCTGGTCTGGGAAGATCCCACATGCCATGGAGCGACTAAGCCCGTGCACCAGAACTACTGAGCCTGCGAGCCACAACTACTGAAGCCTGCACAGGTGTGCTCCGCAACAAAGACAAGCCACTGCAATGAGAAGCCCGTGCAGCGCAACGAAGGGTAGCCCCCGCTCACCACAACTAGAGAAAAGCCCGCATGCAGCAACAAAGACCCAACGCAGCCAAACAATTAATTATTAAAAAAAAAAAAAAAAAAAAGGAGGAAGGCAGGAATACAGATTCTAGAACCAGATAAACCTGAGTTTGGATTTCAGCTCTTCCATTTACTGACTGTATGGACCTGGAAAATTCATTTAGTCTGTTATATCATCTGTATATTGGAGATAACAAAGCACATCTTATAGCATTGCTAATAGTTCCTGGCACAGAGGTGGTAGCTATTTTATTGTTATAAGTATGTTTTTCCTTAGCATGATTTTTTTTAAAGCTTTTATTTTTCAAATTTATTTATTTTATTTTTATTTATTTTTGGCTGTTGGGCCTTTGTTGCTGTGCGCGGGCTTTCTCTAGTTGTGGCGACTGGGGGCTACTCTGCGTTGCAGTGTGCAGGCTTTTCATCGTGGTGGCTTCTCTTGTTGTGAAGCACGGGCTCTAGGTGCGCGGGCTTCAGTAGTTGTTGCTCGCAGGCTCAGTAGTTGTGGCTCGTGGACTCTAGAGCGCAGGCTCAGTAGTTGTAGCACACGAGCCCAGTTACTCTGCGGCATGTGGGGTCCTCCCGGACCAGGGCTCGAACTCTTGTCTCCTGCATTGGTAGGCGGATTCCTAACCACTGCACCACCAGGGAAGCTGAGCATGCTCTTTAAAATAGTAACTTTTATACTACTTGTCAATCATTTACATAAGGCAGTGCTTCTCAAAACAGTTCCTCGAAATGTCCCCTTAACTACAGAATAAAGTGAAACACACACCCAAGGATTTGGGCATATACTTTGGAACCAGCACAATTTTTTTTTTTTTTTTTTGTGGTACACGGGCCTCTCACTGTTGTGGCCTCTCCTGTTGCGGAGCACAGGCTCCAGACGCGTAGGCTCAGCGGCCATGGCTCACGGGCCCAGCCGCTCCGCGGCATGTGGGATCTTCCCGGACCGGCGCACGAACCCGTGTCCCCGGCACTGGCAGGCAGACTCTCAACCACTGCGCCACCAGGGAAGCCCCAGCACAAAATTTTTAAAGTTTTAACTTAATTATATTAATCTGCATGCTGCACACAAAATAACCATACTTAATAGTAAAATGTTAATCTTTAGGCAAAATTAGCATACCAAGAAAATATGCCAGTTTATATAACAACATGGGCCTCAATACAATGCCTCATATCCATGAGCCACTTCAAGATGTCTCAGGTTAGAAAAGTCTGGATAGTGCACTATGTAAATGATGCTGCATGTGGTAAAAAGCTGAGAAAAACCAGAACTACTCAGCCTAAAACCCAGAACTTTCCTATAGGCAAGGAACATTTAAAAAAATAAGTCTCCTTATTTAATAAGGAGATACCTACCTATGCATTTTGTCCTGAAAAATGCAGACCTGCTTCAAGCTAAGAAAGCATAAAACTTGGTATAGAGCCAGAAAAATTAAAGTGGAAAGCCATAATTATGAATCTAAATTTTAAAACTTTACCTGTTTTCTTCTTTTTATCAGAAGTGGCATCCGAAGTATTTAAGGTAGTAGAGGTGCTTTTATAAATATCACGACTGCATACTCCAGGATCATCTTCATCAGAAGAAAGTGAAGATAAATGTTCCGAGTTTTTAAGTTCGTTATCAGCTTTTTCTGACGGACTGTTACCCCCAGTTTCAGACACTAAAGGTGTGGGTGTTGCACATGCAGTCTTTGGAAGTGGTGGGGGACAAAATGTACGAACGGTCTGGGTTCCTGGTCGTCTAGTCCTGTTAGGCATTCGTACAGCAAGAGTGGAAAACTGCTGCTTGGGCCCAGACTTCAGAAAATCTAAGAAAGAGGCAATGAATCCGGTTTTGACTTCTGGCTGTTTTTCCTCTACTTCTTTGATCTTCTGTCTCATTTTTTCTTGATGCTGATAACCATCATGGCAGCTTTCCGAGGAAGGGGGAGTATACGGCAAATATATATCTGTTCCCCTTGGATTCTGGCGTTTGCCTTGGGCGGGTCTTTTCAGCTGTTTTTGATTACTGTTGTCTTCCTCTTTAGTTTGCCCTTTTCCTTTAGTTTTCTTCTTCTGAAGGTTAAAATGCATTAAATCTTGGTTTTCCTCTTCAATCTTGATGCTGATTGGCTCCCCAGGTTGGGCCATGGCCAACAGTGCAAGTGTACTCCTAGTCGGGTTCACTGACACACCACTGTCATCACCCCCTAAAGTGAATTCACTCTCCGATGTAGCACTCTCTCCACTTATACTTCTACTACTAGAAACAAACTCTTGATTTCTGTTATTATTTAATGTACTATCAACAGGTACTTCGCTATCTTCTTCAGGTTCATGATTGGTAGCAGACTGTTTCTTGAATGGGCCAGAACTTTGCTCCTGGACTTCATGACCCGGCCCAACCACTGGTGAAGTTACTTTAGAAGCTTTAGTTTGACCAGGTGTTTCAATGTGCTGTTGATCAAGAGTCATCTTTGACTGAAGAGTAGGTACTGGTGAAAGGTTTACAGTAACTTGATTTCCATTTAAGGAAATATCATTTATATTCGGTGGCTTTCCTACTGTAGCTGCTATGGAGTTAAAATCTGACGTCACATGCCCGACATCTAATGATTGCTGAAAATGAGATTTAGAATCACCATCTTCAACAGCAGGAATGGTTTCATTTGAAGTTGACTTGGAAAAATCAGAAGGTGTGACCCCACAAGCTGCTGCTGTAGCTGCTAAGATATCATCTACATTTGACAAAATATTTCTTTCATCACTGAGGAGCATCGCCTCTGGGAAACATATTGATCCAAGAGAAACAAAATGATTCTTTGAATCATGTTGATTTGTTTCACTAAAATGGCCCTTTGTTGTTAGATGTTGTTGTAATGGTTTTGAAGACTCAGAGAGGTCCATTTTCATAATTTCAGAATTTTGAGGATGGAGTTGCTGCTGAGAATGATCGCCATTGCTCTGAATAATATGACCATCCATTTGAAGGAAAGGATGTACTATTTGTTGAGGACTTTGAACACGCTGTACTTGTAGAGATGCCTTTACTTGTCCTAAACCGGCCTGTAGTATTGACTGCTGAAGAATTTGTAAATCACAGGCAGAATCTAAAAGGACCTGTGTATTAGGAAGAGATGCCTGATGGCCATGCCCTAAAGCATTATTTGGAATTTGAATCTGAGATGAGGCATTAATTATTTGATCATGCTGCTCCTGGACCTTGGCTTCATGTACCTTCTGTATAAGAGAATGCTGCTGGTTTAGGTCTTTAGTATTCAACCTTATTTGTGGAGTTTGCATTAAATTAGTTGTCTTCTTTATATCAAGGGTTGCTGCATTATTGACTTGGCCAACTTGCTGGTTAAGCTGTGCCACTGAACCAACTATGTTTTCTTCTTTTTTTGACTCCTGTAGAACAATCCCAACAACTTGATCTTCAAGATGGGAATTACTTCTGATTATGCTCTGGGAATATCTGTCATCTGTCTTTGACACCTTATAAGCTGACTCTGGAACATTAATTTCCCCATCAGATAGCCTTTGGGTTGATGACTCAAGAGATACTTGCGGCTGTAATACCTGTAACTCTTGCATTGGAAAATCATCCCCTTGCTTTGAAGATGTATACACATTTGAGTCAAGTTTTCTTTCAGCGTAAGACTTTGGATCAGGGGAAGGTATGTTATTCTGTAATGTCTGACAATGAGTAGAGGACGCAAAAGATGATGACTGGACAACAGGCAAAAACTTTTGGGACTGGGGAGATGATGACCCTTGAGTCTGAGCATTTTGGGAAGAATGCATAGAAATATAATTCTGAGTTGGGCTAGAATCTGGCATATTCTGAGCCCGAGAGGCAGAAGAATAAGAAAGAGAAGGGGCTGTTAATGTTAGGGACTGCCCTGAAGCATAGCTTTCTGAAGGACTAACAACTGACAAAACTTGTGACTGAGATGAGTAGCTAACCTGTGTCTGGCTAACTGGTGATAAACCCTGAGAGTGACCAGATGAGTAGCTCTGAGACTGGCTAACTGAAGACAGATCTCTTGTTTGAGCAGGGTAATTCTCATTTGTAACTGACGATAATACCTCTTGCTGATCAGAAGAATAATTAAGTGTTGGATTTTCAGAAGTTATAGTCTGAGATGACCCAGAAAAAGTCAATGTTTTATATAAAGATGGCAACTTCTCAACTTTGCTGGACCTATAAACATGTGAATGAACAATAGATGGCACATTATGTGGCTGTACTAAACCATAATTTTGAGACTGGCTAACTGATAAAAGGCTTGGTAGCTGCGCTGTAGAATAAATTTGTGCTTGGCCTGATATTACAGAACTCTGGTTATGTAAAGGTTTGGAATAGCTTAGTGTTTGCACAGGAGGAATTATACTTTGAGGTTTGGGGGACTTGGCTGATGTTAGTGGTTGTTTTGTAGAACAGCTTTTTACTTTTGTAGAAGGAGGATACCCTGATGATGGAATTGCAGATGAATAGGACTGAGCAAGTTCCACTGAGACCTGGGATGTCTTCTGTTGCAATCCTCCATTGCTCACCTGAGTAGAATCTCCAATTGGGTTACAGGATAAAGATGACTGCCTGCTTGTTTCCTGAAAATTAACCACACTTGCATTTGATAGATAACTGTGTAAGGAATGCTGTGAACCAGTCAGTTGTGCCTGAATAGACTGAGTACCTGAAGGCCGCTGATGGTGTTTAATAACACTACATTCTCGAAGAAGAGCTCTTTCAATGGAAGCAGTAGAACTAGTAAAGAGAGTTGAACCGTAGGCTTGAGGAGTTTGCTGGGCTCCTCCAAGTGCTGAAGGCAACAAACTAAATTGAGGTTGTAAAAGATGGGGTGCAGATTCTTGAGCTGAGCGGTATGTTGAAGACTGAGGTGGTATGCTGTTACTTATCGCAGAACTGCCCAGGCGCTCAAATGCCAAAGCGGTTGGAACAGTTCCCTGGGAAGTCTTGATTTGCAGCAAAGGATCATGAGGATTTAAAATTCCATTGGATGTAGTGTTAAAAGTTGAATCCTGAAGCACCAAAGGTGAGGTGGTGGCAAAGTTTCTATTGCTGAAGGTGGTGGGATGCTGATAAGCAGGGAGGGCGGAGGGTGGAAGTGCTCCAGTGGTTGGCAAAGGTCCAGTAACAAACAGCTCGGTTGCTGCTGAGGAATGCATACCTATGAAAAGAAAACAAATATGCTCATGCAGTTACAGCACAAACACTTGTATCTGCTTTCATAATACAGACTTATAAAACTTACATAACCTTCAATCCATCAAAATCTCTTTAAAACTGAAAAGCCTGACAAATTAGTTCTGCACATAAATTTTCAAAAATACATTTCAAAATAGCTAGCTTTCATAAGGCAGGAACAAAATTACAAAGGTATCAGCAATTCATATGTATGATTGTTACAAATATGAGATTATACATATATATAGTCAGATAAGGTCATTTGATAATTAAGAAAACAGTGAAAATGTACATAATCTCTAATGATTAATTTCCCTTGAAATCCCAATGCAAAATACCAATGGACAAACTAAAATGTTCATAACATTAAAATTGAAACTGAACTGCCTACATTTAACATAATAAATCTGAAAATAATAGTGAGATTAATAGTGCAGCTTCTTTTATCAAAATAAATGCATTTTTAAAATTCCTTGCATTTCAAGTTTTGACTTCCTATGAACAACTTCTCATAACAATAGATGCATGCTTATCAAAAGAAGCTGATCAGAAATTAATAAAGCACTGTCAAGAAGAGAGTATTAACATTTCAGGACAGCATTCTTGCCACATATGGCAAAAGTAAAAACATGTTATACCCATGCGATCCAAAAGTTCCATTTCTAGAAATTTACCCTATGGAAATAAGTGGACACAAAGATTCAAACAAGACATTCATTATAGTTATTGTGAATAACAGGTAGAAACAACCTGAATATCCATCAAGAGGAGACTGGTAAAATAATTATGGCATATCCTAATAATACTGATGCTATAAACATTGCTTAGGTGGATATACAAAAAAAGTTTTGATGTACAAAGATATTAAAGAAGAGTAAATACCAAACTGTTAACTCTTCTCTAAAAAGGGGGACTGTAATTAGGAACTATCACTTTCCATTCTATACACCTTTTTATTGTTTACATTTAAAAAATTTTATCTTATATTGGAGCACCACTGATTAACAATGTTGTGTTAGTTTCAGGTGTACAACAAAATGATTCAGTTATACATATACATGTAGCTATTCTTTTTCAAATTCTATTCCTATTTAGGTTATTACAGAACACTGAGCAGCGTTCCCTTTGCTGTACAGTAGGTCCTTGTTGGTTATCTATTTTAAATATACCAGTGTGTACATGTCAATCCCGAACTCCAAGTCTATCCCTCCCCTCTACTCTTCCTCCCTGGTAACCATAAGTTCGTTCTCTAAGTCTGTTTACATATTTTTTAGTGAATTTCCTTTAAAAAAAATTCTTTTTCATTTTGGAAGAATTGGGGAAAAAAGATTCTCTGGCCCTTTTCAAAAATATTCTTCTTTCAACTCTTTCCATTAAACGTCAAAAAAGTGGGAATTCCCCGGCGGTCCAGTGGTTAGGACTCGGCACTTTCACTGCTGGGGCCCAGGTTCAATCCCTGGTCAGGAAACTGAGATCCCACAAGCCTCGCAATGCAGACAGAAAAAGGATTACCATTACAAGGACAGAAAATATCTAGCTACTCTTGAAGGAAAAAACAGCACTTAGAATTAATGTTTAAAATAATGTAATTATAGAAACTGAGATAGAAAGTCTAACTCAATACATGTAATGTAAAATTATTCCAGGAAGCAAAAAATGAAGCTATTGTGTAGCTTTATTTTTTTAATATTTATTTATTTATTTGGCTGCATTGGGTCTTAGTTGCAGCACACGGGATCTTCGTTGCAGCACATGGTATCTTTTATTGTGGCGCATGGGCTTCTCTCTAGTTGTGGCCCGTGGGATCTCTAGTTGCGGCGTGTGGGCTTAGTTGCCCAACCAGGGATTGAACCTGCATCCCCTGTGTTGGAAGGCGGATTCTTAACCATTGGACCACCAGGGAAGTCCCCTATTGTGTTTTTTAATACTGTTTTATTTCACAGTAAAACATTGTTTCTTTGGAAGCAGAAAAAATGTTTCTAAGACATACTGAGAAGCTCTATTAATGGAGTTTATATCAGAATGTAAAATATTATTTCCTATAGCTATTACTTAAAAATATATTCTTTAAAATGAAACCTTAAAAAAAAAAACTAACCTTTCTGTCATCCGGCAAAAAATAAAAGTATATACACTTTTGGGGCGGGGGAACAGTTGAAAAATGAAATAAGAAAAATAAAACAGAAAACTACATAATAGGACTTCCCTGGTGGTGCAGTAGTTGAGAATCCGCCTGCCAGTGTAAGGGACATAGGTTCGAGCCCTGGTCTGGGGAAGATCCTACATGCCGCAGAGCAACTAAGCCTGTGCGCCGCAACTACTGAAGCCCACACACCTGGAGCCCATGCTCCGCAACAAGAGAAGCCACCACAATGAGAAGCCTGCGCACTGCAACAAAGAGTAGCCCCTGCTCACCCCAACTAGAGAAAAAGCCCGTGCACAGTAACGAAGACCCAACGCAGCCAAAAATAAAAGTAAATAAATAAATTTTAAAAAGAAAAGTACATAATATATCAACTTGGAATGGCTTTTATTAAAGATTGACTTACTCTGTTCAGTTAAAGATAACTTTACATAACTCTAATGATGAAATCAGTTCCAAGATTGTTTTTTTTTTTTACTATACCACACCTATCCAGCCCAAAGTCACTAAAAGAAATGAAATTTAATCTTTCACCAACTGCCCCCCACAAAAGATAAATATGTGAAGTGATAGCTGTGTTAATTAACCAGATGTGGGGGTTCTTTCACAATGTAAATGTATATCAAATCACCACAATGTACACCTTAAATATCTTACAGTTTTATATGTCAATTACACCTCTACAAAGGTGAAATAGGAAAAAAAAATTTAATCTTTCCTCCTCTCAAGTAAACAAGTAACTACTTAAATTGCCAGATAAAAACTTGATATCTAGGATTTATCTTTAACAATTACCTACCTTCTTCAACTTGCTAGTTTTCATCAGAGTGCTAAAACCGAATTTCTGCTAGTAACAATTTCTTGAATTTTGTCCACCTTAAAATAGTGAAAAATTCCAGGTTTTAAAGTTCACTGGAAAATCAATAATTAACATCACTCTCAGCCACACTACTATAATGACAAGATTATCAAAAGTGAAATTTTATCCATATTTTTAAAGGACTTAAAAATTCTGAAAACAAAGAATCACCTGTCTGCCAGGATGGGGCCCTGAATTGTGGTAAAAGAGTAGTTCCTGAAGAAGCAGCCTGAGCAGTTCGGGATTCAACAGCAGAGAGAAAATTCATCACTGAAGATTCTTTAGTGTTAGTGCTGGCATTGTTCACACTAGTATCAAATATTCCAGAAAGACCTACATTTGAAGATAAAATGTATCCCAAAGTAAAAATATATGTTAATATAAAATGATATTCCGGATCCTATTTTAAAAAGGAATCTCTGACATTTGAGGCCAGAAGTTCTACAACCCTAAACTGTTTTATTATGAATAGCAACAAATATTAATTTGCTCAAGCATAATTATAATTTAAAATCTACAGAGATGCATGAAAAAGAGATCTCCCTACTAATTATACAGATATTCCCTAGCAGTAAAAGATAAAGCTTTTAATCTCATTTTCATTTTAACATTTCCCATGAGACTGTTATGTTCCGTATACTTTCATAACCCAACATGTGAAAATTGATTTTTCTTCTTATTCACTAAATGCACCCAGATTTGTGGTATATTTCATAAGAGAATTTTTACCGGTTGGCTGAGGTGTGGCAGCATATCCAGGAAGCTGATGAGAGGCTGCAAAAGTCTGTCTCTGAAGGAGATCTGTTTCAGAGTGAGAAGGATGTCCTTCTTCATAGCTTAAACTAGAGGATGATAAAAATAAATGACAAAAAACACAGAGCTCAAACCAGATGATCAAAAAATTTCTAGGAGAGCAATTATCAAAAGTAGCATAAGTCTTTGACTAAATTCCTGACCTACAGATCAAGAGATCAAACACAGTCTGACAATACTGTCAAAATGCGGGGGAACATATTGAAGATACACTGGGAAGAAAAATAATACACAGTATTTTTCTTAGTTCAACTTTACCTACAACAAAGTCCTTTTACTGGAAGAGGTAGCATGGTACATTGGGAAGAGCAATATCCTGGAAAATAGGAGAGCTGAATTCACTGTCCAAGTGCTACTACTGGCTTACCATGTGATTTCAATAGGTGACTCTATTACTGTTGGACTTATTTCCTCACCTGTATGAATAAGGGACCCAGATAGGATAATCTCTAAAGTCCCTCTAATTCTAACAGTCTCTGGAATATAGTAGACAGTTCAAATGAATTGAAAATTAACACTATTTGCCAATAACTCTCCTAGAAAATTTCAAGCTTATACATCTTGAGAGTAATTCAGAACAAGATATTTTTCTCCCCTTGATTTTTATTCTGAATATTTTAAACCCACAGAAAAACTGAAACAGTACAATGAATAACCTGTATACCCATCACTTAAGTTTCAACAACTGTTAACATTTTGTTATATTTGTTTTATCTTTATACACAGACATATATACTCCTTTCTTTTAATCTACTTGAAAATAACTTGTGGACATCATGAAACTGTATCCTTAAATAATTCAGTTGCATCTCCTAGGAATAGGACATTCAGCTGTATAACCAAGTATCATTATTAGACTTGAAGAAATTCAACACTGTCATTATAACATGTAATACAGAGGTCACATTCCAATTTTCCTCAATTGTTGTCAAAATGTTTGATATTTTAAAGCTTTCTGTAGGATTCAATCAAAATTCAACAATTACATTTGGTTATGTCTCTTTACATTTAGAACACTGCCTCCACTCTGCCTCTAATGCCAAACCCCTTTTGCCTTGACTCCATGGACATGGACTTTTTATTTTGAGGAGTCAGCTGAATGTCAGTTGAAGTCAGTTGAATGTACGCTATCCCAAATTCTGGATTTGTCTGATTGCTACTTCGTGAGAAATACATAATGATGCTTCGTAATTCTTATTGCACTCATGAGGACACACATAATGTCAGTCTGTCTCACTGGTGATGCTAAACTTGAAGTGGTTAAGGTACTGTCAGATCTCTCAATGTAGTTATTTCTTCTCTTTGAAATAAGTATGCAATTGTGAGGTGTTACTTAAGACAGTGTCAGTATCTTGTCCCAACAGCCAATGGTTTCAAACACCCTGCATTCATGATCTTCATTTCAATTATTGCACTGAAGATTAGAAACAGTAGTGTTCTAATTACACTACCTTCCATATTTAAAAGTTAGCATTCTTCTATAAAATAAAAATTAGCTTTTTCCCCCTTTTCTCTCTCTCTTATCTACATACGTACTTAAATATAATATATAAAATATATACTAATGTTTTTTAAGGTATATACGTTATGCTTAAAAAAATATCATCGTAGACTCTTCATATTTAATTTATAGTGTCCCTTCAATCTTGTTTCCTTTTGACATATCCTCCTTGGTGCTCAAACACATTCTTACCTCCTAAAACAAGATGCTTCAGGTTCACCTTGTTTTTTTAACCCTGTACCACACCTGAAATCAACCATTTCCACTAGGGGTTTTTTAGTGGGCAGTGGCATTTTGAAACCAAGATCTGGGTGTCAGGTGTATTCAATGCCTGAGGTGTCACTGCTTCTAGGCCCTTTAAGTGGACAAAGCTAGGAAATACATGTCTTTTTAAAAACGTGAGTTCGTAATGACAACTCTAACTCAAATCTAATGTAGTATTCCTCACCTTCCTCCATTTCACATTTATTTCCCTTTTCCTACAGTCAGAATCCCAGTTCACAACTATTGATACATCAACATATTTACTCATTAGTTCTATCCGAAAATACTGTAACACAACCTCTTTCAAAAACAAAACCACCAAGTAAAGTTAAGTATTTCTTCACAGTACTTTCTGTCTCAAGATCATGTCCCATTAAGTATATACAGTTAGAATACTGATTCGAAAGTTAAGTAAATGATTGTTTTAGTTTGAAGATTCAATTTTAGGATTAATTTTAAATCTATTTTAAACTTTATAAATCAACTTATTAAGGTGTAAGTTACATACAGTAAAGTGCACCCATTTTAAGTGTACAGTTCAATGTGTACACATTTTTCGATAAATGTACACACCAGTATAACCATAATCCCAACCAACTTGCAGAACGTTTCCATCACAACAGAAGGCTTCTCATGCCCCTTTGCAGTCAATATCTTTTTCATATCACCCCTGGCCCCAGACAACCACTGAGAAACCTAATGTTATGAAAATTTAGGCTTGCTTGTCCTAGAATTTCATATAAATGGAATCATACAGTCTGTACTCTTTTGTGTCTGGCTATTTTTCGTTTCAGCATAATGTTTCTGAGATACAACCACACTGTTGCATACATAAGTAGGTCATTCCTTTTCATTGAATTATATGAATTTATCACAATTATGTTTATCCATTCACTTACTGATGAACATTTGGATTGTTTGTAGTTAGAGGCTACTATGAATAATGTACTACGAACATTTTGTATACGAGTCTTCTGTGGACATATACTTTCATTTCTCTAAGTTAAATATCTAGGAATGAATTACTGGGTGATAAGGTAGGTGCACGTACCATTTTACATCAGCATCAGTAATTAATCAACATTCCGTTTTTGCTTTACATCCTTGCCACCACACGATCTTTTCAGTCTTCTTAATTTTAGCTATTCTAGGTAGGTTAAGTGGTATCTCACTGTGGTTTAATTTGCATTTCCCTAATAACAAATGATGAGGAGCATCTTCGTATATGCTTATAGACTATTCTTGTAACTTCTTTTGTGAAGTTTGTTCAAAGATTTTGCCCTTTAAAAAAAATTGGGTTGTTAGCCATCTTACTGGGTTGTAAAAAGTTTTTAAAATACAGTCTGGGACTTCCCTGGTGGGGCACTGGTTAAGAATCCTCCTGCTAATGCAGGGGATATGGGTTCAATCCCTGGTCCGGGAATATCCCACATGCCGCGGAGCAACTAAGGCCATGCGCCACGACTACTAAGCCTGTGCTCTAGAGCCCGTGCGCCACAACTACTGAAGCCCGCGCACCTAGAGCCCGTGCTCTGCAACAAGAGAAGCCACCACAGTGAGAGGCCCTCACACCACAACGAAGAGTAGCCCCCGCTCGCCGCAACTAAAGCCCGTGCACAGTAACGAAGACCCAATGCAGCCAAAAAATAAATTAAAAATTTTTTAAAAATAATCAAATGTTTTAAAATAAATAAATAAATAAATAAATACAGTCTGGATCCACATTTTTTTTGGTCAGATACATGTATTGTGAATGTTTTCTTCCAGGCTGAAGTTCTAACCAATTAATTTAACTGTGGTAAGAGCACTTAACATGAGATCCACCCGCTTAAAGTATATAATACAGTATTGTTAACTATGTGCACCATGTTGTACCGCAGATCTGTTCATGAACGATGAAGAGCTTACTCATCTTGCATTAACCAAACCTTTGTATCTGTTGAACAAATAGATACGCCTGTCCTCCTCTGACAGGCTCCCATTCGTAAACTGCGCGGCCAGGCTGCCCACCAGCCCTGGCCGGATGCCGCACTCCATCCTGTCTGCTACTTGGATGAGCTGCCTGGCGATGTCCCAGATGACTTCCTCTTGACTCTCAGAATCTCCCACAGTGGCGCAAGGCAGGTGGGAAAAGACCAATGCCCTCAAGGCGTGGAGCGTGCCCACTTCCAGTAATTCATTATTTTTTTATTGTGGAGCAGCACTCCATTATATAGATGTACCAAAGGTTGATGGTTGTTTTAAATCCGTTCATCAGTCGAAGGAACTTTGGGTTTTTTCCTGTTTTGGCAATTATGAATAAAGCTGCTATAAACACATGCCTAAAGTTTAGTCTGAACATAAGTTTTCATTTCACTTGAGTAAATAACTTAGGAGGGGGATGGCTGAGTTATACGGTAATATGTTAACTTTAGAGAAACTACTTGTTTTCCAAAGTAGCTATACCTCTTTGCATTCCCATCTCAATAATGTACGTCTGGTCTAGTTACTCTGCATCCTCACTGGCACCAAGTATTTTAAGTTTGTAAGTTGTTTCTTTTCCTTTTCTTTAAAAAAATTTGAGCTATTCTAATTGGTGTGCAGTGGTATCTCACTGTGGTTTTAGTTAGCATTTCCTTAATAACAATGTTGGGCATCATTTGTTTATCTACCATGCAGAAATATTCTTTGGTAAAGTATCCACTCAAATCTTTTCCCATATTTTACTGGGTTGTTTGTTTTCTTATTAATGAGTTTTAGGAGTTGCCTATATACTCTGGAACCAAATCCTTAGACAGATACATATTTTGTAAACATTTTCTCCCAATCTGTGGCTTTCATTCTCCTAGCAATGTATTTAGAAGAGCAAAATAATTTATTTTATGAATTGTACTTTTGATGTTGTAGCTAAGAAATCTTTGCCTAATCCAACATCTCAGAGATTTCTTCTTATGTTTTCTTCTAGAAGTTTTATAGTATTAATATTTCCACTTAGGTCTGTGATTCATTTGGAATTCATTTTTTGTAAATGTTGTGATGTAAAGCTTGGGATTCATTTTTTTTAAATTTGGATATGCAATTATCCCAGTACTACTTATCAAAAAGATTATTTATCTACTGAATCTTTACCTATTGAACCTATATGAACCTATGTCCAAAAAAGTCAACTAGCCATATATTTGTGGTTCTGTTCTTAACTACTGTGTTACATTGATCCATGTCTGTTCTTAGGCCAACAACACACAGTCTGATAAATGATTCAGGTTGTACAGATTTTCTAATTTTGTTCTTTTTCAAAATGACTTTGTCTATGCCAGGTATTCCCATATAAATTTTAGAGTCAGCCGGTCAATTTCTACAAAAACACTGCAATGACTCTATACATCAACCGGGGCAAACTACCATCTTAAGAGTATTGGGTCTTCTAATCCATGAGTATATCTATTTATTTGGGTCTTTAATTCCTGTCAGCAATCTTTTGTAGTGTTTATAGTGTATGATTCTTACAAGTATAAATCCCTAGATATCTCATTTTTCTTTTGTTCTAAATTTTTTTAAATGACCGCTTTATTGATATATAATTCACATACCATAAAGGTCACCCTTTTAAAGTGTACAAATCAGAGCTCTTTTAGAATACTCAGGGTTGTGCAACCATCACCATAATCTAATTTTAGAACACTTCACTGCCTCAAAAATAAACCTGTACCCATTAGCATCACACCCTATATATCCTCCTCTACCCAGTCCCTGGCAATCACTAGTTTTTCTGTCTCTATGCATTTGCCCACTCGCAACATTTCATATAAATGGAATCATACTATATTATATGCAGGCTTTTGTGACTGGCTTCTTTCACTTAGCATAATGTTTTCAAGGGTCATCCATGTTACAAACATGGATATATCAGTACTTCATTTCACAGCTGAATAACATTCCATTGTATAGATATACCACATTTTGTTTAGCCATTCATCACCTGATGGACATTGGGTTGTTTCCACTTTTTGGCTATTATGAATTATGTTGTGATGAACATGCACATACAAGTTTTTGTGTGGATGTATATTTTTAATACTCTTGGGTATATACCTAGGAGTGGAATTGTGTATATTTTTAATACTCTTGGGTATATACCTAGGAGTGGAATTGCTGGGTCTTATGATAACTCCATGTTTCACATTTTGAGGAATGGCCAACCAAACTGGCTGTACCATTTTACATTCCCAGCAACAACGTTTAATGGGTTACAATTTCTCAACATCTTTGCCAATACTTGTTATTGCCTGTGTCTTTACTTTTATTATAATACCCATCCTAGTAGGTGTGAAGTGGTATCTCATTGTGGTTTTGATTTTCATTTACCTAATGATGTTGAGCATCTTTGCATTTTCTTCCTGACCAAACAAACAGAAAGAGAGAGGGGAAAAAACCTTACACTTATGGGGATATGTCAAAGGGACAAAGAGGCAAATTGAAAGAGCTCCCAATGACCAAAACTGGAACATTTTGAGCAAAAAAAATTTAGTAGTATATATCTGTGAGTCCATACTGATAAATTTAAATGATTAATAAATAAGTGGAGGAGGAAACACAAATCTCCCTTGAAGAATTCTAAATAATTTACGTAGCAACTCTACATTGAAGCAGGTGGGCCATAACTCCCCACTCCTTAATGGGCTGCACATAGCAACTTTCTTCCAAAGGGGATAGTATTGAAAGGAGGAAAAAAACAAAAAAAAAATAACTTTACAGTGCAGAAACCTGACAAACACTATCTCAGCCAGGAGGTAAAAATCAACATCAACAGTGATAAATCACATTGATAAGATATACCCTTAATACGATGTAACGAAAGTAACACTTTACCTCTATGATCTCCCTCTAGAGAACCCATAACTCCAGTCTGATTATGAGAAAAAAAACATCAGGCAAATTCCAAGAGAAGGGCATTCTACAAAATACTTGACCAGCGCTGCTCAAAAATATAAAGGTCATCAGAAACAAGAAAAGTCTGAGAAATTGTGATGGCAAAGAGGAATCTACTGAGACAAGATAAACAAATGTAAAGGGGTATCCCTGGAGAGACCAAAAAAACACATTAAGTAAAAACTAAGGAAATTTGAATAAACTATGGATTTCAGTTGACTACAATGTATCAGTTAATTACTAGTAACAAATGTACCATAAGAATATAAGAAGTTAATAATAGGGGAAAGTGGGTGAGGGTGTATATGGGAACCCTGTAACTACCTATAAATCTAAAACAGCTCTCAGGGAATTCCCTGGTAGTCCAGTGGTTAAGACTCCATGCTTTCGCTGCTGAGGGCTGGGGTTCAATCCCTGGCTGGGGAACTAAGATCCCACAAGCCACGTGGCATGGTCAAAAAAAACTCCAAAACCCCACAAAAAAAAGAAGAGGCTCTCAAAAATACAATCTACACTAAGAAAAATTTGTAAGCCATGTCAAATCTTGAAACCTCTTTAAGAGTAAGAATAATGATCAAGATAAACTGTAAATATCAGGAGGTTCTAGGGGTGGTTTTTTGTCGTCTTGCTTCTTAGAAATCCATGCTAACTCCACTTCTTTAACAGGCAAGGAATAATTATAACCTCCTAGTTGGTCTCTCTGCTTCTGCCCTAACCCCTCCCACCCCCTATTCTCAGCCTGAGTCACTCCCTTAAAAAATGAAGTCATATGATAGTTCAATTTTTAGTATTTTGAGGAATCTCCATACTGTTTTCCATAGTAGCTGCACCAATTTACACTCCCACCAACAGGGTACAAGGGCTCCCTTTCCTCCATACCCTCTTCAACACTTGTTATTTGTTGTCTTTTTGATAATGGCCATTCTGACAGGTGTGAGGTGATATCTTATTGTGCTTTTGATTTGCATTTCATTGATGAGTGTTACTGAACATCTTTTCATGTGTCTGTTGGCCATCTGTATGTCTTCTTTGGAAAAATGTGTATTCAGGTCCTCTGTACATTTTTAAAAAACCGGTTGATTTTTTTTAAAAACATTGAGCTATATGAGTTCTTTGTATATTTTGGATTTTAACCCCTCATCAATAGAATTAAAATTAAAAATTAAATTAAAAAAATTGAACTACCATACTAACTGGCAATTCCACTTCTGGGTATTTTTCTGAAAATTCAAAACACTAATTCGAAAAGATCTATGCACCCCCTCCCCATGTTCACTGCAGCATTATTTACAGTAGCCAAGATACGGAAGCAACCTGAATGTCCACTGACAGATGAATTGATAAAGATGTGGGGGGTGTGTATATATTACACATATAATGTGTGTATCACATACAAATATATAAATAAAATGGAATATTACTCAGCCATAAAAAATATGAAATCTTGCCATTTGAGGCAACATGGACAGACCTAGAGGGTACTATGCTAAGTGAAATAAGTCAGAGAGACAAATATGTAGAATCTAAAAGACCAAATAAATGAACAAACATAACAAAACAAAAACAGACTCATAGATACAGAGAATAAACAGGTGGTAGGTGGGGGGGATGAGCACAATAGGTAAGGGAGATTAAGAAGTACAGACTCCCAGTTACAAAATAAATGAGTCATAGGGATGAAATGTACAGCATGAGGAATATAATCAATAATGTTGTAATAATTTTGTATGGTGACAGATGGTAACTATTTCGTAATGTACAGAAATACTGAATCACTATGTTGTGCACCTGGAACTAACATAGTGTTGTAAGGTCAATTATGTTTAAAAAAAAAAAAAAAAGTAAAGCCAAATCATGAAACTCTTCTGCTCAAATCCTTCCAATGGCTTCCCATCTCACCCTAGTAAAAGCCAAAGTTCTTACAATAATCCTCAATGTACTAAGTAACCTAACTGCTGCCCCCTTAAACCTCCAATTTTATCTATTTTCCACTCCAGCCACACAGGTCTCCTGGCTCTTTCCTCAAACATACTAAGTTGGTTCACCTCATTTCCCCTCAGGTCTCTGCTCAAACTTTATCTCACTGAAGACTTCCCTGACCACCTGATATAAAATAACATCCTTCCTCTATTCTCTCTACACATTGCCTAACCCTCTTTTCTTGCTTTATTCTTCTCCATAGCACTAATAAACATTCAACATTATTTACTAGTTTGCCTATTAGCGACTGAAATGAAAACTCCATTAGGACAGGGTCTTTGCTTTCATCACTGCTATAACCCCAACACCCAAAATATTGGGTTGGCAAAAAAGTTCCTTCGGTTTTTAAGTTAAAAAAAAAGAGGCACATTTTCCATTTTCACCAAGAACTTTATTGAATAACGTATTCACTGTTTTGTTCCACTACCTTCTGCCATTTTTCAGGCAACTTCATTAATTCCATCTTCTCAAAACTTTTTATATTTTTGAGCAAGAACTGTTCCAAGTGCCTTTTACAGTCTTGCAGAGAATTGAAATTTTTTCCATTAAGAGAATTTTGTAAAGACCGAAACAAATGGAAATCCAAAGGTGCCATGTCTGGTGAATATGGCTGATGAATCAGAACTTCCCAGCCAAGCTGTAACAGTTTTTGACTGGTCATCAACGAAACATGCAGTCTTGTGTTATCGTCATGGAAGATTATGCGTTTTCTGTTGACTAATCCCGGACGCTTTTCCTCCAGTGTTGCTTTCAGTTGGTCAACTGGAAGAAGTTCTTGTTGGAATTAATCGTTTTGTTTCCTGGAAGGAGCTCATAACAGAGGACTTCCTTCCAATCCCACCATGTACACAACATCACCTTCTTTGAATGAAGACCGGCCTTTGGTGTGGTTGTTGGTGGTGTATTTCTCTTGCCCCACGATCTCTTCTGTTCCACTTTATTGTACAGTATCCACTTTTCATTGCCCATCACAATTTGTTTTAAAAGCAGAATGTTTTCATTACATTTAAGTAGAGAATCGCACGTGGAAATACGGTCAAGAAGGTTTTTTTCGCTTAACTTGTGTGGAACCCAAACATCAAAGTGATTAACGTAACCAAGCTGGTGCAAATGATTTTCAATGCTTGATTTGGATATTTTGAGTATGTCGGCTACCTCCCTCGTGGTATAACGTTGATTGTTCTCAATTAATGTCCCTATTTGATGGCTATCAACTTCAACTGGTCTACCTGACCGTGAAGCATTGTCCAGTGAGAAATCTCCAGCATGAAACATCACAAACCACTTTTGACACATTCAATCAGTCACAGCACCTTCTCCATACACTGCACAAATCTTTTTTTGCATTTCAGTTGCGTTTTTACCTTTCTTGAAATAATAAAGCATAATGTGCTGAAAATGTTGCCTTTTTTATTCCATCTTCAATATTAAAATGGCTACACAAAAATTCACCAATTTTTATAAGCTTTTTGTTTAAATGCACGCTGACATGACAGCTGTCAAAATACAATCGAACAAAATTGTTTCAAATGAAGTTGAAGACAACTAAGCGCTACTAGAGCCGTCTAACGGAGAACACCAAACGAACTTTTTGGGCAACCCAATAGTATCTGGCACATTGTAGATACTCATAAATAATTACAATCTATGTTCAGTTTCAGAAGAGAAATCACCTTTAAGTTACAACTCAATCACCTATCAAGCAAATACGTACTGAGTACCTAACCTGATTGCCAGACATCCTGGTAAGAATTGGGAAATAAAAAAATGAAGGATTGGGCTTCCCTGGTGGTGCAGTGGTTGAGAGTCCGCCTGCCGATGCAGGGGACGCGGGTTCGTGCCCCGGTCCGGGAAGATCCCACATGCCGCGGAGCGGCTGGGCCCGTGAGCCATGGCTGCTGAACCTGTGCGTCCGGAGCCTGTGCTCCGCAATGGGAGAGGCCACAACGGTGAGAGGCCCACGTACCACCAAAAAAAATGAAGGATCAAGCTAGTAGGTCAGCCCTTTCTAGAAAACTGAATACCTGGAGACTTCTATCAATTTTAAGCATTGTATGAGCATTTTCAATATAAAGCAGAGATCTAACTGGGCCACTATTCAATGGATTTAATTATTGAAGCCCAAATTAAGAACGTTCTACACCATACGTCATAGAGGGAGCAATACAGATAATTTTAACCTCTCAATAATTATATAAAAATAAACTGGATTCTTTTTAAAAAACAACATATATAAAGCACAATGGGATAAAGATTATACGTGATATAAAAATTAGCTTTGAGTGAAACAGTAGTTCAATGAATTTTTAAAAACCAGTTAAAATTCCATGCTTCCCGCCTTTTCGAGGGTGGCGGCAAGAGCGCCATGGAGGCCTTGGGCACACTTCGAGAGTACAAAGTGGTGGGGCGCTGCCCGCCAAACGGCCCACACCGCCCCTCTGTCGCATGCAAATCTTTGCACCTAATCATGCTGCCAAGTCCCGCTTCTGGTACTTTGTGTCTCAGCTGAAGAAGATGAAGAAGTCTTCAGGGAAACTGTCTGCTGTGGACAGGTGTTCAAGAAATCTCCCAAGGCTGAAGAACTTCTGCATCTGGCTGCACTATGACTCCCGCAGAGGCCCCCACAACATGTACCGGCAGTACCAGGACCTGACTGCAGCCGGGACCATCACCTTAGTGCTACCGAGACATGGGCACTCGGCGCCTTGCCCGGGCCCACTGGATCCAGATCATGGAGGTAGAGGAGATCGCAGCCAGCAAGTGCCACCGAGCAGCCACCAAGCAGTTCCACGACTCCAAGATCAAGTTCCCACTGCCCCACCGGGTCCTCTGTCACCAGCACAAGCCACACTTCACCACCAAGAGGCCCAACACCTTCTTTTAAATGCAGGCCCTCCCCATCCCCAGGTCTGCCCAAATAAAACTCATTGGGAAGACCAGAAGAAGAAAAAAAAAGTTCCATGCTTCCCTCAAAAAATTAAACATAGTCACCATATGCCCTAGCAGTCCCATTTCTAGGTATATATACTCAAAAGAACTGGAAATACATATGTTCACACAAAAACTCATATATAAATGTTCACAGCAGCATTATTCATGACAGTCAAAAGGCAGAAACAATCCAAATGTCCAACAATAAATGGATAAGTAAAATGTGATACAGCCATACAATGGAATATTACTCAGCCATAGAAAGAAATGAAATACTAATACATGCTACAACATGGATGAACCTTGAAAACACTATGCTAAGTGAAAGAAGCCAAATACAAAAGTCCACATATAGTATGATTCCATTTCTATGAAATGTACTAAATGATCAAACCCCTGGAGACACAAAGTAGATACTGTGGTTGCCAGGGTTTAGGGAGAGGGGAGAATAGGAAGAGACTGCTTATGAGCACGTGTTTCCTTCAGGGGTGATGGAAAATGTTCTAGAACTATATAGTGGTGATGGTTACACAGTCTCATGTAACTACTACTGAACTGTACATTTCAAAATAGTGAATTATGGGAATTCCCTGGTGGTCCAGTGGTTAGGACTCCGTGTTCTCACTGCTGAGGGCCCAGGTTCGATCCCTGGTCGGGGAACTAAAGTTCCATAAGCCATGCGGCACAGCCAAAAACAAAACAGTCTTTATTAGCAAACAACATAATTTTAAAAAATAAAAATAAAATAAAATAGTGAATTATATGATTTGTGAACTATAGCTCAATAAAAGTTACGATCATCCAAACTTAGTGATTATGGGTAATTTTTCATGAAGTGTGAAACATCAACAAACAAGAAGGTGGTTATAGATAGGCTTGCTGTCATGCATGTATTCAGTCTCCCTCCTGTGGTTGGCCCATCTCCATATACCATATAATAAGGATTTTTTTTGTTAATCTGTACATAATATTTTTAAGGTTTTAAAACAAGTTTCAAATATATATATATATTTTATGGTTTTAAAATAAGTTTCAAAATAATCTGATGGTCACTGGCTTGCTGAAGTTGTTTATTTTTTTCAAACAAAAGCCAGCCTAAGAAAATAAAAATTTATCCTGGAAAAAAAAAAAAAGCCTCAAAACATGGTCTTTGTTTCTAATTCCTATACCTAAATATAAGCTCCTTTGAATAAATGTACATTTATTTAATATAATAGTACCTACCGTAGTATAGCCCTTTCTAGCCCCCAAGGCCTGAATGGGTGGTAGGGTGGGAAAGAGGACTTTTACTACCCCTACATACTCCAAGCACTACAGGAGCTAAGGTCTAGGGAAGAGGAAGGAACCAAGGGCTAGCAGTGACAGTTGTGTCAATCTTCAGATTCCCAACCAAGCACAAAACTTCCATCTTCCATCCCCTCCCCATACTTTCAAAGTCGGGTACAGACTTAATCTTGAGGATAAGAACAGTCAGAATTTTGCAGGGGGAAGTAACATTTTCCTTCAGTTCCTGTTACTTAAATTCCAAATTTAAAAACTGACGTTTTCCTCAAAATTAAAACAAACCAAAAGAGATTATGCTTTACCACTCTCTACCTTGTTTACTATAAGTATGACATACTTTCCGTAAGCCTCTTTCCTAATTTTAATCTAATTTGTTTAACAAAGAAAATTAAGTTTTAAGGCAGATGAGAAAGCTGTGACAAAAATCTTATCTAAAATGGCAAATTTGTGCAGTGAAGATGGCATATGATCATAAGAAAAAATGCTTTGAGTGTATTACTGAGAATAAGCTGTCTTACGGTTTATATCCAGATATTAATAACATGTACAGATCTTCTCCTTGGGTAGCATACTCTTATGTCCGTAATACTTAAGAAATAAAACACATTCCAAGTTTTAAAATCAATCAGCAAAAATTCCATGAAATATGTTAAATCCCAGGTAAACAAGCCAGTACTTGCACACAAGTAATAAGTTACCCAAGACTGAATGATTTTGCCTTAAGTAGTCATATTATTTTCTTCTCTGTTAAAGAACTTGGTCACTGAAAAAATATATATTCTAATATAATAAAAACAGAATTTTCTTAAAATTTGGAAAATAATGTTTTAGTCTTAGGGTATTATCAACCTTTCAGAGTTGAGAAAGATAACCCTGGATTGGAAGTTAGGAGGCCCAGATTCCAGTCCTGATTCTGCAAATTACGTACTTCAAGACTTTCAGCAAAGCACAGGGAGTCCTAGTTCTTCTCTTTATGAAGCCTAATGTTCTGCATATTTCTAATATTCTGAGTTAAGCTAAATATTTTTACTTCATCTATCACACAGTATTCTTCAGTATAAAAGCTGTCTTCAAAATGAGTACAGTGACAGCACCAAGTTCACTGAATTAACTTTGCATGTATGTAACTTTGCATGTATTGTAGTCTGAGGACTAAAAACAAAAAAAACCCCTGAAGCATAAGAAGAATCAGCCCTTATTAAGGAATTATTTATTGTGAGTTTGAAAAAATAAACTAATGAACCATGAAACAACTATGTAACAGCTGTAAAAAAAAAAAAACAAAACACACACACACACAAGCTTTGCAAATAAACCACAGGATTCAAACCCAGCTCTGTACTTTACAAATTCTGCAACTTGAGGCTAACCACATAGTCTCTCTATGTCTCAGTTTCCTCAACTGTAAAATATGGTGAATAGTAACATGCACATTCATAAAGTTGTGAGAGTAAACAAAAAGGCATATATATATATATATAGCATTTAGCGCAGTACTATATGTTTGGCACATAATGTTCAATCAATGCTATTATTACTGCACCTAAAGGTGAGGTCTGAATTTATACAACTGACATTTACTGACTGCCAAGCATTATGCTAGGCACTAGAAGGCACAGAAGTAAAAAGGCATAAGTAAATGAACAAACATTACATAGTATAAGAGGCTTACCTCTAGGAAATGCAGCTGAGTACTGAAAGAAAGAGAAGAAAGTATTCAAGGGAAGAAAAAGAAGATTATTTCAGGAAGAGATAATACCATATGTAAAGACCTAGAAATGTAAATAAGATGGTACATTAGTAGACCTTTCAGTAATTCTGCATGGGTGTACTAGGGATGGGGCTATGAGTCAGACAGGACCCAGATTATAGAAAATTATATGACAAAATCACATTTATCTTCAAGGGAATCAAAAGCCTCTAAAGAATTTTAATCAGTGTTAAATGATTAAATTTGTATTTTAAAAGAATGGTTTTTAACCAGAGGTGCTCATCAGCATCATCTGGCGGGTTTTTTTCAAACTATACACTCCCAGTTCTCATTTTCAGAAGTTCTTTATTAGTAATTCTAAGATGGGACCCTGTAAGTCACTTTGAAAAAGCTCTTAAAGCAATTCTGCCATATACCAAGAGGAGAGAATGACTCTTAGAAGGATAATCTGATAAGCACTGTGAAGAAGAGCAAGCCTAAAAGTTGGAAGGCCAAGATCCTACTGCAGAAATCCAGGTAAAAAATTATAAGGACCCAAACAGTGGCAATAGTTAGACATTTGAGAACTCTTAAAATGTGTTCATAAGAGATAAAGTGGGAAATACTCAAAAGAGGGCTAGTGAACATTACCACTTAGAGCTGGAAATTAAAAATTGGGTATCATTACCAGTTGGGTTATTTGTGAAGTCATGAAATGGATGAAATTGCCAAAAGAGTGTCCTCCCTGAGAAATGGGGCTGAGGGCAGAAGCGATTGAGACATTACTTTTGGAAGACACAGCAATCAGCGAAAGTCTCCACGGAAAGGGGATATTAAGCCAACCCTGTGCCAAACCACAGGAAGAGGAGAGGAAAGAGTTATGCATGGCCTGAGGTTGGAAAGCTTGCTATATAGAGCAGCGAAAGAAGACTAACATGCTTCAAGTGTACTGAGGGAAGGGGAGAGTGGCAGGAGACCCAGGAGACCCATTCACCTGTAAAGTAGTAGGCAAGGGGCAAACATGAAAAACCTATGGGGGTACAGTAAGGAGTCTGGATTCTATTCCATGCGCAATGGAAAAGAACTGAAGGATTTTTAACCAAGGGAGTGACTAAATACATTTTTAAAAGGTGACTCTAGCTGCTATGTGCTACAAAACTTACCCTCAGTTCCCAAACTAAAATTGAAAGCAAAGGGAATCTTAAACTCAAATAAGCCTTTCATTGTCATAACAGCCCTTTCATACAAGTATTACTATGTAAGTCTCCAAGTTTTACTAAAAATTGCTTTAAAAGCAAGTGTTAAGGGATGTAGAGCTTAATGAACTTGGCTACCAACTGCTGAGTAATTCCACTGTGATGTCCTGTAGATTAAAAAACAGTGAAAATAATAAAGTTGTCGATGGTAAAAGATACCTCCCTTCTCTTGAACCTGACTGCAGAATATCATGTGAGAAGAGACAACTCTGTGTTAAAAATAGTGAACCTTTCAGGAGATTAATGGCTATAGTAAAAAAATTTTTTTAAAAAAGGCTATAATCACAAGTGTTGACAAGGATGTGGAGAAACTAGAATCCTCATACACTGCGGGTGGGAATGTAAAATAAAATGATACTGTCACTTTAGAAAAGTCTGGCAGTTCCTCAAAATGTTAAACACCATTATCATATGACCCAACAATTCTACTCTTAGGTACGTGTGCAAGAAAAGTGAAACATGTTTTCATTTAAATACTTTTATGAAAATGTTCACAGCAGCATTATTCACAAGAGCCAAACAGTGAAAACAACCCAAATGTCCATCAACCAGTGAACAGAAAAACAAATGAGCTATATCTAAACAATGGAATATTATTCCATTATAAGTATTTATAAGTACTGATACATGCTACAACATGGATAAATCTCAAAAACGTTATGCTTAGGCAAAGAAGCCAAACACATTTTTTGATTCCATTTCTATTAAATGTCCAGGAAAGGCAAATCTATAGAGACAGAAAATGGATTAATGGTTGCCTAGGGAGAATGGGGAGTGAGGGGGGAATGAAAATGTTTGAAGATTAGACTGTGGTGACACTGTGGTGACATAAACATACTAAAAATTATTGAATTGTACACTTAATACAGGAGAATTTTATGGTATGTAAATTAAATCTCAATAAAGCTGTTAATTTTTAAAAAGTGCTGGAGGAGTCAAATGGCCTGGAATCACTATCTCTAATGGGACCTCAGCAACTTACAGCTTCTTTGGGCCTTCATTTTTCTTTTGTTAAAGACTACCTCACAGCACAGGTAACTTCTATATACTGCATCCCCTTGGCGCTTCAGGGGCCATTAGGGGTAGGTTCTGCAGGAGATCAGAAGGCAGAAGAGAGGAGCCTGAGTATTATCTGTCCATTCCCTCCCTGTCACAACCACGGTTCCAGCCATGCTGCATCTCTACACAACTACAGTTCCTTCTGGGCTCCAATAACTGGTGCCCAGAAGTGGCCCTTCACAGGCCCAGAAGTGGCTTCACACTGCTGCTACTCACTCAGTGTCTCAATATCCCTTTTTGGTTCCCTTAACTCTGCTCCCAACCATAATACTGAGCCCTTCACCAAAGTAACTGCAAATGAATCATCTAAGAGAAATTATGTTTCATGCAGGCCCCCAACTGATAATCGTATAAAGGAGGTACAACTGGTATTTTGTACCAACAAGTTACTGTTAAATCAAGTATGATTTCTTGAGATAAGTAAATGTATTTTAATTTTATATACATCATTAATGATCTTTCTTAAAAAATCCTACTTCATTTTGTGTAAACGATACATTTAAGTTTATTAAAAAGAAGGTGTTTTTGTTTTCACTAACAAGGTGAAATGAGTAGTATGGTATTTCCTGCCTAGTGGAGCAGTAGAACATATTCAAAAACCAATCTACCAGTTCCAAACATTATCCGCAACAAAGAGAGAGAGATTTTGGCATTTGTAACAGATGCCCAAGAAAGACAATGCCAAAGTCAAGGCTACTCAGAGTTTCCGTCTGTTGTTCTGTCGGAAAATAAATGAAATGTGTTGGTGATGTGGCATATGCTTGGCTATATGCATGATAACAAGAGTCTCCAAGACCTGGATTGGACACAATTCCAAAGTTCCATCTCATCTTCCTTTTTTATTTCTGCCATCACCTGTATTACTGACCTTTCCATTGAACAAAGAAAACATTTCAGGTCCAATTTTTCCCAACTCCAATATTTTTCTAGAACACTTTTCTTTTAAAAGAAATACGTCTGTCAAAGCAAATTATTTTGTGATTTGAACTGCTGCAGTAATGTATTAACTATCTGTAATGTCCAGACATTAACATTCATTTAAGAGGTAGACAAAAATGGTCACGTGGGCCCTGGATAATTCTCTCTCATTTCAGGCTATGAAGGGATTATCGAAAATGAATTAATACATAGCTAGTTACTTCTTACAATACACAATAGAGTCCATATTTCCATGATTCAAATGTATAGGTGCTATGAAATATTTTAGTTTAGTTTCTTCAATGCATCTTGTTGTGGCTTAGTCTTTCCCTTACCGAATTAAATTTCTTCCTTGTTTGAGAAACTAGTAGAGCTGAATTTTTAGTCATCACAATTTTCTTCACTAATATTAACATGGCCTAGGATTTCTGGCATTAAGTAAGGAAGTCTTTCTAAAGATATACACTTATCACAATAATTCACACTTGTGAATAGTTTTGTAGACAAACATTTATACATCTTTGGTTTAATATAACAACTTAATAAATAACATTTTAGAGGAAGGAAAAAGATTTTCAGGAGAATCAAAATCCAAAGCTTAATATTCATTTTGATACTCATTGTACTTTTTCTTCTTTCCCTATAAATTAATTTTTATTGGAGTATGGTTGCTTTACAATGTTGTGTTAGATTTACAATGTTGTATTAGCCTCCACTGCACAACAAAATCAATCAGCCATACACATATAGATATCCCCTCCCTTTTATGTTACCACAGTGCACTAGGTGAGTTCCCTGTGCTATACAGCATGTTCCCCATCAGTTGTCCATTTTATACATAGTATCAATAATGTGTATATGTCAATCCCAGTCTCCCAATTCCTCCCACCCCACCCTTTTCCTCCTTGGTATCCATACATTTGTTCTCTACATCTGTGTCTCTATTTCTGCTTTGCAACTAAGATCATCTATACCATTTTTCTAGATTCCACATAATATGCGTTAGTATATGATATTTGCTTTTCTCTTTCTGACTTACTTCACTCTGTATGACATTCTCTAGGTCCATCCACGTCTCTACAAATGACCCAATTTCATTCCTTTTTATGGCTGAGTAATATTCCATTATATATCCCCTATAAACTTAAAAAAAATTTTTTTGTTGGAGTATACTTGATTTACAATGCTGTTAGTTTCAGGTGTTCCCTATAAATTTTAATAAAAATTAATCAGAAATTTTCCAGATGCTCAAAAGGCTTTCCTAAGGAAATTTCCAGAAATCCATAAGCCCATTAACCAAAGACTTATAATAAAACCACTAGTATTTTATACAATTGTAATTGTATTATTTATACTATTTTAAGATTGACTTCAGGGACTTCCCTGGTGGCACAGTGGTTAAGAATCCGCCTGCCAACGCAGGGAACACGGGTTTGAACCCTGGTCCAGGAAGATCCCACATGCCGCTGAGCAACTAAGCCCGTGCGCCACAACTACTGAGCCTGTGCTCTAGAGCCGGTGCTCTGCAACAAGAGAAGCCACTGCAATGAGAAGCCTGTACACCGTAAAGAGTAGCTCCCGCTCACCGCAACTAGAGAAAGCCCGCGCCCAGCAACAAAAACCCAACACAGGCAAAAAATAAAGAAAGAAATTTATTTTTAAAAATTATATATATATTTTTTAAAAGAAGATTGACTTCAGATACCAAAGCAGGTAGAATATTTATAGATTGCCTTAAAATATCCTACATGTTGGGGCTTCCCTGGTGGCGCAGTGGTTGAGAGTCCGCCTGCTGATGCAGGGGACACGGGTTCGTTCCCCGTTCCGGGAAGATCCCGCATGCCGCAGAGCGGCTAGGCCCGTGAGCCATGGCCGCTGAGCCTGCGCGTCCGGAGCCTGTACTCTGCAACGGGAGAGGCCACAACAGTGAGAGGCCCGCGTACCGCAAAAAAAAATTTTAAAGCCTTTATCTTTCAGAGACATACTATGGTTGAAAGAGGCACATACATGGCATGAAATTTGCTTTGAAATAAAACAAAGCAAATATAAAATAGGGAGACAAAGCTGGTAGGAACATACATGAAACAAGACTGACCATGTGCTGAAACTGTCAAAGCTGGCTAATGGATACATAGGGATTCATTACACCAGTCTCTTTAAAATGTGTTTGCTTTGAAATTTTCCATAATAAAAATGTTGCTGTTGTTTGTAGTAGAGAAAATCAACTTCTAAGTGGCTAATTTGTGTTCTAGATTTGTTGTTGGTCCACAACAAAGGTTAATGCAGAGGAAGAAATTATAATGAACATTAGAGAAAAGGTATATATTCTGAAACAACAGTTAAAGAAGATTTCATAAAATGTTATTCAAGTGCCATAATTTACAAGCTGAAGTACCTTAAAATTTCTTAATAAACATGTCCGTTAAGCGTGAATAACAGACATACTCATTCCAAAGTATATTTTAGGAGGAGGATGCTAAAATGTCCATAAAAAGGTACACAATACATAAATGTTAATTAGCTGATACTACGTTAGCTGTTAATAGCAAGTTTGGAACCATCATCTTCTATGCCATATTAAAATCCGGGAAGTTAAAGAGGATCATATTCAGCCCAAACTTGCTCTTGTTAAAAATGAAAAAAGTAATACAAAGATATTAACTAACAGCAAAAGACCATCTCTAGTTGTTTTTTGTACAGCCACAATTCTACTTTAATCCCATCCTTCCAAATGGTTCACTTTTATTTTGGCACTATACCACTAGACCTTTTCTGGCTCTGGCCAAATCAAACTCTGACTTCAATAGTTTACTGTCTGTTTAAGTGGGGATAGTATCAGCTGTTTTTACCAGATCAATATTCATTTTTACAGTCTGCTCAATATGAGATATGTTTTAAAATGTTAAGCCATCTAATTTAAGCAGATCCAAGCAAAAGTACTTTAGCTTATCCACATTTTTGTGTTTGCCAAGCTTCATTGGGTCAGACAAATCTGGTCTCAAGTTATTTAAATAAGATCAGTGATCACACAGTAATGAGAATGATGGCATTAAATCATATGAAAATTTCCTTATTTTATGTTGTTATATCCCATAAATGCCTACAGGCTTACCATCAAAGGTTAGGCTACATGGTCAGGATCCCTAAAGAACCTTAAACTTATGGAGGGCAAATTTAAACTCTGAAATATTAGATACTAAGTCAAAGCATAATATACTCTAGTATTAAATATATTCTTTATTAAAATCAGTATCTATTGAAGACTATTATGTGACAGATATATTGGGGAGGGGGAAGGTGGGAGGGGAGGACTAAGCAGCTCAAGTTGGATTGTTAAGAAACACCCAAGGGTTAATGGACAGGGACCAACAATAAACAAGAGTAAAGAAATATTTAATATCAAGGACTGATAAGTGCTATAAAGAAACTTAAAGCAGGGTACTAGGCAACACAATGATAAAGCAGGGTATTGATGGGGGCAGGGGTACTAAGGAGAGGCCTCTCTAACAATGTGACACTTTGAACTGAACGCAGTGAGGGAGAAAGCCATGTAGATAATCAGAGGGAAGAGTGGTCCTAGTAGAGGAAATCGCTCAAAGACCTGGAGATAAGAGCATTCCCGCTGCTGTTCAAGAAACAATGGAAAAATGGCATGTTTCACTCAGAGATAAAAGAGACAGAGGGCAAGGGAGAATCTGTGGTCATGATTCTAGAAAAAAATGAAAGAAAAATGAGTGGATATGCTAAAACCAGATCCATGTCCTCCCATTTACCTCTTCACATAATATCTTCACACATTTTCTAACACAGCTGGCACGATGATTAACAAATACCTACTACTGATCAAAAAGAAAAAGAAAAACTGATTGCAAAAAGGCCCAGGCTGGAAAACGCCTAGTGAAAATTCAGAAACTGTGTGTTGGTAGCAGCCTGGTAACAAGTTATCTAGCATGCTCCTAAAATTTAAAACTGCAGTAGCAGCAACAAAGCATAAACAGTTAACAAAGAAATAAGATTTTTTGTAAGCAAGTTTAGCAAAAGAGCAGGCAATATGTTTTTAAACAAAACCTGCAGTCTCATTTGAATCACTGGAAAAAAAAATTCTCTTATTGAAGATTACCACCATCAAATCTTTGTTCAAATATCACTATTTCAATTAGCCTGCTATTTAAATCTACAATGCCTCCCCCATCCACCTTCCATTCTTCGTAAGCCTGTGTTTTCTCATGTCACCTACCAACATACTAGATAATTCACAAAGTTATGTTTATTATTTATCATCTGTCTCACTCCACACACCCAGTTTAAATTCCACCAGGGCTGGGATCTTGGTTTTGTTCGCTGATGTATTCCAAGCTCCCAAAGCACTGTTTAATATATGAGAGGTGCTCAGGAAACATCTCTAAAACTCCCATACCTTATGGCAACCATTCAAACTGGTGTAAGCCCATGTTCCCCAGTTTTCTCCAAAAACTTTTAGTCAAAGTATGCTCTGGGAAAATAATTCTAATTTTTAAATTGAGAAAGTACAACCTTCCAGCACAAACACCCAAGAGACCCAACATCTTTTTTCCCCCCAACACCCTTCTTAAAAGTCTCCCATCACGGGGCTTCCCTGGTGGTGCAGTGGTTGGGAGTCCGCCTGCCGACGCGGGGGACGCGGGTTTGTGCCCCGGTCCGGGAGGATCTCGTATGCCACGGAGCGGCTGGGCCTGTGGGCCGTGGCCGCTGGGCCAGCGCGTCTGGAGCCTGTGCTCTGTGGCAGGACAGGCCACAGGGTGAGAGGCCCGCGTACCGGGGGGTGGGGGTGGGGAGTCTCCCATCACAAATGCCTTTGACTTTTTTCATCTGCCAATTCTACTTCATTCTAAATCCCCACAGCCAAAAGTTTTCCCCGAGAGCCAGGACACTGACTGTCTCTGAAGTCACACTTCATGGGTTCAAATCCTGCCTCTGCCACTGACTAGCAGTGACCTTGAACATGTAACAGCTCTCGGTTTCAGTTTACTTGTCTGTGAACTGGCTAACACTACCCATCTCACAGAGTTGTGAGAATTAAATGAGATAACACATGTAATATTAGACCAGTGCGTGGCACATGGTAGGCATTCAGGATCTGCTAGTTATCACTAACAGCTAAGGCTCAGGTCTCAGCCCTCTACCCTTCCTTCCCAGAAACCTTAACCTCTGAGATTCCACCGTTGTCTCTATACAAATGTCTATTCAGACTCCCTAAATTCGCCTTTCTGGTCTTGTCGGCTGAGGACAAATACTTTAAAGAATATACAAGTGTTATAAAAGAAAACTTGGTGGGGCTACTTAGATTTGGCAGTAAGGGAAGACCTTTATGAAGAGATGATTTTTAAGCAGAGATAAAAAGGGCAAAAAGAGGGTGATAAGATGACAAACAGCATTAGCATCACCTAAGAACTAGTTAGAAATGCAAATTATTGGGCTCTGCCTCAGACCTACTAATTCAGAAACTCTGGAGTTAGACCCAGCAACCTGTGTTTCAACAAGCCTTCTGGGTGATTCTGAAGGACTCTTAAATTTGACAACCACTGATCTAGGGTTAGATTGTGTCAGAGAAGGGAATTACCAGACTTGTTTTAGCCTTAGGACATCTGCACGTGCTCTTTCCTCACATTTCAGGGAAATGCTACTTCTTCAAGCAGGAAATTTTCTCGTTTGTCTACTTTCTGACTCCCACTCCCCACAAGAAAGTAAACTCCACAACAACAGATGTTGTCTATCTTAATTACCATCGAATCCCCAATGCCTAGAGGAGGTACATGGAATATCTGTTGACCAAAATGAGTGAACATTTTAGGTATTTTTCTTCACTGCATCATTCTCCAGTCACCAGAAAAAGGTCAACAATATTTCCCTTGTTCTTACTTTTTAACTTGTACCCTTGTCAACAATCTCAGGCAATTTGATCTTTAATGTCTCTCACATCCATTCCTTCCTTTCTATACCAGTATCACCACCAGTCTCCTATCCCCTCTGTGATGATTAATTTTACGTGTCACCTTGATTGGCCGTGGGAAGCCCAGATTAACCACTGTTTCCGGGTGTGCCTGTGAGAGCGTTTCTGGATGAGTTAGCATTTGAATCAGTGAAGTCAGTAAAACAGACTGCCCTCCCCAGTGTGGGCCAGCATCATCCAATCCATGGAGAGGCTGGAGGAATCTGTCCTCTTTTGCCTGTCTCACAGTTTGAGCTGCGACACCTCATCTCATTGTCTCCTGCCCCTGTACTAGGATTTACATCATGAGCTCCCCTGGTTCTCAAGTCTTTAGAACTCAGGCTGAATTACACCACAGGCTTCCCTGGTTTCAAGGCTGCAGAGAGCAGACACATTTATATTATATATCCCCTATTGGCTGTGCTTCTCTGGAGAACCCTCACACCACCTCCCTCCTGTCTGGTCTGATGAACTGCCTCTCATTTGGTGTCCTGTTTTCTACCTCTGCCAATTTTAATCCATTCTGTACTTGACTGCCAAATTAATCTTATTAAAACACTTTTCTTGCTAATATCATCATCGTTGTCATCATCACCACCATTCTTCTCAAAAACGTGAATTTCAAAGCTCCCTACTGAGCTGTAGAGACTGAACTCCATGGCCTGTCATCAAAAGTCCTCCAAAATCTAGTACTGATACCCTGTTCAAGAGTATTATTACTCTGGTGACCTCCCCAATGAAACACACCTTTGTGTAGTCTCCCTCCCATAACTCTTCACCAGGCCCAGGACTGCTTTGACCAGCAGACTGCGACAGAAGTGATGCTGTGCCAGTTCAAGCACCAGCCCTAACCAGTTCAGCAGATTCCACTTCCTCTCTCTTTGGAACACCTGCTCTTGGAAGCTCCCTCTTTCTGCTAATACTTTATTCCATTTACTCAACGTTAACAATAATTCAGATCAGTTTGTATGCAATACACCTGAAAAATGCTTCCTTGATCCCCTTGAGCTCGATTATAATTTTTCCTTCGAAGCCCCCAAACATTTTCATACTTCTTAAAAAGAAACAAATCTTCTGCCTAGTACTATAGTTATTTCATTTATTCACTGAATGCTTAACAGGCACTTACAACGTGCCAGACATTGTTCTACGTGCTGACAATATCGCTAATATTCTATTTTTTAATTAATTAATTTAAATTTTTGGCTGCACTGGGTCTTCATTGCTGCGCGCCGGCTTTCTCTAGTTGCAACGAGCAAGGGCTACTCTTCATTGCGGTGCGTGGGCTTCTCACTGCAGTGGCTTCTCTTGTTGCGGAGCACGGGCGCTAGGTGCACAGGCTTCAGTAGTTGTGGCACGCAGGCTCAGCAGTTGTGGCTCGTGGGCTCTAGAGCGCAGGCTCAGTAGTTGTGGCGCGAGGGCTCAGCTGCTCCGCGGCATGTGGATCTTCCGGGACCAGGGCTCGAACCCATGTCCCCTGCACTGGCAGGTGGATTCTTAACCACTGTGCCACCAGGGAAGTTCCAATATTGCTAATAGTCTATACGCTATTCTATATGCTAGACACCATTCTGAACACTTTTCTGTGTTCTCATTTAATCTTCAAAAAAGCTTCCTCCTTTCACACAGGGAACTTCAGGCACAGGGAAATTAAGAAACTTGTTTAAGATCATACTGCAAGTGTTGGAGTCAAAATATAATCCCCCCAAATTCTGACTTCAGAGCTTATGCCATCAACCATTTCTCTAAACTGCCTTCTACAGATGTGAACAAGACAGCTTCCTGTTCTCATGGAATATGCATTCTATTAGTAGTGGTTAGTGGTAATGGGGAAAGGGTAGTGATAAATTATACATATAAATCTATAAAATTACTTCAGAGAGTGATAATGCTATGAAGAAAATAAAACTCTGTGCTGTAATACAGTGACGAGAAGTTACTCTAGATAGGGCAGCCAGAGAAGGCCTTGCTGAGGAGGTAACATGTAGGAGAAGACCTAAATGTCCAGAAGAAGCAGCAAAGCAAAGACCTGTAAGGGAAGTTCAGATAAAAAGAACAACTAGTGCAAAATTCCTAAGACACAAATATCTCAGCATGTTTCAGGAACAGAAATAAGGCCCATGTGGCTAAAGGATGGTGGTGGGAGCGGAATGATGAGGTTGGAGAATTAGCCAAGGCCTTGTAGGCCACGATAAGGACTTTGTATTTTCCTCTGAGTAACACTAGGAGGTTTTAGGAGGGTAATGACATTATTTGATTTATATTTTGAAATGTTAACTCTGGCTGATGAATGTTTAATAAACTCTAGAAAGGCTAAAGTAGAAACAAGGAAAGCAAGAAACAAGGAGGCAACTGCAATTGTCCATGTGGGAAATTATATATATGGAGATCAAACCAACAGGATTTACTGAGGGACTGGATATGGGAGGAGAGAAATGAATCATAGATGGCTCCAAATTCAGGCATGAGCTACAAAGTAAACGGTAGTATTATTTACTGAGGTAGGGAAGATGAAAGGAGGACTTGGTTGGGGGGTTAGGGTGATAATCATGTTTTGGACATATTATGTTTTAAATACTTATTCAATATCCAAATGGAGATGACAGGAAGATACCTAGATATGAATCTAGAGATATAAATTTGAAAATCTTTTAATATATATGGCAACTTCACCGAGGGTGAGTTGAAAGAGAAGAAAAAGGATGGAGCTCCAAGTGTCACTTGTTGAAGGGCACTCCAACATTTAGAAGACAAGTAGAGAGGCAGCAAGTATATCATCCTGTCACCCTTCTGGATTACAAGTTTTGTTGTGTGTTTTTTTTTTAATTGAAGTATAGTTGATGTACAATATTATATTACACCTATATGTTACAGGTGTATAATATACTATTTCACAATTTTTAAAGGTTACACTCCATCTACTGGATCACAAGTTCTTTCAGAGGCAGGACAGTGTCTCTTTCATCTTTATGGTACCCTGTAGAACTTAGCTTAGTAACAGAAGCTCAGAGATGCTCAGTACATTCTAATGAGTGAATGAATGTTTGCCATTTGATTTCTCAAGCTTTCACTGAAGAAATATAATACTTGATAAAGGCAACAGTGCCTTGTATATAGTGGACACTCAAATATTTGTTTAATGAATGAAAGAAAAATCCTGGACTGTGTTTTGCTATACACATTTTAGTACTCAAATTGTCCCAGAGAGCATGGCAAGGATAGGCAGCAAGCAAGCAGCAGCCTACATCTCCATACTTCCAAGGACAATCACAAATGCCCTAAACCCTACATCCTGGTCCCTCCTACAGGGTAGCAGGGGAAGATGGGGAATGGTACTAGAGACTGCAGCAAGGAAAAGAAGGGCTTTCAATTCCCACACTAAAGCAGAGTTCTGGCTTTCATGTCATAAATATGTATTAAGCACATATTATGTGCCAGACACTAGAGTTAAGTATCAGGTATACAGCAGCAGGCAAAACAGATAGTGTCCTTCAAAGAACTTCCATTCTAAAGAGGAAGGTATCTATTACATAAATAGCATATAAGTATGTAGTTATATTTCTAAGAATTTTGTGGAAGCACAGTAAACATATACCATTGCTCAAAGTAACAGGGGGCCGAGGGTGAAAGGCAGGAGGTTTCTAACAGGAAATACCTTAAGAAGTCAGGTTGGGAGGTAGGGAAGGGGTGAGAATTAGTTAGGTGGAGGTAACAGCACGTATCAGGGTTTTAAGGTAGAAAGGAATTTAGGATGATCCAAGGAATTTTAGATTGGCCAGTAAATGCAGGGCCATACACAGCACATTCCAGATTTTTAAAAACTTGACCTTAAGGTGTAGGAGTAGCAATGGAAAGGTTTCAAGCAAAGGAGCAACACGATCAAACTGGTAGATCTGTGTTTTTAAAACTCACTCTGAATGCTATGAAGAGAGTGAATTGAAGGGGGGGGAGGAAGAGGGAGGGACTGGGAATTTGGGGTTGGTAGATGAAAAATATTACATTTAGAATGGATAAACAATAAGGTCCTACTGTAAAGCACAGGGAACTATATCCAATTCATATTTTAAAAAACAATATACATATATGTGTAGAACTGAGTCACCCTGCTGTACAGCAGAGATTGCCACAACTTTGTAAATCAACTCGACTTCAATAAAAAAATAAAGAATAAAAAAATAAAACAATGAATTGAAGGAAGGAAAGAAAAGGTTTAAGATTACTTAGTTATCCAAGTGAAAAATAATGGCTTGGATCAGGGTGGAGCAGTAGAAACAGACAGTAGACAATTTCAAGATATATTTAAGAGATAAAAAAAAAATAGCAAGGCTTGGTGACTGAGCACACCCAACTCTCAGGTTGTGGCCTGAGAAGCTAGGTGGACAGAGGTGCGACTTACTGAGAAAGGACTCACTAGACAAGCAGAGGTGGGGTGGATGGGGAAAGTATGAGTTCATCACTAATGATTCTCGCTATACACCCAAGTAAAAGCTCAAAGAGGTAGATGGATACGCGATTAGGTGCTCAGAAGAGGTCTGGGCTTTAGACACATATATGGGCATCTCCAGAGATGGTATTTAAAGTAACGGGCATGGATGTGATATCCTCAGGAGAAAGCACAGAATGGACAAGAAATCCTATCAATCCCAAGCCCCAAGGAAACAACATGTGGAGATAGAAGAGTAAGAACTAGTGAGGAAGAGGAAAAAGCAGTGGGCCAGAAAGGAGGAAAACCACAATAGACAGTGCTATGGAAGTGAAAGGAAGCATGTTTCAATCAGGAAAACAAACGGACAGTGGTGATAAAGAACACTGAAATAAGGATATTAATGATGTTAGGTTTCCAGGCCAGTTACAAAAGGTCATTAACCCATTACTTAGGTAGATTACAGCATTAGACTATCTTACCATGATGTAGTGCAGTACAGTAATGAAACATGCAGGCTTTAGATCCACAATGCCCAGGTTTAAATCCCAGCTCCACTACTTACTTGCTACGTGGGTCTAAGTTTATTAATGTCACAATGCCTCAGTTTCCAATTCTTAAAAGAGAAGGTAAAAATAATACCTACCTCAAAAGACTACTGTGAGGATTAAATAAACTAGTGTGGGTGTTTATCACTTAAAACAGTAGCTAGCACAAATTAGTTGTCAGTAAATGATAGCTACTATTACAACATTGCTTTTATGGGAAAATACTTTCTGAACAACAGAAGTTTATAATCTTTCACTAATTTGGGATTGTCTCTACTCCTTATAAATTGTGATCTTACAGGTCTCATTACAAAAGCCTTGAGGGAAACGTTAGATTTAAAACTTACTCAAAAAGTCCTCAATATAGTAGCTGACCATTTTTAGAGAAGCTAATCATTGTTTTCTTTTACGGAAGGGTACCTCTCACACTCACTGCACATTCATACTATAATCAGAAAGAACTTATGTATTAGGAAATTCTAAAAACTGGTGGCAAAAAAAAAAAAGGCTGTTTCAAGTCAAAAAGGCAAAAAGCAAATATAATTCTATTTTAAAACAAAATATTTCCATTTAGTCACTTTCTGGTGTGACTAAACACAACATGTATCATCACCATGATGAAACAGTCTGTCTCTTCCTGTTCTGTACAAGATACAAATGTCAGGGAGAGAAAAGGTGCAGGTCTGTAGCTTTCTGATGATCATCTTATTTCCAAAAGCATGGAGAGGTATTTATTGTATTTAAACTAGCCCCATAAAGAGTATTTCCAACCACATGGTGATAGGCAAAGATATGCTCATTTGGTCCCTGAAACTGAGAAGATCCCAAATAAATGGAGATTTATCGATATATGACCAGGTCCCATCTCTGAACTTCCATATACGTACTAAGCACTATTTTAGAAACATTCAGAAATCTCTCTATACACTCTATTTAAGGTATCAATAAAATGCTTGAGTTTTCCCATTAGCGCTTTATTTTTCAATTGTTAAAACAATGGAAATACCTAATACCTTATGGAGCTGTTATACCAAAAAATTGTTTACTATGCTGTTTCCTATCAACTGATGAAAATGTTTCATTTCAGGACCAAGTAAAGACATAAGGTAGGATGTAAGATCCCATGTCAGTAACAACTGAATGTCATTACCATCTGTTAGTTTCTGAATAGGTTACGGGAAACAAGGTGAGAGGCTAACTCCTTACGGATAAGTATCCATACTACGTCATCACAACTAGTATTCATTTCCACCTTCAAGAAAAACTGCCAAAAGGGGGAACAAAAATATTCAACTGATACACAAATTATGAAACAGCTTTTTAAAATGTTACAAAAATATGAGTAGGCTCCTGAAAGCACAGAATACTTAAAGGGCATATTTCAGATTCAGTATTTTTTATAGAACTGAAATGAGCGAGGACATCACAGTTTGAGGAATAAAATGAGGTACAATTAAGAAGTGTGTGTAGCCCTGTACAGATGGCCTGATCCTAACACAAGATGTTAACAAAGCAAGTTGATGGGGGAGGGGGAAAGCCTGCATTTTCTATGCTATAATTTAGCTAACTCCACCCCAAAATATATTTTAAGAGGGGAGGGGCTTAGCATTTAAGAATCAGTAATTTCCAATAAACAGAAAATAAATCCCTTTTAGATTATGTGTTCCAAATAAATCTACTTACTGTTTTCAAATGTGTTTGGGAAGTCATTCTTTGTTACTTTGATAAATAACATTTGGAAAATATGACAAGTAGATTTTAGTTTCTTGACTCAGAAGTATTCTGCTAAAAGAAATAACAGAAATAACTAGATAGCATTTGTTTCATGTACCTAATAAAACAGTTGTCATTTAAAACATAAAATATGCTGCACAAATACCTATCACTGCTGTTCCCTGAAGAGAAAGTAATTTTAACTTGTAAATTATGGTATTTGATGCAAAAGCTACTTAAAAAATGATAGTCAAATTACCACCAAAAAAACCCCCAAAAAAACAAAAAAAGGGAAAAGTGCCATACATTTTTCATAAAACTCCTTAAAATGTCTTAACTGTATATAATACAAAGTTATGACTATTTCTGAAAAGTCTCAGCATTTAAGTATTTAGCTCCAAATTGGCACATCACATTATTTTTTTAACCCCATCTCTTTTAAACAAAGGACCTAAAATTTTCTAAGAAAGCGTACTTCCCTTTTCTTGAACAAATTTTTTCTCATTCTCTCACAAACACCCCAAGGTACTATCTAAGACAAAGACCAGCTACTCTTTGCACATATTTTCCAAATCATGAACGTGGAACTTTTATAAAAACAAAGAAGATAACCTAGAATACTGTTATAAAGTAAAAAAAAAAAAAGTTCACTTCTGTTGTGACAATAATAAAGAAATCTGATGAGATCATAAAACCACGAAGCTTCCTGTTGGTAGCTGAGGATGAAGTCATTAGCAACCCAGGATTCCCTGGTCCTTGTAATCAGAAGCTGCACCTACCAGATTCTTCATTGTTCGGCAGAGGTGTCTTTAAAACACCCCGCTCCCGAATGGTCCAAACCAAACCACGCCTTCCAGTTATCATTCAAATGGACCGTTTCACGTTTCACAGTGTGGCACTACTACACATTTCCCGCGAGCTTAAATATCTAGTAAGAGTCAACATTTTGGATTCCCTTGGTCATGCTGGAGCAAAGATGAACTCTTGAACCCCACGCTACATAATGAACCGGGGCTTCAGAAACCGAGATGGAGAAGCATGCTTCTGTTCTTCAACCTTTATGGCCTTCACCGACCGCCCCTCACCTCCAATTTCTTCCCAACTTTAGTCACCCCAAGGCAAAGAGAGATTCCATACTTCCTGCTGTTGTTAAAAGAGGAGGACACCCAAGAGTAACTTTGAACCTGTATACGAGAAATAGCTTCATCTTGGCCACCACCGCAAACATATGTCACCCAGCCACGGAGCAGCGTTCGCGCCCCAACGGGCCCCCTCCTAGGGCCCACGCCCCCGGGGTTCTCCCGCAGCACAGCCCTCCCGGGTCCCCCAATGTCAGGGACGCAGCTCCGCGCCTCTTCCTCTCCCGCCTCCCCCACCCTCACACTCACCGCCGGGGCCCCCAAGACCACATTGTCGGTTCCAATACAATGGAATGTCACTGCCCCGAACCCCTCAGCGCCCCCCTCGTACCCCCGGAACCAGTCCCGAGTCTCCCTGATCGCCGAGTTCAGCCACGAACCCAAACTTCACCATGTGAGAGCCCGGACCCCGGAGGTGACGGGGACCCACGACTCCCGCCCAACCCTCCCTTTTACCCACGGTCCCCGACCAGCCCGCACCCACCCCGAGACCACCCCACAGGAGTCCTCAGCCGTCTCTCCCGGCCAGGGCTAGGGCGAAGAGACGAGCGGAGGGCTCCCAGCCGGCCCGGACCCCTGGGCGGGGCTGCACAGGGGCGAAGGCCCCAAACGCATCCCTGGCCTTTTCTGGCTCACCACGACCCCGCCGCCCACCCTCCCTACCTGGCCTTGAGGCTGGGGCTGCTGCCGCTGCTGCAGCTGCTGCTGGAGGCGGCGGCGACCGCCGCGGCTCGGGGTTCGTAGGCCCAGGCGGGGGCGGGGGGTTGTGCGGTGGCGTTGGCGGGGGCGGCGGGGGGTGCGGGCGGCGGCGGCGGGTCGGCGAAGCCGGAGGTCGCGTAGTTCCTGTCCATCGTGGGGGTTGCGTAGGGAGGGCGGGCAGCAGCGGGGGCTCCTCTAGGGCGCAGCGAGAGGGGGGCGGGAGGGGAGGGAGGGGGCGGGGGGAGGAAGAGGAGGAGGAGGAGGAGGCGGCGGCGGCGGCGGCGGCGGAGGGAGCTGGCCCCCTCACATGGCCCCGGCGGGCGGACGGGTGAAGGGCGCGCTGGCCGGTTTGTGTCGGGGAAACCCGAGCCGCGGTGCGCGGCGAGACCCCAGCTGGGCGTCAGAGAAGCGGCGGCATCCGCGGCCGGGACTCACGGCAGCGGCGGCGGTCGAGGCGCCCCATGTTGGTGGATTTCCCAGGATGCACCTCCCGCCCCCCTCCGCCCCGCGGCCTCGCCCCGCCTCCCCTCGGCGCCCCGCGCCCGCGACTCGCGGGCCAGGCGGCCGGCCCGTGAGGCCTCCGCCGCCACCGCCGCCTCTGGAAGGCCAGCCGGGGCGGAGAAGGCTTGAGGCCTGTCCGGCCCAGCCGGCTCCGGGAACGCGGAGGGGCGCCCGCCAGCCCTAGCCCAACGGGCCGCGGACTTCCCGCCCTCGTCTGCTCCAAGGGGAGCTGTCCGCGCTCGCCGCGCCCCGCGTGGGAAGGGGCCGCGCCTGCCGTTAGTCCTCGCGAGGGAGGGGAAGTTGAACGGAAACCCAGCGCAGGGTGCTGCAGAGGGGGAGGCTTGTCAGCGCTTTGCCTGGACTTCGTTATTTGACCCTTCGAGTTATTTTGAGCGATACAAATACTCAGTTCCCACATCGCGATTCCTTTCTCTGCTCCTCGTCCCAAACCAGAAACAGCTGAGCGGGCTGTTTTACAGTTCCGTTTACTCCCTTCCTGCCCAAAGCTTGGTGGGCTAGAGGACCCTTTTCCTGCTGTTAGGGGAGATTTACATTCAAAAAGATTCCAATTCAAACGTATTATTTTCCAATCCTAGTTGAAGGACTTTTCCCAGGGGCTCTTATTAACTGTCCCCACCCCCTCCTTGGCGATTTTTCTCATTCTGGGTTTCAGAATCGTCTGTCCCAAGATAAATACTGCCTCTTCATTGATTAATGCAGCTACCATCTGGATGACTTTAATTACCATAAATTTAAACTCACTGTGCACACGTTGTGTTGGACTTTTTGTTTGAGACTTGGAACTTCAGCAGGACTCTACCCAGACATTTCCGGTCAGACCTCCAAGCTGTTTGGTGGGGGGTAAATTAAAGATTATTTGCGGTTCTTCTAGTGTATGTCAGAGCTGTGTTTCTTTAGTAACTCACGAGTAGTGAAACTTCGGGATCATAGAAATCATCATTTGGTCCTTAAGGCATAAAGTAAAAGTTTAAAAAAACCGTAAAGTTTATTGACCACCACCCTTAAAAAATCAATACAGGTTTAACACCTATTTATGTGCTTAGCAGAGAAATCTATCCCTCAAGATAAGCCTGACTTAAAGGTTAAGCAAATCAGACAGGCATAGTAGAAGTAATAAATTTGATGCATTATCTCACCATTTAAAAAGCAGTTTAAACTTCGGTAATACCTGGTATTGGATCTGCTATTCCTTCTGAGATTAATTTTGTTCTGGGAGATTCTGTTTTCCTCCTGGCGCCTACATCCTTTTGTTCCTATTCATTCCTTTTTGTAAGTCTTTCGGCACCTGTGATGCTTGGAGTTTGGTCCGGGGTGGGGAAGCAAGGAAGTGAGTAGTCGTTATTTACAAATGAATTCAAATGTGTGGACACAAGTGACTTTGCCAATTTTATGTTAATCCAAGTATGCATTTACTGAGGATATCTTTGAAAAGTGGTTTTCTTTGGGGAAGGAATTTGCCAGATAATATGAGATCCTGCAGAGAAGTAACATAAATCTTCCTTACAACATTTACTTTTCTTATTGCAGACTGGAGATCTGTAATCTAAATAAAACAAAAAAAAATTTTTTTCACTACTAACTATTCATTTATAAGTATTTTTGTGAGCACTAAAGTTTTGGCTGTATGGAAGGTGTAGGAAGTGGAGTGGCATGATATGTTTTATGGCACTTAGTTTGATACCCACAACTGGTACTCAGAATGAGTTATGCAGGCAATACCAAACAAGTGGCAATAAAACCTTTATAGTCCCTCACACCATTATGTAGTTTGTTTATGTCACATGAATCAGAGAAAAGATATTAAGGGGAAATTTTAGTATTTTATTTATTTAACAGTAAATTTTATTTATTTTTATTTTTTATTGGGGTATAGTTTTACAATGTTGAGTTAGTTTCTACTATACAGCGAAGTAGGGAGTATTTTAAAAATAATATTACTCTGTCACCATATATGATGTTCCTTTGCCCATTAAGTGAAATTTCCCTAGTTTATCCTAAGTCAATGCAAGTATATTTCCAATGGTACAACATGTCTACAAAATAACATCATAAAATCTTTTCGGTAAAATTGATGGCATTATCTGAAGAATGTCTTCTTCCCTACTGAAAATATACTCCCAACACTGCAAACTTTTCATGTTCTCTTTCAAATAATCCCCAACCACGCTGTTTAAGTCTGATCTAGACTGCCTCAAAAGTCTACAATGAGCCTTGTTGTTCTTGTTTTAAGTAAAAATGTTCATTCCAGTCTTTGCCTACGGAACTTATCCAGGTCGACTGTTATGTCTTCCATGACATTTCCCCAACTTTCCAAGGCAAAACCAATTGCTTCCTTTTCAATTGCTCTATGGTGCTTATTATATTTATTATATTTAACACCGTCTTGTTGCATTGCAATTCGTTGTGTATTTGCCCCTTTCCCTCACAGATCATGAGTTCCTTAAAGGCAGGAGTTGTGTTTAATTCATCCTCGTATCCTCAGTACTTACCACTACTCCTGACATTATATTAGGCTCTAAATACATATTTATTGAATGAATAAATACAAATAGCATTTTTAAAATACCCATTCAGAAATTCCATTTAATCATTTACATACTCCTTTCTAGAAACAAACAAAGACAATTTGGTTGCAAGATGAATTGAGACCCTCCACTTAAAAGAGCCTTTCCTCCTCCCCCACTCCCATCTTCACTTCCTTCTGAGTTTATTGACTAGAAGTTAGTGATGCCTTAGAAAATGTCCATGAACACTCTCCCCGCATTTCCCAACCTTCCTTCCATCCCATTAAAAAATCACTGAGTATTTCAACTGGTAGGAAACTTGGAGTAGTTCATCACCCTCATTCTGTTGTTGATGAAACTGAAGCCCAGGGTTCAGCTTGTTTTAAGGTGATAGAGGCAATCACTTGGGGGAGGGAGTAATGGAACTCTATCTCCACTGAGGCAGCCTTGTTTATTAGCTTGTGGGGAAATGCAGAGTTTAGGGTTAACTGATTAGAAATGTAGTCAGTAACTCTATATATTCCAATGTTACAAATAGACCAACCATTAATTAGAAAGATACAAGAAGGTCAAGTTTTGTGGGAAGTAGGTTGGTTAAGGGAGGGGGCCTTAATTTTCCATTTTTCCTTTCTCCTCTGGCATTGGGAGGGGGAACTATAAGCCCTGTCTTTGCCAGGAGAGAACTCATTTCAGTCTCTTAGGTCAACATCAGAAATTAAAACATCAGAAATGAAGTAAGTCCCACTATCATTTTCTCTGAGGCTTGACCATACCAGTCATCTTTGGCTGCTCTCTCTCTTGCCTATCATACCCTCCAGGGTGACAGCAATGGAGTCAGAAGAGCTGCATTTAAGCCTGATTCTTTGGAAACCACAGGTGTCACTGAAAGACAGTGATGAGTCACATTCCTCCCAGTGAGGAGAACTTCAAGAAACTTACTTGATCATCAATTTTGTATGTAGAGGAAGGGTCTAACTACAGATATGGATGACCTCTTGAACTCTGGTGACTGGCTTAGCTGATAGGGGTCTGGAAGAAGCCAGGTTGAATGACTAGAGACCAAGAGATCTGGGGATAAAGCACAGTTTAAGTATGAGCTGGAAAGACAGGGGTGTGGCCTGATCATGAAGTCTATCATTGAGTGATATCTTTTATCTCCCCGAGTAGATTACAGGAAATTTACACCTGTCTCTGTGGATGATAGCTCTTCTCATCAGAATAACCAATATGTAGAGCGGGGGAGGCATCACCAACGCCACTGCCATCACTTCCTCAGTCATGCCAAAGCACGAGTTCTCTGTGGACATGACCTGTGAAGGCTGCTCTAATGCAGTCACTCAGGTTGTCAATGAGCTGGGAGGAGTTCAGTTTGACATTGACCTGCCCAACAAGAAGGTCTGCATCAACTCTGAGCACAGCGTAGACACTCTGCTGTAGACCCTGGGGAAAACAGGTAAGGCCGTTTCCTACCCTGGCTCCAAGTAGTGAGGGCCTGGGCCTCCAGCCTGCAGGATGGACCAACGTAGACACAACTCTGATCCTCTCCTGCCTTCCAGACAGATATAAGACCTGGCAATCCTGCTCAGTGATGGGGGTTCCTGCAGAGACCTTCACTTGCCCTGCTCCTCTGTAGCTTCCCTGCAATAAAGTCCAGCTGCTTTTGCTGGGGGAGGTGGGTGGGCAAGAATAACCAATATGTATCAAATACATATGTGCTAGGTCCTGTGCTATGGGCTTTGCATGGTTTACCTCATTTAATCTTCAAAATATCCTTACAATGTGGGTGTTGGTCACTATTATTTCCATTTTATAGGAAATTGAGGCTTAATGACATTAACTGCCCAAATCATATAAACTAATATAAATTGATGAGTGCAAGTGGAGCTTCAAACCAGCTATGTTTGACTCCAGAACCCAATAGGCTTGGTTCAAGTGCTACTGCCAGGTATCTCCACTAAAGAGTTGCTAGGTTTTCTTTTATAATTAATGTTTTGTGGGTACTTTAAGACTGTAAACTCCTGAAGCATCATTCCTTCACCACTGGTTTTAGTATCTGTATTAGTTTCCTGTGGCTGCAGCAACAAATTATCACAAACTGGGTGGCTTAAAACCATAGAAATTTATCGTCTCAAAATTCTGGAGGACAGAAGCCCTAAATCAAGATGTCTGCATGTGTGCTCCCTCTGGAGGCTCTAGGGGAGAATTCTTCCTTGCCTCTTCCAGCTTTTGGTGGCATTTCTTGAATCGGCTACCTCACTCCAGTTTCTGCCTCTGTCTTCATATTGCCTTCTCCTCTGGATGTCTTTCTCATCTGTCCTTTATAAGAACACTTGTCACTGGATTTAGAGTCCCCCCCGGGTAATCCAGGATGATCTCATCTCAAGATCCTTAACTTAATGACATCTGCAAAGACCCTTCTTCCAAATAAGGTCTGATTCACATGTTCTATGGATTAGGAGATGGACACGGCTTTTGGGGAACCACAAATCAGCTCACTACAGCATATCCACTGATGATTCTTGATGAAATCAATTATTATTATGGTTACCAAATTGTAATTTTTGTAACTCCATCCTTTCTTCTATAATAATTTGTTATCATTCTTCTACAAGAAGGAACTTTTCTTTATCCCCTATTTATCTACCTATCTTTATTTCGGTATAGATTCATGAATTTTTTTATTCAATGGATTTGTGCAGTATAGAAATAACTTAGCAGGTTCAGGTTGTCCAAACCCTGTGTATTCCAAAGAAAGGTTTGGCCCTTGCCAGGCTCCAGGGCCATAACTTCTAAGCACTTGAAATATCCTGCCTGTTAAGAGTGGTTTTGTTTACCTAAGGCCTTGGACCACACTAGATAGCTATGCTAACAATGTGATTTATGGTGGGGGCTTTGGACCACACAGTATCAGCTTGACCACTGGAGGGGTTAGAGAATTAAGGTCAGCCACCAGGGAGTCAGCCATGCCTATGTGATCAACCTCCCCCCCCAAAAAACAAAAACCCTGGACACCAAGGCTCAGGTGAGCTTCCCTGGTTGGCAACACATCATGTGATGAATGTCCACAGCACTCCACTGGGAGAACACAACTTCAAGCTGCACCTGGTCTCCCTTAGACTCTATACTCTGTGCCTTCTTCCATTATTGATTTTAATCTGTATCCTTTCATTGCAACAAACTGTAACCATCAGTATAACAACTTGACTGCCTTGTGAGTTCTTATAGCAAATCATTGAATACAGGGTGGTCTTGGGAGTCCTTGATCACAGGATTATAATCTGTTACCATATTTATTTATTTTGATGTTCAAATAGTGCCATATTTGGCCCAATACCCAAACATTTAATTACTTTAGTATAATTCCTCACAATAAGGAGCCATGTGAACCTCTTAAACAGGGAGTAAATGATCAAAGCTATGGAAAACATTCCCTTGCCCTTCCTAAAGTCCCACCCCATTCCACATCTTCAGCCTGGATGGAACATCAGTGTATCAACATGAGAAGTACAGTCCCTTCATAGGTTTACACACATACACACCACCACCAACAACAACAACAACAAAAAGAAAACAATATTCCACTACTTAAGACAGTCCTATTATACTCCTTTTCTGGTTGTTTGCAAACACAACTTGAGGCAAATATCTTCCAGAGGTTTTGCAGCTGGAGGATTGAACCTCAAACCAAGGGTGGTAGAGCATGTGTTCTGAAGCCTCCAGTTTGTCATCTATGGCCTAAGAGTAGGGCACTAAAGCACACTCTGCCTGAGCAGAAATCCCCCTGCATAGCTGGTTTATATCCTCTCCCTTCTCTTGTTGCTTCTCTGTTCCCTTTATCACAAAGCCCCAGATATGGTGGTGGTAAAGGAAGCTTGTTGGGAGAGATCTAGACTTCACCTAATTGTTGTGCATGTTAATGTTAGTATATGTATATTAACTACTAAGCGTATCATTACCTGGTATCAGATTCAATTTTGTCAAATGGGATTTCTCCGTTACTTAAGATCCAGATACATTAGGCTCAAACATCACGTGGAAGTCCAAAACCCTCTAACAATTTTCTGCAAAGTCTAGGGAAACTTATAGTCTCTTGCTCAACGTGTCTTCAAGTTTCTTCTGCTTCCATGAGTTGTTTCTCTGTTCAAGGGAGAAATTGAAATTCAGTCTCTTTATAGAGTTACACACACATACACACACACACACACACCCCCTCTACTCATAGAGAACATTTTTGAAAGTAACCACAGACTATTCATTATCCTAGTTTTATTATTTTTATGCATACTCATCTTTTTTTGCTACTCATGTAACGTGGCTGCTTGCTCACAACGTTAAAAACTCAGAGGGAGCATTGGTCATGACATGTTGTAGCAGACTCCTCTGGTGCCCACATCACATCGACAGTGCTGACTTACCTTGTGTGCATAGCAGCCTACCCCAAGACCCTGCCATGCATCTTTCTGCATTCTGCTTTCTTGGGCATCACTGGAGCTCCCCAGAATGCAGGGGAGTTTGTATTTCCCCATCAGGAGAAATCCTCAATCAATGGAGAATGGATGTCCAGCCTCCCAGCTTCCAGGTGGGCTGTTATAGGAGGAATTTTTCATCCTTCTCAGAGAGTGGTCCTTATAGAAGTGAGCCCCTGCTGCCGACAACAGCAACTTTGATAATATGCCCTTTGGTTTGTTCTCCTGTCCTGCCTTTCTCCCTTCACTGTCATTCTTGCTCCCTCCCAATTAAACTACCTGCGCCCAAATTGTTCTGCTTTGGGGGGAACATGTCTTATATTATTGTTTGATATAACTACTTAATTTTAGTGTTGTGATTTAAATTTGTATGTATGAGCTGTCCCAAGTCTTAGTTACTGAATCTTCTCCTATCAGCTATGGATTGGCTAAGGGGACAAGGCAGAGTGAAGGAAAGAATGTTGCTAAAAGTGCTAGAAGCTACATCTTGAAAACATGTTCAAGAGGTCAGAACTTGGACATTTCCAAAGAAGTTATGATACAAGGGTGAAACAAGTGGGCTGGGGTCTTTAAAAAAACATAACAAAACAAAACTGTAGTCCTTCCTAACAAAAGCTTACATGCCCACCCCCACCCCCCAAATAAAAACTAAAGATATACTCTTTGGAGAGACAGAATAGCATAATGCTTAAGAGCATAGACTCTGGAGCCAGGCTACATTCACTCAAATACTGCTTCTGCTGCTTACTGTGTGAACTTGCGTAGACTACTTACCTTCTCTGTGCCTCAGCCTCCTTTTCTGTATAATACCTGCCTGTAAAATTATTACTTAGTAATAATACCTGCCTCATAAAGGTATTAAGAGAATTAAATAACAGTATGTGCTTGGAACAGTGCTTGGCACATAGTTTTCAATTATTTTTTAACTTTTTATTTGGACATGGAGTAGAATAAAGAATAATACAAAGCATATCCTGTATCATTCACTAACATTTCATAAATGCTAACATTTACTACATTTGCTTTCAAACTCTCAGGCACACCATTCTTCTCAACATCATACTGGAGGTTCGGCCAGAGCAATAAGGTGAGGAAAACAGAAAGAAAAAAATAAAACTATGTTTATTTGTGAATGTCATGTTTATGTCATAGGAAATCCTAAGGAATCTATTTTAAAAAGTAGAACTAATAATTGAATTTAGCAAGATCATAGGATGCAAGGTCAATAAGTAAAAAAACAATTGTATTTCTACATAGTAACAATAAACAATTGGAAAATACAGTTTCTGAAAATTGAGATATTCACAAATTCTTAATTTCAAAGTATTCAATCCAGTGGCTTTTAGTATATTCATAAGGTTGTACAACCATCACCACTATCTAATTCTAGAACATTTATAACACCTCAGAAAGAAACCTCATGTCTAATAGCAAACACTTCTCATTCCCTCCTCCCCCTAGCCTTTGACAACCATTAATCTACTTTCTTTATGGACTTGCCTATTCTGGACTTTTCATATAAATGGAATCATACAGTATGTGTGGACTTTTGTGTCTGACTTCTTTCACTTAGCATAATGTTTCCAAGGTTCATCCATGTTGTAGTATCTATCAGTACTTCATTCCTTTTTACAGCTGAATAATATTCCATTATATGGATACACCACATTTTGTGTATTCATTCATAGGTTGGTAGACATTTGGGTTTTCCACTTTTTGGCTATTATGAATAATGCTACTATGAATATTTGTATACAAGTTTTTATGTGAATATGTGTTTTTAATTCTGTTGGGTATACCTAAGAGTTAGAAAATTAAAATTTAAAAATAGCATTTTGAATAGCATAACAAGACACAAACTGCTTAAGGATGAATTTAACAAAATATATGCAATCCTTGTATACATAAATCTATGAACATTGCTGAGGAATATTTTCAATATCTTGAAAAATATATTATGGATTGGAGGACTCATAATTGTTGAGGGTGATTCTCTTCAAATTTTTCTATAAATTTAATGCAATTCTAAATTCCCCAAAGTATTTTGATTTAGAAGTTGACAAGCTAATTCTAAAATATACATGGAAATGCAAAGTGCTTTGAATAGACAAAATAATTTGGGGAAAGAATAAAGTTGTAGGACTTACACTACTTCTTTTCAAGACTTACTACAAAGCTTCAGTGAGCAAAGCAGTACAGTGTTGGCATAAGGATAGACAGAGATGAATGAAACATAAAACAGGGCCCCAGGTATATCATCAATTGATTTTCAAAAAAGATTCCAAGATAATTCAGATAATTAGGTGGGGAAAGGATAGGCTTTTAAACAAATCTTGCAAAAACAATTGCATAGTTGAATGGAGGAAAATGAATCTCAATCCTAACTTCATATATACACAAAAATTAGACTTACATGTTAAAGCTGAAACTGTCAAATGTCTAGAAGAAAACAGAGGGAAATCTTTACAATCTTGGGGCAATGATTTCTTGACAGGGCACACAAAATAATGAACATAAAAGAAAAGCAGATAAATTGGACTCCATCAAAATTTAAAACTTCTGCATTTTGAAAGACACTGCTAAGAAAATGAAAAGGCAAGCTATGACTAGGAGAAAATATTTGCCAGACACATATCTGACAAAGGACTTGTATCAAGACTATACAAAGAACACTTGTAACTCAAAAGTAAGAAGAGAAATTAACCAATTAAAAAATGGCCACAGATTTGAATGAGCACTTGATAAAAAGAAGATATGCAAATAGACAATAAGCATATAAAAAGATACAAAAATAAAATTCTTTTTAAAAAGATACTCAAGGGCTTCCCTGGTGGTGCAGTGGTTGAGAGTCCGCCTGCTGATGCAGGGGACACGGGTTAGTGCCCCGGTCCGGGAAGATCCCACATGCTGTGGAGCGGCTGGGCCCACGCGTCTAGAGCCTGTGCTCTGCAACGAGAGAGGCCACAACAGTGAGAGGCCCGCGTACCGCAAAAAAAAAAAAAAAAAAAAAAAAGATACTCAATATCATCAGTCATCAGGGAAATGCAAATTAAAACCACAATGAGATACCACTACATTCCACCTGAGTGGACAAAAGGAAAAGACTGTAACAGCCAGTGTTGACAAGAATGTGGGAGCCACTGGAAACTTCATATGTTCCTGTTGGGAATGTGAAATGGTTCAAGCACTTTGAAAAATAATTTGGTAGTTTCTTATAAAGTTAAACATACGCCCATCTATTACCAGCAGTACTACTCTGAGGTACTTACCCAAAAGAACTGAAATTATATGTCCACACAAAGACTTGTAGAAGAATGTTCATAGTAGCTTTATTCACAAATACTATCAACAGGTGAATAAACAAATTGTGATATACCAATACAATGAAATACTATTCAGCAATAAATAGGAATAAACTACTGGTATATGCAACAATATTCTGCTGAGTAAAAGAAACCAGACACTAAAGAATACATGTCATATTATTTGATTTAGTATATAAAAGTCTAGTATAGGCAAAATTAATCTGTAGTGACAGAAAATAGGTTGGTGGTAGCCTGAGGCTGGAGAGTCAGGGAATTGATAGTAAAGGGGCAGATGGGAACTTTCTTCAGTTGGGATGATTGCTACTTGGGTGTCTACATTTGTTAAAACTCATGGAACTGCTCAGTGAAGATGGCTCCATTTTATGGCATGTAAATTATACACCAGTGAAGTTGTTATATGTGTAAAAAAAAATCAGAGAATACAAAAGTGCTCTTGGAAATTAAAAACATGACAATCTAAAAATGTTTAATTTAATAGAGTTAGAAGTTAAAGTATAAGACCTTATGCAGAAAGAAGAATGGCTGGAGGAAGAAATTGGAAATAGTGGATCAATCCAGAAAGTCCAATATTCAACCATTAGGAATCATACAAAAAGTAGAGAAAACTGAGGAGAAGAAAGTGGCAAAAAATTATACAAGAAAGTTTTCGAGAATTACGGGGCACAGAACTTCACATTAAAAGGAGGCACTTGTTGCCATGAACAATAAATGAAAACCAAGGCCCAGAATTGTGAATTTGAGATCACCAGGGATAAGAAAGTTTGCAAGTTACCAGAGGATGAAAACTAGACTTCGGGAGACAAGAACAAAAACAGGGAGACCAGTGTTATGAGTGAATTGTGTCCTCCTAAAATTTTAGATTTGAAATCCTAACCCTTAGTATCTCAGAATGTGACTGAATTTGGAAATAGGGTCTTTAAAGAGGTAATTAAGTTAAAATGAAGTCTTTAGGATGGGCCGTAATCCAATATGACTGGTATCCTTACAAGAAGAGGAGATTAAGACAGACGCAGAGAGAGAAGACCGTGCAAAAACAGAGAGACGATGGCTAATCCACAAACCAGCTAGAGAGGCCTCAGAAGAAATCAGCCCTGCCAACACTTTAATCTCAGACTTCTAGCCTCCAGAATTGTAAGAAAATAAATTTCCATCGTTTAAGAAAAAAAAAAAAAGGTTTCCCGAGGGAAATAAATATGTCAAGAAATGCAATCAGAACACTGTTAGAATTCTTAATGGCGATTAGATGCTAGAAGATGTTAGAGCAATATCCACATTATGCCAAGTAAAATGATTTTTTAACCTAGAACACTACACTTAGCTAAATTATAAATCAAATTTGAGAGTACAGAAAACATTCAAGGTCATGCAAGAATGAGGGATTTGATCCGCTCTTTTCAACTACTTTTCCTTTGGGCGTGCCTTAGCTGGCTAAGGAATAGGACCAATTTCTCAAATTGTTCTCAATATTATAATCTCTGATATAAGTACTTTAATCTGTTTAAAGCTATTTAATGCTAGGAATTGTTGGAAAATGAACAAGAATGAAATGAAATGAAAATGGTAAATAATGAAACATTACAAAGTTTTCAAAAGCTGTAATACTACTACTATTAGGTGTTAACTCACGTTTACATAAAACTTTGCAATTGAAAGACTTTTAACATGGTCAGAAGAAATGAAAGATCCTGTAGAGCAACGGTCCCCAACCTTTTTGGCACCAGGGACTGGTGGCTTCCTGGAAGACAATTCTTCCTCGGATGGTGGGGGCAGGGGATGGTTCAGGCAGTAAAGCAAGCGATGGGGAGCGACGGGGAGCAGTAGATGAAACTTCAATCACTCGCCGGCCGCTCACCTTCTGCTGAGCGGCCTGTTCCTAACAGGTTCACGTTCTGGTCCGCCGCCCAGGGGTTGGGGACCCCTGCTGTAAAGTAAGCGTTTGGCCTAGAGACTGGCACATGATAGATCCTTATGGTGGACACACTCTAAGGTGATCCCCAATGACCTCTCACCTCTGGTATTCAAATCTTTGTAGAATCTCCTTCCTTAAGTGCAGGTGGAAACTGCAACTTTGTTCAAAGATAATGTGAGGTCTCCCTTGTGATTATGTTACATTACATAAGGCTTTATTTTGCTAGCAGACACACTCTAGCCATGTCTCTCTCTCTCTCTCTCTCTCTCTCTCTCTCTCTCTCTCTCTCTCTCTCTCTCTCTCGGCTTGATGAAATAAGCAGTGGTATAGAGGAATCCCATGTGGCCAGGAACTGCTGGCGGCTTCTAGCAACTGCAAATGGCTTCTGGAGCTAAGGTTGGCCTCTAGCCTCCAGTCCATAGAGGTCTTCGGTTCTACAGACGCAAGGAGATGAATTCTGCTAACAACCTGACTGAGCCTGAAAGTGGATTCTTCCACGACACAGCCTGCAGATGACAACACAGCCTGGCCAACACCTTGAGTGCAGCCTTGTCAGACCCTGAGAAGAGGACTTGCTAAGTGGTGCCTGGACTCTTGACTCATAGAAACTGTGGGATTATAAATGTGTGTTTGTTTGAAGTCGTTAGATTTGTGGTAATTTGTTATGCAGCGAAAGAAAACTACTACAGTGCTCAACAAATGTTAATTGATTTGAAATGTAAATGAGGTTACGTCTACTGTCTAATCGCCTTCTTTCTGACCATCCTCTTGGTTCTGCATTGTTTAACCCCTGCCCCACGTCATCTGGTTTGTGACAAGAGATTCTGATTGATCTTGCCGCCCGCCTTGGGATGATTCTTGATGTCTGAAGTAGAGAGCTGCTAGTTTTTCTGCCCAATATCCGCTTGCCCCTGATTTAGTAACAGCATCATCTTCTTTTAGGGAACTGTCTCTCTCCAACTTCCAATCATGGTATGCTATCCTCTGGATACAGGGTGGGCACATGAACCAGGCCTGCCCACTCATTGGCCCAGCTAAGGTCATGTGACCCAAGCATGGCCAGTTAGAATCTTGATGGTAACCTGTGGGCTTTGGATGGGAGAAATTGCTTCTCTGCAGTCACTAAGCAGGTATAATGTAAGCCTGTGACTGTGCCTTCCCCTGAGAATGGAGGAAGCCTGTGGGCAGCAGGACAGTGTTAACACAAAGAAGCAGATTTTAGAACTTGAGATATTAAGTCCCTGAGGACAGTTCCAACTGCAGACTTCCCAGTTTTGTAGACCAGTTTGAATTAAGTTTTTGTGACTTTCAACTAGAGCTCCAACTTATATAGCGTCTTTTAGACTCTGCCTCCTAATCTATTTACCAGTGACCCTGACATCATTTCTTCTGGTCCCTGAGTGAGAAAAATACGCTGAGTCAGCAATGGACTTCACAATCCTGCATTAACTTTGTAAGGACATTTCTAATCACCCTCACCTCCCAAATCTCTCTGGTTTTAGCCCTCAGAGTTGTCCTTCTTAAGCATATTTAATAAGCTGTTAGGACAGGTTCTATCTTTAGATGAAATGTGGCTACTCCACCTAGTTTTTTAGAGTTTGTGTCTGTGTTTCATTATCTTGTCACAGCAATCAAAATCTAGGAGATATATACATATATTTTATATTTTTTTAGAGATTCATATATTTTGTTTTTGTTTTTTGGCTGTGCTGGGTCTCCATTGCTGCGTGCGGGCTTTCTCTAGTTGCGGCAAGCCAGGTCTACTCTTTGTTGTGGTGCGCGTACTCTTCACTGTGGTGGCTTCTCTTTGCTGTGGAACACGGGCTCTAGGTGCGTGGGCTTCAGTAGTTGTGGCACACAGGCTCCGTAGTTGTGGCTTGTGGGCTCTAGAGCACAGACTCAGCAGTTGTGGCACATGGGCTTTGTTGCTCCACAGCATGTGGGATCTTCCCAGACCAGGGCTCGAACCCATGTCCCCTGCATTGGCAGGCGGATTCTTTTTTTTTAATTAATTAATTTATTTTTGGCTGCATTGGTCTTTGTTACTGTGTGCAGGTTTTCTCTATGCGGCGAGCGGGGGCTACTCTTTGTTGCGGTGTGCGGGCTTCTCATTGCGGTGGTTTCTCTTGTTGTGGAGCATGGGCTCTAGGCACGTGGGCTTCAGTAGTTGTGGCTCGCAGGCTCAGTAGTTGTGGCTCACGGGCTCTAGAGCACAGGCTCAGTAGTTGTGGCGCATGGGCTTACTTGCTCTGCAGCATGTGGGATCTTCCCCGAACAGGGCTTGAACCCGGAACCCCTGCACTGGCAGGCGGATTCTTAACCACTGTGCCACCAGGGAAGTCCGAGGATATATTTTTGAATTTCTTGAAATTTTACTTATAGACTTCACCTAGTTAAATATTGCATAAAAATCATAACGAAAACAATACACTCTTTTTTCCTACTCTTCAACAGAATATAAGGAAGTGTTTTTTAAAAAAACTTTCAATTGGTCCTAAGAAAACTTTTTGTCTTAAAAGTAATTTTTTTTTTATTAATACTTTACTTTTTAGAGCAGTTCAGAGCAAAATTGAGTGGGAAGTATAGAGTTCACATATACCCCATCCCCACACATGAGCAGCCTCTCCCACTATCAATATCCCACATCATAGTGGTACATTCATTATAATTGATAAACCTACATTGACACATCATTATCAGCTAAAGCCCATTATGGTTCACTCTTCATGCTGTACATTCTATGGGTTTGGACAAATGTATAATGACATGGATCCACCATTACAGTATCATACAGAGTAGTTTCACTGCCCTAAAAATCCTCTGTTCTCTACCTATTCATCCTCCACACCCACCCCCTCACCCAATCCCTGACAACCACTGATCTTTTTACACCTCTGTAGTTTTGCCAATTCTAGAATGTCATATAGTTGGAATCATAGTTTGTCGCCTTTTGAGATTGGCTTTTTTCTCTTAGTAACATTCATCTAAGTTTCCACTATAGTCTTTTCATGTCTTGATAGCTCATTTCTTTTTAGCAATGAATAATATTCCATTATCTGAATGTACCACAGTTTATTCACCTACTGAAGGACAACTTGGTTGCTTTCAAGTTCTGGCAATTGTAAGTAAGGCTGTTATAAACATCCATATGCAGGTTTCTGTGTGGACATAAGTTTTCAACCCATCTGGGTCAGTACCAGGGAGCATCATTGCTGGATCAAATGGTAAAAGTATGTTTAGTTTCATAAGAAATTGCCAAACTGTCTTCCAAAGTGGCTGCACCATCTTGCATTCCAACCAGCAGTGAATGAGAGTTCATTTTGCTCCACATCCTCACCAACATTTAATGTCAGTTCTGGATTTTGGCCATTTTAATAGGTGTGTATCTCTTTGTTGTTTTGATTTGCAATTCTCCAATGACACGCTGTTGGACATGTTTTCATATGCTTACTTGTCACCTAAATATCTTTTTTTTTTTTTTTTTGCGGTACGCGGGCCTCTCACCACCGTGGCCTCTCCCGCCGCGGAGCACAGGCTCCGGATGCGCAGGCCCAGCGGCCGTGGCTCACGGGCCCAGCCGCTCTGCGGCATGTGGGATCCTCCCGGACCAGGGCACAAACCCGTGTCCCCTGCATCGGCAGGCGGACTCCCAACCACTGCGCCACCAGGGAAGCCCCTAAATATCTTTTTGGTGAGGTATTTGTTCAAGTCTTATGCCCATTTTTTAAATCGGGTTGTTGGTTTTCTTACTGTTGAATTTTGAGACTTCTTTGTGTAATTTGGATAAGAGTCCTTTATCAGATGTGTCTTTTGCAAATGTTTTCTCCTAGTCACTACCTTGTCTTCTCATTTCATTGATTAAAGTAATTTTAAGGAGTGTAAGTATTAACATTTATGGATTATTCGATTGGATAAAAAAATTTAAGGTGGTCTAAATATTGAACATGAAGTTATGTTTAATAATTATTTATGTGTATGATACATAGTATTACTTGTGTTTCTCTAAAGTTGGAGGTACTATTACTCCTATAATTTAGTATAACATTACTATATTTTTTTGATTTTTAATTTATAGATATAGGTCACAGAAGTAAATTCAGTTTTAAGGAGTAATATATTATAAATTTGCTTCAAACAATATATTAAATATTAAAACAGTGTTAAGGAATATTGCACTTTCACAACTGCAACTAAACTGTTTAGAAAGCTAGCAGCACTGGGTGAAAGATACATACAGCAATACCATGCTGTAAACATTGTTTTGAAAACATGCAACATGTTGTTCACATTTAACTCATATAATTATACGCCACTATATGAAGAATGTTTAATTGAAACAAGCAACAAATATTTACTTAACATAAAGTTTATTCACATGTATAAAAAGTGTCTGTGATAACAAATCCGTTAAAACCAAAATATAATCAAACCTGTAGGAAAAATATGCATTCAAAAATGGGTTGCTTTTTCCAGATAATGAAAATGCTGACAAATTTGTACTGAATTGCCTTAAACTCTTAAACTGTTAGGGAAACATTTGTAAATGACAAAAAATGTTGAAGGAAACACACAATACAGAAGATTGAAGGCATCATTATATGTCATATGTGTTCCAAAATGCTACACAGGCAGGATCTACAAAAGAATCTACTTTTTAAAAAAATTACAGAAATTCTAGACACTCTTCTAGTAGTATAAATGTCACATATAACATTTCAAATCAAACTGGTAACTAATTTATTTCACATTCAGTTAGAACAAAAGCAAAACGAATAATATGAAATTAAGCTTTTAAACAGCTCTAACAAACTTTTTCTCACTAAAAAATTCTCTTGCACATATAGGAAAAGTGCACATATACATAACTTATCTGAGAAATAGGAAAAAATGATTAGAATTTTACAGGCAAATGGGAAACCAGACACAGAGGACGCTGTTGCTCTAGTTTTTAATTGTTCTGAGAATTATCACCCAGCTCTGTATAATCACTCAGAGGGCACAATATTAACAGATGCAAAACTTTGACACAGTCATAATTTGTGCTCTCTTTGATTTTTTTCATCTTGAAAAGAGAATATTCTGTGTAGAATTATCTAGCCTACTGAAGGCATAACCTATTAATGTATACTTGTCTTTTTCTAGGCTTATTCCCTTTTCATACCCATATTACATTCATTTCCTGATTGTGATAGAGGGGAAAACTGATATACCTAACTAGAAAGCTTTGTGTCAAAAATAGATTTAATGGTTAACACCGATAAGTTACCCAGGGAAGAAGCACAAAGAAAACAAATTAATCAAACTAGAAAACCCACCACCAAAAGTATACAAGGAATAGAAAAGCGTGAATGGGACAGAAATATGTGTCAATAATTTTATATTGATATTCTCCTTTTAATTATTATAAGTATTTGATTATGGTTCTATCACATTTTCTTTTTTATATTTAAAGTATTATGAGCTCAACATTGGATGCTCTACAAATACCAGTTATTTCATAATCTTAATGATAAATTCTAGATTTGTTCAAGTCAGAGCAACAGTTTCACACTTAATGATGGCACATGACAAATCTAGGCTACTGCTGGGGTGACAGGGGTTGTCACAGGCTCTGAAGCTAGATTTGCAGTTAGATTCTTGTGAGTCAATGGGAGTAAACAAGTTCATGGAATATTTCAAATTGTGATTCAATAAAAGATATATCGTATCTTATATATATATTGGGTTTTTTTTGCAGTACGCGGGCCTCTCACTGTTGTGGCCTCTCCCGTTGTGGAGCACAGGCTCCGGCCGCGCAGGCTCAGCGGCCATGGCTCACGGGCCCAGCCGCTCCGCGGCATGTGGGATCTTCCCGGAACGGGGCACAGAACCCGTGTCCCCTGCATCAGCAGGCGGACTCTCAACCACTGTGCCACCAGGGAAGCCCCCGTATCTTATATTTTTATTCATCCTAAGAAACACATGTGTGAGAATACATATACAGATATGTAATATATGCACCTATATACATTTATGTATATATGACAAATGTTTATACATTTCTCATACAAACTTAGAATTGTCTCTATTTTATAATTTCATAATTTGAGACAGTGTAATTCTATAGATATGAGATGGGCCTAGAAAAGTGTGCTTGCTCATTCTAAACCTAGCTCTCACCAACATGTTAGATTTTGGTCAAGCTATCCTTCTATGCCTCAGTGTGATTGCTAAAGTGAGTAGAGTTTGCCTCTGACCTTTTAAAGAGGATTAAAATAAGGGCAAAGTGCAAAGTTACATGAGGAAAAGTGCTTATGTAAGCCAAGGTATGACAAATAGTAAAATTTTTATAGGTAACATAGGTGGCTTTAAAAAGACTTCTTCCTAATTATATCTAAATGTTGCCAGATGATTTCTTTGTAACACACAACCAAAGAGACTGAAAATATAAAAGGTAAAGTCTTTAGCAGTCTATAATGATTAAGATCTTTCTTTTATCTGCATTAAGATCATGCTGTCTTAAAAGAGAGACATACACTCAAACACACAGTATGATTTATATTTTCTAAACATTTAATTTGGAAGGAATTATCAAATGCATGTGAGTTTTAATCTCACCTGTGTGAAAATTATAAAACAAAATACAATTTTATAAATGGTCTTAAATAGGAAAAAAGCAATGCCTGGCAAAAAACATAAAGAACAGAATTTTCTATTTCTCAGGAGTATGTTTTTTTTTCGAGCTCCTGCAAAGAGGAAACAAATTCACATATACGTATACACCCACTCAAATAAATTTGTGCACAAACATTCATTCCAGAAATTTATAGCTTATACTCTACTATGTTCTTAAGGGGAGACTGGTCATATATACAATTAGAAGAAAATACAAAATATAGGTCAAAATGATTACCTATGGTGTTCTGTGTCTAGACATTAAGAGATACAGGGGGTTGCTGGTAACTTTAATCAATATTATTTTGATAGCAGAAAAGTAAGTTACTTCTTCCAAGTTCTCCAACTATTATTTATAAAATTCAACAAATTTTCCAGATTAATAGTTATAGTCAATACAGACAACGTAGCAATGAAAATGGGTGTGTCTACTCATCATTAATATGCACAACTTATCAAGTTGTCACTCCTAGATTTGAGGCCTGTATCTTTATTTGGTGGTATAACAACCCTTGCAAATCTGTAACATTGCAACCCTGTTCCCTCCGAAGAACTAACTCTCTAGCAAGTATTTGTTTGGTTTTTTTTAAAGAAAACTATTGACCCCACTCCCCATAATAAAACATGACTGATAGCAAGAGTTCACAATAAGAACGTGCAAAATATGGTGAATGCTATGCAATAATTTAAAATAAAAAAACAAGTGATTATATAAAGGCCACCAATTTATATTTAAATGCCAAATTCTGTGAAGTATTTCCAACCAAAAAGAAATCCTAAAAAAAGAGTAGGTCAAATATTATGACTTGGGATAATCTAATAGTTAGAAATTCTTACCTTTTTAGTATTCAATACAAGAAATCTACAAACTTCTTCTGTACAGAGGATACAGATAGTTCCCCAGTTGTAGCTGTGACACCCATAACAGATTTTTTGAACCATTAAAAGGAACAAAAAAGTGCTCTCTTCTTAACTGCAAAGATACAAAGTTCCTTATCCAGCTGATTATGATCAAGTTCAGGTCCAGGATGCTAACAGATCTCCAGTGGCATAGTACACGTGCTTGTTCCTCCTTTACTCTCTGCAGTTTGTCATAAAGGGCTGAATCGACATGTCTTTTTGGTTCAGGGAAAACAAACCATTTAAATAATGTGAATGTCCTATATCACCAAGACAACAAGGTGGGCTTAGTGAGATGGGAGTGACATAGATTTTTTAAATACCCTAAACCCTTTTGCTGGCCCAGGATATGGTGGTGGTGGCGAAACACTGTGTTTTCTGGTCAGTGCCATTGCCTGTTCATAAGAAGGTAATCCTGTGTCCTCCACTGAAGGTGGCAATGGAGACAAGACAGCCTCCTCAGGTCTTCTGAAAATGATGGAGGGAGTGTGTCTGCCCCTTCTTGCATAGGTGGCTGAAGAACTAAACAGAGACAGCATTGAGGTCTAGGAAAGGCAGCATTTTTAGGTTAAGATGGCAATATTAAAAAATCCAACCATTTTGATAAAGGTGAACCCAATTTATTTTTATTGTTTTAATTTTTTGGCCGTGCTGCGTGGCTTGTGGGATCTCAGTTCCCCAACCAGGAACTGAACCCGGTCCATGGCAGTGAAAGCACTGAATCCTAACCACCACACCACCAGGAAAGCCCCTGAACCTGACTTATTAATATAACAACAGTTTTATTTTACCCATAAACTCTGAAAGAATCTTGATACAATGGAAAGATCAAGAACTTTGAAGTCAGTCATGGGTAAGAAACAGGATCTTGTCATTTCATAGCTGTGTGACCAGAGGCAAGGTAATCTAACTCAGCTTTCCTCCTCTATAAAATGGGGATAACAACAGCTACCTCAACAGAGATGTTTTGTGTGGATTGAGAAAGATGTCTTATGTAAAGCATCTAAGCAATGTCTGGAACACTGTAACAAGGACTCAAAACACATGAATTCCCTTTTTCTCCTGCTCCTGAATTAAAATTTTCTCAAAGTATGGTGTGAAACCAAATCCAGGCTTTGTTGAAAGGCAGCATAACTCCAAGCCTAGGAAATTGATGCCACAGAGATAATCACAACAGCGATGCCCGTCTCTCTCTCCTCTGTTCCCCACTGAATCCCTGCTGCCTGGGCCATCCCTCCTAAACAGGACTTCTATCATATCATTCTTCTCCGCAAAAGTCTAACCTGCAGCCTACTTTCTACTGAATCAAGTTCTAACTCCTGTGCCTCCTTTCCAAAGCCTCCCTTATTCTGGCCTCACTTTATTTTATAGCTCTCTGCTCTTGCCAAGGTAGCCTCTTTACTCTCCTCTGTATGTGCAATGAATTCTCTGGTCTATCTCTGTGGTTTCACCTGCATTGTTCCCTTTCTCAGATTATTATCTTTTCCCCATTGATCTCCATTGATTTAAGTCCAACAATTACAAAAAAATTTTTTTTAATTAAAAAAAAAAAAAAAAGGCCTAGTTCAATATGGCCATTGTTTTCACAAAACTCTGTCACCTACACCACCAGCCAATGAAATTTGAAATGCAACACAGGTCTGGTGTTTTGAAACTACATTTTCCCTTCTCACTTGTGAATTACAAATTAAAATTTAGACATTAGTAAATTGATCTGTTTAGACTGTGAAGTTGGCTGCCTATGAAGCATCTATGCCTAAATTAACCTCTTATAGTTATGACTAATAAGATAATTAAAATGTAAAGGTAATCCCCAACCTCTAGTCAATATTTACAGTATTCTTCCCAATAAGAGACAGCTTAGCAGACCCAAAATACTGCAAACTTTTGCAAACTGAATCAATCAATTTGCCCCTTAGAATGCCTTTTCCTTTGGAGGTTATAATGAGATCTGGAACTGGACGGAAGGAGAGAGGAAAATTGCAGAGAGAAAAAAAGAAAAAAATCTGTGTAAATCTAGGAACTGGATAATCAGCCCTTCAATAGTTGAGAGGTGACTGATAGCCTCAGAAGTTTACTTAGAGGAGTCAACACAATTCCTCCTCTGTCATAAACCTGGAATGTATTCATGCTAGGCTTGTCACTTGCCACATTCATTAGCTTGTGACGAAAAGTTCTACTTGTTTGTTTATAGGAAACAGGAGAGACAGATGTTTTATTTGAAGAAATGAATTTTTCCACGTTGACCTTCAAAATTTAAGTTACAGGAACAGTATAATTATATTAAAGTCATTAAGTGTCTCCACAGTGATTTCTTACAAGATTGAAATCAGAAAGTATGCACCAGGAACACCTCAAATAAGCTGAGAGCATTATATTATGCCTATTTTCCTCCGTAAAATATAGGGACTAAGAAATGAAAAGATCTTGTTTCCCATTTCTTGGCATGTTTTTACAGAGGAATGAGACAAACTATTCTAACAGTGATCTTATTTTTTACTCTTTTCTTTTTCAAATATTCCTCACCCTTCCCCCACTTCCAGACTTGCAACATGTAGAAAGAGAACACATAACTCTGCTGCAAGAATTTCTTGGGACAATTGATGAGCGGTACTTTACTAAGTATTTAAAAGTTAACCTTAACACAAGTGAATGTCTGGTTAACCTAGTTTGAAATGTCCCCTATAAAGGGTTTCTGTGAGAATCAAAGTGAGACAGTAGATGTAAAAACGACCTGTAAACAGTACAGCATTATGCTGTACTAACATTAAATATAACTAAACTTTTAAAATAAGAGATATCCAGGTCTTCAAAATTTTATAACAACACACATAGAAAATATGCGTAATAATGCACCTCTTTATTCCTTGTGTCTTTGAATTCTGCTTCTAACCTCATGCAGGGAAGAAGCTAGAAGGTTTCAGAGAAAAAAGGCATAAGGTAAGAAGGTGTAGTGGTGCAGAAAAGTAGAAAAATGAAGAAAAACCGGAAAGAGGAGAGAAGACAATGTCGAGCATGAGGACACTGAACAATGGCTGTGCTCACAGACCTTGAGGGAAATTATTAAATGTGAGGGCATACAGAGACTTTTTGGGGAAAATACTATGAATGGGGTGGAAAAGAAGGAAAGATAAAAGGCAAGGAGAGTCTTTAAAGACATATTTTCCGATTTCTTCATTAACCTGTGAGTTTCCAGGTATGCTGCAGCTTGTGGAGAAGGACATATTGAATAAAATCTTAGTCAAAAGCCCTAGAAAACAGGAAAAACTTGCTCATTTCCTGTATGTTAAGTAAGGGAAACCTCTCAGCTTAAAACATAGTGGCTTAAGAAAAATTGCACAAAATTTTCCTTATCTTCTCTCACTTTTCAAAATTTTATAGGATTTACAGAAGTCTCAGACAATCTCCTTAGTCCCTGCCCACGATCACATTAATGCCTCAGGGAGTTGTTCAGGAATTCCAGCTTGGGGATAGAATTACACTATACTTTGCCCCTGTCCTCTGCCCCCTTTGCTGGCATGTCCTCCTCCGCACCCTTACTGTCGGCATCCTTTAAGACTCCGTCACTTGCCTTCTGTCCTTTCATCACACTCAGAGAACTTGCCTACTCTCATGGCTTCAGCTTTTATCCTCCAATGGATTTATCTTAATTCCATATCTGTTGCCCTAAACTCTTACCTTAACAATAAAGAAAACGTTTTTATTATGGTAAAATACGTGTAACATAAAATTTGTCGTTATAACCATTTTCAAGTGTACAATTCAATGGTATTAATCATATTCACAATGTTGTACAACCATCACCACTATCTATTTCCATAATCATTTTATCACCTGGTTACCATCATTAGCTTCTTCATAGAGTTTGAAAGTGTAAATAGGGATATATAAGCATTAATTTCGATAGCCTGTTTCGCATGTGGTACTTTTTGTTGAATAAGGTTAGTTCTTCACTTTCTCATCTCTACTTACAGATAAGATAATAGAGAAGATAATAACTTTTTATTCTAATAAGGATGTTGAGATTCTATTATGCAAACAATTATGGCCTTTATGAAGCTTTACTAATGTGCTGGAACTCAGTTAATAGTAATGTACCAGTGTTGGTTTGTTAGTTTTACAAATGTACTATGGTAACATAGGATGTTAACAACGAGGGAGCTGCGTGAAGGATATAAGGGAACTCTCTGTGCTATCTTTGTAACTTCCCTGTGTATCTAAAATTATTCCAAAATCAAAAGTGTATTTTAAAAAAAAGGCAGCCATTTTTTTAGCCATTTAAACATGACAGTATAGAACGTACAATAGTAAATTAAATATTTTTATTTGGTACTTACCCTGGATGTCGTTGCCTGTGACACTTAGTGATACAAAGATAGTAACCAAGTAATCCAAAAATAACCAAAAATATTCCAGCAGCAATTAGTCCAGTCAGAAGGCCCATAACATCGATTTTCTCTCTGTTAGCATCTTAAGATAAATCATTAAAATAACATGAATATAACAACTGAAAAGCACCCCCTATGACTTCAATAAATTCAATGCTGGGTGTAAGCATGCTATTAGGCATCTAATAATTAATATTGATTACTTTTAAAAGTCTGTGCTAGAAACATGACCAGAAAAAATTTAGATACACTTCCTAAAAGCCCTAGCTCTGACTTCATTTATTTTTAATTTTTTTAAGTTTTTGACCACACTGTGTGGCACACAGGATCCCCAACCAGGGATCAAACATGCGTCATCTGCACTGGAAGCGTGGAGTCTTAACCACCAGACCGCCAGGCAAGTCCTTAGCTTCATTTATTTTAAAAGTTATATTAAATGGATGAAGGTCAACACTCAGTGGGATAAACATGTTCTTTGTTCAACTATACACATTTTGGTATTAACTACTAAGATAAATGTAGTAAGCAACTCTGGTGTAGCTATGTAATACAGTCTCCCTATAGCTGGGGCCCTACCTAGGGGGAATGAAAAAAGAGCTGTCAAACACAAACAAAACAAAACAAACCTGACTAAAAAGCAGCTAGAGATGATAAATGTAGATAAAATAAAGGATCTCCCCTCTCTAGGAGTTACTTAATTCTACCTAACAATCCTAATTTACCTAGTAGCATAAGTATTCCGTTTACTTGTAATGGTAAAAAAGAAAAAAAAATTAAAATAGTTCACTATTTGAAACTAATAGAGTCCTACTTTTATTCTGTGCAAGTCTTGACTTAGCTGGACTGTTTAAAATAGCATTAAGCCTATTATCTCATTTCCCTACTATCTCACCAAACTTGATTTTCAGTGTGTAAATAGATGAATGTGGCCTTCTCTTAGATAGCCCAGTGTATAACTGAGAAATCTTCCTTGGCTTTACAAGGTATGTATGTTGTGCAACAACCAAACTCAAACAATGAAACTAAAAATGTACTTTGATAGAGTGTGGGAAAAAACATGAAAATTGATCAGTTCTTGCCTTACCTGATTCTGTGGTTGGTCCTTTAATTGAATATTCTTGCCAAAATGCCATCTAAGAGAAAGGTAAAATTTCCAAGTTTATTTAATTTCTTTATTGTCATTTCATTTGGTCTCAATGACCTAGACTAGGGGTGGTAAACGCTTGGCATGTGCCACAGGTAGGATACTAGCTCATTCATGCTGGAGGGCGTGACTCACTCTAATAAAGTACTGCCATCCACCACTGTTTCTTCCAACTCTGGAATTGGTCAGGGGATTATTGCCAGTGCTAGCTCTCTACTACTGTGTGCTGATAGTCTCCCTTCACCTGCCCAGAGCCCTCGCTCAGGCATCAGGGGACACTATCGCATTAGAGAGTCGATGAAAGTAGCAGAGGTGGAAGTTGAAGCAGGGGACTCATTATCATGTTTGAAAAGGAGTCTGATTTTTTGCTACATTAGGCGAGCCCTCAGTCTCCTAGGAAATTTTATTGAAAGTTATTTATTGATTTGGAAAGACATCCCTGAGACTGTTTAAGTTCAGTGTTACTTGAGAGAATGGAAGCCATTTTCAAGGAACCGTGATAAAATTAGAAAACGGGTTTGTGAAAAACAATAGAATTTCAACAGGCACAACTACAACGCAGAGTAGACTTTCTTTCCCTTCTCTAATAGATGCAGCAGATAATAGCAGGGAATGGAATCTGGGCACAATTTTGGAAGAAAAAAGAACTAAGTTTCAATAACACCTGCATTTAAAGGATACCTAGAGAGGTTCTTATTGACCAAAGAGTAAAATGGGATTCTTGAGGAAGGGGAAAAGGAGCTGGGGTTATTTAATCTACAAAAGTGAAAAATCTGGGTCACTTGTCATTCTTAAAGAATATGCCAGATTATAACAGGGACAGTGCTGGTTGTTTGTTTTGTACCTTTTCAGGATTAACAGATAGGATTTAATTGTATTTTAAGGGAGAACTTCTAAAGGTTTATTGCCAAGCAATGAAATCCTGAATGCAGGGACTATATATCTTATCTTCAGTCTCTAGCAGAGCACTTGGCACATAGTAGGTCGTCAATAAGTACTTGAAATATAAATACAGTAATCAAAAATGGTAAGTCCTAATAGAAAAAATTGCTGTGAGTCTTGAATGATTGAAGCCTGAGTCAGAGAACTAACTCAAATAATATCCTGAAGTTCAATTCACTCTGCTTCATTATTGTCTTTGAATATCATAATGTTAAACACAGAAAATCACGACATAATTGATAATTTGATAATTACTATAAGCCCAGTTAAGTATAAAGCCAAGTCTAAATGGGCTAATTATAATATAAGAAAGTAGAAAGAGATAACAGGTATGCAATCTGAATTTTATTTAAGGCACATAATCTCTACTGACTGAAAGTGCCACTTTCTTAAGTGCAATTTAATAGATGTCTAGCCAATTAACATATCAACCAAATTACCGTTTTATCTTCATCCACAAAAATTTCTCTGGCTTCCTCATAATTACAAAGCTCTTCTCTGCATTCTCTTTCTAGGTCACTGGAAGTGAAGAGCTCCAAATCAAATCTATTATATAGGAGGTGTCTACGTATGAACAAGTTTGCTTCTTCTTTTGATGTAAAGACTAGCAAAAAAATAGAAAGATTTCAAACACCGATAAAAAATAAGGCAGAAAATTCCTGTTTTAATTACGGTAAAAGCATATAGTTCTTTTGATCTGGTTAAATTATACCAAACTTTCTTGTGTGGTTTTAAAATCTGACAAAAAGAAATATCATCAGTAAAAATAATTCCTGCTAAATATGAAGTACAGATACTAACAAAATTCCAGAACATACTTGAGTAGATTATGTCCGAAATTATCAGCATAAATAAAAATTATTTGAGTATCACTTTTTCCTCTAGACAATTATTTTTCCAATAAATGGCAGGCCAGACTATTCTATTTCTAAAGTGTTGGTTTCCTATTATCTTGACTGAGAAAAATTAGTCTGGTGTAATGGAATGGACAGAGTACTGGGCTAAGAGTTAGAAGACAGACTCTTCTTTTTGATTTGGCTTAGCTATCAGCTGTATCCTGGGATAAGTCACTTATCTCTCTGGGTTGCCATTTCCTGAAACACTTTTTTTTTTTTTTTTTGTGGCTGCACTGTGTGGCATGCGGGATCTTAATTCCCTGACCAGGGATTGAACCCATGCCCCCTGCACTGGGAGTACGGAGTCTTAACCACTGGACCTCCAGGGAAGTCCCTGGGTTGCCATTTCCTCGTTTGGAAAATGGGAATATGAACTAAATAATAACTAAGATCTCTTTATGTTTTAAAATTATAAATTCATACATTTATATTAAAATTGTTCTATCAGGTTTATACCAAAAAATTTTAAACTTCTAAGCTAATAAAATCATAAGTTAATTATAAGATTAATTAAAAGCCATTCAGTCCCTCCCAAAGGAGTAGCTCCCTCCACTCAGCCCCTAAACATGTGTCTACAAAGTTTTATAAGACTCTGTCTACGTGTGCATGTAGGGAAGGTAAATGGTAAACACCATAGCTAAGCACAGGTTGACACAAAACCAAAATATCCTACCAAGGCAGTATTTTCAAAACCTGAAAACTTCAAACTCGTTCTGGTGTCACACAAAGCTGAAGTGATCTTGCTCCAGATCATATTACTGAGACTGGAATTCAGAAACTCTCTGAGAACTACCCCAACTGCTTATAAGAATTTAAAAGTCTTGGTATTTCTCACTGCTAACCATTACTAAAGGAAGAATATATTAAAGTGAGCAACTGAAAGATGGATCAAGACTGACGACAGGGACTTCCCTGGTGGCGCAGTGGTTAAGAATCCGCCTGCCAATTCAGGGGACATGGGTTTGATCCCTGGTCTGGGAAGATCCCACGTGCCACAGTGCAACTAAGCCTGTGCCACGACTACAGAGCCTGTGTTCTAGAGCCCACGAGCCAAAACTACTGAGCCCACGCACCACAACTACGAAAGCCCACACGTCTAGAGCCCGGGCTGTGCAACAAGAGAAACCACTGCAATGAGAATCCTGCACACCACAATGAAGAGTAGCCCCCGCTCACTGCAACTAGAGAAAGCCTGCGTGCAGCCAAAAATAAGACCCAATGCAGCCAAAAAAAAAGACTGACGACAGTGCATGGTCTGGAAGACTAATACTAATTTGAGAGTGACCTCAGGTTGGCCATTTATTCTTAGCCTTTGAGAACAGTCACACCTTGGCCAAGATATTTTCCTTACTAATCAATCACTTTTCCAAGCAGGTCTGAATCTTAACAGAGCTGGATTTGTCCAATACAGTAGCCACTAGCCACGTATGGCTATTGACCACTTGAAATGTGGCTAGTGTGAATTGAGATGTGCTGTAAGTGTAAATACACAGGGGACTTCAAAGACATGGTTTAAAAAAATATCAAATATCTCAATGCTTTCTATCGCTTATATTTGGAAATACTGGGTTAAATATTTTGGATATATTAGGTTAAATTAACTACATTATTAAAATTAATTTCACCTTTTTTTTTTTTTTTACTTTTTAAAATATGGCTCTAGATAATTTTTTATGTGGTTCGTATTTTATTTCTATTGGCCAGTGCTATTCTAGTGTATTCATTTCTATGTTAGAAATAACACATATGAGCTATTTGAACCAAGGGGGAAGCCAGAATGGGATCATTGGTGACAGATGTTTTGAGAAATATTCTAAAGGGTAGACCAGTGTGATAAAATATTTTTGTTCTTTCTTCTTCTTTGTCTCCTTGTAGATTTTACACTACCACCTAATGGAGACAGAATGAAAAATTTTCCAAGTCTCCATCATCTCTCATTGGGATTCTTGCAATGGCCCTCTAAGGCAGAGGTCCCCAACTCCCGGGCCATGGACCACTATCAGTCTGAGGCCTCTCAGGATCCGGGCGGCACAGCAGGAGGTGAGCAGTGGGCCAGCGAGCGAAGCTTCACCTGCCGCTCCACTCCCCATCGCTCCCCATCACCAGCATTACTGACTGAGCCATCCACCGCAACATCCGTGGAAAAATTGTCTTCCAAGAAACTGGTCGCTGGTGCCAAAAAGGTTGGGGACCGGGCTTCCCTGGTGGCGCAGTGGTTGGGAGTCTGCCTGACGATGCAGGGGACACGGGTTCGTGCCCCGGTCTGGGAAGATCCCACATGCCGCGGAGCGGCTGGGCCCGTGAACCACTGTCGCTGAGCCTGCGCGTCCGGAGCCTGTGCTCCACAACGGGAGAGGCCACAACAGTGAGAGGCCCGCATACCGCAAAAAAAAAAAAAAAAAAAAAAAAAAAAGGTTGGGGACTGCTGCTCTAAGGGCTCTCCTTGTCCCCTACAGCTACACTGGTTTCCAATGTGCCTGGTTCTCTCCTGCCTTTGAACTTGCTGTTTCCTCTAAATAGAACTTTCTTCTTTCACTCTGCTCTCTCATTTCCTTCAGGATTTTGTTCAATGTTACCTTGAACCCCATCCCCACTCACCCACCTCTGGCAGTCCCCATCTCCTACTATATTTTGTTTTTCTTCATAGCACTTATCACCATCTGGTGTTCTGTACGCTTTACTTACTTGTTACCACTCTGTTCCCCTAGCTAGAAGGAAAGTTCCATTAAAGCAAGGGATGTTGACACATAGAGATGCCAAAAAAATTACTTACAAAAATAAATGAATGAACTTGACTTTCCTGTAGTGGGAAGGAACTCTTGGACCTAAATTCTACCCGTTGAAGCAATTCAGAGGTATAGTCCGTTACTCAGCTTGGCATAGGTTTAAAATATTAAACCAGTAATGAAGTAACTCTGAACCTGCCTAACTTAGCTATATTGTACTTACTACATGAAATCTAATTTCAGAATGGAGAATTAGAATCTGCCTCTGTATTGCTACTTCTCAGGTACGCCCAGATCTTTACATTTTATTGGCTAGAAAAGCAGTGCCAAATTTCTCATTGTCGGTCTCCTATTCAAGTCAGTTTTCTGAGTTATAAAATGCCCCTGCCCTCCAAATGGGACTTTCAACTTAAAACGAAAATAAAAAAGCGAGTCATAAATATTTTTGTTGTTCCTGAAATGATATTTATGCCAACGAAAGTCTTCACTGATGTATAAAACATGCCCTCCAGGAGGGGCTGCTGTTTACCACTTCCCTGAGTGTGAAAGTTCTGATTCAGTCCATGGTTGACCTTACACTTTCAGTGCCTTATCAAACATCTTCCTGCCTCCCTTATGATCTTAGGAGAAATACTGTCCTTGTTATTTGGGTTCTAAGTAGCCCTGGATTTGCTTTTAATTGAAAGAGGCAAACTTCCTTGCCCCTGGAGCATCGTGAACTTCCAGCGAGAGTTCCTATTTTCCCTCTGGCTGTTGCTGGAGGATGCACTGGCCTTTGCACCTTTGTATCTGCCTCAGATTGTCTTTCCATCTCTGTCTCCTGTCTTAGACCATCCTAGGAAGTTGCCTGTGCATTCCCCTATTTTAAGTCCACCAACTGAGATATTCCATTTTCCTCCTCTCTCCTGTCTCCCCATGCTTTCTAAATAAATTCTTTTTAGGTCATTTCAACCCCACCTTTGGGCTTTATCAGAATGCAGCTGAAGGTCCTTTATTTTCCTAATTACTTTTCATATCTTCATTTATTATATCTCATTTGCAGATAGAGAGCACTGGCTTCTGTGCCATACAACTCTCCGGAGACAGAGTTACTGCTAACTCACTCTTTCCTCTGCTCTTGAAACTCTCTGTTTTAACTTCTGTCATAGAGTTTATGGAGATTATCAGTTTACACCCTGCCTCTCCCACTAGATGAAGTAGTCCTCCCGGTCAGGATTACAGTCTTTCATTTCTACATCTCCAGTGCCTAGCAGAGAGCTCGGCACATAGTATATATTAATAAAGAGGTTATTACTGAACAAATCAGCTTTTTAAATATAGAGGATTCTTCTTTTACATTTCCCACAGCTATCTCCAGCCTTCTGCACTCAAGTATGATCTCTAAATTCCTTCCATAGTTTGTGATGTCCTTGAGACTGTCTTTTATGCTGTATCGTGTGAATGAATGAATACACTCCCAAGCATTCTGGAGATCAGCATCTGGTCCTGCTGAGCATGGATCATCCACCTTATGTATGAGTGGACTTACATATATGGTGCAACTTGGGAGGCACCAAGAAGGATTTCCTTCCAAATCTCCCCCATCCCACTGGCTAGCCTATCCAATTGCCTAGAATTCTGCCGTCAGTGTTTGATTCCTTCAGGTTAAGATACTGCCCTATCTTAACACACACACACACACACACACACCCTCCTAGAAGGTTTGAGACACTAAGCTGTATTAATCATTAATAAGTCATCCAGGAGTATTAGTGTCACAGATCCTTCCCAAAAGAAAACAAGAGTAGGATCTGATGAGAATGAATAAGGGACAGGAATGTGTGGAGAGGTAGATCCAAAGCACTGGCACTGGGTAGGGAAGCACAATGACTACGCAGGGAGAAATGAAAGCCATTTTTTTTTTCCTTTTCTGCTTTTTCTGGTTAGGCTTTCAAAATATGGGCAGGAATCAGTCTAAGACCTGGAGTCCACAAGGTATGGAATTCTAGGTTAGCAAGCCCCAAACCTAATCTTCTCATACCTTCTGACTTTACCCAGATAACCAGGCATTTAAAAGTTAAAAAGGACCTCAGAGATCATTCCACTCCCCATCCCCCATCATTTTACAAGCTGAAAGGGGCTAAGTAACTTGCCCAGAGTCTCCTAACACATCCGGACTAAATCCTGGTCTCCCTGTCCATCTTTCCAGGAAGAACTGGAAGAACTATGCTCATTATAATTACCACATAGCTTCATCTAGAAAAATGGCACTCACTGATTTTCATAAGTTGAAATAGGTTTTCCATTCGGTTAACCACCAACCTGGTCTTAAATATATACTTAGCAAAAGTAACTCACAGAAATGAATGTGTATAAATTGCACTTAACATAACAAACCACAACATTACCAAATAAACCACAAATTAAAGGACATTTTAGTGCTTCTATGATTGACGGGGGCATGTAGTTTCAAAGACTGCACTTTCTGGTTTGAGCTCTATAATCCGAGTCGGGTTTCCAGGAGGATTTTCCTGGAGCCGGAAGCCAGGCTTACCTTCTTCTCCCGCATGCCTCGACTCCTCTGGACTTCTTGTGAGATGAGGGAACGCGAAGGTAAGTATGCGCAGTTGGCTGAGTAGCACCAGGAGCGTAAACATAGTCTGGCAACTGTCAAACAAACCGAAACAAACAAAATAACCAACAAAAACCACGTCAAAAAAGGCCCCGGCTCAGCACTTTGAGTTCCTGTGGGAACTGAGTCACCTACCTGTTGTGCTCAAAGCCACCGCGTGACTGCGCCCCGCGCGCGGTTTCGGTCGCCGGCGTCCGACCCGCGCCCGGAAAGCGGCGCCGAGAGCGTGCCCGGGGACAAATGCCGCCTCCGCCCTACCCCTCGCCTCCCCACCCCACCCCACCCTCCGGACTCTGCAGACGGCAGAGCGGGCACCTATCGCCGCGGCCGCCCTCTGCTTTCCGTTGGAATCGAGCCCGGTCCGCCGAGGTGGCCCCCTCCGAGTCGCCCATTCCCCGTCGGGGCCGAGCCGCCGGGCCCCGCACCTGCAGCTCCGGGCGCATGTTCCAGCAGCTCCCGGGCCGGAGCCCCGTGCTTGGGTAGTCCCTGCGGCCGCCAGACCCTCCGTCTCGGCGCCCCCAAAACCCTCGCCTTGCTCTCCGCAGGACCGGAGTGGCCCGCACGCTCGAGGATGCGCCTGGGGTCCGCGGAGCGCCGCCCTGGCCGGCACGGGGACGCGCGGCGCAGGCCCAGCCTTGATCCCGGGAGGCCGCGGAGCTGCGGGAAAAGGAGGAAGCAGCTCCTTGGGAGTACCTGGCAGCGCTCCTCCTCCCGGGGGCCGGCTCACCTGCGGCGGGCGGGCAGTTGGCCGGCGTCTCCGGGGAGCCGTCCCTCGCTGCAGCTGTCGCCGTCGCCGCCGCCACTTCTGCCCTGAGCCCTGGGCTAGCCCGGCCGCCCGCAGCCAGTTCTGGCCCCGCCTTGGCGCGCGGGGGGCAGGTTTGGGACTGGTTTCTAGATCCCGCGTCCTCCGCCGACTCCGGGCAGCGTGTTCGACTCCCAGTAGCTAAGCAGAGCGCCCCTCGGAGCGTCAGGGGCTTTTCGCTTTGGGTTCCACTAGGCTAGGGGCTCTGTCTTGAGGCCTTAGGTCTCAAAGGGTGGTCCGCGAAGGAGAGCAAAACATTCATCGGAGAAGTACTATGAACTGGGAAGTGACCTTAAAAATTAATCGATTACGTTGGTTCTCAAATCGTGATCCCCCAGGTCTGGGTCATCTCCAAGATCCTTTCAAGGGGTCTCCGAGGTCAAAATGATTTCCTTTATGGTACAAAGACATGATTTGCCTTTTTCACTCTCATTCTCTAATGAATATACAGCGGAAATTTCCAGAGGCTGTTTGACGTGTAATGATGTCATCACTCAGCTAACAGGGCGCCTGCATGTGTATTGTGTTTTCCAGTATTTTCTATGGTAGTAGGTTTAAGTATCAACATGTACATTTTTATAGAGATTCAAAGAGATTAATAAAATTTGCTTGTTCTTAGTGCTTTCTGTACTGTTATTCGCTATCTTTAGTCATACCTGGCAGGATAGCTATAACATCATTTTTTCAAACAAGTAGTCATCTGAAATCTTGAGCTTTTCTTTGAGCCTAGGCAGGAAGACAACAAAAACTAAGTACACTTTGTTGTCTTGATTTGAAATAATATTTTGAAAACTTCTCAGTTTAACAGGTAATATGATAAATACCATTAGATAAAATTCACATAAGTAAAAGCTCTTTGGGGTCCACCACCTATAATGACTTACAGCATTTGGCAGTATGAACACAAACTTCAGCCACTATGGAGCTGCAAGATATTTTGAGATCAGGTAACAAAGAGAGAAGAGACTAGTCAGTAACGACATTGTTCAAGATTGTCAATTTCTTCTGTTATTTATTTGCTGTATTCATCTTCTTATTTTGTATCATTTGCTTTTTTAAAGTCACAGTATTCTTATGCTTTTCTCCCAAAACATTTTAAATGCTTTTATTCTGGCCATCTGTAGAATTGGGCCGGATATTATGAATCTCATTTTACAAAGGATACTGAAGCATGAAGAAGTAAAGGATCTTGGAGAGTCATTGGTCAAGTAGTAGCCCAGCTCTTGACTCTTTCCAGTGCTTTTTTGAGTTATTACCAAGCCGTGGAGGGCAGGAGGTAAAGAATTATTTAATTTCAAAAGAAAGAAAAAAAAATCAGAGCAATGAGATTAATAGACTTGGATTAGTATGGTAATACATCTCTGAGTTTGAGCACATACCCACCCACTTACCTGTGTGAACTCAAGAATGAAATGGAAACTCACTCTGTTGTGTGGGCATGAGGATTGACTCAAAGACTGTGACAGGAAATGTTAAGGTTGCAGCCATGAAGCTCCGCGATGTTAAGGTCACATCCACATCCTTAAAGGCACAGCGTTAACTGTGTCATCAGACTACTCAGAACAGAAGATGCTACTTTACTGAACTTATGTTTCTGTGACATTTTAGCCTTGACATTTCAACATCGGTTGTTTGGTGTTTTAATTTATCCCCGTAAAATCAGTAGGTGGAAAATGAAAGACTCCTACTGTTCAAGGCTGATTCTATGTCTCTATGCAAGTATTTTCAGATTCAACAAATAGGCAGAGGGGCTAAAGATTTTATTTTAATCATTTGCTTAAATCCCTCTAAAGGAACTTTTGGCTAGAGCTCACATTTAATTCTATCATTTAAGAACAATGATTGTTAATAACAAAATAAAATGAAAAACAGTGTGAGAGGTTATCTGGTTTCCTGGTCACCTGATTTTATGTCATGCTGTGGTTAGTAACGAGAACTACATGTCATGTTAAAAAAAATAGTAATCCTTAGAGTCCTTACAGGGCACATAGGAACCTGAGTCAGTGTGGTTCTGAGCTGTCCTCTGGGGCCTGTGACAAGGACCTATGTCATAGCTGGTCACAAAACTCTCACTCTTTGTTCAGACCTTGGCATTTTCACAGCTATGATTAGTTCTTTCACTCATTGGACTCATTTTATCATCATAATCTTACTCTCTGATTGCCACACAATTTTTTTTTGGCCTCTTTTTTGTAAACCCAAGCTCAGGTAATAATGTGCTAAGTAAACAGTTGTTGTTGTTTTTCATACACAAGTTTATTTGGCATCAATTGCAAAACCATACTTTCATGCACAATGTCTGAAAAGAGAGTTTAGACAAATCATGTATTTTTAGCTACACAGCTGACAGTGTTTAAGAATCATTCAGGGACTTCCCTGGTGGTCCAGTGGTTAAGACTCTACACTCCAAATTCAGGGAGCCTGAGTTCGATCCCTGGTCTGGGAACTAGATCCTGCACGCCGAAACTAAGAGCCCGTGTGCCACAACCAAGACCCAGTACGGCCAAATATAGAAATAAATATTTTTTAAAAAGAGAATCATTCATTTATTCTGCATCAAAGAAGGGTAATAACGGAGTGCTGATGTTGCTGGTACTGATTAAAGACATACATTATATGGAAGACCTGTTAGGAAATCTACAACCTAGGATCCTATTTATCCTTCTTTGGTGAAGGATTCTCCTTTGTTATTTTATGTACCACCCTGGTTTGAAGCTCTCAAAATGAGAGTTCTTAATGACTGAGTTTTGACATATAAAATGTGGGTTTTAAAGCACTGTTTATTTTACTGATGTACACTAATGGCTTTAGTAGAGTTTATGGGTCTCTTTTACCCACCCTCAACACTGCCACTCTGACAGCAAATTGAGAGCCAGGAACAAAGTTCACCAATTTTCGTACCTTGTCGGGCACATGGCAGGATTTCCTGACCACTAAGTGAATGAAAGAAGGAATAAGTTCTAGTCCTAAGTTTGCTTCTCTCTAGCTTTGAACAAATCACTTCTCATCACTCTCTCTGCCTCTTCTGAGATATTGAGGGTTTGGTGTGAATGAACTCTAAGACTCCTTCTTGGGACTTCCCTGGTGGTCCAGTGGTTAAGAGTCCATCTTCCAATGCAGGGGATGCGGGTTCAATCCCTGGTCAGGGAACTAGGATCCCACATGCTGCAGAGCAACTAAGCCTGTGCGCTGCAAGGAAAGATCCCGCATGCCCTGCATGCGCAATGCAGCCAAAAGTAAATAAATATTAAAAAAAAAAAAGAAAGACTCTTTCTTATGCTAAAATTGTATGGGTCTTTGACCATTCTTAATCATGAAAGTATAAAGAGGGCTCTATTTAAGTAATTTTCTAATTTATTCTTTCCTGTCTGGATAGTTTTGGATTATTTGCTTTTATATAATTTATGTTATTTCAAATGAAGTCATTATATCAAAATATAAAATTTGGAATTTATATACACAAATTACCTATTTTATTATTTGTTCACCCTTAATTGTACAAAATGGGAAGTTAATATAATTTTCTATGTGGCAAAAGAGATAGTAAAACATTTTAAAATTTACTTTCTTTGGCTTCTCTGATAACTTGATTTACACTTTTCATTCTTGTGTTATCAGGAGACATTGCTGCAGAATCGTTTTCCTATTATTAGGACTCCTATTTTCTTTCTTTCCAACTTTGCTTTTTCTTGGATTTATATTGAATTTATATCTATTTTTTTGGTATTTCTACTACCATTTTCCCTGTTTTGGCTCTCCAACTGCCTCAATATTTTTTTCATTTTCTCTTGTATCCTCAGAATTTAGAATTTTAAAATATGGGGCACATTGATCTGTCTTTCTTCTCTAAGGAGAATAATGTTTTCTCTTTCTTTTGAGATACATGTTGTGCCTACCATGAGATTATCTGTATAGTGTTGGACACAATATACATTGGATGAATTAAATTATTTCGAATTTATTGAGCTTCCCTGGTGGCGCAGTGGTTAAGAATCCACCTGCCAATGCAGGGGACACAGGTTCGAGCCCTGGACCAGGAAGATCCCACATGCCGCGGAGAAACTAAGCCCGTGTGCCACAACTACTGAGCCTGTGCTCTAGAGCCCACAAACCACAACTGCTTAAGCCCATGTGCCACAACTACTGAAGCCCGCGTGCCTAGAGCCCGTGCTCTGCAATAAGAGAAGCCACTGCAATGAGAAGCCTGCGCACCACAAAACGAAGAGTAGCCCCTGTTCACCACAACTAGAGAAAGCCCACACACAGAAACGAAGACGCAATGTAGCCAAAGATAGAGAAAGAAAGAAAGAAAGAAAGAATTTATTAGTTTTCAACAAACAAATTAACAAACAAACAGAAACCTAAGCTCATAGATACAGGGAACAGATTGGTGGTTGCCAGAGGTAGCGGGTAGGGAGTAGGTGAAATGGGTGAAGGGGGTCAAAAGGTGCAAACTTCCAGTTCTAAAATAAATAAGTCATGGGGATGTAACGTACAGCATGGTGACTATAGTTAATAATACTGTATTGCAAATTTGAAAATTGCGGAGTAGATCTTAAAAGTCTTCATCATAAGGAAAAAATTTTTTCTGTAAATATGTATGGTGATGGATGTTAACTAGACTTATAATGGTAATCATTTCACAACAGTATATACAAATATTGAATCATTATGTTGTATACCTGAAACTAATTGTTGTATGTCAATTATATTTCAACTTAAAAAATTAAAAAATAATTTATTAGTTTTTATTGCCATATTTTTAAAAATAAATTTTATTTATTTATTTTTGGCTGGGTTGTGTCTTCGTTGCTGTGCGTGGGGGCTTTCTCTAGTTGCAACGAGCAGGGGCTACTCTTCGTTGTGGTGCTCAGGCTTCTCATGGTGGTGGCTTCTCTTGTTGCAGAGCATAGGCTCCAGGCACGTGGGCTTCAGTAGTTGCGGTACGCGGGCTCTAGAGCGCAGGCTCACTAGTTGTGGCACATGGGCTTAGTTTCTCTGTGGCATGTGGGATCTCCCTGGACCAGGGCTTGAACCCATGTCCCATGCAGATTCTTAACCACTGTGCCACCAGGGAAGCCCTCCATATGTTTTTATTGTTCTATTCTTTTTTTTTTTTTTTTTGCAGTACACGAGCCTCTCACTGTTGTGGCCTCTCCCGTTGCGGAGCGCAGGCTCAGCGGCCATGGCTCACGGGCCCAGCTGCTACGCGGCATGTGGGATCTTCCCGGACCGGGGCACGAACCCGTGTCCCCTGCATCGGCAGGCGGACTCTCAATCACTGCGCCACCAGGGAAGCCCTGTTCTATTCTATTTTTGTTTATATGTTCCCTTGTTCCCGTTTCCCAATCCTATTTTTTTCTTTTTCCTTTTATTCCCTCTTATTTCTTCTAAGTTGCTATTTTGGAAAAAAATTTTTTTTCTCATGATTTTCAACTCTGTCTTCTTTCCCTTTCTAAGGAATTTCTTTAATTTTCTTAGGTTGAACTACATGAAATTGCCATTGTTGTAAGTTAAAAAATGCTTGACTATCAGCAATTTCAAGTGGTTCAACCTAATAGTTTTCCTCAGTGCTTAGCACAGTGCTTGGCAGATGCTCAACTAATATTTGTTGAATGAATTCATAAATAAATTCTTTTCACTGGTTTCTCTGAGGGCCTGGATAACGTTAAGCAGAGAACTCTTTACCAGTTGTGGACTCAGAAATTTTTAATCATCAATAATCTTACTGATTTGCTCATTACCTGGTCTTATTAGTTCTTTTCCTGACAACTAAGATCTTTTTTCATGCACTGACGAACAGGTGCAGATATTTTAAGAAATTTATCTAAGGAAATTTAGCAAGTGAATCAGGGGGAGCATTGAAACTAGGGTTTGTGGTTTCTACCCAATAGGATTTCCACTTCACCCCGTTGTCATTAGACTTACTTAATCATTCAGTAATTTCGTTTATGATTCATGCCCTATGAATCATGAAGAGTTTCTTTTGTTTTCTTTTAGTCATGAAAAGGTGAAATTCAAGATCTGTCTCTGACATGCGGCATCAACCTCTCATGCGATGAAGTGCATACTTTTTCTTTCTTTTTAAAGAAAGCAATATGTACGCTTTGTAAAACATCCAAATAATATAAAAGTTAATTAGTAAAAAGGCAACTGCTCCAAAAGAAAACTGTTAAAGTAGGTTTCAACACAGCCCAATCCTTTTTCAGTGAACTCTGAAGAACTGTTTAAATGCTATGTCATAGGAATTTTTTTTTATGTTAAGTGATGACTCCTTGGGCACATTTAATACTGCAAATATTTTCTTTGCACAGACTCTTTTATAATGTGTAATGTTTTAAAAATGTGTTTTTAAGAGTTGTCTCTCTCACATCTTATTCCAAAATAAACTCCAGATGGCTTTAAGAATAAAATGAAAAACAATGACCCCATAAAAGAATTGGAAGAAAATACAGGTGGAGAATATCTTCTCCTAGAGTGAAGAACTCTCTAATAATAAAAGCAAAGGAAAAATGATAAAGGAAAAGATTGATATATTTGACCTCATAAAAATTAAACATTTTTAGACATTATAAGACACCATTAAAGTTAAAAAGCAAATGACAAACTGGGAAAAATATTTGAAACATACGTGATAGATAAGGAGTTAAGATCTTTACCCTTTAAAGTACTGTAACAAATCAACAAGAAAAAAGATCGGGCTTCCCTGGTGGTGCAATGGTTAAGAATCTGCCTGCCAATGCAGGGGACACAGGTTCGGTCCCTGGTCCAAGAAGATCCCACATGCCGCAGAGCAATAAAGCCCGTGCGCCACAACTACTGAGCCTGAGCTCTAGAGCCCGCAAACCACAACTACTGAAGCCTGCGTGCCTAGAGTCCATGCTCCGCAGCAAGAGAAGCCACTGCAATGAGAAGCCTGCGCACCGCGATGAAGAGTAGCCGCCGCTTGCCGCAACTAGAGAAAATCCGCACGCAGCAACGAAGACCCAACGTAGCAAAAACTAGATAAATAAAAATAAATAAATTTATATTAAAAAAAAAAAGATCGGGACTTCCCTGGTGCGCAGTGGTTAAGAACCTGTCTGCCAATGCAGGGGACACAGGTTCGGTCCCTGGTCCAAGAAGATGCCGTGGAGCAACTAGGCCCGTGCGCCACAACTACTGAGCCTGCGCTCTAGAGCCCGTGAGCCACAACTACTGAGCCCTCGTGCTGCAACTACTGAAGCCCGTGCACCTAGAGCCCGTGCTCCGCAACAAGGGAAGCCACCACAATGAGAAGCCCGCGCACTGCAACGAAGAGTAACAGTGGATATTAACATTAATTAAAAATGATTTTTAAATGGTTTAAAAATAGCCTTTTTGTTTTAATTAGTTGTGGTTTTTTTTAACATACTCAGTGGATATTTATAGATCTTCTTTTTTTGAGTTCCCTATTAATATTTTTTGCTGGATTGTATTTTAGCCAAGTGTAATCCCAAGATTGTTGGAACTGTTTTGTTTTAGTTGGGCCCAGTTGATTCTTGGAATTTCTACAGATCAATAAATTACCTTTTATCTATGATTTGTTCTACGTGCAAATTGTAATCACTGTACTTTATAGAAGTTGCTCAAATCATTTCACCTTTGCATTTAAGGTCATATTAAATCTCTCTCCCTTAAAAAAAAAAGCCACACTTCCTTAATGATGTCTCTTTAGGCACTCTAGGGGATACAAAGATGAATAGTAATATAAACAACATTTTTAAAAATTGAGATACTAGTCACGTAACATAAAATTTATCATTTTAACCATGTTAAAATGCACAATTCAGTGAGTTTTAGTATATTCACAATATTGTACAACCATCACCACTAACGAATTCTAGAACATTTTCATCACTCAAAAAAGAAGCCTCATACCCCTTAATCAATCACTCTCCACGCCCCCTCATCCTCACCCCTGGCAACCACTAATCTACTTCTGTGTCTGTGGATTTGCTTATTCTGAATATTTCATATAATGGTCTTTTGTGGCTGACTTCTTTCACTTGGCATGTTTTCAAGGTTCATGCATGTTGTAGTATGCATCAGCACCTCATTCAGTTTTATGGCTGAATAATGCTCCATTGTGTGGATATACCACATTTCATTTATTTACCAGTTGATGGACATTTAGGTTGCTTCTATTGTTTTACTCATAAGTAATGCTGCTATGAACATTCATGTACTGTATATGTTTTTGTGTGAACATATGTGAACAAAATTCTCTTGGATTTAAACCTAGAATTGGAATTGCTAAGTCAGATGGTAACTCTACGTTTAAATTTTTGAGAGATGCATAACATTTCTGAAGACTTAATATGTGTGTGACACTTAGTAAGCACTTGACTTGCATTTTCTCATTGAATCCTCACAACTTTCTGTGGTTGGTCCAATTATTATGTCCATTTTACAGAAGAGGGCAACTCAGAGATGTTAAAAAAACTTGCTCAAGTACCCACAGCTAGTTGGGACAGATCCAGGTTTTGAACTATGGCAGTCTGGTTACAGAATCTGAACTCTTTACTACTTATTGCCTTGACACATATGGTTCGAATGGGCAGAAGATAGCTCACAATAATGAAACAAGGTGAAATGAAGCAAGAATTATAAGTCCCATGTAATGTGTTAAGAGGATTATAGAGGTGCAGAGTAGATTCAGGAAAGGCTTTCTAAAGGGAATATTTGAAGGGAACCTTAATTTATGGGAACAAGTTCAAGAAGAGGAGCTGGGGTGAAAGCCAACTAGGTGAAAGGACTATTACAGGGATGGCAAGTTAGTTTTACATCAAGTGGCAATTCCAGTTCATTGGTAGTGACTGTCTATAGCACTGTGTGGAGATACTGTATGCCAGCTCAGTGGGAAAGAGTATGATGAGTCATTAGCAAAATCTGCCATGGGTGAGGGAGTGGAGATTTGAAGACCTCGTGATATGAACGCTGAACTATTACGCTATGGAGATGAGAAATTATGGGGCATGTTCTGGAAAACAATGACTATATGATTTTGACTGGATCATAGGGTATGTGTAAGAAAGTGGAGGCCAAAATAAGATTGCAAATATGTGATGAGGCCATATTGCACAGTGTTTTAGATGACAGACTGATGAGTTTGTACTTAATTCAGTAGACAGTGAGAGTCATTGAAGATTTTCGAACAGGGTAATATTGGCACAGGAATCCTACTATAAGAAGATTAATCTGGTGGCATACAGAATGCATTGACATGGAGAAAGGTTAGAAACAAGGAGACCAGTTAGGGTAATGTTAAAAAATTTAGTAGATGGTGATAAATTCATGTTAAAACAGGGAACTACCATTTTTTCCCCCCATTAATTCCTTAAAGATTAAAATGTAGGTGTGAGGAAATGAACACTCTAATACTCTGCTGGTGATACATTGGTTCAACTTTTCTGGAGGACATTTTAGCAATGTGTATAAAAAGACTTAATAATGGTTTATTCTTTTTAATTCAGTATCTGTAAATTTATGCCAAGGGAGTAATTCTGAACATATGCAGAGATGTAGCTCCAAAGGTGTTGCATTGCCATTTTAGAAAACAAATGTAGCCCAGTTACTGGTTGGGCAGTTTCTCTTGTCACCAGCCCATCTGAGTCAGGACTTGGCATTTAATTCACCGTGGAGAACACACTGCATGAAAAACATTTAGTTAGCAATGCTGAGTTTACTGAAGATTATGTAGGGGAGATGGAAAAAAATCTTTAAAAAAAATTGAAAAACATTCATTAGGGGGCTCCCCTGGTGGCACAGTGGTTAAGAATCCTCCTGCCAATGCAGGGGACACGGGTTCGATCCCTGGTCCGGGAAGATCCCACATGCCGCGGAGCAGCTAAGCCCGTGCACCACAACTACTGAGCCTGCACTCTAGAGCCCAAGAGCCACAACTACTGAGCCTGAGTGCCACAACTACTGAACCCCACGTACCTATAGCCCGTGCTCCACAACAAGAGCCACCACAATGAGAAGACCACACACTGCAACTAAGAGCAGCCCCCGCTCGTCACAACTAGAGTAAGCCCATGTGTAGCAATGAAGACCCAATGCAGCCAAAAATAAATAAATTAGATAAATAAATTTTAAAAAAATTCAATAAACTTGATAAATATTCCTTAGACATTCCTGCTTCCTCCACAGTGCTGAGCAGGGATCCTCATCTCTCTGCCCCTTCCCTACACAGAACTTAGCCCTGCTACCCCTCCTCTCTTTTACTGTTCCAAATTACTTTTTCTGCTTGATTTTGGGAATCAAAGTCTATTGCAAGTGGGCCTCTTTTTTTAAAAGCTGGTTTCTATTAGAAAAAAAAGTGTCATAAATATTTATGGAGGATATAAAAATTACTTATGAATTACACAAAACATTGGGAAACATATGTTAAAAAAAATAGGAGGGATTTGTTGAATAAATTATGGCACAGCTTGTTACTACCTAACGCTTATTGAGTGATCACTCTTTGGAAACATTTTCTCCCTAGGTGTATTCATTTCCACGGTTTTAAACATTACTTATGTGCTGACAACTCCCAGTTGTATACCTCTAGCACAAATCTTTCCTCTGTGTTCCAGACACATATTATCTCACTCCAGACTAACATATGTATACTTGGTATCTCTACTTGATGTCTCATAGATGGCCCAGAGCTGCTATGTTAAACCTGGTCCTCCCTGATCCTGGTCTTCCTAAACTTGGAAAATGGCTGTGCCATATGAAAAGTTACTGAAGTTAGAAGCTTAGTAGGCCATCTTGATTCTTAATTCCTTGCTTTTTCCTACCCCATATCCAATTTATTTGCAAGTCCATTGAGTACTGCCTCCAAAAGAATGCCATCAATCTCTTTTTATAGCCACTGCTACACCCACACCAGAAGTTTCCATGCAGAGAGTACATGATGTGTAAAGGCACAGAGACCTAAGAGGACTGGATTGTCTGAGGAAACTACAGGTACATTAGTGTGGTAGGTCCATGTGGTTTTAAAGAGATGCTGGAAAGGATGTCCTTGCAGAAGTGGGAGAGGATGGGATTCAGAGCAAAGGCAGCAAGGAGGTTTGGGTGAGGACCAAAGCAGGACCTGGAGGAAACACTCAGGCCAACTCTTTTTAGAAATATTAGTAAAGTAAAAAATCATACAACAAGGCAACATAAGTCACAGTCTTTTTTTTTTTTTTTAAACAGGTACAATGTTTGTTATTAGAGACATAGCACAATAACAAGTGGGAGAGCATACAGAGAAACAGTTCTTTTTCTTTTTAAATAAATTTATTTATTTATTTATTTTAGGCTGCGTTGGGTCTTCGTTGCTGCGTGTAGGATTTCTCTAGTTGCAGTGAGCAGGTGTGCGGGCTTCTCCTTGCGGTGGCCTCTCCTGCTGTGGAGCACAGGCTCTAGGCACACGGGCTTCAGTAGTTGTGGCACGTGGGCTTCAGTAGCTGTGGCTCGCGGGCTCAGTAGTTGTAGCTCCCGGGCTCTAGAGTGTAGGCTCAGTGACACACGGGCTTAGTTGCTCTGCGGCATGTGGGATCTTCCCGCACCAGAGCTCAAACCTGTGTCCCCTGCATTGGCAGGTGGATTCTTAACCACTGCACCACCAGGGAAGCCCCAGTCACAGTCTTTTAATAAGCAAAGAGATGTTACAAAACTGTTGCCATCCCATCTGGAAGGATAGGTTTTGCTAAATGTACAATATCAAAGGTGTTACTATTAAAAGCAGTTATTAGAAAAGGAAAAATAATACAAACATAAATGTTCTCTCTTAGTCATGAGTGAATTTGTTTAATCTCAAAGTCAGAAGTAGTTTTATATTGGCAGATTTTGACTTTGGAGGAAGGCCCAATACATACTTTATTTTCTCTCTCTCTCTTTCTTTCTTTATATTAAAAAACTTGAAATAAAGATGTAATTCATATACCATAAAATTCACCTTTTTAACATGTATGATTCAATGTTTTTAGTATCTTCACAAGGTTATGAAACTGTCACAACTAATTCCTGAACATTTTTATCACCTCCAAAATAAACCCCATACCCACTAGCACTGATTCCCGATTCTCCCTCTTTATAGCTCTTGGGAATTACTAATCTACTTTCTGTCCCTATGGATTGGCCTATTCAGGATAGCTCATGTGCACAAAATCATACCATATGTAGCCCTCTGTGACTGGCTTCTTTCACTTAGCATCATGCTTTCAAAGTCCATCCATGTTGTAGCATGAATCAGTACTTCATCCCTTTATATGGTCAAATAATATTCCATCATGTGAATATACCACATTTTATCTATCCATCTATCACTTGATGGGCATTTGGATTGTTTCCACTTTTTGACTATGATGAATAATGTTGCAATGAACATTTGTTTACAAGTTTTTGTGTGGATGTATGTTTTCACTTCTCTTGGGTATATATTTAGAAATGGACTTGCTGGGTCATCATATGGTAACTCTGTGTTTAACTTTTTTGTGGGACTGCCAAACTGCTTTCCAAAGTGGCCCACCATTTTACATTCCCCCTAACAACAGATTACAATTTTTCCACATTTTTTTGCCAGCACTTGTCATTTTCTGTTTTTGTTTTGTTTTGTTTTTTTAAATTACAACCATCCTAGTGCCTTCCCTTCCTTTCCTCTCTCTGAAGTCCTATCTCATTTGCTGGCTGAAACCTGATATTTCATTTATCATTCTTCATTTTAAATCATCTGAGGATGATTGAAGTTGGCAGTCTACACAGTGTGTTAAAAATCAAGACATTTCTAGAAAGTCTAGACTATTTGGAAGTTCTGGTAATACTGGGCAGCAATTGGCTGGAGCTGAGTAGAGACTCTCCAGTCTTCATCATCTTCTACTGTCTTACACTTGGGTCGCTTTCCACGTTGTTCGTTTTTACTTGTCTCCATAGATAATTGAGCTTTCAGGTCCTGGTTAAAGCCATTTGGCATAACTTAATTGTGAATACTGACTCTCAGATCAAAATATAATGTGCTCCACATAGAAATAGAGGAGGTACATAAACTTCATGGGGAAAATTATAAAACTTTACTGAAAGAAATCAAAGAAGACCTAAATAAATGAAGAGAAATAATATGTTCAAGGATAGAAAGATTTAATTCTCCCTAATATAATCTAATTCAGTGCAATACGATAAAAATTCTGACAGGCTTCTTTGTGGAAACTTGACAAAATAATTCTAAAATTGATTTGGAAAAGCAAAAGGCCAAGAAAAACCAAAACACTCCTGAAGAAGAATATGGTGGTGGGAGAGTTGCCCTACCAGATTAACACATGACTTAGTATGTGAAGAAATCTGGCATTACAAATCATAAGGATAAAAGGACTCTTCAATAAAGGGTGCTGAAACAATTTGTTATCCATGTGGCAAAAAAATTCAGTCCTCATATGGTATACGAAAATAAATTTTAGGCTGTTTAAAGACCTACATGTAAAAAGCAAAAGTTTAAAATATTTAAGAACAAATATCGAAGAATATACAACATCAGGGAAGGAAAGGATTTCTTAAGCAAAACACACAAAAAAACACATCCTCAGAGAAGAATATAGGTAAGTGAAATAAAATAATTTTCAGCAAAAGACATAATGAAAAAATGTGAAAGGACAATTTACAAACGAGGAAATATTTTCAAAACACATAATTGACAAACAATTGGTATTCAGAATATATTTTTAAAAACCTCTTTCAAGCCAGTAAGACAAAGACAAACAACCCAATAAAAAATGTGCAAAGGAGGGGCTGCCCTGGTGGCGCAGTGGTTGAGAGTCCGCCTGTCGTTGCGGGGGACATGGATTCGTGCTCCGGTCCAAGAAGATTCCACATGCTGCGGAGCAGCTAGGCCCGTGAGCCATGGCCACTGAGCCTGCACGTCCGGAGCCTGTGCTCCGCAACGGGAGAGGCCACAATAGTAAGAGGCCCGCACACTGCAAAAAAAAAAAAAAAAAATGTGCAAAGGAGAAATCAGAATGGCCAGTGAATATATGACAACATGTTCAATATCATTATTAATCAGAGAGATGTAAAATAAAACTAGTACCTGATTGGAAGAAATAAAAACATCTGACACTTCCAGGTGTTAGAAAGGATATCCATCAATGGAAACTCATAATTACTGCTAGGTAGAGTGAAATTGGTAAAAATAACTCCAGAAAGTAATTTAGCATTTTCTCAAATTTGAAGATGCCCATACATTACCACTCAGCAATTCCACTGCTGGAGTACTCTTGAGTCCATGAAACAGGATAGAGGTACAATAATATTCTTGGCAGTATTGTTTGTAATTAAAAAATTGGGGTGGCCATCAACCAAAGAATGCATAAATACATTTTGGTGTATTTATCTAATGACAAGCAATACAGCACTGAAAACAAATACTTTAAGGCAACATATAAAAATTTTTAACAAATGAAATGAGTGAAAAAAGAAAGTTGTAGGAACATATTTACATTTATGCCAATTATATTAAGTTTGAAAGCATGCACAAACTAAATAGTGTATTGATTAGGGGAACATTCACATGTAATAAAACTATAAAGAAAAGCAAAGAAATAGTAGAAAAGAAGTGACAGTTACTTCTGAGCATGGGAGAAAAGATGCAATCGAGAAGGGATAAAGAAGAAGTGGTATACAAATGGGGTGTATGTGTGTGTGTGTGTGTGTGTGTGTGTGTATACACATACTGTTTATGTATGAAGTAGTATAATAAAATCTCAGAGGAGTTTTCATGAAGAAAGGTAGTGGGGAGAGGAATGGGTTAATTGGGAACCTGGGTTTGTGTAGGAGTATAAAATGCGGAAGGGAGGTATTGAAGAAAGTCTTCACTTCACAGTTTTGCCTAAGGTTGGCCTTTTCCAAGATGGGGATTCTACTTCTTTACACCTTAATGTCACAAAGAATTGGGGAAATGTACGTTTTTAAAAATTATTTTGCATAAGAGATGACTACCCCTCAGGGCATAGGAACTGCAAACATTACATACATTACCAATGTGAAAGGCACAATAAAGGAATTTCCTTTTTTCCCCTTTAAATGGCTTGATAAATTTGAAAGAGCCCTGGATCAAGAGTCAGAGAACCAAGTTTCTAGTTTTGCTGTGTCCTAATTAATTGTGTGACCTAGGGTAACAATTTTGTCTCACTGAATCTCAGTTTCCTTAGCAAGATTATTTCTAAGGCTCAGCTTTTTTTTTTCTTTTTGAGTTACGCGGGCCTCTCACTGTTGTGGCCTCTCCCGTTGCGGAGCATAGGCTCGGGACGCGCAGGTTCAGCGGCCATGGCTCACAGGCCTAGCCTAGCCACTCCGCGGCATGTGGGATCCTTCCGGACCGGGGCACGAACCCGCGTCCGCTGCATCGACAGGCAGACTCTCAACCACTGCGCCACCAGGGAAGCCCCAAAGCCTCAGCTTTAACTTCAGTCATTCTGTGAGTTACAGAGCCTCTCAACCAAAAAGAAAGTAGGCATGTTCATCATTTTCATTCATTAAAATTCATCATTTTAATAAAGATATATTCTATTAATTTGGAAAAGCAGAAGAGAGTATTAATTTTCCTCCCACAGTCTTAATGAAGAAATAAAGAAACTAATTTTCCATTACCATTCAAGGGGCAATCCACTCCTTCACAGATTGTGAAATTAATGTAACAGATTCAACCAACTGAACGGTCTATGCATCTTTCTTCCCCTCTCCCATTCCAAGCCTGGGAACTATATTTTATATAAACAAAGTTTAAATAGTTAACTAAAAACGAATGCCTTTTTAAACTTAAGTATATATATAGTACTGTAGTTAGAGCAAAATACCTGCAGACAGTTTCCAGTATCTTTGACTTTATAGCATTTATTATCTTCTGTGTCTGAAGCACAGCAGATATTATGATCTTTACTAATTATAATTTTCCTAATTAAAGTAACTTGTATCTATAATGCCTTATTTTCCTAAGGTGTTCAATGTAGTTAGCAGATATTAAATCATTTATCTTTATAACATATCAGTGAAGCTAGTAGGAGAAGTATTGTTCTCATAATTTAGAGGAGAATATGAAAAGTCAATGATCATAGGTCATGATCATACAGTAATTTTTGTCATGAACATTAAGATTAGATCTCTGTCTCTCTCTCTCTCTATATATATATTTTTTGTTTCCTCTCCCACCCACTTCCCATTTAGGGGAAATTCCCTACCATGCACAACCCTAGTGGGATGCAGGGATCTGCCTTCCACTACTGAAACCAAAGGGCAGTGATATCCCCTCTCCCTGGCTTGGGGCAGCCAGAGTAAGGGCACATTATCCAGAATATAGGATTTGGACATTCTAGTTCAGGGCCTTGAATCTTTTTCTTTTTTGAAAATAATTAATTATTATTATTATTTTTGACTGTGTTTGGTCTTCGTTGCTGTGCATGGGCTTTCTCTAGTTGCGGTGAGCAGGGACTGCTCTTTGTTGCAGTGCATGGGCTTCTCATTGTGGTGGCTTCTCTTGTTGCGGAGCACAGGCTCTAGGCACACAGTCTGCAGTAGCTGTGGCATGAGGGCTCAGTAGTTGTGGCTCGTGGGCTCCAGAGAGCAGGCTTAGTAGTTGTGGCACACGGGCTTAGTTGCTCTGCGGCGTGTGGGATCTTCCTGGACCTGGGATGGAACCCGTGTCTCCTGCATTGGCAGGAGGATTCTTAACCACTGAGCCACCAGGGAAGTCCCCTTGAATCTTTTCTTAATTTTTATTTTATATTACAGTTGATTTACAATGTTGTGTTAGTTTCAGGTGTACAGCAAAGTGATTCAGTTATACACATATATATATATTTTTTCAGATTCTTTTCCCATATAAGTTATTACAGAATGTTGAGTAGAGTTCTCTGTGCTGTACAGTAGGCTCTTGTTGATTATCTATTTTACATATAATAGTGTATATATGTTAATCCCAACCTCCTAATTTATCCCTCACCCCCACCTTTCCCCTTTGGTAACCATAAATTTGTTTTCTTTTTTTTTTCAGCATCTTTATTGGAGTATAATTGCTTTACAATGTTGTGTTAGTTTCTGCTGTAAAACAAAGTGAATCAGCTATATGTATACATATATCTCCATATCGCCTCCCTCTGTGTCTCCCACCCACCCTCCCTATCCCACCCCTCTAGGTGGTCACAAAGCACCAAGCTGATATCCAAAAATTTGTTTTCTAAGTCTGTGAGTCTGTTTCTGCTTTGTAAATAAGTCCATTTGTATCATTTTTTAAGATTCCACATATAAATGATATCATCTGATATTTGTCATTCTCTGTCTGGCTTACTTCACTTAGTGTGATACTCTCTAGGCCCATCCATGTTGCTACAAATGGCATTATTTCATTCTTTTTCATAGCTGAGTAATATTCCATCATATGTATGTACCACATCTTCCTTATCCATTCATCTATCGATGGACATTTAGGTTACTTCCATGTCCTGGCTATTGTAAATATTGCTGCAATGAACATTGGGGTACATGTACCTTTTTTTTTTTTTTTTTGCGGTATGCGTGCCTCTCACTGTTGTGGCCTCTCCCGCTGCGGAGCACAGGCTCCAGACGCGCAGGCTCAGCGGCCATGGCTCACAGGCCCAGCCGCTCCGCGGCATGTGGGATCTTCCTGGACCGGGGCATGAACCCGTGTCCCCTGCAACGGCAGGCGGACTCTCAACCACTGCGCCAGCAGGGAAACCCTTCGTACCTTTTTGAATTATGGTTTTCTCAGGATATATGCCCAGGAATGGGACTGTAGGATCATAGGGTAGCTCTGTTTTTAGTTATTTAAGGAACCTCCTTACTATTCTCCATAGTGGCTGTACCAATTTACAGTCCCACCAACAGTGTAGGAGGGTTTCCTTTTCTCCACACCTCCTTCAGCATTTATTATTTGTAGACATTTTGAGGATGGCCATTCTGACTGTTGTGAGGTGATACCTCATTTTAGTTTTGATTTGCATTTCTCTAATAATTAGCAATGTTGAGCATCTTTTCATGTACTTTTTGGTCAGGGCCTTGAATCTTGAGGGAGTAATGCACAGATGCAGAAACAATTAAGAATTACTTGTACATACTAGAAAAGATAGCCAGAATCTACAATGGTGTTATGTGTCTGCTGTCAATTGTGTCCTGTGGTGTGACCTATCCCAGCGTCCTAGCCAGATGATTCCTCTGGTGTTATCTGGGTTCTGGTTCCTGATGATGAAGCCTCCTTGGCTTCTGCCCATTTTCTGAATCTCCTCCTCCAGGTTTCTCATTGATTTTGTGAGCTGCCCAATGCCCTTCCAATAAATTCCTCTTCTGCTTATGTTAGCCAGAGTTGATTTCAATTACTTGCACACAAGAGCACAGATTCCCTTAATCTAACTGCTTTTGAAGGCATGATTTTTTTTTGGCCGCACCGCACGGCATGCAGGATCTTAGTTCCCCGACCAGGGGTCAAACCTGCAGTGGAAGCAGAGTCTTAACCACTGGACCACCAGGGAAGTCCCAAAGGGATCGTATTTTAATCACTAAGTTGTCCTGTATACTTAGGATATTTAAGTTTTGCACTAAATTAAAAAATTTCTCTGCTATATTAGTTGAAGTCTAGCTGCAAACTCATAAGTCTTTGTATATAGCCTTTAGGATAATGTCAACCACATATTTTTTATTGGACCTAATCAATAAAGTTAAAATGGAATTACAGATTGAAAATATTTCCATTATATCGAGCAAGGAAAAGCAAGATACAAAGCAGAATGTATAAAATACTCTCAATTTTATACACATATTGGTGAATAGAAAAAAGTACTGGAAGAATAGGGAATAAAAGCACTCAGACTTCCCTTGTGGTGCAGTGGTTAAGAATCTGCCTGCCAATGCAGGGGACATGGGTTCAATCCCTGGTCTGGGAAGATCCCACATGCCACAGAGAAACTAAGCCCGTGAGCCCCAACTACTGAGCCCATGTGCCGCAACTACCGAAGCTCACGTGCCTAGAGCATGTGCTCCGCAACAAGAGAAGTCACCACAATGAGAAACCCGCACACCACAGCGAAGAGTCGCCCCGCTCGCCACAACTAGAGAAAGCCCGTGCGCAGCATCGAGGACCCCAAAACAAAAAAGAACCCCCCAAAACTCCAAAACACTAATAAGTGTAGTGGGAATATAAGTTTGATTTCTTTGTGCTTTATTTTGACATTAAAAAATTGACATGTATTATTTCATAATTAAGAAAAACCCGTAATAACTTAAATTTCTGTTTTTTTAAAAATGGAAATTTACTGTTAAAAGAAACATTTCCACAGACTCTTTACTGATTTAGTAGGCTTTTAGTCAACGATTCATGGATCAGGCAGCATTCAAACTAACAGAGAGGAGCTCTGAATAACTGCACAAGATGAGAGATTTTTATAGACTAAAGTGAGGGGAACAAGGAAGTTATACTGGGCATTTGCTGGTTGATTAAAGCAAAGTTACTTTCCTTATATGGAGCAAAAGAGCGTCTTGGAGCAGGTCGGGTAACTTGTGCTGAGCAGGCAAGTACTGATTGGTTGACCTAGGACTTCCTTTCTTGGGAGAGCCAAGCATAGAAACATAGTGAAGTTTTGTTTTGCTGACATGGGGCTTAGCATGAGCGACTCCAGCTTGGGCCTCATCTGATTACTTTATACCATTACAAAAATAGAAAAAACTAGACCTCATTTTGCAAACATAGAAAGAAAATTAGTCATAATTTGGCTTCAACAATTACCAACACATGGCCTTTCTTGTTTCATCCGATATATGCTTTACTCCCACTAATGCTAAATTATCAGCTCAGAAAGATTTTTTTCATTTAATTGATTATTCCTTCTTTTGCATACGTTACTCTCCCTTTTAGGAATTCTTAATCAACATCTGTTTCTTTCACTTCTTTAAACCTTATTCTCATATTTTTCTTTCCTTTAGCCTTTATCCCTTTATTTTGGTTAAATTTCTAAGTTTGCCTCCTGCTTTACTAATGCTGCTTCTAACTTTGCTGTGTACTGTCTTCAATGCAATTTTAAATCCAATCTTTTCTAGTCTCAAAGTGTTTCATTTTTATGAATGCTGATTTTGTTCTCATAAACAATCACTTCTTCGATCTTATTGAGAAAAAGAATCAGAAAATGTTCTAGACTTTTCTTGTTTTTGTATTAAATTTATTTTAGAGGGATCTTTTCCTCTGATCATTCTAGATCAGGGGTGGTCAAACTACAGCTCTCAGGTGCCTGTTTTTGAAAACAGTTGTATTGTAATACAGCCTCGCCCCTCTATTTACATAGTGTCTAGGGCTGCTGTTGCATTATAAAGGCTACAATAGCTGCTTTCCTGCTACAATACCACTCTGTCTAGTTGCCACCGACTGTATGGCCTGCAGAAGCTAAGATATTTACTATCTGGCCCTTTATAGAAGACGTTTGTTGACCATTTTCCTAGGTGGTATCTTACTTTTGAATTGCAGAGTATTTTTATAATTCCAGAGATTTTTCTTTATTTGCCTGTCAACAAGGATTATGAACAAAGGGTTAGTACCAGAATCAAAAGGGGACCCTTTCAAATTTTGCCTGCCTGGGACCCACATTAGACCTACCAAATGAGAATTCTCTGTTGTGCCAACCTTCTTTCTCTCACTACCCTGGCTCCACTGTCAAGAAGATGCTCTGACCATCTGCTTTTATGACCAGCTGTGTAATTTGTACCTGGGGAGGCTAACTTCCTGGACGTAGTCTACTTGGAAGACTGGTTTTTTCTCCATGCTTTTTCCAGTTTCTCCGCTACGTTAATACAAACCAATAGGAATCAAAGTGTTATTTTAAGCTGCTTTGGCTTGACATAAACAGCTATAATAAGTAACCAAAATAAACTTGCATTTTTAACCTCCTTTAACTGGCTTCTTACTCAGAGTATAGATTATACACATATACGCATGTTAATTCACACAGGGCAATGTGAGTTAAACACCATTATTATCTCAGGTCAGATTAGTTTGCTACTTCAGAACCAGAAAAGAGGACTTTCCAAAATGAGTCTTAGACCTGAGTAGGAAAAAATGAACCATAGATTTGGTATTAGTGTTAGCTTATTTGTGATTTCTGGAAAAATCTTTGAATTTTCTGTCCTCTGGTTATTCAAGCTTCAGAATTGCAGTTGGAATTGAGACTTCTATCTCCTTCCAGCTCTAAAATTCTTTACTATAACAATACTTGAGTATAGTCCTGGAGCCTGTACTAGTGCTAAGCTCCGAGTCTCCACAGAGGAGCCCTGGTTGATCAGAGGGCCAGCTGGGAGGCAGGGGAAAGGCATAATGATGTAGAAAATAATTGAAAAGTAATACCATGGTTTTTCCCAAGACTGGTCCAGATCTCTCTTACTTGGTCTTGTGAAGTTGTTTTTAACTGACTTAATAGGGATGTTTCAAGCCACATTTGGCCAGAATATAAATTTATTAGATAAATCTGATCTTCAGAAAATTATCTCAAGTTGGCCTTGTGTTTTATATCTTTATTTAACTTAGATCCACATTTTGGATACAGGTTTTTACTGAACTCTGTGAATAAAGGAGCCCAACAAGCAGTGTATTTTATAGCAGTATAAGTTTTAAGAGCTCTTTCATCCTTTCCCGACTTATGTGGAATTCCTGTTAATGTCAGTGGGATTTACAATGATTGAAATGAAGGGAGTCTGTGTCCTTGAAAAGTTTGTAAACAGTCTTTAGATATATAAATGATATTACATACTTATGAACAACATATAAAAGTTTAAATAGCATTAACATGAACAGAATAAAATAAGATAAAGATATGTCTGTATTAGCAATTGAAGAGAATTGGAGAGGAAATTGACTTAATTATCTGGGTAATTGCCTTGTTTTTTCACTTTAAGTTTGGGACAGAGGCTCACTACTCAGGTTGAGTAATGAAGTGCCTTCTTTCAGATACAAGGTTCTGTATATTGGAGTTAATAAATCAAGGACTGCAAGGATAGAACCACTTTCTTCCAGATGAATTTTTTTTTTTTTTCTTTTCTGTTCTCTTAAGATGATTTGTCTCTGCATCCATTCCTTTATCCCACAGTTTGAGTCAGGGAAAAATAGGTGGGTGTTTTATCTATATTCTACAACTAATTTTGGAGGAAGAAGGGGGTGGAGGTTGAACATTCCATTATACATTCTGGCATAAGTGGGTCTCTTTTTTTTTCCTAATAGATTTATTTAATTAACTAATTTATTTACTTTTTGGCTGTGTTGGATCTTCATTGCGATGTGAGGGCTTCTCATTGCGATGGCGTCTCTCATTGCAGAGCACAGGCTCTAGGTGCGCAGGCTTCAGTAGTTGCGGCATGCGGGCTTCAGTAGTTGTGGCTCGTGGACTCTAGAGCGCAGGCTCAGTAGTTGTGGCACATGGGCTTAACTGCTCTGAGGCATGTGGGATCTTCCCAGACCAGGGCTCGAACCCATGTCCCCTGCATTGGCAGGCAGATTCTTAACCACTGCGCCACCAGGGAAGCCCTAAGTGGGTCTCTTTTTTATCTCAATGTAAATATTCAGTGAGGAATATCCCAGCTTCATTCATCAAAGGTATACAGACAGGGCTTAAGTAAATCTTTGTTTTGAGGTTATGGACTAAATCTTTAATCTAGTATAAAAGAAAGAGAGGAAAGAAGAGTGTGGAAGGCTCAGAGCAGCCCATCCACACTATTTTAGAAAAATACTTGGCCTATTGAACAGAGGAATAGTTTGGTATTTGAAGCCCTAGGCAAAATCCATCAGTAAGTCCTAAAACTTGGAGTAAAGGAGTAAGACAGGAAAAGACAAGAATACTGTTACTCTGAAGTCTTTATCTTGATTAGGAGAATAATGCCAGCAATGGCATAATACAAGTAAAGGGGTGAGAAAGAGGATCTGGTTGAAGGGGCAAATAAGATAAATTTTATAAACTTGCTGGATTTGTCTCATTGCTTTTCATTAAGATTTGGATTGGAAGTTAAAAGAAAAACCTGGTATATTAGGAAAAAAAATAAAAGTCTTAGGAAGAATATGTTTAATGCAAATTTTCTGATATGAAGATTTTTTTTTTTTTTTTTTTTGCTGCGGGGCTTGCGGGATCTTAGTTCCCCTAGTTTCTCCAACCATGGGTTGAACCTGGGCCCTTGGCAGTGAAAGGGCAGAGTCCTAACCACTGGACTGCCAGGGAATTCCCAAGGAATTTTTGATTTGTTCTCCTATGTAGTATACATGCAACATAAGGTTAAATAAAGTCAACTAATCATAAGCTCCAAAAAAAAAAACCCACCAAATCATAAGCTCACAATAAAACCTCTCCCGTAGTATAGGTAGTACATATAGTAAATGTTTTGTAGTTTATTAATCTATTGTCCTGATATTGACACCTAAAATTCAATAGGTAATTGACATGTTACACTGTTATATATGTCAAATTGAAAAGCCAGAGTGAAGACCCAATATGTACCGCAAATTTTAGAGCGATTTCGACTACAATTTGTGACACTACCAACATGAAATTCTTTAAGTTATATGCAAATCTGACTTTAAATTTAAGTATATATCCATAAGTATTTATTAAATGTGTATCATGTGCTGAGCACTGTGCTGAGGCTGCAGATACAAAGATGCATAAGATACAATCCTTTCCCACAAACGTGGAAACGAATAACTATGATGAAATGTGATAAACGCTGTGACTAACAAGTTACAAGCACTTGTTTTCACTATAGCATTTTGATATAAGCTATAGAAACCTGTTCATTTACTTTGTGCATATAACATTTTTATTTGATGTACATATTATCTCCTGTTATTCTCCTAGGGAGTCATTGTGCTTATTCATGACGAACTCTTAAGTAGCTCCAGGCCTATTAATATAGGATGTGAAAACTGTGATTATAGAGAACCTAGTTTGGGAGACATGTAAATATGCTCACTCCCTTTACGACACCAGGTAAAAATGACATACTTTCATTCTCTGACAATTATGGTTAAGGTTGGATTAAGACATTCTGAAGCCTTAATCTGTGTCAAGTGTAAAAGTGATTCTACATTATAATAAAGATTCACAATCTATTTAAAAAAGAACACACACTTTGTAGTGAAGAAAGCTTTTACTTTGCATATATGTAAAGTTACATCAGATTAGTTGAGAGGAGGAAATGAGGACAGAGAGCTAAAAGGGAAAAAAGAGAGAGCACAGAAGAAAGAGGAAGAACTTCCCATCAACTGGGCTAGGACTTAGATGCCTGATAGCCAGTTAATCAATTAATACTTATTCATTCATTCATTAATTCACTTACTTAATACTTATTGAGTTCTTAAAAATAACACGCATAATAACAATAGTAATACATAATAGTAATAATAATAATGATAATAATAATAATTGCAGTTATCAGGTATGAAGTGCTTACTACTTGCCAGGCACAGTACTGGGCCCTTTATGCACCTTACCTATCATAGTTATATCTTATAGGTGGTTACTATCATTATTCCCATTTTACTGATGTGGATTTTGAGGCACAAAGAGATTGAATACCTTGCCCTAGGTCATCAGCTAGTAAATGACAGAGTCAGAATTTGTATCAAGCCATCTGCTCTTAACCACTAGGAATGTGCCATCCACTGTGCTAGCCTTTGGGGATTTAAAAAGTAAACATGACCAGATTCCCTGTCCTGAAGGAGTTCACAGTCTTACCGGAGAAAGAAAGTGCAAATAATTGCCCTGCAGTGTGATTAAACACTACGATAAACATATGTAGAACCCAGTGATTATACAAAGGAGGGAGTGATTAATTCTGCTTAGATGGGAGTAAAGTGTTGATGAAATTTCAAAGAGGCAAACTGTGAGCAGGAATTTAAAGAATGAGAAGGTGATTTTTAGGCAGGCAGGGTAATAGTGAAAGTAGAAGGAGCAGCATATGTAAAAGCTAAGGGAACTTCAAGTTGGGGCGAGGTACTGGGGAGGGAGAGCCTGGAAAGGAGGACTCCAAGGATATGCCAGGCAAGTGGAAGAAGTGTATGGAATTCTAAACAGTTTTATTATGTTTATTGACTTTTAGATAAGGCATGTCTGTATTAGCAATTTATTCAAAGGTAAAATAGCCTTTGAATAAGCCATCCGTTAAATAGAATTCATTATAAAATGTAACAATTTTGATAAAAACTTTAAAAAGTAAAAGACTTTCCCAACAGTTATTTTCACCTCAAGGGTATCACTTTCACTTTGGGGATATCACTTCTGGGTGATATTCATTGTACACACAGACATTTCAAAAAACAAAGTTCCATCTTATTACACTGTATTAAAATACCTCTTAGATATTTTGACATAGATATCTGGACCAGGTAGTTTCCATCTGGCTACCAGCATCAAAGGTCTGGTGTTCAGAGACAGAAGAAACAAGGTCGGCAACATAACTTACAGAATGAAGTCCTAAGGCTTCTGTTTGTGAGGTATGAGAGAGAAAATCTCAACCTGGGGAATGGTGTCTAGCTTGAGTCCTCACTTAGGTCCTCTGAGTTTTACAGGCCCTTTCATAAAGAATCTGGGGCTGGGGTCAAAGAATCCTAAAGCCCTCTTTAGGATTTTTCACTTTTAGTCTTTAGACTCTTCCTTTTACCTCTTCCCCACACAATTGACTAATACCATGAATTAGATCTCTGACGGATACAGAGGGGCAGGTAGCACTGTTTCTAGTATGAGTCCATTAAATAATCATGTGATAATTATGTAATTAAGTATTATGGTAATCATATGATAAATAGTTACATACAATAAAAATGTTATGATTATAATAGAAAGGTGTTTCCTCACAACAATTTCCCTATTATTTTTTGTGTAATCTTCAATTTTAGTGTACTATAATTTACTCATTCTTTAATATGATATTTAGGTTATTTTCAATTTCATGCCATTATAGATAATGCTGCAATAAATAACACTGTGTACATATTTTTTCCCACATGTTATTTCCTTAGTATAAACCCCCAGGAGTGAGGGGAAAAAAATAATATTTTCATAGCTTTTCTGTGTATTACCATATTGCTTTCCAAAAAGGGTATGCTATTTATAAAGGTACCAAAGGTATGAGTGACCGATTTAGTCTCGTACTTCACCGGCATCAAGTGTTACAATTCAACAACAAAAATTGCTGATATAATAGGAGTAAAAAAAATCTCAAGTTTATTTTGACCTGCAACTCTTTAAGGAACTACAAGGATGGTCATTTCATGGGTTCTCTTACTGTATGTGAAAGAAAATTCCAATTTTGACTTAAGGCAAATCTACATAGTTATAACTTAAAAGAATAAGGTGTTAGAATTTACCAGGTTTTGTTAAATATTTTAATAATTTAAAAAATTCCGTAAGTTTACATTTAAACTTGGCAAGTTACACTGTGCTAAAGTTTTCTCTTATCCTTCTCAGAATTCAAAGATATATTTGTAGTTTTAATCAGTGTACCCATTGCTGTGTTCTTTGAGATTACTTATATTTTTATGCACTGAAACAGTATACTTATTTTTTAAAGGTTATGAAGGGTTTGAATATATTAATATACTATGTAATTTTCTAAATATCCAACATTTCAGAATAATTATTTCAAAGTTTTCATTACTATAAATAGCATTGCTATGAACACCTTTGTACAATTGTTATTCTCCTTTCTCCTGTCTCTATTTGATTATTCCCTTTGGAATGTTATCTCAAGAATGGGATTATGGGGTCAAAGTATGTGCCTAATTTTAATTGTTAATTGTTGTTAACATAATGATGGGTTATTATTTATTTTTTTTTGCGGTACGCGGTCCTCTCACTGTTGTGGCCACTCCCGTTGCGGAGCACAGCCTCCGGATGCGCAGGCTCAGCGGCCATGGCTCACGGGCCCAGCCGCTCCGCGGCATGTGGGATCCTCCCGGACCAGGGCACGAACCCGTGTCACCTGCATCGGCAGGCGGACTCTCTACCACTGTGCCACCAGGGAAGCCCATGATGGGTTATTTTTAAGTGATTAACTACTCTTGTTTTAAAATAGACACTTCAATTGGAACCAAGGTGTTTTCCATTGAACCAGACAACTATAATGAATATTTTAGAAAAGGAGAAGTGGCAAAAAGTTCTGAAAATTACTTTAACTATTTCTTCTAGGGACAAGTTATATTTTATATTTACCAACCATTGGGACATTTGCATAGAATTATAAGGGGATCAGAGGTCATTAAGTTCAATTCCTTAACCTCTGAACACCTTAGTTTCTTTTTTTTTTAGCATCTTTATTGGCGTATAATTGCTTTACAGCGTTGTGTTAGTTTCTGCTGTATAGCAAAGTGAATCAGCTATATGCATACATATATCCCCATATTCCCTCCCTCTTACATCTCCCTCCCACGCTCCTTATCCCACCCCTCCAGGTGGTCACAAAGCACCGAGCTGATCTCCCTGTGCCATGCAGCTGCTTCCCACTAGCTATCTATTTTACTTTTGGTAGTGTATATATGTCCATGCCACTCTCTCACTTCTTCCCAGCTTACACTTCCCCCTCCCCGTGTCCTCAAGTCCATTCTCTGTGTCTGTGTCTCTATTCCTGTCCTGCCCCTAGGTTCATCAGGACCATTTTATTTTTAGATTCTATATATGTGTGTTAGCATACAGTATTTGTTTTTCTCTTTCTGACCTACTTCACTCTGTATGACAGACTCTAGGTCCATCCACCTCACTACAAATAACTCAATTTCGTTTCTTTTTTATGGCTGAATAATATTCCATTGTGTAAATGTGCCACATCTTCTTTATCCATTCATCTGTCGATGGACACTTAGGTTGCTTCCATGTCCTGGCTATTGTAAATAGTGCTGCAATGAACATTGTGGTACATGACACTTTTTGAATTATGGTTTTCTCAGGGTATATGCCCAGTAGTGGGATTGCTGGGTCATATGGTAGTTCTATTTTTAGTTTTTTAAGGAAACTTCGTACTGTTCTCCATAGTGGCTGTACCAATTTACATTCCCACCAACAGTGCAGGAGGGTTCCCTTTTCTCCACATCCTCTCCTGCATTTATTGTTTGTAGATCTTTTTTTTTTCCCTGCGGTATGCAGGCCTCTCACTGTTGTGGCCTCTCCCGTTGTGGAGCACAGGCTCCGGACGCGCAGGCTCAGCGGCCATGGCTCACGGGCCCAGCTGCTCCGCGGCATGTGGGATCCTCCCGGAACGGGGCACGAACCCGTGTCCCCTGCATCGGCAGGAGGACTCCCAACCACTGCACCACCAGGGAAGCCCCTGTTTGTAGATCTTTTGATGATGGCCATTCACACTGGTGTGAGGTGATACCTCATTGTGGTTTTGATTTGCCTTTCTCTAATGATTAGTGATATTGAGCATCCTTTATGTGTTTGTTGGCAATCTGTATATCTTCTTTGGAGAAATGTCTATTTAGGTCTTCTGCCCATTTTTGGATCGGGTTGTTTGTTTTTTTTGATATTGAGCTGCATGAGCTGCTTGTATATTTTGGAGATTAATCCTTTGTCAGTTGCTTCGTTTGCAAATATTTTCTCCCATTCTGAGGGTTGTCTTTTTGTCTTGTTTGTAGTTTCCTTTGCTGTGCAAAAGTTTAAGTTTCATTAGGTCCCATTTGTTTATTTTTGTTTTTATTTCCGTTTCTCTAGGAGGTGGGTCAAAAAGGATCGTGCTGTGATTTATGTCATAGAGTGTTCTTCCTATGTTTTCCTCTAAGAGTTTTATAGTGTCTGGCCTTATATTTAGGTCTTTAATCCATTTTGAGTTTATTTTTGTGTATGGTTGAACACCTTAGTTTCTTAATGTGCAAAAAGTATATAATAATAGTGCTGTTGTGGAGACTAAAACAAGAGAATGCATGTAAAACACTTAGCTCTTTGTATGACACATAGTAAATTATCAGTAAATATTACATTATCAGAGTATAGCTGCTATAGTTAGCATATACCATATTGAAAGGTCATATTCTATCCATTCATTTACTTGTCATATGTGCGAGGCATTTTTTGAGAATTTGGTATGTAAAAGTGAACAAAGCTACACAGCAAAGAAAACCATTGACAAAATTAAAAGGCAAGTTACTGAATGGGAGAAAAAATTTACAAATGATATGACTGATAAGGGGTTAACATTCCAAAGTACAACTCAACATTGAAAAAACAAACAATCTGATAAAAAAAATAGAAGACCTGAATAGATATTTTTCTAAAGAGGACATGTAGATGACTAACAGGCATATGAAAATATGCTCAACATTGCTAATCATCAGGAAAATGCAAATCAGAAGCACAATGAGATATTACCTCACACCTGTCAGAATGGCTATCATCAAAAAGAAGACAAATAACAAATGTTGATGAGGATGTGGAGAAAAGGGAACCCTCATACACTGTTGGTTGGAGTGTAAACTGGTGCAGCCACTTTGGAAAACAGTATGAAGGTTTCGCAGAAAACTAAAAACAGAACTACCATATGACCCAGCGATTCTACTCCTGGGTATATATCCACGAAAAACCGAAGCACTAGTTTGAACAGATACACGAACCCCAGTGTTCATAGCATTGTTATTTACCATTGTCAAGGTATGGAAGCATCCTAAATGTCCATCAATAGATGAATGGATAAAGAAGTTGTGGTATATATACACAATGGAATACTACTCATGCATAAAAAAGAATGAAATTTTGCCACTTGCAGCAACATGGATGGACTTGAAGGGTGTTATGCTTAGTGAAATAAGTCAGACGGAGAAAGACAAATACTGTATGATATCATTTATATGTGGAATCTAAAAAGTACAACAAACTACTGAATATAACAAAGAGAAACAGACTCTCAGATATAGAGAACAAATTAGTGGTTACCATTGGGGAGAGGGAAGGGGGGAGAAGCAAGATAGGAGTAAGGGATTAAGAGGTACAAACTGTTATGTATAAAGTAAATAAGATACAAGGATATATTGTAATACACAGGGAATATAGCCAATTTTTATAATAACTATAAATGGAGTATAACCTTTAAAAATTGTGAATCACTATGTTGTACACCCGTAACATATAATATCATATGTCAACTATACTTCAGTTTAAAAAAAAAAAAGACAAAAGAAAGTGAAAAAACTAGTCTCTGACTACATGGAGCTTATGTTTTAGGATATAGGCAATAAACAAATATACCATGTTAGATGGTGATTGTGTTATAGAGAATAAAGTGTGTGTGTGTGTGGGAGAGGGTGGAATTCCCTGGCGGTCCAGCGGTTAGGACTTCGCCTTTCACGGCAGTGGCCTGGGTTTCCAGGTGGGGGAACTAAGATCCCGCAAGCCAGCCACATGGCTCCGCCAGCAAAACAAAACAAACTCAAGACCTTGCAGAAGCGCAGTAGGTACCATTTAGTACAGTCTATTGTGAAGTTTCATCTCAGGGGCACTGTTTATATAAAAAAGCAAGGGAGAGGGTAGTAGAATATGTGTATGTGTGTAACTGTTTTATTTAGGGTAGTCAGGGATAATATGGTGACATTTGGGCAAACACCTGAAGGAAGTGAGGGAGTTAAAAGAAAGTTCCAGATAGACTTTTACTTGCAAATATGGTTAAAATTTTGAGGACAGGGACAATTTCTTTCAGATTTTGGTAGCAGAGCAAAAACTATGTAGGAGGCCTGAGACATATTGCATTCTATATTAGTTAGGTGCCGTAATAGGTGTGATCATCAGTGTGATTAGATGTACAGTTTTTCTCTTAATTATTTCATTAAAAAAATCAACGTTTAATTTTTTGCATGCATAACACTTTCATACGATTCAAACATAAAAATACAAAACGATATTCAGTGAGGCCTCCCTCTCTCTCCTGTCCCCATTTGCAGTTCCTATTGCTCCTATTTTCTTTATCCTTCCAAAGTTTGTTTGTTTTTCCTACTTAGGAGGTCTCATTGAAAACTTGAGATCACGTAGCCGTGGCTGCCGCTCACCAATCTCCTGTACAGCTGGTTCTGTTGGATACTTGTCACCTGTGAGCCATTCACTCTCAAACACACACTCTGCAGAATCCGAAGGATTTTTTTTTTTAACATGGATATATAAACCAATACTGAAAGTAAACAGAGAAAAGCATCGAACATCCAGAGACAACTTTCCAGGAGCATTATTGTAAAAAAAAACCCAAACAAAACCCCAAAAAAACACAATCATATTGCCCCAGGTGCTCAAGATTCCCCACCCACGCTCGACTAGGGTTCCAAACGCCTGAAAACCGGAAGTGCCCTAGGGGTGGGAAAGGTGAACCGGAAGCGCGAGGGCAGCGGGGCTCCGGAGTCCTTTGGCTGAGGTAACTCAGAGCAGTCAGTAGCTTGCGGTTGACCGTTTAGAAGCAGTCCAGATTGTTTTCATCCAGGGTCCATTTAAGAGTTTGACCTGCATCTCTGGCTGCTCAGGGGCTGACTTGCCCCCTCGTCCGTCCCCTGACTGTGCGTTGGTGGCGTCTAAAATCTTCCACTCACCGGATCAGGGAGAGGCCGGCACCCTCGGACCTCCCTCTCTTTGGGCTTCTCGTGCCTTTTCCTGAAAACGATGTCAAGGCTGCGGGTTAGTAATGTGTGTCTTGTCTGTTCGTCATAGGGAAGCGCAGACGCGTCCATCCTGTACTTGTGCTTTAGACTTGTTTTGTTTTTAAACCTCGCATTCGCGTTTTGAATAAATGTAATCATGTTGGTCATTCTTGTGAAAAATTTCGAATGAGTCTGGTGCTCGAAGTTTCTAACATTTCAGACTGTGACTGGTGAGTCTCGATTTTCTTTGGTGGATGTTACTTGGCGGAACGTTTGAAGTATAGTGCAAAAATCCTTCTAGGGCTATGAGCAGTTACCGAAGTGTGTACATTCTCAAGGAAAGTTTCTTTTTTCTTTATTCTTAGGGTTATTTTATTCTGAAGTGCCTTGCACAAGCAAACTGGAATGGAATCTGCCTGGTTATGAAATGACTGACCTCATCCTGATAATGCTGAATTGTAGATTTTTTATTTTTTAATTTTTTTTTTTTTTCGGTACGCGGGCCTCTCACTGTTGCGGTCTCTCCCGTTGCGGAGCACAGGCTCCGGGTGCGCAGGCTCAGCGGCCATGGCTCATGGGCCCAGCCGCTCCGCGGCATGTGGGATCTTCCCGGACCGGGGCACGAACCCGTGTCCCCTGCATCGGCAGGCGGACTCTCAACCACTGCGCCACCAGGGAAGCCCTTTTTTTTTTTCTTTTTTTAACATCTTTATTGGAGTATAATTGCTTTACAATGGTGTGTTAGTTTCTGCTTTGTAACAAAGTGAATCAGTTATACATATACAGTATGTTCCCATATCTCTTCCCTCTTGCATCTCCCTCCCTCCCTCCCACCCTCCCTATCCCACCCCTCTAGGTGGTCACAAACCACCTAGCTGATCTCCCTGTGCTATGCGGCTGCTTCCCACTAGCTATCTATTTCATGTTTGGTAGTGTATATATGTCCATGCCACTCTCTCACTTTGTCACAGCTTACCCTTCCCCCTCCCCATGAATTGTAGATTTAAATTACTCATGTTATTGTCTTAATCTGCCACTTAGCTTTGCTTTTGGACATAGTGATGACTCTCAGGGCGTTTATGGGAACCTTTATAATCAGTATAGTTCATTTAGGGGACTGCCCTGGTGGTCCAGTGGTTAAGACTCTGTGCTTAGAATGTAGAGGGGCATAGGTTCGATCCCTGGTTGGTGAACGAAGATCCTGCATGCCGCCTGGTGTGGCCAGAAAAAAAAAGAGCAGCATAGTTCATTTAGAAAGAAAATGTGAATATTCCACTAACAATCTTCCCCTTAGATTAGTGAAATCCTTTGATTTTGATTGTTTGCTATTTTGTCTTGGTTGTGATAAATGTCTATGGCTGTTTTTGTTTTGTACCTTGAAGGAAAAACCCTTGCTGAAATATTCCAACCTGAAAATCAGCAAATGCTATGTAGGTGGAATTTATTCTGCAGGCCTTCACAGTTTTCTTCGCTAGCCATTTCTTTAGCCAATTTGAGTGTTTATGATAACCTTCCCTGGTTTCAGGGTTAGTTTGGAGTAGTTAGTGAATTTTAAAAAATTATATTCCCCACTTGATGATTTATAAAGTGTGCTAATGTAACTTGAGAGAATATTTTAAATTTTATACGGCTTCATACCATATTATCAGGAACTAGTATCAGTTTTTAAATTTGTTTAAATTAAGAAAATTTTTAACATCTTTATTGGAGTATAATTACTTTACAGTGGTGTTTTAGTTTCTGCTTTATAACAAAGTGAACCGGCTATACCTATACCTATACATATACTAGCATCAGTTCTTATAGTGCCCACTGGGTGGCAGCATGGTGTTTTTCAGTTTCTTTAGCTTTGACTATGGATTTCATATTTCCTCTTGCTATAATAGTGATATTCTGATTGTAGTAGATACCTATCATATGCTGAATGCCAGACACTGGACTAAGTACTTTATGCATATTATTTCATTTAATCCTAAAAAGCAAATCCAAAACCCTCTGACATAAGTATTTCCATTATTCTTATATCATACGAGGAAGCTGTGGGAAAGAGATTAAATAATAATGCAAGGCCGATAAACTACAAGGCTGATAAACTACACAGCCAATAAGTGGTAGAGCCAGAATTGGAATACAGGTGTTTAACTGCTACTTCTTGCTAGTCAAATTAAAGTTATTGTAAGTTTGACCAAATAGTGAAGAACCAACAGTTAAAATGAGAAATCTGGATATTCTGAAAGAGGTGAGAACTGAACATTGGTTTTATATAATGTGCCTCAAGACAGTTGGGGGTGCATGGTTTCCAAAAGGCAGCATTTCCTAAATTGTGTTCCAAGGAGCACCAGTCTTGGGAGATGCTTCAAAAAAAAAAGGTTCCTGTGACCAGAAATGCTCTTGGAGATTCATTAAAGGCTCTCAAAAATCCTGCAGAAAAGGAACCTGTTTAACCCAACTTTTTGGAACTGATAGCGTTCTTAAATTTTCTGATTATATCCCACATTAAAAATTACATTTTATATGCAGGCCAGTATAATCATATGTATATACACCTGAAATAAAATACTAAAATAAATACACATGAGGCAATACTTACCTTTAGTATGAGCAATATACTCTTATATTTTCTATTTTATTTTTTTCCAGTCTTTTTTAAAATGGTAAATATCTTTGTTGATATTTATTCTTTTATTAGTCCTGGTAATAGTTGAATTAACACAGTGTTTCTTGTTGGGAAAGTATCCTTTATAATCAATTCAGGCCACTAGCAAAGTAAGAACACAGGAACAATTTTATTGTTAGAATTCTCCAAAATACATTTTTTGGCACACATGTTCCCCAGAATATTAGTTGGCCTTGTGAATTATCAAAAAAGTGTTCCACAGTCAAGATAAACTTGGGAAATTCGGTTTAAAGTTAAACAGGTTCTACCTATGCTAATGGTATTGTTAATCTCTGAGATGGGGAGTTAGTGTGCAGTGTTTCCCAGATTTATTTGACCATGAAACCTATTTTTAGATCTTGTGGCTCTTGTGCCTGTTAGAATACACTTTGGGAAACGATCATATTGATAATTAGGGCAAAAATGTTTTTGTTGTAATGTATGCATTTCAATTGAAAATTTTTATTGTAAATTATTCACCTAATTTTCGTAAGTCATTTATCCTATTTGCTAATATACATGGCAGAGAAATATGTCAGAAAGCCTTTTAGCTTCTTAGTTTTCTTCTGACCCATGGAAACTTTCTGTTAATAATAAGAAAAGTATGAAATTCTCTGGCACTGATTAATTTCATATAAACTAAAACTTTTATTTTCAGTTTAAATTCAATGAGCAGTAAATTTCCAGGTGTGTTAGAGTCAACCGTATTAAGACATTTTGGCAATTTGTGTTTCATATTTGGAAACATTTGGAGTTTAGTTAAAGGTTATAAGTGTTTAAGAAATGTTTAAAGGATTTTCCTACATTTTATTTATAAGCTGGACAAAATCAGCGGTTATATATTTGATCCAGAGATCTCTGTTGTGTTGCTTTAGATTAGTTGAATTTATGGTACCTTTAATAGTTTATTTCATGTTTGGTTCCATAATGATCCATAGGGAGAGAATTTCCAGTTCTCTCATTTCCTTCACACGTCTCAGACCATTCAGTTTTAGAATTTAGGTATTTCTAACTTTATAAAATTTGTATATGAAATCCCTACTCCTTTTCTTAAATCGAGGAGAAGTTTGACAAAGATTTTACCAAATGTGAATAGAGAATGTTTTACTCATAACAGTGTAAAACATTTTCTGTGAGAAACTCAGTGTTTTAGTAATTACACATAATTTATAGAAAATTTAGAGCAATACTTATCAAGTGTTCCCACAGTGCATTTCCCACTGGAGCTTAAGAAACCTATAAACTAGGGACTTCCCTGGTGGAGCAGTGGTTAAGAATATGCCTGCTGATGCAGGGGACATGGGTTTGATCCTTGGTCTGGGGAGATCCCACATGCCGCGGAGCAGCTAAGCCCGCGAGCCACAACTACTGAGCTCGTGCGCCACAGCTACTGAAACTCACGCACCTAGAGCCCGTGCTCCTCAACAAGAGAAGCCACTGCAATGAGAAGCCCGCGCACTGCAATGAAGAGTAGCCCCTGCTCGCCGCAGCTAGAGAAAGCCCATGTGCAACAAGCAAGACCCAATGCAGCCAAAAAATAAATAAATAAAATTTAAAAATAATTAACTTGAAAAATAAAGAAACCTATAAACTAAAACAGTTAATGAAAAATAACTTCTATGGCAGCATTATCAGTTGATGTAATAAAGTACAAGATTATGTGAATTAGACAATAAGAACAGGCAGTATGCACAATAAGGTACTAATCATATGATATGGGCAGCAAGTACAGTTCAGAAAAGGAGCAGTTGGTGTCAGATGGATTCATAAGAAAGTTTCATGGAGGATATGGAATTTGATCTGATTTTTAAATATGTTTAAACAGAAAAGGTAGAGGAAGGCATTCTATATGAGAGCAGAATGTGTGAAGGTATTAATCAGTTCAAGCTCCTTAACATGGCATGAAAGATCCTCAAGATGTGCCTGCTTCTCAAGCCTCATCCCATCATCTCCCAGCTTTACATGTTAGACTCTAATATCCTTAAACTGTTTTTAGTTCCTTATAGAAAGTGATGTTTCATCCATTTGTCTTTGCTTATGCGGTTTTTCCCCTCTAAAATGCCCTTACCTCATTTTCCACTTTGCTAATTTCTTAACTTTAAAGATTTTTAAGCCTCAACCTAAAACTCACCTCCCTTAGGAAGTCTCTGACCTTCTCAAGCCTTCCTTGATCTTCCCTTTCTGTTTTAGAAGCCCCTTCTTCCTGATACCATAATACGCTGTAGGAGAGATCTCTACCATTACACTTAACCACATTGTATTATAATTATCTGTATATATCTGTAGCTTTCTACCAGAGTTAGTTCCTTGAGGACAAGGTCTCTATTTTTTTTTAATCATTACATTTTGAATATAGAAGGGGCTCAACAAATGTTTGTTTAATGAATGAATTTTTTTTGGTTTCCTTTATTTATTTACATTAATATTTTCAGGCTTTAATATTCTCCTTAGTTCTGGTATTTTGAAATTTATTGAACAAGATCAGGTCTACAATGTTATAATGTCCTGTTCCTCTCTGGAATCTCAAAAATCTTTGTATCTTGGCCCTTGATCTTATTCTTCACTCTAATTTCTAAGAAAGAAAGGAGAGTTGTTCCCTTTTTTTCTGAAGGCTAATCATTCTCTCAGACCTCACTTCTTCAAATCCCTCTCTTCATGTTTAATCACATGATCTTTACTGGCTTTTTTCTATAAAATGTAAAATGTTTGAATTTCTTCTCTTCTG